>NC_140586.1:572328847-572928847 GCF_964204655.1 Triturus cristatus
CAATCGCTCATTCTAGTATGCTATTGGTGGCAGGTCTTTACAAACAGACCAAGAACTTTATCCTCAGATGCTACACCTGTCAACAGATGAAGGGTTCCACCATGGCACGTCCACCTCAGATGCTTCTGCTGATTTCAGACAAGCCATTGGCTTGTGTGTACTTGAACCATTGCGGCCCCCTATCATCAGACGGGGCTACAAGTATAACTTGGTGGTGGAGTCCTGATCTTGATTCCTTTGGGTCTGGCCACAGCAATCAGCTGACATTCAAACTGTTGTAAAGGATCACAAGTCTTAATCGGGACATACACATTGGCACATTGCATTCAAACCAGGGTCTGGCATTTAGCTCTCAGGTTTAAAAGAGGCCATGGGAAGTTTGGGTGTGACCCAATGTTTCTTGTCTCCATTCCATCCTTAGGAAAACACAGTAGTGGAGAGGAAAAACTAGTCTTTAAAAGTGAGGGTCCTAGGCACAGGTCGCAGTTTTTTTTGTTTTTTGCAGAGTTTTATATAGCGCAAACTTGACCCAAATCCAATCGGGTATCAGAACGCTTTACATAGCACCAGTTACGTTACATGAGGACACACATTCATTTTTTTGTTAGGCAGTTGGATTTATTACCTATATGGGGTCCAGAGGGCTAAACAATATGCCAAGAAAATCCCTGGGTGTTTGGACTCCTTATGGTTGGGGTTAGGATAAGGGTCCAAGACCTCGACAATGCCAGCACAGTGGAAGCGGAAACACCATTTGATATCAATGATAGTTTGGCTGTTTTACAGGAACTGAAGGATTTTCAGGATGAACAAAGCAACGTCCAAATAAAAAAGCGCCCCCTCTGGAGAAGTGAAGGTAGTTCTGGCAAGACCTGGCTGTCTCCCAAAAGTCATGGATCTGGTCAGAGAGAGGATTGTGGCTAAAAAGTAGCTTGGATTGACTTCAGCAGTGGCTGCGGGTCCTGGTGTAAGGAGTAGAAGTGACTTTATGGTCTCTCGGCTCTCCAGGGTTAGATGCAGTCAGGTCCATGTCCTGGTCTGTTTGGGCCAGGGGCTGGGGCTGAGGAAACATCAGACAACACAGAACAGCACCAGGGCCGAGAAGCCAGGGAGCCCACAGTGGGACATGGTAAGCTCACCATGAAGCCGGCACCCATCTGCCTGCCACATTTTGCCATGCTTTGCCATGCCCTTTCACAACTGATTGATCCTGAAGGAGCCATTCTCTTGGGACGCTATCGGATAATCGGTTCCTATATTCAGACAAAGTCAAAAACAGTGAGTGCTACATTCTTCAAGCCTTTAATCCTTTAAACTCAAGTTGTTGCTTATTATCTGGAAACAATGTGTGGCTTGGCATTAGGCCTTAGTTCCCCTCAGCTGTGATGTGGACGCGGCTGGCATTAGACTGGTGTGGCATGCTTCATGCCTAGGGGCCCGACATGCCACGATTTAAACAAGTTTTTATAGACTGCATCATTGCATACTGCATCAGCTGTTAAATGGATGATTAGATCAATGTCAATAACTAACTACTAGAATTTCTTGCCGGTCTGTTTTGGATACTGGTTTGCTCATGCCCTCTGCAGCTTGACCTCTGCTTAAGTCTTGTGTAGGCAGGTGGCATCAGTCCATCAAAGGACACAATGCAGAGGGACAACTCACCCGGTTTGCTCAATTCATCTGATCAAGCATTATGGTCTAAGGTGTGTCGGGGCTTGCGGTGTGCTTGTGCCTTCTCAGGCTGTTTGAATTCCATAGAGTCTGAGGCGGCGGCACTTACTTACAGCAATATATTTGCTGCTTTTAGTCAACATTATAGTGCCTGACTGTGTCCATGTTGAAGGCTCTGGGTGGCCAGTGACAATTGTAGCCATCCGCTATAGTTGTCTGTTTCAAAGTAATGGTGTGGCAGCAGTGTTAGGGCTTGTAATGTATGTTGCACGAGAACAAAAGCTGTGGGGTGGAGGAGACAGTCTGGTTAGGACCAGGTGCGGTTTGCAAGCCCCTCAATCATTTTCTTTGCACCCCTCCTATAACATTGGTTTAATACTGCAAAAACTATTATTCCTATAAACCACCACTGATTCCATACTATCTGTTTCCTCTTCTTTGCTAAAATCATTAGGTACAGACACCCACAAGGGGCTCTACAGTCACATAGAAAACAGAAGACCTCTAAGAAAGCCCATGAGGTTACAGCAATTTCCAAACAGGGGTATTTTCAAGATCCGCAAGTGGTAACATCAGCAATGGATCCTGGTGAGAGTGTTTTTTTTCAGCCTATTAAAACTGGCAACAACATTCTGATCCCGCCTTCCAAATCCCATATCATTGATTATTTTAAATGGGCAGGGAAAGCCCTTTGTGAAGATGGTCTTTCCTTACCTATATCAGCCCCAGCAGCCCTATGCCCATCAGGAGTAGCCTCATGCAATGGTATGCTACTTCAGGGTTCGACCCGAGCCAGTGTCTACCCCAATCAACTGATGGTGAAACATGTACTACAATGGCTGCTTCAGTTAAGGGGGGGGGTACATGCACTGATAGTTAAGGCTCAAATTCATGCAGATTCGAATCCGGGGTATAGTGTTTCATTTCCCACCAATGCAGCTCCAGGTCTAACAAAGATACCAGTCCAACAAAGCTTTATACCCAAGGTGGATGATGCAGCACAAATCAGATTAAAACAGCATAACTATTTGAATGACTGTCGTAAGTCTATCATACATCTGGGTGATATCCAATTAAATCAAAAACGACCTAAATCTAGTGAGGAAATAACGGTTTGCTCTCTTATATGTCTGAATGATATTCAATCAAACAAAAGTCTTCTTAAGTCATCAGGTTCTCCAAGAAAGTAAACAAGACTGTCAACTCAGCCTTATGTCTGGACAATGAACCACTAAATCCAAATCTAAATCTATCAAAGTCACCCAAGGCAACTAAGAGTCAACAGAAATCAAAATTGGATCCCAGTCTTAGTGCCGAGGAAACAGATGCTGTCGATAACAACTTTACAGTCAATATACAATGACAATTACCATCAAAATTTGGGTTCAGGTGAGTCCATTGATCAGCCATGGAAACTGAAGACCAGTTTAGATCCTTTTAGTCCTGTTCTTGTGGAGAGCTGTAATTTCTCTTATCTACAACCAATACTAGCTCCTCAAAAGATTAATCTTATTGAGTCAAGTCAAGATCCCACAACACCTGTTCAAATGGAAAATTCATTAAATTCTGCTGATCTCTCTTTTTTTGATAAGTATGATGTACATAATTCCGTGGATGCAAGATAGTTCAAACATCAAAATACAGCTGGAGGAAAGTGCCACTTTTCGCATGGTTGCCCCCACTTTTTGCATACTGTTGATGTACTTTGACTAAGTGAGCTCTGGGTTCTTGCCAATGATGTACCCAGGGCCTATGTTCTTTCCCTAAACTGTACTGTTGCACAACTTAATTGGCAACTCTCTGGCCACATGTAAGTCCCTTGTAAAAGGTACCATATGTACCAAGGGCCCTGCGACCAGGGAAGGCCTCTAAGGGCTGCAGCACTTATTGTGCCACCGTTAGAGGCCCTGTACCTTTACAGACACAGACTGCCATTGCAGGCTGTGTGTTTTGGTGCAGAACAAAGTGAAGAGTCAGCATGACACACATTCCGGTGTGCCATGCTTACAATCCACTGCCCTGGCATAGGTAAGCCACCCCTCTAGCTGGGTGCACTATATCAGCGGTGAGGGTACAGGTGCATGAGCCCTGTACCCTTACAGTGACTAAGTCAATTCCTAGACGTTGTAAGTGCAATAATGCTATAAAGAATATATGGTATTGAAGTTTGTCATTATGAACTCCATAGCCCATAATGGCTTTACTGAAAACAGGGACGCTTGGTACCAAACTTCTCTGCACATTAAACCCACACTGATGCCAGTGTGGGATGTAATGAAAAATGCACTCAGAGGGCATTTTAGCGATGCCCCCTGAAAAATGACATCATTCTAGTGTCCTGGCTGAGTGGCTGCTCACCAGCTGCCACCACCAGACATGTTTCTGGACCCCTGTGTTGAGAGCCTGCTGCTCTCGGGTCCTGAAACAAAGCACATCCTGGTACGAGGTGCCAAGCCTCCTCCCCCAGGATGGGCATGGTCCTTGGAGGGGAAGCTTCAAAGGCTTGCTACCTTTGTGAACTACCCCCGCCATTTGCTGCTCCCAATAACTGGCCCCCACCGGTTCTGACCCCCACTTTGGGTAGGCGAATCGGCAGGAAAACCAAGTTAGGAGAAGAGGTGTGCCCACCTTTGCCAACCCCACCCCTCAGGTGGGGGAGGCAAGGTTAAGCACAACTCTAAGGGCCCGATTCACAGAACTAACTTAAGACAAAATCCTAAACTTACTACTTTTGGTATTCACAGAAGTTAGGATTTTGTCTTACGTTTGTCTTAAGACAAACTTAAGACAGACTTAAGACAGACTTAAGACAGACTTAAGACAAACTTACGACAGACTTAAGACAGACTTAAGACAGACTTAAGACAGACTTAAGTTAATATTTTGTCTTAAGTTTGTATTAAGGCTGTCTTAAGTCTGTCTTAAGTTTATCTTAAGTTTGTCTTAAGTCTGTCTTAAGTTTGTCTTAAGTTTGTCTTAAGTTTGTCTTAAGTCTGCCTTAAGTCTGCCTTAAGTCTGCCTTAAGTTTTGTCTTAAGACAAACTTAAGACAAAATCCTAACTTCTGTGAATACCAAAAGTAGTAAGTTTAGGATTTTGTCTTAAGTTAGTTCTGTGAATCGGCCCCTAAGTCCCCGCCATCTTGCAGGTGGGGAGACCCAGCTAACCAGACTGAGGCTTATGCCCCCTCCCACTGGATGGTAGGATAGTAGGAGGCATACCCAGCCCAAGGAAGGGTCCCATTGGTTCCGACCTGTACCTATCTGTAACGCCCCTACATTTTGTATTTAGGGGCAACCCTGAACCTTACCTCCTCAGTCCAGAGCCAACAAGAAGAATGAAGAAAAAGAAGGACTGACAGCTGCGCTGATAGATGAAGAGGAGGACACCAACTGACTTGGCCCTAGCCCTACTGGCCTGTCCCAACCTCAGACTCCTCCAGCAAAACCTTGGTGAGTCCTGCAGCCAGCAGCCCTCAAGAACCCAGAGGGCCTGCCCTGCTTTCACAATCCAAAATACTTTGTCTCCTGTGAGCATCAGACTTGCTCGAGACCATCCGACCCATACTTCGTGAGTCTCCCACCAGTCAGCACCCGACGCCCTGAGCCCAAACCTGTGTGGTCCAGCACTGGAAGGAGGTCCCCCAGCGATCCTAGCCTGGGGTGCAGTGACCCCTGAACCTCCACAAGCTTCTAACCCGAGCCTGCAGCCCGTATCTGGGAGGTCCCCTCCAACCACGACCGAAACTGACACTCCGACCGAATATCTGACCGAAACGGCCCAAAGAGCCCCACCACAACCACCTGACCGACTCCGTCTGCGAGTCCTTGTGGTCACAAGGTTCCAACTCCAAAAGACCCCCTCACAGGAAACCCCGACCAAATTTGCTGCTCGGACCAAGTTGAAAGACCTCCACTGAGAAACCCTGGGATACCTAACAACCGCATCCTACACCTGGCCGCCTTTGTGTGCTGGCAGTGTAATTATTGTGCTGGTCATTGGGCCCTCCATCCGACTGAGTCCTACTCATGGACCGTAACCTCATTTTTGTTCTTTCATGACTAAGAGGGTCTCATGATTAACCCTGCACAAATGTAATTGTACTTCTTTCCCTCCTCTTAGGAAATGTACCAGCGTGGTATCTAGGGATACCTCGCTGGGTAAGAAAAGTAACTGTAAAGTATTTTCAACTGTTTATTGCTAAGTTTACAAACCTGTAACAAAAACCAAGTTAATGTCAAATGCATATTTGTGATGCTTTGACTTAGCGAGTACGATTCTGCCTGTGATTTGGTTCTAGTAATAAAATAACACTAACTAATATTTTTGTACAAACAAATTGGTCTGAGTTCAGTCTTTGAGTGTGTGACATCATTTCTTACCTGAGTGTGTAAATAAATGCTTAGCACTACCCTCTGATAAAGCCTTACTGCTCACCCACACTACCACAAATAGAGGGTAAGGTGTTGTCTACTTTTTACCTCGGCCTACCTTTGGGGATCCACTGGACTCTGTGCACACCATACCCTGCTTTGGGATAGTATATTGAGAGCTAGCTTCCTACAACAGATGATGGTGGTGTATGGTGAACTTTTCAGGGAACAATGGATGTTATATCAACAGCGTTACATTTGCATTCTAATAAATTGGATATTCAGGTAGAGATATTAAATACCCTAGCTGTGTATGTTGCTGGGGTATATTCCAAATTAGACAACTTAACTAACCTGGTGATAAGAGCTCAATCAGATGTAATAACCAACTAATAAAATGTGCATGCTTCTTGGATAATGTTTCTGAACTTCCAACTATTGAAGGATCCCTTGTGGATGAAGTTAAGAAGCTGGCTTCCCAATCAAAGCCAAGCCAATGGTTACACCGCCTTTAGGCAGAAGTGTAGGGAATGTTACTGAAAGTCCGAAGTCTCAAAAAGTTCAATCAAATGCTTCTGCACATGTTCAAAGTGACCAACAACCAGGCCACTCATTCTGCTGCTGTCGAAGATCAGTACAGGAGAGACCAATATGTTAGAATGAGCCTTGGGGGTCACTAAAAGAAGAAGGTTCTGGCTTAATAGAAGATCTCGACAGCGAAGGAAGACTAGTCTCAAGTAATACTGACCCATATGAGGCTTCTAGTGGTCAGCCACCTGCAACAAAAATGGAAAGAAAAAGGCTAAGGAAGGCCAGAACAAAAGTAAGAAGGTTCCAGAAATATTGACTAAAACAATGAAGCTGCCCATTTAATGTTTTCCCATTTTTAAACCAAGTGGTCATATTACACAACCTACACAACAGCAGGATGCAATTTCAACCAGAGTGGGGGAGACTAATCCTGTCCAGAATCAAACATCGGTGATGAGTTCTCAACCCAGTCCTAAGTTATTTAGTCCCCAATTAAATGACAGCTTAGAAACACAAAGGAGGATTGAGGGTCATCAATCGCAAATATTTGCAAATATTAGAATGGTTCCTGTCCCATATGTCAGTCTTAATCAGACCATTTCAGGGCCCATGTTGGATACTGGAATTTATGTAAGAGTCAGACTAAATTTTCCTCTAAGTATAAACGGAACAGTTTGTCAGTAAGCAGTCCACTCTTGGGAACAGAACCCACTAAAGTGTCGTCCTCAGTTGGGTATATACCGAAAAAACATTCCCTTAATGGTTTGAAAATATGCATCCGAAGGTATGCATGACATTCTGAATAGGGGAACAGTTTTGAAAAACAAATTTCTTCACTTCCTGAACTATCCTTTATTGCATCAGTCGATCTTTTGTCTGTCCAATTTAAGTGCGTTCTACCAAATTCTGTATGGGAGTCTACCATCACAACTTGATCTACCAATGAAATAGTTCATAAAATTCAAGAGTGTAGCTCATACTCCTCAGAGTGGGGCATTGAAGTTAAGAAATATACCCCCCAAAAAATATCCCTCTATGTTGGAAGTGGCAATTCCAAAAGCTGACACTGTCTCATTTAGCATAAGAAAAGGTGACATTGAAAAATCTACATTACTACTTGGAGATGCGCTTGGGTCCCTGAGTAACTCTGTTAATCTTACCAGTCTTTCTATTACAAATACACTAGCAGGAGTTCGTACCTGCTAATTAATGATTAAAAATGAAAAGGGGCTTATTTATGAGCCCATGCGTAAAAAATTAGCCTTCTTGCAACAGGCGTAAGACTGACGCAGGCAAATTTCAAATGGGACTTGCCCATGTGTAATGACCCATTGCTGGAGTTGCGTCACTTTTGTGACACACTCCAGCAATGCGTCCTTTTCGCACCTACAGATACGTCAGAAATACTGATGTATCTGTAACTCCTTGCGACATGATGCGTCAAACAGTAAATATAACGCATCATTGGTGTCGCAAGGAGGGCGCAATGAATAGTGACATATCGCTGTTTTCTTGCAGCGATGCGTCACTTTTCATAAATGAGGCCCAAAGTCATTCGAATATTGGGCCTGGCTGCCAGCAACCCTTTCAAACATATCACCTGGTGGTGGGGATTGAAGTTTGCACATTAATAATGCTAACAATAAGCAAATGAGGATCTGTTCTTGGAACATTCATGGCCTTGCCCGATTGTTGCCCGACCCTGAGTCAATCACCTTTTTAGAATCTACTGAAATGTTGATGCTGCAGGAGACATGGAGAGAACAAGATACTCCATTGATTGCTTATAAGGACTATAACCTTCCAGCTACGGGCTCAATTAAAGAAGGTCCCGCCAAGGGCGGGCTCGCATTCTGTATGGCAATAGAGCCGAACGCCATATCATAAGCAATGGACTTGCAGTTGTCGTGGTTTCAATGGGTTCTCTTACAGTTTGCTCTTCATTTGATAATAATTTTGAATAATTACTCAAGTAGAGCAACAAAAAATCACTCAGTTGTTTACTTAGAGGGATATTGTAAAATCTTTAGCATTCCTTTACCCGATGGCTGGCCTAATCATTTCTGGTGACTTCAATATACATTTGGGGGCATATTTACAAGCCCCTTGAGCCACTTTTGCCTCACTTTTCCCATGTTAAAAGTGACGCAAAAGTGGCGCAAGAGGCTTGTAAATCTGCCTCTTGGTCTCTGTTAAGTCTTCAGAGCGGTCAGGCGACGGACCTGCTAAGCTGTGTCCTGATACTCTGCAGCGGCTTGGCCTAACCATGCTAATGAACTGTCCTTGTGTAATCTAGGGAAATTCCAACTTGAAATAAATTCTAATTATGGTTCAATTATTCACTATACCTCCATATCAGCTGACTTGGACTCTAAAGTCCATGATTATAAGGTAAAGCCAAGAGTGAAAAGTGACCACATGACCCAGTTATTAAAACTAGACTTGCCAATAAGTCGTAACTATAAAGGCAATGTCCTTCAACATTCGGCTACCTCAATTTACAGTTTAAAAAGGCTGGTTTGGGAATCTGACAATCATTCTGAAATAATGGAGTTTGCTGACTTTTTAATTAGTCAAAGTGCCCCGAGCATTGTGAGTGGAGGAACGATGGTACCCATGTGGAATTTAATTTCTACATCATTATAGGAGACATTCCCTGCAAGAAAGTCAGTCAAGGCACACCCTTTGAATATGTTAACTAATAGCTGAACTCATATAAGCTACTTAATATTAAAACAAGGCTTTTTAAAGGGCATCAAGGGCAGTCTTTAACCACTGATATCGGTCATATCGATTTCTTCATGAAAGGCAGAAGATATTGAGAAGGACCTATAGACAGCAAGTCTGGAAGGCGAAATTACAATATCAACGGGGCACAGAGCTTATGGCTCAGGTTACTAAATGCTACCATGACCAACAATGGCAAATCTCTTTGGGGATCATCAATGAGCTGGAACATGGTGGTAATAGGGCCTATAGTGTTAATATCATAGGGGAGGTTTGGGCAAAGTTTATTACTAACTTCAATTCAATTCAATATATCTTTATTCGGATACAAGAATATATCCATAAAAGTGCAAATAAACAACAACGTGTACAATAAAATGTATCCAACAACAAAGGGGACATAGAAAAATTCCATTTAAAACAGATCCTCCGATAATATAGTGCACATAAAAAGGATGCTAATACAAAGGGAAAATTCATCAAAATACATGTTTAACAGGGTTAAGAAATAATGGTTAAAAGCAAGATAAAATAGGCATACTTCAGGGCGGACACATTGAGTTACGAGTGCGCACTGCCGCTTTCAAAAAAGAGCCGACCCGAAAGGTTAGTTCTTCGTCTTCCAAAGCAATAACCTTCCCATATGCTGCCTTGTAGTCAATCACAGGTATAGCCTTAAAATACGGTATCAAAAACCTTTTGATGTGTATTAAATTATTATTAACATGCTTGGCCCTAGTTTCCCCAACCTAACTAGTCCAGACAAAAGCCAACATTATGGAAAGTGTATTAAAACCTCAGAATTGATGGGGTGTAGCCCAGTACAGGCACCATGTCTGGAGCCTTTGAGTAGAGAAGAAATAGCAAATTTTCTTCACCAGTTTAGATCAAATTGGGCCTCCGGCCCTAACGGACTACTAAATGTTATATTTTGAGCCATTCCTGATGTGTGGGCAGAAGTCCTGACCCCTTTGCATAATGAGGTTCTGTTGGAAGGGGCGATCTCAGGGGGGGTTACAGAACACGTTCCTGACCACCCCGTGACCCACCTCTCCCAGAACCAGGCCGAGCACCGGCGGGGAGGGCCTTCCAGGAAGGGGTCTCGTACTTTAGGATCGCACTCGCTGAGCTGGCACTACTTGACAAAGGGACACCACACAGTAGGTTTCAATAAACGGAGATCTTTATCTAAGATTCTTTGGATCTTTATGATCCGCAAGGTAGTCTTTGGTCAATACAACAAGCTTGGTAATTCCTTGACAAAGGGGGTTGGGGTAGCGGGACAGTTCTAGGTTCAGAGTCAATGCCGAGTATCCTTCGCACAGCTCTCAATCCTCGAGCCGGGGGACACGGTACAGTCTTGGGTCCAGCCGGACCAGTGTATTCTCGAGCCGCGACCACGTCCGCAGGGCTCTGGGAGGAGGGAACTGTCAATCGGGAGATCTTCGGGGAGCCGCGATTCACTCGGCAGGCTCAGCGGGTCTTAGAGTTGGGGGGAGCCGTGAGTCTCTCAGCAGGCTCCGATGGTCTTAGGATCGGGGGGAGCCGCGAGTCTGTCAGCAGGCCCCGGGCTTCGTAGGGTTCTTGGGAGCCGCGACGACGTCAGCAGGGCTCAGATGGTTTCCAAGGATCAGGTAGCGTCCTTCTTTGTAGTTTTGTCGAGCCGCGACCAGGTCTGCAGGGCTCTCTTAGTTCCAGGTCTTCTCTGCCCCAGTCCCCTCAGCACCCCCTGTTATACGCCTCATTCCCTTTGAAGTCCGGCCTCCACACAGAGAGGGGTCTTGACTTCTGGGGGCGGTGTTGGGATTTCCTGCCGCTCGGCTCTTTGATCCTTTCAGGTTGGCCTGGGAGGGACTCCAGACACCCAGCATGCGGGGAGCCGGCTCCCTGGGGGTCCGGAGGGTGATCGAAACCCTCTGTTGAGAGGAGGTCAGAGGTGTGACAGAGACTACTCCTCCCTGTTTTGCTTGGGGGTGGTTCCCTCTCCCTTGGCCGGGCATGGCGCGTTTATGGTCTAGGTTTCGCTGGGACCCCGGGCCGGCCATCGGGACATGGTGGCCAGGGGTCTTCGGTGGCTACGGGGTGGGGAGGACGGCGGCTATAACCAGGGACCAGGGGTGGTGTATGGGTTGGGTTTGGGGGCTACTGGTCATGGAGGCCCACGCCACGAGGCCGGGCCCCACAGGTTCTCTTAATGAACATTGTTCCTGGGTCCTGGCAAGGAAGCATAGTGCAGCCAAATTATAAAAGCGACCCAGCAGACGTTTTCTCAGACTATCAGTTAATTGCTTTAACTTATATTAAGGCAAACGTTTTTGCCTCCCGATTATTGACCGATTTGGAAAAATGGGCAACATCACAGGGAATAATCCCAATTAACCAATCTGAATTCCATAAGGGCCAATCTACAATGACTAACCTTTAAACCCTTACTATACTGGCTGGGTGTAGAGTTAAAAAAAAAACCATATATATTTGTTTTATCGACTTTAAAGCTGCATTCTATTCTGTCCCAGGAACTTTACGCAGGGAGAAACTTGCTGGATGGGGTATCTCACAAAAGCTTCTGGATGATACCATACTCATGTACACAAAATACTTGGGTTTAGATTCAGCTAGGGGATGGATCCAGTTTGACTTGAAGGACTAAAAATTACAATGGCCTTAAACAAGGCAGTATATTGGCTCCATGCCTTTTTTCATTTTTTTTGTCTGATTGCTCTGCCAGTCCTTTGATCTTGGAAGCGGACTGCTACCTTACCTGCACAGCTCTGCCTGGTAGCTGCTGCCCCTGTAGCTTCTGCTGACCTTCTGGTCAGTAGTTTGGAGACCTTCTCCACCCACAGGCTCCCGCCTGCACCTCATCCCTGGTGATCCAGCGGTAGAGCATCTCTGCTCTGCTGCTGTGCTGCCCTCTGTCTCTCTGCCTTCTTTCATTCTGTTTTTGTCTCCCTTCCTCCATTTCACTGTCCTTTGCAACTTTTTTGCCTTTTCCCACTTTTTGGGCATTTTTTCTTATCTGCTTCTTTTTTCCCTGCTACCTCGATCCACTGTACGCCGCACCCCCTCCAGTGCCACTTTCCCTCTCCCCACGTTTCACGCCTCCCAGCTGTCCAGCCATTCCCTACACACTACTTAATGGGGGTCACTGCGTAGTGAAGATGCAATCCACTGATCTTGGTAGTGGACTGCTCCCTTCCCTGCACAGCTCTGCCTGGAAGCTGCTGCCCCTGTAGTTGCTGCTGACCCTCTGGTCAGTAGTGCGAGGCCCTCCTCCACCTGCCCCGCCTGCACCTCATCCCTGGTGGTCCAGTGGTACAGCATCCTGCTCTGCTGATGCAGTCCCCTCTGTTCCTCTGCTCCGCCTTCTTTCTTTCTGTTTTTCTCTCTTGTCCTCCATTCCACTGTCCTTTGCCACGTTTTTGCCTTTTGCCACTTTTTGGGCATTTTTTCTTCTTTTTTTACCCACCCGTGTGATCCCCACTGCCCGCCCTCTTCCAGTGCCACTTTCCCATTCCCCACGTTTCCTGACTCCCAGCTGTCCAGGCCTCCCCGTACATACTACTTAATGGTGGCCGCTGCACAGCCGCGCAACGGGCATGCCAAAGGCAGTCCAAAGGCAAGCCTGTCTGTGCCTGTACGCGCCCTGTGCTATGGCCCTGGTTCTAAGAACGTCCATTGCTACGACGGCAGCACGCCCTCACCACCGAACGCCACTCCGCCTGCAGCTGAACATCGTTGATGGACACCCAAGGCCCTTTCTCCTGTCGGAACTGCAGCAACACATTCGCTTGACACTGCACACCAGCACTACCCATCACACGACGGAGAAACAGCGGCTGCCGTAACTGCACCCTGCTGTACACACGTTCGCTCCTCAAAGACGCCGTGGAGATCTGGGACCTGCTCAACTCCATTGACCCAAACATTGCATTCCTCACTGAAACCTGGATGAACTCCACTCTGCCCCGAACATCGCCACTGCCATCCCATACAGGTCTATGATCATCCACAAGGACCACATCAACAAACCGGGAAGACATCCCCATTGCACACAAAAGCACCTTCCACCTCACCATCCACACGGACGACCTCTTGACCAACATGGAGCACCTCCACTTCCAGGTCCAGACCAACCCAAACACCACCCTCCATGGCACCCTCATCTACAGACCCCCGAACCTCGTCCACCCTTCAGCGATTTCATTATCGACTTTATCACACCCCATGCCCTCACTTCTACAGGCTACTTCCTCCTTGGTGACCTCAACTTTCACCTGGACAACTTCAATGACAAAACACCTCATCCCTGCTGGAGAACCTCACCATCATGGGACTCAAACAACTGGTCACTTCCCCAACCCTCTCAGCTGGACACACACTCAACCCCATCTTCGCCGCCAGAGTCAACTTCACCTTCAGCCATACCACTGAGGTCCAGTAGACTGACCACCACTGCGTCCACTTCTCCTTTACCAAACCCACCGTACACCACCACACCCACTGCTACACTCGCAGAAGATGGAAAAAGTTCACTGAAGAACAGCTCACTACTCTTTCATCAAAACCCCTCCTCTGACATTCACAGACACCAACACCTCAGCACTCCGACTGCGCCAACTCTTTGTCTCCTGCGCCTACTTCCACCGCAAGATCAAGGAGATATACGACAGTTTCAACAGCATCGTTACCCAAGACCCTCCCACCGCACCCGCAACCACTGCACCCTACGATGCTGGACCCCAACAGATCTTACTCAACTGGACTCCCCTCACCGCGGATGACAACCTCAAGATCATGAAGAGCATGCACTCCGGAGCACCCTCAGACCCCTGCCCGCCTCACATCTTGAACAGAGCAGCCACCACCATTTCCCTCGAAATCTGCCACACCATCAACTGCTCCAATCTACTCCACCAACTTCCCGAAAGTTAGGACACATGCAGAGATCAACCCCTTGCTGATGAAATCCTCTAAAAAAAACTGACAGACCAGAAGAACTTCAGACCCATCTTGCTTCTGCGCTTCCCAGCCAAGATCATCAAGAAGGCCACTAACACCCAACTTTTCGAGTTCATCGAAGAGAACCACATCCTGATCCTCTCCCAATCTGGCTTCTGAAGCAACCACAGCACTGAGACCGCCATCCTTGTTGCCACAGATGACGTCCACACCCTCCTCAACCGCAGCTCTCATCCTTCTTGACCTCTGAGCCACCTTCGATTCCGTCTCTCACTGTACCCTATGCACAAGACTCCATGACGCCGGCATCCACAACAAAGCCTTGCAATGGATCCGCTCTTTCCTCACTGGTTAAACACAGAGAATCAAACTACCTCCATTCCTCTCGGAACCCACGGAGACTCAGAGTGCCTCAGGGCTCTTTCCTGAGCCCCACTCTTTTTCAGCATCTACATGGCCCCGCTCACAGCCATCGTCAAGAACCACAGACTCAACATCGGCTCCTATGCTAATGACACCCAGCTGGTTTTCTTCCCACCAAAAAACCCTCAATCGCCCAGAACAACTTTCACAAAGTAATGAAGGATGTTGCCTCCTGGATGAAGAATAGCTACCTCAAGCTCAACTCAGAGAAGATGAAGGCCTCATCATGGGCTCCACCCCCTCCGCCTGGGACAAATCCTGGTGGCCTGTAGCGCTTGGAACCTTTCCACGCCCACAGACCAAGCACAGAACCTCTGCATCATCCTGGGCTCCTCACTCACCATGAGCCACCAGATCAACACCGTCTCATCATCCTGTTTCCACATGCTTTGCCAGCTCTGAAAGATTTTCAAGTGGATCCCCACAGAGTTCAGAAACATGGTAACCCACGCACCTATCAGTAACAGAATCGACTAACACAATACACTCTACGCTGGTATCACCCAGAAACTCCTCAAGAAACTGCATAACATTCATAACGCATCTGCCAGACTCATCCTCAACATCCCCCGCCACATCCATCAGAAAGACCTCCACTGGCATGCAGTCAACAAAAGAATCACCTTCAAGCTGCTTCCACAAGCTTACAAAGGCCTACTCAACGCAAAAACTGTGTACCTGAACCACCACCTCGCATTCCACGCACCCAACAGAGACCTCTGCTCCACCCAACTGGCACTGGCTCCCGTCCCACGTATCCGCAATAGCACAGCCAGAGAAAGATCCTTCTCCTATCTCACAGCAAAGCCCTGAAACACACTACCTTTCCACCTCAGGCAAAAACCATTGCTGCCTCACTTCAGAACTCTAAATATCTCCAGCATGCGGATGATATGATTTTACTTAGCAAAACCCCGATAGGCCTTCAAAAATTAATTACTGCTTTTGATGAATACATTATAGCCATATATTTGGAAACGAATGTCAAGAAAACCAAGATTATGAAAATTGGACCCGCAAATTCAAAAACGTGACCATGGAAAGCGAGAGGAGGGCCAATTGAGATTGTGTTGACTTCTAACCCTATGACCTTGGATTATATTCGATAATAAATACTCATTTAAAAATCATTTCATGTTTTAAGAGCAAAAACATCATCTCTAATATATGCTTTCAAGTCATTATGCAGTTTATCAAGATGCCAATCTTATCAACATCTTCTTAAAGTCATGAGTGCCAGGTTATTACCAACCATTGCATATGGTTCACCTATCAACAAGGGTAAAGACTCAAAATGATTGGCTCATTGCTAAATAAGGCCTGCAAGTCCATCCTTAGAATTCCTAAATCAATCAGGCAAGCAGAAATGTGCTTGGAGTTTGGTCTTTGAAGACACTCCTTGGTTGTGCAATGATAATTTTTGAAATGTATACATTCACTGTCTTTATCCGTAACTGGGTCCTTAGCAAATATCTGTTGGAATGAAATAAATCACTCAGATTATACTGGGCCTTGGAGATCCTACATTTTAACATGTTTTCAAAGCTTTGATCTGCAGCCAGAGTCTTTGGGAATACATAAGCTTAGTTTTAAGCAGCTTCTCAACAAGGAGGCTTTATCTGCAAAGAAGCATGCTTGGACGGTTATCAATTCACATCAGAGTGTGGGAATCCAGCCTTATTTTACTACTACTTATTGGACTATTTAAAACTACGACTTCTACTGAAGACGGCATGCCGAAATGCAATGGACAACTAGTGATTGTAGACTGTGTAGGTTTTGGAAAAAAGTCTATTGCGCATTGTATGTGTCGGCCCAAATCTGCTTAATGCAGGGCGTACTCTTTTAAAACCTTCCTTTCTCAATGCAAGGGTGAGATCAGCTAAACAGGCCTTTATTTTATGTCTATCTGGACCTTTCATTTCTTTAACTTGTCATTTGATAAAGTCTGACCATTGCGAAAAGAACCACAGTTTGAATACTGTTAATTCTCCTGTTCTTATAACATTAATTGATTATTGTCTTACATTGTGGCTTTCATGTCTTTTACATGCACTCAAAAAAGGGGGGAAGAGGGTCCAAGGAGAACGTTTTTTAAGATCTGTGAAGATTGGCTCCCCAATCTACTGACAATAACACAATCTAAAACCCTTGGGTCTAAAATGGAAACCCAAGAAAGAGAGAACACATCTAGGAGAAGTCTTTTACGCCCCTGGGGAGATCCTTTTATTAGGATGAAATCCCTCACCCACCTTAGGTGACATGCTTCATCATTGGGATTTTCCTCGTGACGGGAAAACCTAGTGTGAATATCCTGTGATTCTGGGTAAATCACTTAATCTCACATCTGCCTATAAAAAATTAATGTGACCTTGTTTATAGTAATTGGTGGGCATGAAAGGGCAAAATTATTTCAGGTCGAGTTTGCACTATATAAAAACAAAGAGGTTAAAAATAAAACCTTAATATAATGAAAGATGAATAGATACCTTATTGAGTGGCTGATTTGTACACAGGGAAACCAGACAATGTTGCTAAATCACAGCTACCCCACTTACATTTTGAGATCTTAGGCAAATATTTTGTTTCACCAAAACTCAGTTTTCTTCATTATGATGAATGAAAGCACTTTTATATATGTGAGTTCAGAATATCAGTTGCACAAAAGGTGTGGCTGAAAAAAACAAGTATTCTTTAAGTTTCACCATCAGTAATCTACATATAAAAAGCATGGAACTTAAGTAAAAAATACATTAAAAAAGTTGGTACTCATTGGCAAACGCACTATAGCACATTATGAAATTCTATTAGTTAATACACTGCAGAGGTCTGTGTGCAGCCAGAGGGTTACACAATAAAATTTTGGTTGGTGCAGTGGAGACTTCTTTATTTTTAACAGAAAGCACTGTGAATATGCAAGCCATTATTTGCATACAGTAAAATAGATTGCATACAGTAAAATAGATTGCTGCAAAATGTTTTAATATAAAATGGTGCTTCCAAAGTATAGATTTTAGTAATACCAAGACTATACTTAATGCATTTTTTTTAAGATAACTCTCCCTTGTCAGGGGTAGTAAGCGCTATATAAAAACAGTTACAATTGAAAGCACACACTTCACAGCTCAGTTGTTAACTCTTTGCACTAATGCTCAAAAACAATAAATGTTTGCTAAAAACCTTGGGTTGATTCAAGTAATTTAAGCTACCCGGCTTTACACTTGCAGATTAACTCGTTGTAGTGCACATTTGTATTTCTTTCAGGCCAGCAGGCACCTTGGGAGGAAGACTTGATTTTGATTAGCTGTCTGCCTGGCATTCGTTTGACAGCACCAGAAACTCACTTAATGACACTTTGAAGTATTTAATTTAAACTATTGGAATTCACCTTCCCGCAGTGGTTGTCTCTGCAGTTGCTACTAGGGAGGACAAAGGAGAGCAAACAGCGGGGAAAAAGGAGAGAGCGCCAGGCAGGGCAAGGACAGTGCAGAATAAGACAAAAGGAGACTGGATAAAAGATAAAGTGAGCCAGACACTACAGCAAGTAAAGAAAACACCACTCACTCTCAGGAGGCTTCTAGTCTGGTGCACACCAACAGTCCAAGACGGCGCTTTCAACAAGGCCCAGCTGCTGCAGCTCATACAAATCACCTCTCAGGCCCTCAGGTTGGTTCTGGAATGCTCTAAACAGAATACACATGAGGCACAGATGTGTAAATGTTCAGAGCACGACAGGCCAACCTGGTAATGCTCCAACCCCTCCCTTTCCAAGTTGTCACGCTGTGATGACATGGGAAAGGGAGGAGTGGTTAGGCTACTGATGATAGACAAGCAGCCCCGGGAATAAAGGGCTGATACTGTACACGCTAGGGCTGCTTTAGAATGTGACATTTCTAAAATGTAATTTTTGGGCGGCTCCAGAAGACCCTAATGATTGTAGAGCCGGCTAGCAGCATGTCAGTCTGTACTGCTTAACTTTTACTCCTGCAGTGCTGCCAATAGGCACCTGCGCACTAGCCCAGGTGTCTAAATTAAAACTGCCTGACATCCGTTTTGTAGAACGGACTTGGCAGACCAAGGCAGGGAATACTTCAGGTCAGTTTAAAAAGCATGGTAATTGTTTTTTACAATTACCAGCCATGATATAGCATTTAATTGGAAGGACATAGCCCCTCAGCTGATTCCCAGAAACCACCACTGGTGTCTTGGCATTACCAAGATAAAAAGATTTGATCACACCACTCTAACACAATTTGAGAACTGACAGCAGTTAACACCATACACTGAGGATACCATAGAGAGCATGCTGCATTACAGTAAGCATAACTCATCATACCCCAATAGGAAGGGATGGCTAGTATGGCCATTGGACAGATGTCAGGCCTGATTCCTGGGTAACAGCAAGGGATTTACAGCAAATAAGCCCGACATGCGATATGTGCAGACTGAACATTTGGGGGTGGAAACAACTCACAGTGTTGGGAAGTTGTGCTTTGATTGGCTAAAGACCTCAACACTGTCTCAGGTACAACATCACTTGTCCCTTTTATCTAATGATCTGGACCATGTCACAAATGCTTTCTTTATGCCATCTATAATGAGATATGGAAAATATCTTAACCGGAGGCTTCTGAAAGACTGCGCAAGATTGATAGTGCTAACTTAGAATAGGTTCTTGCAGTAGTGGACAATGGTATGGCTACTTTATCCTCCAGGATAGATTCCTTGGGTAACATTGTATCATCCACAATAGACGTCATACAGCAAGACGTGTCTGCTTTACAACTAGGACAGTCCCAATTTAGGTCAATCCTATTGTTGAGCTGGACATTACTGATACTACATTCTGGCCACATGCAATGGCAACACATTAACATCACAAATCTGTTTTCAACTTACCACCTTTCAGAACAACAGATTGCTTTGGGATGGAAGGATGCAAAATACACTATGTTACATATTGAAAGACAGGAGAGATTACCTTTTACAGTTGCTGACATAGCATCCTTGGATAATCCATGGGTAAATTACACTACCAACCACAACTTTCCACTTTCAGTACTGTCTATAACACTATCAAGTAGGCAGATGTGAAGCGTTAGGTGAAGAGAACATACATGAACATTGGGAGCTTCCTTTCAAATTCTGATGTCGGAATAAGGATACTGAAGTTTTTCTCAGCAATTCCGACTGCGGGAATACCTTGAGTGGGTCCCTAGTATGCAAGCATGTTTCGAGGCACAGAACATGTAATGCGTCAGTGGTAAACTTGTCTTGCTACTTGAAAAGCTCTCCAGTGGCCGTGACAGTCTGACTTTCAGATTACTCTCGAATGGGAGCTACCTGATTTTAAACAGTCAAGGTTGCTGTGAGATTAAACTAGGGGTAGCCTATGTGGTGACCATGTCTTCCATTGTCACTTGTCCTGTCTTCGCCTGCCTGAAAAGTTAGGGAGGATATGCTATGGCCTTCAATTAATCCTACTAACGTGCGTTTTGTTGCCCTGAGCAAACTGAAAGACTTATTATTTCAAAAAGATTTGGCCTTAACTTCCGCCATGTAGATATTTGATTTTCAGGTGGCACATTCCTCTTCCAAAATACAGGTGCTACTTTGCACCAACTTCCCACAACATTTAGATAACTAGTACATCATATTTTTAACATGTCTAGTATGACTGGAATAGTCAGCGACAGTTCCTCCATGGGAGCAGAGGAGTGCCGCCCCCTACACTGCTGCATGAAAGTTTGGAAAATAAAGTGATACTAAAACAATTTAATTACCATTTGTTTTTTTCTAACAAATGGAGAAGGCGGGCCGGTGCATCATTGCTGCTGATTGGGAGAAATGGCGAGTGGCCCTTTCAGTGTGACTTGAACATTCGGTTTGGCCAGATGCCTTGCTATGGGCAAACCGAAATGCGCAATTCAACCTCTTCAACAACCCAGCAACAGAGCTGGGTTGGGGAGCAGGCACAGGCCTTCAGTGCTCTTCAGAGTGTTGAGGCAGCCTGCTACAGCCAATCAAGACACTTCTCTCATGCAGCATGAGAGCAGTGTCTAGATTGGACAAGGACCTGTGGGAGCCATGGGACCTCACACTCGGAGGAGTCTGAAGCCAGGGACTGGAGAACACTAAGGGTTGTGCTGCAGGCTCAGGTAAGTGAAACTTTTGTTTCCATATTTAAATGTTTGCTTATTTGTTTGTATGTTTTTGAATTATATTTATGTGGTGGGGGTTTTCAGAAGCATAGGCTCTGGGTTGGTTAGCGCCTTTCAGATGGTGTTTAGAGTTATTCCATCTTTTATCCACTCAATCCTTGGAAGCATCTTTGGAGGTCTTCCACTGGTCCTGCTCGTAATTGCAGGGATATTGTTTTTAATATTTTTGACCCGCAATGGATGTTCCATTTGGAGACCAAATGGAGCTGGCACTGCCTCATGTCCTGTTGTGCCGTGAACACATGGCGCATTGCTTTGGCTTTGCTTCGAGAACTGGATGAGCATTAGTGCCTGCCATTCTGGCCTGTAGCACTTCATTGCGTGCTGCCTGTGTTCCGCGGTCTCCTGTGCACCTACGAGCATGCTCTGGACTTGTGCTTGGGGTGGCGATTGGTTGAACCTTTGGATACATATGTACTGATGGACCCATTGAAGGCCCATTTGTATAGCTGTCCCTTGAGGATTACACTGCTCCTAGCTGCATTCTATGAGCCTCCCTGGGTTGCTTCTACGCTTGGTGGGTTGGATCTTAGCTTTGTCTCGACGGAACACCAATTGGCTGTTTTTGTTCTCGCAGCGGCTGCTGTGGGGAATGGATGGGAACATACTTGCTCTATCAACCTACTTTGAGGTGTACCTCTGCGATCATTGGATGTGAACGCTGCGAACAGAAATGTTTCGTCTACCACTCGGAACACATAAACATCAGGCTCTTCCGCGTGGTATAAACTTTTTATTCAGCTGGTTTTAACTTCAATTTTTTTTTAAATTGCCCAACATTGGATAGTTTTCATATTTATAAGTCATTTTGGCTTTCTTTATGGTTTGGGTTTCCAAATAGCGAGAGTACCTGTTTTTAAATTGCTTTTTATCATTATTTTAATGTTTAATTTTTTCGTAATTCCCTTTACATATGCTGTTGCATTTTTAGTAATAGGTTTTTAGCTGTAGATAGCTTCCTGATCGACTTAGGTTCTAGGAGAGGGTGTCATGTGTCCCAGTTAGGCCTAGTTGGAAATGTTGCCATTTTAACATCTACACAGACCTTTCCTAAGTTGCCTTCACTTTCCACATCGACTTTTGAAACACATTTGCATTCATGACACTTTGGGTTGGTTTCCTGGAAACACTGAACTTGCTTACACAAATCACCTTTGCAAGAACACTATCATATTGCCTTGGCCTTTTGTACAAGCCCTACACATATGTTGTGGAAATGTGTTTGTTATTTATGTCCGTATGGCAACACAGCTATCTGTAGAATGCAAACAATGGCACCTTGATTGCAATCTTGTCCGAAGGCAAGAATGCCTTTGTCTATGCATAAAAATTTGTTGCCGGGTATAGTCAGAGGAGGGGTCCTAAATTCTAACCCATAAGGTAATGGAGTTGGATCATCCAGTAAGGTGTTTCTTAGAAAAACGTACACATACACCCTAGACATGTAGGTTGGGGTCTGCATAGTAGGAGTATGCTAGATTCTTTGCTATTTCATTTGCTTCCTTATATATGCTGTCTTAGCACGATGGTGGAACGTTTTGTTCTGTTCACTGTCCTGACGCTTATTATAACTTTCATCTGTTTCTGTCTATTGATCATTGCAGCACAAATATTCTATATTAGAATTGCTTCGGTTCAATAAACATTGAAAACATCCCTTTGTGTATTCTTTGTATATTTCTCTGATTAAGAGAGAGCCTGAGTGTAAGAGTGAGAGGTTCTAAGTCTGTCACCATGGTTCCTGAGGGAGCAGGGTTTCATATTCAGTGGTTGCCAGAACTGTTTGCTCCCTATCTAGGTTAGTGGGGCTTATGGTGGTACTGCGAGCTTGCTGGTACAGGGGACAACATACTCTAAGGGGGTCCATGGACTCAGTCTGACGCGATCTTAAAGTTTAGGTCGTCCACAAATGTGCAGTTCCATCTGATTAGTGGAAACTACACAATAAGAATGGATGCTGTAGTGTTCATAAATCTCTTCTGATCTGTATCGATTCACTTTTTCAATCTTTAAACTTGATGGTAATCTTTCATTCTCTACATATCTCGCATCTTAAGAAACATCAGCATTCTTATGATAAACATTATTTTGTACCAGGTAGAATGTCGCATTTTTAACTTTACTAATATTTACTAACTCTTGCCAAATTTTCTTATTCTTTGTAGGCACACCAATTACTAGAATGACAAGTGGTTCATGATCATCTCTGTCTACATGAACAGTTTTAATATTCTTTTTAAAATCTAAAGGTAAGTACACAGCTCTTCGTTTCAAGCCTTTTTGTAAACCAGTTGGTGTCAGCATAACTGTCTTAGGCTCCAAACAAACTATGGCCTGGAATGGGTGTGCATACTGTATTAGAATGGGCTCATAACATTTTTAAGCTTCTAGGGCCAGATGTACAACCATAGCATTTTGCGACTCGCAAATTGCGACAAATTGCAAGTCGTGGTTTGTGAGTCGCAAAATGCTATGTACAACAGTGTCTAAGACACTGTTTGCAATTCCCAATGGGATCACAAATTGCATGCCTCATTAATATTGGTAGTGCCTGAGTAAATGGATGAGCGCATGCATAGTGCCTGAGTGAATGGATGTGTGCAAGGGTAGCACCTGAGTGAATGGATGAGAACATGTATGGTGCCTGGTTAAATGGAGTACAAAGGTAGTGCCTGGGTGATTGGATGAGTGCATGGGTAGTGGCTCGGTGAATAGATGAGTGCAAGGGTAGTTTCTGGCTGCTTGGATGAGTGCATGGATAGTGCCTAGGTGAATGGATAAGTGCATGGGTGCTGCTTGGGTGATTGAATTAGTTTATGGATAGTGCCTTTTTGATTGTATGAGTGCATGAGAAGTGCATAGGTGACTGGATGAGTGCAAGAGTAGCGCCTGTATGATTGGATGAGTGCAAGGGTAGGGCCTGAGCCATTGGATGAGTGCAGGGTAGTGGCTTGGTGATTGGGTGAGTGCACTGACAGAGTCATATGTACCAGGACTGGTGAAAACTTCCGCTAACGCTAGTTAGCAGCAGTTTTATTACCACTGTGCACTGCTGAAAACTATCGCTAAATGGCAAAAGCTTCAGGGATCAGCGGTGAAAACTGCTGCTAACATTAGCGTGATGGCGATAGGAATTCCGGCGTTAGCAGGAGGAAATCAATGAATGGCCCATTAGTGGCAAAAAACGCACTTTAGTCAGCCCAACGTGAGTTTTCTTGCCTCCAATAGAAAATAGGTAAAAAAAACAATGAATGCAGAATGGAGCAGACAGGGCCACGTGCAGCACACATCAACAACCCCCACAAACCACCCAACATCCAGGATGACCAGGATGAGAGCCTGAATGTCTCTCTGGACCTGCGTCTGGAGCCTCGAAGCGTTGCTGGACCTGAGTCTGGAGCCTGAATGCCTCACTGGACCTGCGTCTGGAGCCTGGAGTAGGATGTGGAGGAGCTGTGGAGTCGATGAGCCATGGCAGTGGACATTGAGGCGTGGCAATCGCCCTTACCTGGTGGTGAAGTGTGGCTGGTCGAATGGAGACACTTTGATGACCTGTGTGAGAAGACCGCATTGCGCCCCTTGGAGCTGTGAATGGTAGAGGCGCTCCTGCACACCAACGTAGGGAGGTCTGCATCGCATAACTACACTGGGGTGCACAGAGAGGATTACCAACGGAGGGTGGCACCTCTCTGCATCACAGGCCAGATGAGGTTGCGCTGGCCGGAAGCTGTGGAGGGTGAGGCCCCTGAGCTGCGCCAAAGTTGTGCTGCGGGAGTGCTGCAAGTTCACGCCTAAGGGGGCCCAGCTGCATCAACTGCATCGGGAGGTTTACCAGCAGACATGGCGGCGACTGCTGCACCCACGCTTGTGAAATCCCACCTGGCTGAGGCCCCTGCTGGCTGAGTCGCAGATTTGGAGAGGGTTTATCGGATTGCGCCAAGGTGTCAATGTTCAGGTAAGGAGAAGGAGGGACACACCCCCAGTGTCGGCTCATCCGCTATGGCGGAAGAGCGTTGCCCCACTGCTTCCAAGCAGTGCAAGAAGAGGAACAATCATCACATGATGATAACTTCCTGATGTTATTGTGCCTTTGCTTTAGGGCTGCTCCACTCACGGAGCAGGGCAGGGGCAGAGTGGCATGCCCACTCAAGTGTGCAGTGACTGTTTGGTCGGCCCGCTCAGGCCGCAAAAAGCAGTCATGCGCACTGTCCTGTTTGCAATGCAAGCTGCATTACAGCCTGCATGGGGAACATACCCACACCTCCAGCCCCTGGCTAAACGCCTCGTCCCAGAGCCAATGACCAATCCCAACGCTGCATTATAGCATTGTTGTTGTATATGGTTTATTTCGACAACTTGTATCATAAAAGCTTCGAAAGACGTTAACAATAAAGCAGAAAAATGCAAATTGACATATAAAACAATAAAATAATCCAGAGAAGTATACATAAAAATACATGAAAGTGTAGTTAAGATCTAATAAATACTACAGTTGTCGAGAGCTGTGCAATGAGTACTATTAAAAGTTCGTAAATAAAAACGTGGGTCATTTACAATCAAACTATTATTAAAAAGATACAAGCAAAAATGTTCCTCCCTGGCGTAAGCATCATAATACATACAGTGTGGAACCCCCAGTACCCCAGTACCTACCGAATAAAACGTATATATTGGGCCTACTTTCTAATAACGGGACCAGTGGGCTAATCTAATATAAAATGCCGGTGCATAGAATATAAAGCCAGTAGAGTGTTGAGCGGCCATCAAGCGCTTTAGCATTTCTTTGCGACTTCATGGGTACTCTATTTAGTTATCCTGGTAACGCTCTGCGTCTGATTAGCCAGGCGTGGCCAAGGAACTTTGCCACACCACACACAAAGAGAGCTCTTGAATCTGACTTTAGGATGCGCAGAGCAACCTGATGGTCCTGCGTGCCCAGTTGTTGGCAGATTAGTTTTAGCCATATGTACCTAGGGGCATTATATGCCGGACAAGCAAACAAAACATGTGCAACGCACTCCAACGGGACACCGCAACAGGGGCAGTCTTCTGATGTCTGTTTCGGTGGGTGCCATTTTGCGGTGAATGCGCGGACAGAGAGCGTGCCGAACCTAAAATGAATATACAGTGTCCTGTCCCTTGGCTCTAGGCGTCTGGTTTGCTTATGCAGGTAGAATTCTTCCGTCAGTCTACCCACATCAGGTTTGGTGGTTCCCTGGCTTTCCACCCTCAACCAATACATCCGTTTAATCTCCTCCTTGCTTGGTGGGTCCTGCCTGTCCCAATATCCTTGCAGGCCCAAAGCTGTCAGTGCCTTCTTGATACTTGAGATCCATTTAATGCTATGACCGACATCTAGATGTATGACCTCGGTGAGTGACTCAGCATATTTGGTAAGTTTGGGGGTCCGCCTAATGCGAGCTCAAAAGAGCAGTGGGCGCAGCTTTGCTATGTCACTGATTGACCTCCTGCCCATTGTGATTGGCTTAGGGGAGGGAGCCTGGCTGCCTACTTCCTGTCCCTGGAAGCAGACTCAGGAGAGCAAGAGCAACGAAGACACGGGACCCGGCCTCGATGTAAGATTTCTCTCATTTAAATATTTACAACACCCGTTCACACCCCGCCCCCGTGTCCACGCACCATCCAGTGTTCTTTCTGGCATTTCCCACCTTCCAGCAGTCCAGTCCCACCCGCAGCACTTCTCTATGGCGGCTGCTATGCGGCCATGTGCAGCGGCCTACCACTGGTGCGCCAAAGGTATATATGGAGTTACAATGCATACCATTATATCGCATTCCATTACAATGCATACTAATACTAGGCATATCGCAACAATAGGGAAGGTGTTGGATTGCGGAGATTTAAACATTACTATTCCCACTTCAGTGAGTACAACCCTAAAACTAACCCTTGCACCCCAAAGCACACCCTAAACCCTAAAATTCACCTTTGAGCCCCCAAAACACACCTTAAAAATCATATTTGACCCAAATGCACACCCCATTTTTCATTTTTGACCCAAATGCACACCCCAATTTTCATGATTGACCCCAAAACACACCCTAAATTTCATATTTTACCCCATAATACACCCACGTTTCATCTCCAACACCCGAAACCCATACCCACCCTAAAAATTTAAAATACTCCATTACTGACCTCACAATGCGTTGTTATGGAATGCGATGTAAAGGCACCAACATTGTTGGATTTGCGTTCTAAAGGCATTACGATGTAATGCATGCATTGTAATGGAAGTCTCCCGTGCCATAGGCAAGCCTGTCTGCGTCTGACTGCCCCTGGACTGTGCTCAGCACCAAGGACCCTTCCTCTCGGACACTCCATCCCTACGGTGCCAGCATCGAACATCTGCTCCGGACCAGACATCGCCATCGCCATCACTGACGGCTACTAAATCACCCGCAAGGACCACCCCGACCGTCCAGGTGGAGGCATTGCCATCACCTACAAAAGCACACCCCGACTGACCATGCACTCTAATGACCCAGCGGTGACCATGGAACACCTCAACTCCCAGGTCCGGACCAACCCCAAGCCCACCCTCTGCAGCATCCTCATCTGCAGGCCCTCGGGGCCAAGGACACCCATTCTCCGATACCATTGTAGACCTAAGTGCACCGCAGGATCTCCCATCCACCAACGACATCCTACTCGGCGAACTAAAGTTCCACCTGGACAACCCCAGTGACCGGAATACTACCCCCTCCTGGGGTAGCTCCCCAACATCAGACTCAAGCAGCTAGTCACCGCAGCAAGCCACATAGCAGGACACATGGACGAGCATGTCTCCTCCGCCACTGGGACATTCTACTTCAGCCACACCACCGGACTCTCCTGGACCGACCATCATTGTATACATCACGTCTTCACCATGCCCACCGTACACAACCACCATCATCGTCCTCCTCGCAGCTGGATCAAGGCCACCGAAGTACGTCTCATCAACTCCCTCAGCACTCGCACTCCGCCAACGCTTACAGACGATGACACCACAGCACGCAACCGCCACCTATGGATCTCCAACTGCGCCGACACCAGGGCACCCTCAAGAAAGGCACTGTGTCAGTACTTTACGCCTGAATGATGGCAGGCGTAAGCGGGACGCAGTGCCACAGGGATAGGCTGGTGCCATGCATTGCTGGAGTTGCGTCATGGTTGTGACACAACTGCAGCAGAGGGTGACTTTAGAGCAGACAGATACGTCAGGATTCCATCTGTCATTACTTGTGTCATGGAGCGCTGTCCAGTAAATACTGCGTATCCGTGGTGTCGCAAGAAGGGGGTAGTGAAAAGTGTTGCAACGCTGTCTTGTCGCAGCGCTGCAACACTTTTCATGAGTGAGGCCCAGGAATGAGCACTATCTTATTGATGGTGCGCAGTCCTGCCCAGTAGTTTTGTCGCAGGGCAGTGCAGCAACATTGCTTGCAGGGTGGTCCAGCAACAAAACCTGCTGAAATGAGGCCCCAAGGGTTATCTCCATTTTTAAGACCAGCTATTTTCTGGTCTTAAAAAATTGCCTCCAACTGCAATTAGAGGTAGTTTGTTTGGTCCTCCAAACTTATGGAATCCCCTTTTAAATATCGTAAGTGGGGTTAGGGGCTGTTTTTGCACCGGAATGCCTCCCTTGCATGTCATTATCGCTAACAGAAGTGACGATCTTTATAATGGACGTTTTCGAAGGAAAACTGCTGCTAACAGAGGTTAGCTGCAGCTTGTACATAAGGCGATAAAAATCTCGCCGCAAAACCGTTGGAAAAATGCCGCTAATGCAGCGTTAACTCCTTATACATATGCCCCACAGTGCCTTGGTGATTAGGTGAATGCATGGATACTGCCTGCATGATTGGGTGAGTGCATGGATAGTGCTTGGGTGATTGGATGAATGCATGGGTAGTGCCTCAGTGAATGGATGAGTGTATACATAGTGTCTGGGTGTTTGTATAGTGCATGGGTAGCACCTGGGAGATTGGATAACTGCTTAGGTAGTGGGTCGATCATTGGACAGGTGCAACTGTTGTCCCTGGGAGATGGAAGGAGTACATGAGTATTAACTCAATTAATATACCACGTGGGGGCATATTTATAACAGACGGCGATAAATATCACTAAGCGCGCTTAGCGCTTTTATATTTATCGCCGTCTATCGCTGGAATTCATCGCCATGTTTGCACTGTATTTACAACGCCTAGCGTAATGGCGATATGAATTCCAGCGCTAGCGGGGTAATCGCCATTTTGCAGGGAACATTGCTGGTTTTCCAGCGATGTTCCCTGCAAAATGGCGGTATGCTTGTTGATACGATCATGTGGTCGTAACACAAGAATCCACCCCCATGTTAGGTATGAGTTAGTCATGATTTTAGCGGACGTTAGTTTCTGGCGAAAAGAGCGATTTTCGCCCAAAATGAACGTATGCTAAAATGTGTGGGCCATTTTGTAAATTTCACGATGTGCGCATCAGCAATATTTACAAGGTTGTACTGCCCAGTGACGACCACTTTGCATCTCATTAGAGATGCAAAGCGAGGCATCGGAAAAAAGGGTGCTAACATGCGCTAATGCATGTTAGCACCCTCTTGTAAATAGGGCGATATTTTTATCTCCGCTTTTTTGGCTTTAAAAAAGCGGAGATATGGCCCTTGTAAATATGCCCCGTGATTAGTGATTTGACACACGTAATATATCTCGACCGCCAACCACTGTGAAAAAAGTAGAAACAGAAAAAAAATTGTTAGAATTTCATTTTGAACATTAGGCAACGAAATAACGTAAAATATTATTTAAGCAAAACTTTAATTCAATATAGACAAATGTTTTACTGTTTTTTCCTGTTGTAAGTTTTCATAGGTATTCACCTTCAACAGTGCTTTGTATGAAGACTCATGATGAAAGAGTGGGACAAAACAATCAATGGATTGTAAAACAAAAATGTGCACAGTAGATCATTGCAACTATGTCTTGCTAATAGTTTGCTACCTTAATGAAAGCAACTATATGTTAAAACTGTTTCTGATATTTTTATATCTGGTACAAAATGTCCAACAATTATGAAGCAGTCTTCATTTTTGCATATGCTTTTGTAAACATCATCCCTGTTAGGCTAAATGATGTCTAAAATGTTTTTAGCTCATGTATGAAAAACATAATTTATAGTACTATATAGAAGTTGCTGTAGCATAAACAAAAGGGGACTTATTTTTTAGTGCTGAAAAGACTGTTCACATGCAACTTAAGGCTACTGGTATTATTGTACCTCCATGTACCTTTTATTTGTTGTAACACAATATATATTTATGAATTCCTTTCCTGCAGTTAAAAAGAGTCCTTCAGTTCTAACAGCCTGCTGTATTCAATACCCCTAATAGGCCGTATAATGTCTCAGAAACACATAATCCATATATATGTCAACACAATATCACATTTTCTTATCCTAGATTCTCTTTAGAACTTTGGTTCTAGAAATAGTAGATATGAGTTTGGTAACTTTTTGGGTAGCCTTGTTTTGAATGTCACTCGTATTTCATTGCACTCTATCCATCCTGTTTGACATCTTAAATATATTGTTTAGTGTCCAGAGGTTATATTAGCTTCTTCATGAAATATGATTGCTATAGTTGTGAAAGTTCTTTTTGAGATGGAAATTTGTGCAGCTTTAGAGTTTTTAATTTCAGTTCCTAATTTAGTACCATCCATTCTGCACCGTTGTAGCATGACTATGATATATTTTCCATACCTCTGCAGAAACAACATTGATCTGTATTTTGGAAAGGTCTTATCTTGATGGGCATTTGTAGATAAATCTTCAAACAGCACAGCTTCACAATCTGGTAATGTCAAGTACAGGAATCGTTCTGAACTAATTTCAGTGCTAGATGTAAATTCTCAATCCTCACAGTTATGCTTCCATTTATAAGTTAAACCAAATAATTAATTGATATCCACATCTTCTTCATATAATATTCATATCATTGGGCTTTTTCTGAAATCACAGGGCGCGATTCACAGAACTAACTTAAGACAAAATCCTAAACTTACTACCATTTTCGTATTTACAGAAGGCACTTACTCATTTTGGTATTCACAGAAGACACTTACTCACTTTGGTATTCACAGAATTTAGGAGTCCTAACTTTAGGACTCCTAAATGCCTTCTGTGAATACCGAAAGACTTAAAATTTGGATTTTTCTCAGTTTAGGAGTCCTAAAGTTAGGACTCCTAACTTTACTACTACTAAACTGAGAAAAATCCTAATTTTAAGGCTTTCGGTATTCACAGAAGGCATTTAGGAGTCCTAAAGTTAGGAGTCCTAACTTTACTACTACTAAATTGAGAAAAATCCTAATTTTAAGACTTTCGGTATTCACAGAAGGCATTAAGGAGTCCTAAAGTTAGGAGTCCTAACTATAATACTACTAAACTGAGAAAAATCCTAATTTTAAGACTTTCGGTATTCACAGAAGGCATTTAGGAGTCCTAAAGTTAGGACTCCTAACTTCTGTGAATACCAAAATGAGTAAGTGCCTTCATTTGAATACCAAAATGAGTAAGTGCCTTCTGTGAATACCAAAATGGGAGTAAGTTTAGGATTTTGTCTTAAGTTAGTTCTGTGAATCGGGCCCACAGTGACTGACTGAGGAGCCTGGTCGGGAGCTCCCTAGCTCTCTAGGTGGCATGAGCAAAACTGGATAAAAGCTTTTTTTTCTTCTTTCTCGATCTCCACTGACATAACATGACACAGACATGAATTATGCACAGAAGCAACTTACCTTGTGGTAAAAAAATAACCAAACATGGAACGACGCCAAGATCACTGCGAGGGGGCGCTGAATCCCTGCAGTCCTGTGAGCACTGTGGGCAGAAGCAGCTTTGGTTCTCCGCAGTAGACGGAGAACCAGGGCTCAGGTTTCCTTCCAGGGTAAGGTGGAAAGCAGTCTGGACTGAGCGGCAACAGGATCTTGCACACCGCAGATTGGCAGTAAGATACCAGGGAAGGAGATGAGGCCGAGCAGTGTGCGCATGACTTCGGTAAGTGACAAAGGTGGGGGAAATAAACACTCCAGTATTACAGAACCGATGGGAGGTGAGAAATGGGGCAAAAAGTATACACCTGCAAAAGTACAAGATCAGGACTACAGTCAAAGAAGGGGGATAAGTTACTGTTTAAGGAACAGGAGCCTAGCAATTAATACAACTACTGGCACTGCACGAAAAAGTCCTGTTTTAGTGCCCATAATTAACAATAAGAAGGGAAAATAGGGTGTATCAACCCAAGTTTGGAGTCTTCCTCAATACCATCAAGAGGTAGACTGGCAGGCGCCAAAGTAAAAACTATCCCCTCATTATGCTCCCTTTTCAAAGTCCAAGCTAAACAAGGCCCCCGTCTATCTCCAGGGGAACAGAAGATAAGAAAAGAAGGACCAATTTTGACTGGGGAGAGCCTAGTAGAGTAGCAATAAATACCAATCCTTGGCTGGAGAAGAGATAGATACCCTAGACTCGTCCCTGGACCAAAAAGCGTGTGAAGTGATACAAGAGCAAATGCGTAAAGAGTGGCAAAGCTTCCACAGCTAAAGGGAGTGCAAAAGTATGGAGATACTGATCGAGTCCCTAATCTCATAAATAAGGGTGAATTTCACCACATCAGAAAGAAATCAAGTGAAAATACAAAGGATATGTGAAGCCCTGGAGGCTAAAATCAATACCCTGATGGAGCAAGTATTATTGGTGGAAGCCTCTTTAGATGAGCTGGATAGGGAAGTAGAGGCAAGTCAGGGGGAGATACAGATTCTGAATACCAATGAGAAGGACCTTAGGGAAAAAATCGAAACCCTTGAAAATCAGGTTAGGAAGAATAATCTGAGAGTCTTGAATGTACCAGAGGGGTGGAAGGTGAAAATATCAAGAGTTTTGTGATTGACCTTCTGAAAGAATGTATTCCCTGGGTGGAGCCGACAGTCCGGGGGGGGATATATAGAGGGTGCATTGGGATCCATATAGGAAAGGAAAGCTGAGGAAAAACCCAAGAAGCATTTTAATTAGCTTTAACACCTAAGTCTTAAAAGGAAAAGATCCGAATGAAGTGCTTAAAGGTGGCACTTACACTAATGATGAATGGACTTTTCGAATTCAATCAGATATCTCCAAGGCAACGCAGGATAGGCAGGGGGGCTAGGACAGCATATGCAAGAGTTATAGGCCCTGGGGGGTGACAGTTCAAATGCACTTTCCTGCCTCGTTAAAAATAATGTGGAAAAATCAGATGCTCAATATAAAGGATCCCAAGGGGTCGGGACTTTCATAGATCAGATTAAAATGCAACAAATAGAATAAAGCAAAATGCCTAGAGAGTAGGTGTGTCGAAAGGGGTTAATTGATTCACTTTGAGAAGAAAGGGAGGGTTCTCCTGGGGAGGGAGGTGGATGGAGGAAATTCACAAGATAGCTTTAGAATATGTTTGCACTGGGTGTGGAAACATATGGGGAAAAAACTTCTCCAAACTGTGCAAATATGAGAAAGCCTAAGATTTGAGATCATTCTGGGGAATATCAGTATCCTCAGGGTCAATCTTATAAGCTGAATGTCAGTTAGCATTTGAACATGGAACATGAATGGCCTCAGAGTTGGAAGTCAAAGGCAAAAGATCCTGGAGTATTTAAAATCCGCGAATAGTGAAATTATAATCCTGCAGAAACACATCTAATGAAGGCGGAATGGGGAGAGATAATGGAGAAGCAAAGATGGGTGGACGCATATGTCTGTACTAACCAGGCATGCTATGTTAAGGGGGTGGCTATTTTGTTCAAGAAGTTAGTCAAAGTGATAGTAGAAGGAGTGACAGCTGATCCCAAAGGGAGATGGGTCTCTGCAAAAGTTAGAATGTTTGTCAAAATATATGTCTTGGCAGAATACTATGGTCCAAATGTAGATGATCCCACCACTTTGTAGTCTTTGTATAGTCATCTCTTGGATTTTACGGCCCCTGTAATTCTGGGTGGAGATTTTAATCTGATAATAGATCCAAGAGAAGACAGATTACCAATAGGGAAGGTGTTTAACCTACCCAAAATGAGGGAATGGTTGAAACCTTACATGGAAAAACTAGGATTGGTAGATGTCTGGAAACTGAACGGGGTTAAGAAGCATAAATCCACATTTAGAAATAAAAAAATATGGACATGCTTCTAGGATAGATTTTTTCTAGTAGATAAGGGCCTGTGCAAGTGTGTCGGAGAGGTGGACCTTTTATCGGCACACCTGTCTGACCATTTGGCACTCTGAATCAAATAATCAATAGATAAGGCCTACCCCACCCCCAGATGGACACTGGATCGAACTCTGCTCTTAGATCAGCAGGTTAGGGAGAAATCGAAGGCAGAGACAAAAGAATATTTTTCACTACATAAAATTAGGACTCTTATCCTGGTTACTTGGGATGCATAAAAGGCCGTCATTAGGGGGAGGCTAATTAGCTTAGCAGCTTTTAAACACAAAAATACTAAGAATAAACGTAACCAACTAGAAAGTGAATTACATCATTTAGGCTGGGTAGCAGAGCGAACTGAACACTTTCAAGAGATAGACAAATTAGAAAAGGAAATGAAAGTGAAAAAAGAAGATCTGTCTAGTGCTTTAGAGCTTATAGTTAGAAACAAATACGAGGCGAGCAACTTTTCACATTATGAATCTAGGGAAGGATGTGGTAAAATGCTAGCCTGGAAACTTAAAACAGAGCAAAACCGGAATACTATATTGGCCATTTAATTAGATGACCAGATAAATCTCAGCATAGAAGACCCAGAGATTGAGAAAGCCTTTATTACATTTTTTCAAGATCTACATTTAGAAGATACTGTGGCCTCAGAAGATCAGATAGACTGCTACCTGGGAAAGATAGTAGTTACAACCTTGTCACAAGAACTGAGAGATGACCTTAACTTGGACATAACAACCTAAGAGGTGACAAGTGTGTTCGCAAAACAAAAAAAAAGGGACAGTAGCTGGCCCAGACGCGCCACCAAACTAAATTTATAGTTCCTTAAAAGAAGAACTGGTTCCTTACTTGACACATTATTAAACACTGCCTTTTTAAAAGGATAAGGCTTACCAAAGTCATGGGAAGAAGCAATTATATGTACACTATAGAAACCAGGGAACCCAAGGTTCCTCACTCAGCCCCACTCTCCTCAACAATTACATGGTCCCACTCGCAACCATTGTCAGAAAGCACTGTCTCAGCAAAGTATCCTATGCCGATGACACCCAGCTCATCCTCTCCCTCACCAAGGAACCTGACATCACCAGACACAGCTTCCAGGAAGAAATGAAAGAGGTTGCATCCCAGATGAGCATCAGCTGCCTGAAACTCAACTCAGAGGAGACAGAAGTTCTCATCCTTGGATCCATCCTCTATGTGTGGGATGATATCTGGTGGCCACGTGCCCTCTGCAACCCTCCCATACCCACGGACCATGCCTGCTACCTCGGCATCATTCTCGACTTCTCCCTCACCATGAACCAACAGATCAATGCCGTATCTTACACGTGCTTCAGCACCCTCTGCATACTCTACAAGACCTTCAAATGATCACCCCGAAGCCAGGAAGACTGTTACTCCCTAACTCGTAACCAGCAGACTGGACTACAGAAACGCCCTTTATGTTGGAATTAATACATCTCTACTCCACAAACTCCAGAATATCCAGAACACCGCAGCCAGACTCATCCGCAGCATCCCACGACAAGACCACATCACCCAGCACCTACAAGACCTTCACTGGCTCCGTGTCAAAAAGAGAGTGACCTTCAAGCTGCTCACTCATGCCTACAAATCCCTACACAACACCAAATACCAATACCTCAACAAAGGAATCTCCTTCCACACCCCCAAGAGAAACCTCTGCTCCGCCAACCTCACCCTGGCCCTTGTATCCAGAGGGCCAGAACGAGAGGAAGAGCCTTTTCCTACATCGCGCCAAGACCTGGAACGAACTCCCCCTCAGCATCAGACAAACCCCCACACTGTAAGCATTCAGGAAGTCCTCAAGACCTGGCTTTACAGATCTCCCAGCGCCTTGAGACCCTCACGGGTCAGTAGTGCACTTCCCAAATCCCTGATTGATTGATTGAGGGAGGACCCAAAACGTTGATTCGTATAGACCTACATCGTTATTAAATTCTAATTATAAAATATATTTTCAAGTACTGGCTAGAAGGCTCGGAAATATTGCTGGGCAGCTTATACTATTTAACAAATAGAGTGTGAGGGTTAGTGGGATACTCCCAGTCCCCCTGGGATATCAATCTGAAACAAATAAAGGAGTAACCCCATGGATATAGGATATCAATGAGATGAGAAGGTACCTATAGGAGAAAAGGAAGGGCTTCCTTTTCTAAAAAGACCCCTCACTCACCAACCTAATTGGTGACATGCTTAATCATTGGGGTCCTACCCGAGTAGCCGAATGCCAGCTGGGTGTGCTTCAACACCTAATTACAATGGAGCAGGATTATTCACAATAATGGTGTAGGTGAGTGTGAAAAATGAGATTAAAAATCGTCTTTATTTAACTCCCTGAAAGTTTAATATGGAGCAATAAGACAATGGTTAAAAACAAAAGTTTGACACCAAATTTAGGTTAAATTGACCTGCAGTGTCTATGTCTAAAATAGTGAATGTGGTGGTCTACATGTTTTAACCTGTGCGTGATATTACCAGGTTTTCATCAGGACCTAATACAATGACCCGATCGGTATGCACACGCTAAGGTTCACCCTACTCTGGGTCAATCGTGTACTTACAGTGTGGCAACCTTCCAGCCTTCTGTAAAAGGAACATTTAGAAACTAGCTTTAGTCGTGCCCCATGGACACCGTAGAGGAGCTCACTGGCTCTAGTCACACTTACGCCAAACCATGCCGCCCGCAATCAAACCTGGATGATCGTTCTACACGGAGTCCTGAGGATGATACACTAAGACCAGAAAGGTTTTTTCAAGGGGAGCCAAATGCAGGAGTTGATACACAAACTGGTGGTTGCAATAGATGCGGTTTCTCAGGAGAGAATTCCCGTGTCATTACTTATGTTTGATGCAGCAAAGCCCTTTCTGTTTGAAGTTATTGACTGTACAAACTGGGGGGAGTATTTTTAGGAGCAGTAAAATCTTTTATATAAAAATCCAACAGCTAGGGTTCTGCTCAATGGTAATCTCGTTCTTAGATTCAACCATAATATCCATAATATTACCCCTTTTAAATATCAAGGTTGGGAGAAGAAAGTTGCTCTTTACGCAGTCGCTTTAATGGTTTTTACAAATAACCTGTTAGTTTCACTCCCAACAATATCAGGGTTCTTGGACCAGTTTGGGAAAGTTTCTGGTTACCAAGTCAATCAACAAAAAATGGAAATCATGGAGTGGGACCCCTAGTAAAAGATAGGCTAAGATATCTTGGAATTTTGGCAGTCAAAGACGTTGATGAAATAGCTCACCGGAACTTTAACAAACTGGTGTCTAAAAAAACCCTGGGTGGTAAACTACACTCCGCTTGTGGAGTTTGTAGAGTTTTCCCCACTCCACGTTAGGCAGAGCTCACGGAGTTCCGAAAAAACTCCGCTCTGCGTGGCAGAGTTTTTGTCCTCGTTCGGGGCTGTCAACATCGAGTTGGCGAGCACCGAAAATCCACCTCCCGGCGAGATTTTTCGTAGTTCACGATCGTCAACATCAAGTTGGTGATCGCGAGTGTGGAAAATCAACCTCCCAGTGAGATTTTCCAACACAGGCTGTCGGATTTCTCATTGAGAGTGGTTGGTTAAGCTCACAACCGCTTACGTTGCTAAACCGTCCGTTCCCATTGAGAACACTGCTGCTCGAGTAAACAATCTACTTGAGCGACAGAAAGGAAGCAGCGCCCGCTTGCGCTGTGCATGGTGCTGTTCGCGATGATTGTACAGTGTGGACAAACACCTGGCACTGAAAAGCACAGCGAACGGCGTTCATCTAACGCACTATGCCTCTTGCGGAGCTCCTTGTAGCACGGCAGAGTCTTCCTTTATCATTCATTGGGAGATCCAATATCTTAAAGATGTCAGTCCTCCCAAAATGTACATTTATCTTTAATGGAACGGCATGGTGAGCAAAAAAACGATGGATTTGGGCCCAGATCTCTGTACTGGGGTGAATGTATGACATTGTTCTGCATTCTGTCCATCAATTGTTGTTTTTGCATTTGTCACCCCGAGTGGAAAGGGTATACCCTGACGTGGGTCCCTTGCTCTCCATGCCACTGGAAATCAAGCAAGCCTGGCTGAAGACGGCTGAAATGCCAGAAACCGGTCCTAGGATGCTTGTTTCCAGTCCAGGGAGGACCTGGCTTAGCAGTTCGGTCTGGACTGTTCCCATGAGGCACAGGGTCAAGACTGATTTGCATATGGCTGGGTTCAAACTGGAACGGCATGGTGAGCAAAAAAACGATGGATTTGGGCCCAGATCTCTGTACTGGGGTGAATGTATGACCTTGTTCTGCATTCTGTCCATCAATTGTTGTTTTTGCATTTGTCACCCCGAGTGGAAAGGGTATACCCAGACATGGGTCCCTTGCTCTCCATGCCACTGGAAATCAAGCAAGCCTGGCTGAAGACGGCTGAAATGCCAGAAACCGGTCCTAGGATGCTTGTTTCCAGTCCAGGGAGGACCTGGCTTGGCAGTTCGGTCTGGACTGTTCCCATGAGGCACAGGGTCAAGACTGATTTGCATATGGCTGGGTTCAAACTGGAACGGCATGGTGAGCAAAAAACGATGGATTTGGGCCCAGATCTCTGTACTGGGGTGAATGTATGACATTGTTCTGCATTCTGTCCATCAATTGTTGTTTTTGCATTTGTCACCCCGAGCGGAAAGGGTATACCCAGACGTGGGTCCCTTGCTCTCCATGCCACTGGAAATCAAGCAAGCCTGGCTGAAGACGGCTGAAATGCCAGAAACCGGTCCTAGGATGCTTGTTTCCAGTCCAGGGAGGACCTGGCTTGGCAGTTCGGTCTGGACTGTTCCCATGAGGCACAGGGTCAAGACTGATTTGCATATGGCTGGGTTCAAACTGGAACGGCATGGTGAGCAAAAAAACGATGGATTTGGGCCCAGATCTCTGTACTGGGGTGAATGTATGACATTGTTCTGCATTCTGTCCATCAATTGTTGTTTTTGCATTTGTCACCCCGAGTGGGAAGGGTATACCCAGACGTGGGTCCCTTGCTCTCCATGCCACTGGAAATCAAGCAAGCCTGGCTGAAGACGGCTGAAATGCCAGAAACCGGTCCTAGGATGCTTGTTTCCAGTCCAGGGAGGACCTGGCTTGGCAGTTCGGTCTGGACTGTTCCCATGAGGCACAGGGTCAAGACTGATTTGCATATGGCTGGGTTCAAACTGGAACGGCATGGTGAGCAAAAAAACGATGGATTTGGGCCCAGATCTCTGTACTGGGGTGAATGTATGACATTGTTCTGCATTCTGTCCATCAATTGTTGTTTTTGCATTTGTCACCCCGAGTGGAAAGGGTATACCCAGACGTGGGTCCCTTGCTCTCCATGCCACTGGAAATCAAGCAAGCCTGGCTGAAGACGGCTGAAATGCCAGAAACCGGTCCTAGGATGCTTGTTTCCAGTCCAGGGAGGACCTGGCTTGGCAGTTCGGTCTGGACTGTTCCCATGAGGCACAGGGTCAAGACTGATTTGCATATGGCTGGGTTCAAACTGGAACGGCATGGTGAGCAAAAAACGATGGATTTGGGCCCAGATCTCTGTACTGGGGTGAATGTATGACATTGTTCTGCATTCTGTCCATCAATTGTTGTTTTTGCATTTGTCACCCCGAGTGGAAAGGGTATACCCAGACGTGGGTCCCTTGCTCTCCATGCCACTGGAAATCAAGCAAGCCTGGCTGAAGACGGCTGAAATGCCAGAAACCGGTCCCAGGATGCTTGTTTCCAGTCCAGGGAGGACCTGGCTTGGCAGTTCGGTCTGGACTGTTCCCATGAGGCACAGGGTCAAGACTGATTTGCATATGGCTGGGTTCAAACTGGAACGGCATGGTGAGCAAAAAAACTATGGATTTGGGCCCAGATCTCTGTGCTAGGGTGAATGTATGACATTGTTCTGCATTCTGTCCATCAATTGTTGTTTTTGCATTTATCTTTAGTACCATACCATTGGAATTCAGGAGAGAATGGTTTAAAAGACTACAAGGAGAACTGAGCAACTTTATGTGGGCCTCAAAGTGGATCAGAATAGCGTGGAAAAAAACCAGAAGGAATAAAGAGAGTGGAGGGAGGGCTAGTCTGGACTTTTACCAACATTGCAAAGCATTTGAATTCAAGAATATAACATCACTACTCAAGGAACATCAAGACTGCCCCCCATACCTGCAAGCAATAACACAGCTGGAATGCAGCTTCTTTCTATACAAGTTTGGCCATCCAAAGTTTCTTTGAAAAAGTGAAGCTGAAGGTGCTATGGTTAGCTTGCAAGCTATGGCATCAAATAAGAAGAACTCTAAAAATATCATGCTACAGTGACTATGCTCCAATTTGGGCCTCTTTGGGAACTCCAGAATGCCTGAAACTTTCAATTCCCCTGAAGGAGTAGGGTATAACAAAATGGGGGCAGCTGATAGAGAACACTCTAATAGGATGGGAACAATTGTCAAAAATGACCAATGTACCCTATCTAAATTCAAGTACTACTAACTAGCAAGCTGGGTGAAGTCTCTAGGGAAAAATGGGTCAGGAATAAAGACCTTGAGAGGAATATGCAAAGAAACCTCACACAAAAGAAGGAAGTATGAAGATGGTACTGGACTTTTACGGAGGCAAGAGATGACAACTTTACCTTGCCTATAGAGGTCTTGGGGAAGGATCTGCTGATGCGGGACACTCAAGAATTATGGCAAGTATCACAGTCTGCATTGTGGTATACTATCAAGTCTGCACCTCTCAGAAAAAATAATTTATTTAAAGTGCTCAGAGCATACTGGACGCCAAATAAATTGAAAAAGATGAATAAAGAGGAGGTGAAGTACTGCGCCAAATGCAGAGAAGAGATAGCAAATTATATCCATATGTTTCGGCAGTGCCCCCATCTCCAGAATTTTTGGCATGATGTTGGTAAGATCCTCATGGAAGTGATGGATCAACATATAGAGGCAGACACAGAATTAGTTATGTTTGTGGTTATAAATTGTAATGATGAAAAGATTAAATTAATAAACAAAAAAAAATCAGCTTTTTTTGTTCATACTATTGGCTGGACAAGAGATTTGTATTAAGTGGATACTTCACAGTCTGCCAACACAATGGGAGTGGTTAGCGTCAATCCAAAGAAATAACAAATTGGATAATAGTAGGACCGAAAGCAGGAGGACAAGATTTTGGGATATTTGAGAGCAGAAGTTTAATTCAGGGGATTAAATAATTAGAATCAATAATGATTTCCAATGATTATGAATTATGGCAATAACCCATAAGCAATGGTGCTGCACTAGTGGGTCCAGTATGCAGTTCTCGCTTTGGAATTAATGGGGAAGAAAGATAGGGGACCTGTCGGAACAAAGGATTTCCCTCCCTTTCTTCTCGAGTATGGCGGTAGATCCAATCCGGTTCAGATAGAAACAGGGCCCATGATATCTCCTAAACTGTTTATTGTACAATGAGTACAATAAAAAGGAAAAAAATCTAATAGTCCTAGCATTACTATTAGAAATTCTTGAGCATCCTGCTGAAGATTTTGAGAGAACGCTACTGATCCAGTACAGTCATCCGTGGTTTTCTATTGCAGTAGCAGAATGTATAATACTTCTATCACTTATTAATTTTTAAAGTAAACTACACAGTTGTGAAGACATTCTTTTATCTACCTTTTCTTTAATAGGAATTTGTAAAATTAGGCAAATGATATAGTCAATTTAACACTACATTTGCATAACAGTTCACTCCAGATTTATTATCAAATCGATAGCCTTGTATTTTCTCATTGTGCTCTAGTTTTCTTTTCTTTCCTACTTGTTGATTTTCTTTTTGTTTTTCTTTCTGTTCAACTCTGATAGACTGTTTTGATATTGTCTGCTTTGGACACAGAATTGCTTTTTGAACTACAGTATACTGGCCTAAATGAGGTATATTGAGCTCTTAACCGATTATACTCCGTTACACAGCTCACATCAGAAACAAACCAGACAATGTTCTAATTCGCGACAAAGTAACATATGACATTCCTTCTTTGAATACACTAATACCACTAATACCAATATTAACAAGACCTGTATCTACACTTTAACCTTTCGATTTGTGGATAGTTACTGCATATGCTAAAGACACTGGGAACTGCTTTCACTTGACATACAAGTCTTTTACAAGTAGAAAATGTACAACATATCTACCAATCAGCTTAACTTCAGCAATATCATCAAATTTTATGGCTAAGTAATCCACATAATTTCTTTTTAGATACATAACAAATTGTATAATTGTACCCATTGCACCATTCACTAGCCCTTTCTTCAACATTTAAATTAGGATGTAAGATTACATAACAATTTTCACAGATACGCGAATTTTTTTCTAATCCTGCAGTTTTCGACGATCTCTTATTTTTCTAGTTGCAATAATTGTTCATTGAATTTACTACACTCTTCAAGAGTTGGCATCAAACAATAGACTTCTCTTCCATAACAAAACTGTACATTACTTCAGCAGCTGAAACATTACTTGTAAACACATTTTTGATGAGACAGGTTTGTAATACAGTCTTTTCCTCTTTTGTGAGGACCCCCACTCTGATATCCTTTAGTATATCTGCATACAGCATATCTGGTGCTTGGCACATATTTTGGATTATTGGATTAACTCTATGTATTAAATGTTTTCCAAAATGTTTATATTTCCAATACTTCCTAGTGAATTCATTGTTTTGTTATGTAGTATTTTCTTAAAAAACAGGTTGTCCTTTCACAAGAGTCAGTTGTAGCAGGTCTCCAAAGACAATTAGGTGTTTTCCTCCAAAAAGTACATCCTATTCAGTTTTTTTATATTTGCTGCATTCTTAAATGTATAAACGCGAGCATTAGGTTAGACACCATACTGACCTCATCAATAGTTAGTAGCTTTAATTTTTTCAATACTCTTGCCACTTCATAATAAGCATCACCAGATAATTTGTTGTATTGTAATTATTTGTCGTGTTCAACAGGCAGCATTAATAATCGATGAAGTGTAACTCCTTTACCATTATAAACAGCTAAGCCTGTTGGTGCGGTGACTTCACACGACAAATTGGAATCTGTTGTCTATTGTAGGTAACTTGTCAGTACTTTAATCAGGAAGCTTTTTCCTGTTCCAGCTTGACCACTTATGTAGAATAGAACTGGTTTATATATAGAACATGCACACTTTTTATTCTTATGGACATATCCATGGACTACTTGACCTTTTAGCTCTTCAAAAATGTCTTTCTGATTTGCATTCAATTGCTTTATTAGTTTTTCTAGATCCACAGTTTCCTGTCTTAGTTGCTGCATTGCATTCCCCACCTCATTCGTAGCTATTACTGCTACATTTGCAATGATTGGTTGTTCAAGAGGATCTTGACATCCAGGTGCTGAACTTTGACTGCTCTGAGAACTTTCACTTGGTATCACAGCAGCAATTGATTTTTCTTGTTCAATCTCATCTCAACATTTGAAGATACACTGGAAACACAGAGCACTCAATGCTGTCTTTCACAGCATTTATTGAGTCTTCATAACAGTCAAATTCTCCAAGTAGCTGACTTTCAGTTCACCACAGCTTAAACAACTGTAACAAGGCTACATAGAAAATATCTATTTTGTCTGGAGTTTGGCAAGTTAGCTTTCGATGGTTAATTCAATTTCCTTTGTTATGTCTCGGCAAACATCCTTGATATCCAGCCATGGCAAATTTACCTTCATTGATGTTTTCACATACATTACTTCTGAAAGTATAACATTGAAGTATTTCATAAAGACACGTCCTTTCCAGATGCTGACTTCTTCTTGGATAGTACGTATCCAGCATGTTACTCTTCAGAATATCTGTCCTATGTGGCTCAAATACGGCAAGATATTGAATTTCAGGAAAAGGCTACAGTACTCTGTTATGAGTATTAATAAGCCCTAAACTCACCCATAGAACTCCTCTAGATTTAGAAAACAAACTAGCTGAGCTTAACTGGTCTACACATTATTAGGAGCCTATCTCTCTTTGTATGACTTCTTCGGAAGACTTTTCTGCTGAAATCTCCTCCCACATGTCTTTCATCTTAGTTTTCTCTGACTTTGCTATATAAGATGTAACGTACAGAGCAACAGAAATGTAGTTGTCTGCATCAAACTGCACATCTATGTTTTTATTCCGCATCTTAAGAATCACATGTTTGTAGTCATTAACGTACTTGGAGGCCTCTGTTCTTCTTAGGTTGTATGTATTTTTAGGTGATTTCCTTGGAAGTGTATGTGTGCCGGCAGACAAAAAGCTGTTGATAATTCCTTGTGAGATGACAGGTCGTGGGTATCTGAAATGACATCTTGTATAAAATTTCCCTTTTGCTCTGTTTTTTGGTGACAATGCTTTCAGCATCTATAATTTGGGAATCATAAACTTTTTTTCTTAATATGCTGTCACTACTCCCCTTTGGGATGGAGCAAGTTACATACTGCAAGTTACATACTGCACAATAAAAGACAACCCAGACTCATCACTATCTGTTTTAAACTTTGGGACATCTTTTACCCACAACAGCATGTGAATATGGGGAGCACCTTTGGCTTGGTACTCTTTATGCCAAATAAATCAATCACTTCACCAAGAGGAGGTTTGGTTTTGTTCAAGATGAAAACCATCATTGCTTGAAATTTGTGATTAAAATATCTGCAAACATTTGCAGGGTCTATTGAGCACAGCACTCCTGGCCTCTTCATATGAATGTCTTTTATATTTGAATTTGGCTCCTGCAAGAATTCTAGCAGGTCATCCCATGCATATTCAGCACAACTCAGTGTCAGAAACCAAGTAGGTGCTCCAATGTTCTTCAACATGCACTTGAGTTCACAATGACGCTGATACCAATATTCATTAGTCCCACGCTGACATGCTATTAGGTTTATTAAATTGTATTCCAAGTGCTCATCTTTTCCTTGAACTTTTTCCAGAAGCTCTCTTGCTGATATATTATGAAACATAACTCCTGTTTTTAGAATATGACTCACGGCATGTGAGAGGCCAGACAAGTCACTCTCAAATAAGAGGTGAAATATATATGGAATACAGTGACAAAATCTAGGATCTTCTGAATAAAGTCTACTACATCTATACTCAGCTGCAGGTATTTGCACAGGCCGCTCGTCATACCTGCAACTCCTTTTGCTTCCTTCATTTGAAACATCTCAATGGCATCACCAATAACCTCTTTAGAATGCAAAGTGTGGCTGTAATAATGTTCATAAATTTCTTCTGTCCAGGACTGATCCACTTTCTCAATCTGACCTGTTGATGGAAATGTCTGATCCTCCATATGTGTGATATCTTGCAGGCTTTCCACATTTCTATAGTAATCAATGTTTTGTACCAGATATAAAGTTTCTTTTTTAACTTTGATAACAGATACTTACTCCTGCCATATCTTCTTGTTCCTGGTAGGCACACCATTTACAAGAATTACTAGTCCTTCCTCTAAATCGCTATCTACCACTACCGTTTCAATGTTTTTCTTGACATCTAATGGCAAATACACTACTCTACCTTATAGACCTTTTTGAAGCTCTGTTGGGGGTAACTTGCCTGTCTTTGGCTCAATGCGTACTATAGCCGGAAATGGATGCATTGTTTGGATAAGAATAGACTCATAAACATTTAAACCCTTAAGTGCTTCTGGAATGGGAACCAGTTCTAACTTGTTATGCACAGCTCTAGCAGGCATATTATTATCCTCTAATTTATTGTAGTACTACTTACATACATAACTTGTCGTGTGGACAAGTCAAATCTTTTTTCTACAGATAAGTACAGTCCAAACTTTTGCCAGCTATCATTACTCTCTATTTCACTTTTTAAATATAAGTCAACAGTCCGCATTCGAGTCATGTAGTGAGTGTGTCAACAGCATATACAAACATTTTTCAACACTTACTTTCTTACATTTTTTAATCTCTTTTTCAAAACTATCAACTGTAGTACCTGTGTCCTGTTCTACAACTCCTCCTGTTATCAAGTCTTCAATTTCCCTACAGTCCTGTTCTGCACCAAAGTAACGAAACTGCACATCATCACAAACCTTTTCTACCTCTGCCATAGTACCATGCAAAAATGCCCTATTAATTTCTCCTAAGCTTAAAGCAGGAGTTTCGACATAATACTGCCTCCTTACTAAAGTTCGCATTGTTGAGTGGTGTACAACTAACATCCTAAAATGAGGAAAGGTGCTTTGGCACTCTTTCTTTGATAAACAAGATAGTGAGTGTCCATGCAAATGTATATGCTTTCTCAGCTTGCAAGGATCCAAACCTTGTGCAGTACTCATTTAGTGTTTTAAACTTTGCCTTGGAAATATACGTAGAAAGTTCCTTAATATATCAATGGATTGCTGTCTAATACTACAAACACTACTACAATTCCATTTGTATACAGGGGCCTGACTACGTCTCCCTTGACCTCTTCTGCAATGACTTATTCTACATTTCTAGGTACCATCACCTCTTTTGCTATAGGACTGCCTTTATCTATTTTATAACATTGTCTGCTTTAATCAAAAACACAAACTAATTTGTTATCCTCGAGATAGCTTTCTTCATTACAAAAAGGCTCTGTACTCGAAATATGCATCCATTCTATATTAAAAACTGTACAAAAGTTACTTCTATTCACTAATCGTTTCCTCTGGTTTGTCTCTTTATGCGCAACACTATTTTGTCAAGAGTCTTCATTCTATTTAGAATCAAAATGAAAAGCTTCCTCTTCAAAGCAATGGCCTTATCAACTACTCTCGCAACACTTTCTTTCTGTTTCAGTGCCTCTTTCCTTCTTCTATACTTCTTCATAGTTCTCTGTAGATTTATAACCACTCTACTATGAAACATTCTGGCTCTGATTTCCTTAAACTGCTTCTGTCTGCTGGATAAGGTGCGTCCATGTGTTTTACAATCTTTTCTGTACTTGCAATGTACACTTTGTCCACTCTTATTGTTTGTCATAGTCATAATTTCATTTTCTTTATTTTGTAATCTTTGCAAATGTATGCATATATTTTTAACAAATAACTTTGTCCTCTTATCAGTAGCTCTTTTTTCTTTCACCACTCTTTCTGCATTTTGCCCCTTTTGTAACTCATTTCTGCAAACATACTATAGTTGCTTCTGTTGCTTTTTTGCCAAAAGTTTGTAGGCATTGTAACTGTGTGTAGTGGTGTAGATATTGTTGTGTAAAAAAAAAATATATATTTTAATTTTTACCCTAGCCAATCCACCAACTACTTTACTAATGACTTACACATAATACAAAAACAGTGTCCATGTTATGTTGCAGTTTTACATCTACAGATGAACCTAGATATATTACTACATGCAATTACTTCAATTTAACAAACCCAGAGCAAAACTCTATTTATTAGTTACCTTTTACAATTTTGGCACCCTCTTGTACAACACAGCTACAGCAAATCTCACTTCTCACTTCTACATGGTGAAATAACAGTTTATCCCTTCTGTAGTAAATTTTAAAATGAACATCAAGGCAAGGATGCATATTTACAAGCACCCTGCACTTTCAGGAGCGCCATGCTGCAAGAGTGCCTCCATCGGCGCATGACAGCAAGTTGTGCACCAGCACAGGAAACAGCATAGGGATCCATCATATTGTTGTAAATATGACACATCCATGTGCTTTAAAAGAAATGCAGCCTTGTGAAGCCAAATGGCTTGCAGATCTGCACTCCATTACTTTTTAAAAATGTAGCCCAAGTGTGCAAGTAGATACAGTGTCTCACCACTATAAATACAAAACACAACATAAGAGCTATTGGATGCCTCTCTGCCACTGTGTTAGTGGTCTATTTACTATCTCAGTACTGTTGTATTTAAATGTATCAGATTAAAATTTTGTGAAACGGTGTATATAACAATCGGCACGTTAACGTCTATTATGCAAAGAGTATGTCACGGCTTGCATATATAATTCACCAGTTGGTTCTAAAAGACTACATATTCCTCAGTAAAACTTGTAAAAACATGTGTTTGTGGTTGAATATATGAATACTCCCTGGATGATTGAATTGGTGCATAGACAGTACCAGGATGATTTTTGAGGATACAGGTAGTGCCTATAATAGATCATTCCCTGAGTATATCAGAACTCCATGGGTCATTCCATATCTGCTAGGTACTGCCTGCATGTTTGCATGAGTATATCACTACTATCTGGGTGTTTGGATGAGTGCATGAGTAGTGATTGAATGATTAGATAAGTGCATGACTAATGGCTCAATAATTCAATACATGTATAAAGACTGGTTGGATGATTAAATGAGTGTAATGTTTGTGCCTGGATAATTGCAGGAGTGCATCTATAGTATATAGGTGATTTATAGAGTGCATGGACAGTGCATACATGATTTATTAAGTACATGCATAGCACCTAGCAGATTTGATGAGTGCATGAGTAGTGTTTCAGTGATTGCATGACTACTTGGCTGCTACACATGTATTTTTGGTTCAGTGAACAGGTAGTGTCTGGGTGTTTAGATAATACATGGGTAGTGCCTGGATAATTCATGGGTGAAGACTATTGTCTGAGTGATTCCATGACTCCATTGTTAAATCTTGAGAGATTGGATGAAAGTAAGTGTACTCCTGGAGTGATTGTATTAGTGCAAGAGTCTTCCCTCAGTAATTAAATGAGTACATAGCTAATGGATGAATAACAGGTTTACTACAATAGTAATCTCTATGTAATGAGTAGAACCTGAGTATTTGCATGAGCTCATGGGTGTGCCTCAGTATTTCAATGCCTGCATGGGTTTTAAGTGTGTGCTTAGATGACTGCATTGCTTCTGCACAATTGTTACAATTACTCAATAGTTACAGCCTTGTTAATTGCATAAGTAAATGGTTACTGTCTGGGTGATTAGATACATGTATAAGTAGTGCCTCAGTAGTTCAATGACTACATCATTTCTGCATGCCTGATTCGAAGAGTACATGTGTAGTGTCTAGGTAATTGAATAACTCCATGGCTACTAAATCATTGATTTGATAATTGCCTCACTAGTGGTTGGGTGATTGCATGAGTACCTGACTACTGCCTGACTGACTATGAAAGTATCTTATTTACTGTTAGATACATAACAGTTGTCACTATATATCTGACTCATTGCTTATCTCTTCTTTCAGTATAAAACTACCTGTTTTACTGTATATGCTTTTCTACTGAGCTATGTGTGACTGAAGTCTAGATATCACACTTGGTATATAACTGTATACATGGCTCTCTAGGAGTATAGATTGCTTTGCGACTGAGCATGCACATGCATCAGTAAGTGCCTGAAATGGAAAACAACATTTTAAAAAATGTTAAAGCACAAAACCTTTTGTGAATGGTATAGTTACATCATTTCTCAAATACTTCTGCTTCTAAAACATATATTTAGCATTTTTCAAACAAAGGTTACACTCCAAATGAAGCTAGAATCAAGAGATCTCAAGGAATTCTGCACTATTAATCCTTCTCAATTTTAATCACACCATGATTAAAGACAAAAAACACCAACTCTCACCATATACATGAAATTTTCTTCTGCCTTACTGAACATAGATCACCATGTAAACATATATGCGACTTCTTAATAGATGTACACCTTCAAGCCATCTTTCCCAAAATATATACCTCTCTGCAGCTTTAGGTAAACTCAAAAGTCCCACAGTATATATAGCTATCTGCAGCCACAAGAACCATATCTCACCATCTAAGCATATGATAAACGATCACATAAGTTAAAAACCACATTGACAAACACTTCACGTTATCTACCTGACAAGTACGTCTTCCTAATTTAGAGACAGGCAGACAACATGTTCTCATCTTTTCTTTGAGACTACACTACTCCTGCTTAATAATGTTACTAAAAGTACTACAACTCCCAGAATGCAAATGACCGATGTATCTCTCCTGCACATGATATTTAGACATTTAAAACATTCTTAGCTCCTCATTACAACTTGCCACAATACTATACTATTATTTTTCAATTAAGTACACAAGGTAATGAAGAGGCACTAATTAATTTTTATTTTACTAACCAAAACATTTACCACTAACCTCTTAAACACATACCCTCTAATACATACATTTTATCTGATATATTTTATCATATCGCTACGATACTCTTTTTTAATCAAACTCGCATATATATATCTTCATTTCTAATGTAATTTTTTATAAAGGATTAAAAAGTTATGTACATACCAGTGAATTCAGTTTGTAGAATATATTGTTGTTTTAGCTCTTTCTGGATAGTTTTGACACTGTTAGGATTTGTAAAAACTAAGCACAAGAATGGTACACCACTCTCATACAAAGCAACCATAAAATGGCAACCACTTCAACTTTGCACTCCTGTGATTATGAGAAAGGCAGTAAATGAAATCATATCTTTCATTTTTGACTGCACTATTTCCACTTGTGAATGGTTAGTATCTGTTAACCCTTTCTCTCCCTTTCAAAAAGAGATTCCTATCTATGTGAGTTCGCAATATATTCGTAATGATCCAGGAGGAATTGCGAAAACAAAAACAGGAGTTCAAACCTATATCTAGCTTCATTTAAAAAAAATGTAAGTACTACACAACAGTTCATTACATAGTCTTGATTTGGAAAATAAAGCTTGTCATTACTTAAATTGTGTTGTCACTCCTCAACTTCTTTTTTTTTAAAGATGTCTTTATTGGCATTTTGTTATTGTACATTACATTGCATAGCGAATAAGTGACATTTCTTGTTACATTTTCGATGGGCACATATAATGCAGTATTTGTCAACTATATGCAGTGGATGTGGATGTTGTAGGTGCATGCTAACATAAGGATAAGAAGAGCAATATCCATTGGCCAGTGACTCCCACATATTTGACCCTGAGGGGCTGCAGGTCTTTACAGCTTGTGTATTCAGCATTATTAGAAACTGTAATATGTGTAGTGTCCTATTTGCTCTGGGGTTCTCACAATTAGTTGGGAGATGCTATATAGCTATTTAATGGGCCTGCTTGCTAAGTCATCGCAGGTGTATAACCAAATAAACATAAACTAAAAAAAGAACTCAAACTAACGCAGGTTAGGGGACCCGAAGCATTCAATATAGTGTAATAGAGGTGGTGCAGGAACAGGAAGAGCCATGGGATGTTTCAGGGCCAGGAGAAGTCCGACCCACCATCTTGGACATTTGTACCATACCACGGCACAAGGTGGGGAGGAGGGGGAAAGTAGGGGGAGGAAGGGCGGCAAGGTAGTTATCCTCACCACAGCTGGCTACCATAGACCGTCACGTCCTATCTCCTTTATTTCCAATGTCACAGTCCTCAGAGGACCCACTGTCATCATCTGCGCTATTGGGGTGGCTTGGTTGGTCCCATGTGAATAAGGCATCCCTCCAGAGGTCTGCAATTGGGTGCTGGCGTAAAACCTTAAACTCTTCCCCGTGGAGGTCTCTCCCCTCAGTTTTGGGCCACTTAGACACCTCTTGTGTCCAGGTAGTAATCTGAGGACCCGTGACCTGCTTCCACACCAGTGCAATCCTTCTCTTGGTCAGCACCAAGGCCAGGTCTATAAAGGCTTGTGCTTAGGTGGTATGGCAAATAGGCCAAGTAAGCAGACCTCTGCTGTTAGATTTAGTGTACGTCCTAATGTGGCTTTCATCTTATGAAGCACTGCTTGCCAGAAGCCCCTCAGTCTCTCACAGCCCAAGTCATGTGGAGGAAGTGTGCGTCTAATTGACTACATTTTTGGCAGCTCACGGTTCTCCTCCAAAGGCTGCATAAAGATAGAAGAAAAATGGCAGAAAAATGGAAGAAAAAGGAGGCAAATATAACAGAGGGAAACAAAGCATCAATAACACCATAATTAAAGGAAATTATGAAGATCTTCACTAGTGTTTAGGCCTGTGGGTGTCTTTGTGTTGAACTGGAGTATATATCTGCTCTCCCTGTTGCCCCCTGCCTCAGTGTGGGTATGAAGTCAATTACTGAGTATTGGAGATGCACTAAGTTGTTTTTATGCACCTCCTTGAAATGCCTAGCTACTGGGTAGGTTGGATCATTGTTGACTATGGCTCTTAAATGCTGCAAAATATGCAGATGTACCTGTAGCTTGGTACTCCCAATGTAGTGCAGCCCACACTTGCATTCAAGTACGTAGGTGGCATACTATGTTCTACATGTAAGTTTGTACATGATGATGAGTGGTGTTTTCCTGAATGCGGAGTCTAGTTGAGTGATATTTTCGCCAAATTTACAGGCTCTGCAGCTGTTGCATTTTACAAAACCTTTCTAGTCAGATAACCAGTTGTGTGTGGTTATGATTTCTGGACTATTCTTCACTAATGTGTCATGCATGGAGAATGCATGTCTGTAGGTGATATCAGGGCGGTCAGTTACTAATGTGCCCAGAGTTGGGTCAGATTTGATGATACCCCAATGCTTGTTAATGACTGATCTGATGGCTTTTTCTTCCGTATTGTGGGTTATGATCAGTCTTGTGCTAACAGTGCCTGTGTGTTGATCTAATATGTTGCCAACGCTAGTGGTTTCAGGTGCAGGTTTGCCCATGAGGAGTTATTACCGGGGAATGGCATTGGCTCTTTCTGTGGCTTTACGGATGTTCGTTTCAGAGTAGCCCCGTGCCTTAAACCTGCTTGCTGCCTCATTCTGACACTTAATGAGATCACTCTAGTTACTGCATATCCTACCCAGGCGAAGCATTTCCCCATATGGAATACTGGCTATTAAGTGCCTATGGTGAAAGCTAGACGTGTGTAAGGTTGAATTGCCCGCAGTGTGTTTTCTGTGAAGTTTACAGTGTAAAGAGCCTTTGGCAATGTATAGCATGACGTCTAGAAATTCAATTGAGGTGTCACTGATGTTGGTGTTGAATTCCAGATTGAGATCATTTGTGCTGATCTCAGCTATGAAGGCCCTCGCACTGTCCGCGTCACCTCGCCTGATTAAAAAGACGTCATCTATATACCTTAGCCAGGACACAATGTGATTGTCACAGACCTCCGAGTGATCTACCCTGAAAGCCTGCTCCTCCCACCAGCCATCATGTAAACATGCATTGCTGGGTGAGAAGCAAGCTCTCATGGCCACCCCTCTGAGCTGTTGATATACAGTTTTGTTAAACATGAAAAAGTTATGTTGGAGACACCAGTCAATCAAAAACAAAATAAAAGCATTGTTTGTGACAATGGATCGGTCTCTTGACCAGGAAATATTTACACGCAGCTATTCCAACACTATGGCGTATGCTTGTGTAAAGCGATATGATATCAAGTGATATTAGCAAATAGTCATCATGCCAAGGTATGTCCTTGATTATCTGCAAGAAATCACTGGTGTCTTTTAGGTATGATTGCTGGTTGGAGACTAGTTCTTGGAGAAAAAAGTCAACATATTTAGAGATGTTTTCACAGATGCTTTTCCTAGCTGAAATTATGGGCCGTCCAGGGATAGGGGTGAAGTTTTTGTGCACTTTAGATAGGAAGTACAATATGGGAACAACCGTAGACTTAGTGTTCATGAACAGGTATTCTTCTTTGCTCAATATACCTTGTGTTCTGAAGGTATTCAGCTGCTTTCTGAACTCCTTGTTGCTATCATTCATCTCTTTGTGGCTAGATATTTTGTAGCAGCTGGCATCTGCCAAATGTCTGTTGGCCTCCTCCAGGTATAAGGGTCGTGGCCAAAGCACAATGTTGCCTCCCTTATCGGCTTTGTTAATAATGATCTTGTTTTCTCTTTTGAGCTTATTCATCAGTTCATTGTACTTTTTGTTTCTGTTGCTGCGTCTGGCAGACTGTTGCGATGTTTTACGGTGTAGGGCCTTAAGTTCATCCATTATGACATCACTGTAGATATAGATTGCGTCCCTGGGCATGACAGGTGTGAATGTGGAGTGGGGTTTGAAGGGACTAGGTATTCGCGTGCAGCTATCGATGCCCTTATCATGTAGCAGTTGCTGTGTGGACTTAGGTGTGCTAGGAGTTACTACTGGAGTTACCAAATCTCCCAATACACGGAGTGTCTGTCTGTCAGCGACAGTCAAGCTATGTCCCACTGGCGACATTTCGATAGCAGTCACTTGCTGGTTGGAATTGCCATGTTTGGTTTTGAAAAACGTAATCAATTTCAATTTCCTTATGAATTTGAACACATCAATCCTCGTGTTACAATAATCAAAACTGCTCTCCGGGCAGAAAGGCAAACCAAGCACGAGGAGCTGTTTTTCATCCTTGATTGATGATAGTTTTGGTGTCAGCTTTCACTTGTTCCACCAATTTCCTCTTGTTTTGTAATTTTGCTTTGGTTTTTCTGAGTTTGCGTCTTTTGCAAACTCTATATATATATTAATATATATATATATATATATATATTTGTTTTTTTTAAACCTCCAAATTTAACTGCTTTTCTTTTGGAAAACTACCTCATTCAGCTCCAGCCTTCTCCTGACTGCTATGGCTTCTTCACTTCAAAATGCTTAAACCTAAACTCCATTTTCACAGTTATTCAGGACGTTTTGCTGACGTTGTCAAACCTGACGATCGCTCCTTTTCCATTAAGTGTAACACACATATATCCACACACATTACAGTATTTTACACACTAGGGGTTTCTTACAGTATTCAATAAAGTCATGTTTTTCTAGAGAGCTTAAAAATAAAAAATCTCTAAAACCTATTTTCTGTTTGCACATTGACTCTGGAGACCGCGATGACGTCGGTAATCACGATCCACGCAGACACTTTGCGAAAACAAAAAACAAAAGCAGACATTCAATAGCCACCAACATATCCAACACCATGCCATTTTGGCAAATGCTCCTCTGACACCTCATCTAACATGTCACTCATATGCAGTACTCTGAGGGATGCACAGGTACCCACGATGCTTGATTACAGTTCCCACATAGCATGATAAATATGGACTGAGGGGTGAACTCAAGTAAGTCATTAATATGGACAATTGACTGACACACTCACTGCAACTCATGGGGATATGTAACTTGACCGCTGGTTTTGTTAACATGAATTATACATTTGAACTATGGCAAATACATATGCAGCATTTATACTAGTAAGGAATCATGTTTTGGTATGCCAAGCCTGCTCACATGGTCATTGACGTTCATTGGAGTCCAAACTTTGGCTAGACGCTGAACGACAGATACATGTATGGATGCCAGAACAATTTACAGTTTGAGGGGCATTAGTATCTGACATTGCTTCAAACATTTAGACGACAGCAATTTTGGTAGCGTGGAGGAATGTAGTCTGCAGGCATGTGCATGGTATGATGTGAACTCACAATAGGAGGGCAAATAATTTAGAAAAGCTGTTCATTGTGTACATGCCACCATTAGATGTGCTGTTGATATTTGGTAGTGTTATCTGGGATATGTGTTACACCCCAACCACACCTGTGTACTGCACAAATTTGGATTTGGGAAAACATAATGTGTCAGGAAAATCACAACGAATGGCCTGCTCTACAACACATCAATTCATATATTAACTGATCAATGGGATTTCAAATCTTTTATGATTCCCTAGTGTATGTTTCCTATCACACCTCATATGTTTGTGTTGTGTCAATTAAAAGTTATTGAGGGAAATCCTGGAATTGGAAGAGACCTTAAAAAGGGATACTACAATCACAGATGCTAAGGAACAACTGGCATGAATTCAGGGTGAACTACAGGACTATAAAACATATATGGTCAACCAGAAAACAAAGGGTTTAAAGAGAAACCTTGATCGATTTTCACATGAATGGGCTTTCCCCTATGTTGAAGATAAATATTTCCAAATACCCACTGAGCAACCTCGTTATCAGAACTATCAAAGGGGTGGCCAAAGACAACAGAAGCGCACGCCCTATAATTGGACGTTCGACAATACCAGTAGTGAAGAGGAGGAGGTATCTGAACAACCGTCGATATCAAATGAAAACAGGGTTAGTTTTGCGGCTGAGAGCAGAAGTAACGAAGATCTAGGCACTTTACTGCGGTCTTTTTTAGGCCAAACCCAAAGAGGCTCACGGGGAGGAGGGGGTCCACTCCAGAGGGGAAGAGGCAGGGGGAGGGCCAATTTCCAACCGACATGGCAGACATACTCCCCACGAATCACACGCAGCAGAGGCAGGAACCATCAATGAATGCTGCCAATGCTGAACTGAATTTGCCGACAACGATCAGTGTTGGTGACTTACAAGCAGGTTCGGAATTCCCTAACAATATAGTTGTGAATCTGTCAAGCTATGTTTGACAAATGATGAAAGGAGAGTATTGAACAAGGGTTTGGGCTTTGTACCCAACCCACGCCATGATATTTTTAACTGCCAAACAGAAATTTTTGAAATGATGAGGAAGATCAAAATCCCAAAATCTTTTGCAGGTACTGAGAGGGCGCCCCCTTCGATTTTTGCCACTAACCTATATCGCCCATCAGGCTTTTGCCCACCCACCTCTGCACTGGGTCCTGAAGTAGCTGTCTTTGCACAGCGGGTATTGGGAGATATTGAAGCCTTGGAGCAATCCCCTGGACAGTTTAACACCAGTAATATGAGCAAGAGAGATTGGACTGCCATAAAATCGATCGCTACAAGATAACAAAAGCATAATGATAAAACAAGCAGATAAAGGTGGAGCGGTGGTAGTACTTGACATCTGTGATTATGAGGCAGAGGTCCTTAGACTTTTGGGAGTCCGCACTAATTACCAGCCTCTAATGCGAGACCCCACGTCTGAACTTCTTAATACCATCAAAACCCTGGTAGCGGATGCACTGGGGAAGAAATGGATAACTTGTAAAGAGGCGGATTTTCTTGTAAACCTAAATTCGCGTATACCGGCATTTTACATCTTGCCAACAATCCACAAGCCCCAGCGCCCGCCCCCTGGACGCCCGATAGTTTCGGGGATCCAGTCGGTGCTGGAGCCGTTGTCTCAATTCTCTGATTTTTTTCTCAGGGAATCAGTGATTACTCAGCGCTCATATGTAATTGATACCACAGATATTTTGACCATTCTTAAAACTGTGGAGTTTGATCCCGTTAATCAATTTCTGGTCACTATTGATATTGAGTCGCTGTACACCAGTATACCCCAGGGCGCTACGTTGGTGGCAGCAGCACGGGCCCTGGGGGCTCTGGAATGGTTCTACGATACTCCTCAATCATTTGTGATGCAGTGCATTGAATTGGCACTCACAAAAAATAAAATTGAATATAAAAACCAACTCTACTTCCAGGTAGCCGGGACTTCAATGGGGGCTACATTTGCTCCTAGTATGGCCTGCATCTATGTTGGCCAGTTCGAGGAGAATGTCATATACCATGCCTCCAATCCCTTCAGAGATAACATCGCTCTCTGGAGGCGTTACATTGATGATGTCCTCTGTATCTGGACAGGTACAGAGGACTACCTGACGGCATTTCTGACATGGTTAAATCAGGCTGATGAATGTCTTCAGTTTACATGGACATTTAGTAATTCATCAGCGGTGTATTTGGATGTAGACGTTACGGTTGAGGAAACAAGATTGACAACTAGTGAACATCAGAAACCCACAGATAGGAATTCCTTACTTCACTACCGCTCTTTCCACCCCAGAGCTCTGAGGGATAATCTCCCAGTGGGTCAGTTTTTGCGATTCGCAATTGTTCTACCACCTGTAAATTTGCTGAACAATCAGAACAACTGGCAGCAAAATTGAGAGAAAGGGAATATCCTATCAAAATCATTAAACAGACGAGGAAACGTGCTCTAAATACTCCACGTGATGTGCTATTGGAGAAAAACAAAAAAGAAAAAAACAAATGCCTGCCTGTTGTAATGACGTTCGATCCCCTTTCAACAAAAATGAGACAGATAGTTAGGAAACATTGGTCCATTCTTGACACTCCTTCCAATAAGATGCCTCCCCCACGGTTCGCATTTAAAAGAGCACCGAATCTGAAGGACAAACTTGTCCATACTCGGACAATTATGCCGACGCAAGTAGCCAATCTTCCATCGGGCCACTATCCTTGCGGGGGGTGCTCTGTTTTCAATCTCACCCAAGCTACTAGAAGTGTAACTCTGCAGGATGGCAAGACTAGGTTTTTAAACAAGTTTAGTAATTGCAATACGGTTAATGTTATCTACAGGCTGTCCTGCAGTTGTGGTTTACACTATATTGGTTTTACATCACAAAAGGTGAAAGTGCGCATACAAGAACATTTGAGCACCCTGAAGGCAAAAAAATTAACAACTCGGCTGGTGAAACACTTTGTTGAGCAAAATCATGACCCTAGGGATTTGAGATGGACTGTCCTGGAGAGAGTGATGGGTGAATCGTTTTATATTGATTCCATTCTGGCGAGGAAAGAAGCTCAATGGATTTTTTCAGAGAAAGCAGACCGGATAGGTTTGAACGACGCGATTGAGTGGAATAAAATCAGTAGACGATGAGATGGTTTGACTAAATGACAGATGTAAAACATCAGTTCAATTTGATTGATGAGTGATCACATTTAGAGGTTACCATCTGAGCTGGTGTTTTCCCAGTTGATGCTTTGTGTAGGTTCTTTGTGGTGAGGCCAGGTATTGTTTATTTGGGGATGCCCCCTCTGGTGTTCACTGGAGTTCATCTGAGAAAAATATTTGGGTGTTAATATTTTCCCAAATATATGAACATTGGATAATAGAGATTAAGATTGGATGAAAGGTCGCTCCATAGATATTGTCGAGACGTAATTTGACAACTCTGTACTGGGTCCTGTACAGGTTTCGGGTTCGTTCCTGATCTAAAATGGCCCCCAGTTTTTATTGTCGCGATGAACGGGCAGTACATTACCTGTATTGGCAAAGTAAGACTGGTTACTGTGTAATAAACGATTACCAGTTCGACACCTATGTGATAAGAGATTTGACTACACAGATGGCTTGGGGTGGCATATTTATAGTTGGTTTTTCCAACCTTGAATCTATTCAAAGATGGCCACCGTAGTGGAAAAGCAGATATACATCTGTGATTGGTTGACGCGCCGGAAGTGGGCGTGGCCCGCCACGTTCCTTAAGCCGTGCGTGATGCAAGTTTAATGAGGAAGCTGCACATACGCCGGAGGGACGCGGCAGGGGTGAGACGAGTGCTTGATGGAATGGTGTCTTGATATATCACTAGGGTCCCGTGAGTAGCAGACATAGAAATATACAGGTGAAATGTCTTGTGAAACGGATGCTTAATCTGCGATTGAGTAGCAGATTGTTGGTGCAGCAATGAGCTGCGGTTTTTGAAGAAAAGATACACCAAGATAGTGATGGAAAGGAAGGATTGCATCACAAGACTATGTGGGTGCTATGCTTTTAGTAGCGATATTTACATATGGACATTCCCACACTATTTCGGGATATCCGGGGGGCTGAGTACTATGTGGGTCTTGGCCTATCCCCGCAGTTGGGTTCCCAGAATAGATACGCAATATATGCGCTTGGCTGTTTCCCAGAATGGACCATGTGTTGGAGAATACATAATAAAAGAAAAATGTAAGGAATGTTTCTCTGTTTTTTATGCATAGGGGATGAGTTATCTGGAAGTCACCCCAGGGGCACGTGAATAAAAGACACGTGTTCCACTTTGAAGACGGTTGCGGGTATGAGGAGACTTCGCAACCCTCTGGTAAAGAATGGAATTGAGAATTGTTTTATAGATTAAAATTGTTGAGTTCATGTTTATGTCCGGAGCTCTGGACAATTTGTTTTATACTGGCTTTCCGTGTGTCTTTTGTAGTATACCATCAGAAGTTGTAGGTGCACCATTTGTGAAGGTGATTTGGAACCCCTTAGCCCTGAAGAAGTTGCGTGATGGTCGGCAACGAAACATGTTGGCACTATAGAACTGGGTATGGTTTGATTGAAACCATTTTTATTGTGGGAGCTTACAGTATTCAATAAAGTTATGATAAACTAGTAAGCACCACTGCTTCTTAGTAGTGAGAATAACATCTTTTATGTTCTCACTGGGGTTCATTGGACACATGTAAATACACATGGCACTATTATTAATATTATTTTTTCCCCACTTTTATACACTGAAATTATATATTAGGATATTATAATCTCTGTGTTTTTCACATGGAATAAGAGCAACCTATGATGATAAGTGGGTATACTGGTGAGTACCAACCAGCAAGACACTCCTTGGTGTTACTACCATTAGGTGCTGTTTCCTTTCTCTCCTTTTTCACCTTGTTTTTGAAAGTTTTTGGGGAAGAATTGGTGCTTTGATGGTTTTTCTGACACTTTTAATTGACACAACACAAACATATGAGGTGTGATAGGAAACATACCCTAGGGAATCATAAAAGATTTGAAATCCCATTGATCAGTTAATATATGAATTGATGTGTTGTAGAGCAGGCCATTGGTTGTTATAGTAGATTGAGTGGGGGGCAGCCGTGCTTGTTTTCTTCCCCCTTTTGCTCCTATTGTATTAGTCAGGAAAATCACAGCCAATTCCATGCAGAATTCTGTCACATATTCAAGGTAACATTTTGGCACTTTCTGTACATCTTATATGTGAGAGGGACATTTGGAGTAAGGATCATAATTTTTGTTTTGGGCAGGTGATGGTGCATGTTCCATGAACATCCACTCCATAGCTTGTGATGGAGCGGGTAGTACAACATTTTGTATACCCCCCATTCTGCATGAGATCACTAATTGAATAATCTATTAACTATAATATCTTAAATGAGTTTACATGTTTTATTAATCAAATTTATTAATATACAAAATATACGTGGGATTTGCATTTTGCATGGCTAAATAACCTTTATGACTAAAATCCGTACGCATACTAACAGTAGTATATGTAATAAATAGAATATTCCATGGTATATGTTGCTTTTGTGATGTCTCTGTAATGTTGCCCGAGAAGACAACGTAAAGGGTGAATATAAACGCTTTTAATGTTGCTATACGCTAGAGAAATACAAGCACATAGAGGGATTAGTAAGGGGTTAACATTAGATTTATTATTTCTATGCATTAATTACTCTTTTGTGTTTGTTTCGCTTAAGTTGGCGTTTGGGCCTAAATAATATGGCCGCCGACGCGACATGACGATGTGGCCACTGTCCCACGAGGCGTGGAGCGAACAGCGCATGAGCAACATAGATGACTGCGGCCTCTGCATGACCCGTAACCCACTGTACTAAGACAAGGCCATGGTGGGAAAACAGCCAAGTGACAAAACAAAGGACGTTTACAAAAGAAACCGGAATGGACTGAACTGTGACCTCACTCCTCAAACTGTGCTAAACCACATCGGACGATCTCAACCAACCAATCACGACTGTACGAAATTATCAAAATGTAACCTTTACTGTGATTTTGTTATATAAGTACATGGTAGAATAGAGAGGGACCTACCAATTTTTCCTACCCTACTGACCGATGACCACGACGACGACGGTGATGCTACCCGAACTCTACTACTTAGGGTGACTGCTGCGTTCCTGAATCCTAAATGGTCCGGATGCTGCCTAATTACCTGATAACTCGAACTTTTCCTAATTCTATGGGCATTGCCAGATGCTTGCACGTCTTGGCCGATGTTTGAGACTGTGGCGTGCTGAGCACAGAACTTGATCTGCTTTGACGAATGACGACCGACTTAGAGGATTCCAGATAGTCAGAATAGGTAAATATGATGTTCTGCGATTTAATTGAAAATTTGATATAAACCCTCCAAACGCAAATTTAACTTTGCTAAGAAATTTTAGATAAACAGATATTGATTGACAAGGAATGAGTTTGTGATTTATTGAGAAGGGTAAGATCTAAATCTTAAAATATGTTTTAGCTGGTTCTAGATCACCATCAACCAATCCAACTATTTGGTCCATTGGCCACATGGGAGGAGTGCCTTGATGTTTAGGATTGAGATCTGTAGGTGGAAGGGATATTGATGTATATTCTGTAAATTAACCTTTCTTTCCCGATAGTATATAAGGTATTTCCCCCACATGTCGAGCGCTTGAACCGCTCATCCCTCCAACTGTTTGCAGACCGGTGAATGAATAGTGTGAGTGTTTGTGTTATGGGCCCCACCAATGATTGCATGTGTGAATGAGTTAGTGTGAAGCTGGGTCTGTGACAAAAGGAGGATATCGGTACGGGTTTGCTTTCCCCTTTACCAGGGTGTTTGCGCTCTATCAGTTTTTCTGGTAGCAAGATGATGGTTTTATTGTTTTGGTTTGATGATTATTGCTTGTAAATTGCTTATTGATTATTGATTAGTATTGGTTTATGTATTAACACTATGTTGAGTTACGTCGAGTTCTATGTTGTTTGACGGCTTCTGGGATGTAGGAAGTCGGAAGATTGTAACAGTTCCGTAGTAGGGCAGAGGTAAGCGCTGCTCTCGAGAAAGACGGAATTGTTGTTGCCCTGTAGGTACATGGGGAAAACGTGTGACGAATGAAGTTGCACGACGCATTGTCTGGGTTCGATTTGGTAACATCGTCGTGTGTTGCCATTAGGGACATTTTCTGTATGAGAGAAGTGTATGGTAGCGAAGGTCACCTGTGAAATTTTGGTCTTAGGTACCGGGAGTCCAAAAGGCACTCTATTTACGATTATCACTGGAAAGGTAATAGGTGTTCCCTAAGCTTGCTAGAAGGATAAAGTAGAGGGAATTGCTACTTTATTAACGTGTGTCATAATTCAGTAGTAGGACAGACTGTTCGCTGTTCTCGGGAAATACAGAATTCTGTGTGAATGAACTACATTTTCTGAATTAAAGTGTGTGAATGAAATAGCATTCAGGTTTATTGTCTCCAACTAGGTGTCTTAATTCTGGAGAAACGGTCAGCTAATGCTTGTTAGAAGGGTATGGTAGAGGGATGTGCCTCTTTATCAACGGAAGTAACGATTCTGTAGTAGGGCAGAGGTAAGCGCTGCTCTCGAGAAAGACGGAATTCTTGTGAAAAGGTCATTGACTTTGGTTAGCGAAGCGGGCAATGGTGGTGTTTTTATGTCGTTACTAACAGAATTGTAAATCAGAAAAATGTAAGAAAAGTTACCGATAAATTTTGTAAAGAAGGGGTCAGCAGGAGCAGGAGCTGCGACAGCGAGAAAAGCTGACATCAGAAAGACCGCGCTGGGATTGGCTAGTCAGTGAGAACAGTAGACGCCCCTGAGTGATGTGGTAGTGTATGCCGCGCTAGGAGTGGAGAATTACAGGGTAACGTAGACGCTGCTGATTGGTGCGCAAGTGTGAGACCCGCTGGGATTGGAGAATTGCAGAAGTGACATAGACGCTCCGGATTGGTGCGTTAGTGTGAGTCGCGCTACGATTGGTTAAAACAACAGAATAGTCGTAAGGAAAGACTAGCGATACACGAAAGACAAAAATTATGAATTATGATACACCAGAAAAAGAGAAAAAGCCCTGGTTTGGAAAAATTAGGAAATTTTTTAAAAAGGACATACCGATTGTGACTGGTGAAGGGCAGTTGCTTCCCCCACCGAAAACACCCGCATCCATTATGGTTGCTAAATGTGGATATCATACGTGTGTTTGGTTGGACAATTGGGCGAAGTATACGAAGGATAATGAAGTTTTGGCCTTTCCAGAGCCAGGTTCATTTAATTTAGCGGTTTTGAGAAATTTGAGAGAAAAGATGATGAATCTAGAACCGAGACCTAGACCAACACAGTTTGAAGCATTGACGGAATGGGAAGATGAGATGCGTGACAGAGAAAGACAGAGGAGTAGCGGAAGATATAGGTACATGTTTGGGAGATCACATGGACAGGAGAATAATGATGACAGAATGAGGAGATGGCGAAGTGCAAGTATGGCTGAAGGGTTGTTTCCTGTGAGACACATAGAAGAAAATAGTGGTAGAAAATGTACGGAAAAGCGACATAATATAGAATCGGGAGGGTATGGAGTGAATGAGTCGGAGGATGATGTTCTTGACTACATGTTTTATAAAAATCCACCCTCGTATCAACCAGATTCTGACATGTTGACACCAAGTGCCCCAATGAGAGAGACTTTACGAATCATTAAAACTGAACCAGTACCCCAAGAGTTATGGAAAAATAATTCTTTCAGAGAGATAGAGAGAACAGGATAATAAGGTAAGTAGTGAAAATTCAGCAAAAACAACCTTGGAATTAACAGAAAAGATTAGGGAGTTAACTAAAAACGTAGAAGCTGTAACTGTTCCCGTAACCATAGGTCCAGTAATGTCTATTTTTGATAAACAGAAAGATAATGAACACTGTCTAACGGTCCCTTATAACAGTAATAAACAGACAGAGAGGCCAAGGATAAATTCAGAAGAGAACCCATGGAGACAAACAGTAAGTACATCTGAACAGAGTACGCCTAAAGATTTGATAGCAAATCCAGGTTTAGTTGAAAGACTAATAGTGACCACAGATTCAAAATCAGAGACTCCAAGAGACTTAGAACGAGGAAATGAGGAAAAACCAGTAGGTCCTACTCCAGAAGAACTAAGTGAATGGTTAAGGAGTCTACAGAGAAAAGACAGAGAATCTCAATCAATAGATGTGGCCAAATTAAGGATGGTTTTGGAAGAATTAATAGTAGGGACTTTCACCACAGAAAAATTAAAATCTTATCAGGATGAAGAATTACTCTTTTTGTGCAAAAGTATAACCTGGAGAGCAAAGAACCTACACGAAAGATTGGAGGAAGTAGCAAATGAAATGGGTATAGACATTGAAAAGGTGAAGGCTTTACAATAACCATATCGAGTAGATTTTACTGAAAAAGATATTGAAAATTTGAACACCACAGGATGAATAATCCAGCTTAAAGACATACTGGCACATGCATCAACGTAGGCTTTAGCTATTCCTTAATTGCAAAAGCCTATGCATGTAGGAATCGCTATAAAAATAGCGATTCCTATACATTCCTTAATTGCGAGTCGCAATTAAGGAATGGCGTCCCATTCATTCCTATGGGCCTCCAGGCCCATAGGAATGATTTGGAGATTGCATGAGCAATTTGCAAGTACCACTAGGTACTCGCAAATTGCTCATGCAATTTCAAGGGTGCAAGGGTGTCAAAATGACACCCTTTTGCAACCCTGACATTGATCTGTGCACATATGTTGCACACACACATGCCCTAAGGCAAATTACCATGAAGTTCAACGTCATGGTAATTTGCTCCCCCTATTAGCAAAATCGCTAATTTTTTTACTTTAATGCATTGCATTTAAGGAATCTCAATTTGGGATTTCTTAAATGCAATCGCAACTTAAGTAATCGCAATTTCGAGATTCCTTAAATTGCGATTTTTGCATTTGGGATGATGCATCCCAAATGCAAAAATACCAGTCGCAAAGGGGCAGATTCTGAGAATCTGCCCGTTTGCGACTTGTTTTTCCTTTGATGCATGTGCCTGATAGTCATTTTGTTGAGAAAGTGGGGAGATGTGGATAAATGGAGTAGTAGGTGGTTTAGAAAACGTGATGATGCCTCAGAAAAAACGTTTGCAGCTTTCCCAGTAAGAGAAAAAGAAAAGACAGTGACAGAATGCCCTATGAGAGAAAATCCAGGAGGAGGATATGTACATGTTCCTTGGACTAGGCAAGATATTTTGTCATTTACAAATGATTACCCTCGACTGCGCGAGAAGCCAGTTGAGTGGTATAGACAAGTGGACAGATCTGTAAAATTTTCAAAAGTTTTGTGGATTGATTTAAACAGCCTTTTTGACATAATAGTACCAGCAGATTTATGGACAGAGTGTAAAATAGTAATAGACTGGCCTACAAAAGAATACCCTAGAGATCCAAAGACAGGTGCCCCTAATCCAGAAGTGATGAAGAAATATGAACAAGTAATTACTTTTTTGAAAAACAAAGTACCTCCCAAAGAAACTGATTGGGTAAAAATAGACCAAACTCACCAAGAAGCTAAGGAGTCAGTACACACATACTATGAAAGGTTAATTCTTACCTTTACGCAATACAGTGGTGACGAAAATTTGAGCGAAAAGGATTTAAGTCATTTTGTATACAGATTTGTATATAGACTACGCCCTGAAATTGGTGAAATGATTAAGCAGCATACATTGGATTGGCAAAACAAGAAAATGGATGAAGTATTAAGACATGCAAAATATTTTAGTGATGAAATTGAGGCCAAGCAGCGTAAATTAAAAGAAAAGGCTATGTGGGCATAAGTAAAAGTGGCAGAAAGACAGGAAGCACAATTGATTGAACAAGCAAATAATGCAGGACCAAAACCTAGATTTAATACTGGAAAAGGAAAGGGACAGTTTAATAATGAAGAAGCCAAAAAGAAATGGCCATGTCATAATTGCGGAAGAATAGGGCACTGGAAATCCGAGTGTAAATTTCCCCCGAATACTAATGGTGATAATGCATCATTGAATCCGCAGGTGCAGAAAGAGGTGAGTGGTCAACCGCAGCGACAGCAGCAGGTTGTTACCAAACAGAATAAGGTGCCAAAAACGCCTATTCCACAGAGCGTAAATTCACAGAAATACAGTAATGAGACAGGATTCTACAACGAAGAACACATAAGTAAGCTGCCACGCGCTAGCGCTGTTTCGCAGTATTTGCTACAACGCGATGAGAGTGAGTCAGAAGAAGGTTATTGACGGTGCCGAAGGGAGGAAGAAAAGTGCGTACTTGGCGCAACTCTAGAAGTAGACCAGACAGGCCCTTTTGTAGATGGAAAGGTAAATGATGAAAATATTACTTTCCTAGTAGATACTGGTGCTACTCGATCAACTGTTAGGTCAGCTGATGTTAAGAATCTTCCTCTCTCGGATGAAACAATCCAAGTGGTTGGACTATCTAACAGACAGATCAAAATGTATCTCACAGAACCAGTAAAGGTCAATATAGGAAAATTTTCCGAAATGCACCGTTTTGTCGTGTGCGATTCAAGTCCTGTAAACCTATTAGGACGAGACCTGTTGTGCAAGATGAATTGCACCATATTTTGTACCCCTGATGGTATAGCATTTGAGAACCCTGATGAAGATGTATTGTATAAAATGACCATGGCTAAAATGGAAACTGAGGTCACTGAAGCCTATGCTGTATTCAACCCTGACGAATTACCAAAAGAATTAAAACAGACAGTGAAAGCAGAAGTCTGGGATTTTACAGGAGAAGATGTAGGATTGATGAGAAATGTGGATCCCGTAAAAGTAACAGTGAAAGAAGGAATAAGCTACCCAAACGTTCCTCAATCTAAATTGACACCTGAAATAATTGAAGGAGTTACCCCTATAATTGAGAAAATGATTAAACAAGAACTTTTGAGAGAAATAATGAGTAGTCCATGTAATTCACCAATCATGGGACTGAAAAACCCTAATGGAAAGTTCAGGATAGTGCAGGATTTGAGAAAGATAAACAACATTGTAGTGTCAAGCTGTCCTATTGTACCAAATCCATCTGTGATTTTGTATCAGTATCCTCATGATGCAGAATGGTACACAGTAATTGACTTATGTCACGCTTTCTTTTCCATCCCATTGCACCATGATAGCCAACAAATGTTTGCGTTTCGTTTTGGCGAACGTATTTTGACTTAGTGCCGAATCCCACAGGGGTATACGGAAAGCCCCTCGATATTTAATCAGATATTAAAAAAGTCTTTGGAAGATTTAGAAATGACTGAGAATTCAGTGCTAGTCCACTATATCGATGACCTGCTTGTGGCATCAAAAAATCGAGAAGCCTGTGTAATGGACACCATAGCATTGTTGAATCATTTGGCAGATGTCACCATCAAAATTGCAATTTTGTCAGAAGGAAGTACAATATTTAGGTCACAAAATTGAAAAAGGATTGAGGAACATAACTACAGACAGGATCAAGATAATAAAAAGTATGAGAGCTCCCATGACGCAAAGAGAGGTGAGAATGTTGCTTGGAATTGGTATTGTCGTCAGTGGATAAGTAACTTTTCCCTAATCGCAAAACCTTTGGTGCGTCTGACGAGAAGTGATGTGAGAGATCCCATTGACTTAGATAGGGAAGAACTAGCAGCATTTAAGGAATTGAGAGACAGTCTGTGTGAAGCGCCAGCGTTAGGGATGCCTGACTATGAAAAGGAGTTTGAGTTGTACTGCAGTGAGAGGAATGGATGTGCACTCTCTGTATTGATACAGAAACATGGAAAATTGAGAAGACCAATTACATATTTCTCAGCTATGTTAGACCCTGTAGCTGCAGCCTTGCCAGGTTGTTTGAAAGCAGTAGCTGCCACTTGTAAGAGTCTGGAACAGAGTGAGGGATTTGTGATGGGATATCCTGTACGAGTGTATGTACCTCATGATGTGGCAATCCTTTTAACAAGGAGTCGTACTCAATTCATGACACATAGTCGGCTGACTAAGTATGAGAAAGTCATATTAGGTGCAACGAATGTGAGCCTTGCGAGATGCTTGAATGTGAATCCTTCAACGCTACTACCTGAGGCTGAAACTGTTGGAGTCAGGGACGAAGTGGATCATGATTGTTTGGATGTATTGGATTTCTGTACAAAACCACGTCCTGATATAAAAGATGTACCCTTGTCTGAAAGTGACTTTGTGATGTTTGTAGATGGGTCATGTTTGAGAACAGATGAAGGAAATCTGAGTGCAGCATATGCAGTGTGCACAGTTGCAGCAGTAATGGAAGATTCTTACCTGAAGGGAGTAAAATCAGCGCAGGTTGCTGAACTGATAGCTTTAACTAGACCCTGTAACATCGGAAAGAATGTGAGAGTGACTGTGATAATTGATAGTCAGTATGGTTTTGGTGTTGTGCATGATTTCTGCCAGATTTGGCTGCAGAGAGGATTTCTGACTTCAAGTGGAACTCCTATAAAGAATGCTGAAGTGGTTGGAAAGTTGCTTGAGGCGATACAGCTGCCAAAGAAATTGGCTGTTGTGAAGTGTGCAGCACATGTGCAAACCGCTGATTATATCGCGGTTGGGAATAAGTATGCCAATGATATGGCCCAATATTGTGCTCGTAATCAGAACTCAGTGAATAGGGCTAAAGAGAGGTAAATTAATTCCTTGCCACTAATGTTTACTAACGTTGTGGGTACATGGGAAGAAGTGAGGCAATTGCAGGAAGAAGCAGGAGACGAGGAAATGAGACAGTGGGTAAAAGCAGGATGTGCACCAAGGGAAACAGATCATGTGTGGGTTTATCGAGATGGAAGACCAGTCATGCCTGATAGCATGATATCTGCCATGGCACGGATGTATCATGGACAGGGACACATAGGGAGGGACGCGATGATTCGGTCCTTCAAACAAACGTGGTACAATGCTAAATTTAGACTTGTAGCCGAGATGCCTTATATGTCAGCAGTTCAATCCAGGAAGAAAAACAGTGGTAAGCTTAGGAACGATAGGTCGAGAAGGAGGGCATTTCACCAGAATGCAGGTTGATTTCATTGAGATGCCACCTTGTAATACGTTAAGGTATGTCCTAGTAATGGTGTGCTTGTTTTCCAGATGGGTAGAAGCATATCCCACAAGAAGGAGTGATGGAATTACTGTAGCAAAATTGCTTTTGAGGGAATTCATTCCTAGATTCGGATTCCCAGTTACAATTGAATCAGATTGAGGAAAGCATTTCCATAATGAGATCATGAAATTGATTTGTGAAGCATTGAATGTACAACAGAAACTACATTGTGCCTATCGCCCAGAGGCTTCTGGTGTGGTGAAACAAATGAATGGCACTATCAAAAACCGATTGGGGAAAATGTGTTTAGCCACAGGTTTGAAATGGCCTGATGTCTTGCCTGTGGTACTCATGACAATTAGATCAATGCCAGATAGAACCACAGGTTTGAGTCCCCACGAAATAATCATGGGAACACTAATGCGCCATGTATTCATACCAGTCAACAAGCTGTTGCCTATATCTGATGACTTGGTGTTGGATTACTGTAAGGGGCTGGCTGACGCAGATCATTCTGTGTTTCATCAGGTTGGATCGGATGCCACCACCCTTGAAAAGAAGCAAGCTCCTGATCTGAGTCCAGGAGACTGGGTGAGAATCAAAGTACACAGAAGAAGGAACTGTCTAGTCCCACGTTGGGCAAAACCACATCAAGTGATTTTGACCACAACAACAGCTGTGAAGTGTGCTGGGATCAAGAACTGGATTCATGCTAGTCACACATTGAGGATCCCAAATCCAGTGGATAATCAAGAACGAGAATATTATGACGAGTCAGAAAGTAGCACTGAATCGGATGCTGAAGAAGTAAGAACAAGAGAAAACCCTGAAAGGGGGGAAACAGAGCCAAATTTGATAGATGCCCCAGAAAATATTCCCTTGAGAAGGAGGTTGCAGATTTCTGATACCAGCTCAGACTCAGAGACTGAACAAATACCGATATGCTCCGGAAAGGAGAAAAGCAGTGAAGAGATAATTGGAGAAGTTATTGATAAAGAAATTCTTGATGATAAACTGAGAGAAATTCCACCAGAAGTAACAAAAATAGATGAACAGGTGCGAGATACAGAAAGTGAGGGAAAGATTCTTGCGGAAGACCCCCGAGGAGTTGTAGGGGATACTAACATCCAGTTAGAAGAAGGGACAGCTAGTCAGCAGGAAGATATTGTGCAAGAAACACGAGGAGGGACTGAAGTAAGGAAAATAAAAGAAGTGGTGGAAAAAAGAGTGACAGAAAGCGAAAAGCAAGTTGAAACAGAAACAGAGGAGAGTGATGAGGAAGTACCAGAAGGTCGGGTCCTGAGGAAAAGAGCATGGAGAGCTGAGAAGAATGATAAAGGAAGTAAATCAAAAAGATCAGCAAGAGATGAAATCTGGCCTAATAAGATAAAGAGACTAAGATATTGACTGACAAAAGTGAATTCACCAAGAGCAGAGCAGGTGAATGAAGTATCGAGTCAGGAAGACGAGAAATTAACTACAACAGACGAAAACAAAAGAATAAGAAAGCCCGACCAGAAGTATAAGTCGCCAGAATGGTCGTATGTGGCCCTGCCTGAAATAAAAGAAGAGGCGGACAGCCAAGAAAATCCAGAGGTGACTGTACCGGAAGTGATTGAGGAAGACGAAGAATCGGAAATCCTGAGAGTTATTTTGTCCAACACCAGAGAAGAGACGGATTTTCAGGAAGTTCTGTACCAAGATTATGAGAGAAAAGTGAAAGACGATCAAATGCCAAACTGAACAGGACAAAAGTGCTGCTAATGGAAAGAAAATAGAACACTGAAAAAAGCCATAAACTGATAGAACCAAGTAGGTGCTTAGAGCCTTGGGTTAGACAAAACTAGTTGTGAAGTAGAAGAGGCTAAGTCAAAAGACACTGGTCATTTTGCAAAAATGGCAAACACTGAAAGTAGAACAGCTAAATGTGTATTTTTAAAGAGATGGTTTAAAATGTGTTGTTGTTGTACAGGATTACTAATGCTTCTATGGAGTGTGTTAGCATTGCTGATTTCATTTAAGGTTACGATATACACAATAGAAGGACATAGTGAGAATAAATCTAATACTAATATAGAGAAGGTTCAGAAAGTATATCCAACTAGCATAGATAAAAACTATCTACACAAAGACAGGTCTACAAATGATTTCTCTAACAATGTGTTTTCGAAAACTTTTGTATGAGTATGTTAAGACAATGGATGTGAGGGATTGCTACGTTTGTATGCAGTTACATGCATCTGTATCGGAGGGAGTGACCTATCATCACCTCCCTGTAACATATGAAATAACATGTAGTGTGATAGCTAGTTTGTTTTACCAAATAGGGAAATTAGAATATTATTTTTCAAATGTAGATAACATATTTTCACAAGTACCTGCGATTAACAAATTAAATAATGTACAGCCCGCAAAGGTGTTAGGTGAATTTTTCTTTGAAACTAAAGAACTAACATTAGAATATATTTTTAGAAATAACTTGACTTGCAGTTTAAAGAAAGAAGAAAAGACGTTTTTGGATATGGTTGAAGAGAGGAGACTGAAAATGCAAAAGAAAGCATCTGAGAGAAAAGAGGAAAAGACAGTTTGGGATGTTGAAATGGAAAAACATTTGAAGGGAGAAGCTAGTCCAACTATGGCTTTAGATTGGCCTCAGAAAGGAAAATTGTGTATTAGAAGGAATCAAACTGCATATGATAATTGCTTTGTAGGTAATAGTGAGTGCCATGATACATATCGAATCATGGGTGGATGGGGATTTAAGGGTGGAAATGATCCAGTTTTTCCTGGGTTATATTTTATCTGCGGAAACAAGGCATATTATCGTTTGCCAGACCATTGGTATGGCACATGTTATGTAGGTCTGGTCTTTCCACATGGGAAGAGGAGAAGATGGTGTACATAAGTTAGGTAGTCTATTAGCTCGTAGAAGGAGAGAATCTTGGTCAGAAATTGTAGGAGACATATTTGGAGCATTGATACCAGCAGTGGGAATATCTCTGAATGCACACAAAATTAGAAAATTATCAACAGTAGTGGATCGTAGTTCTAGGACACCCCAGCGCCGCACGGCCACCAGCTGCTTTTTCCCTTCTGTACCCTCCCCGCTCCCGCCTCCCAGCTGCTCCGCCCCCCCGCGCACTTGGCCATATATGGCGACCGTGCGACGCAGGTGAGTGTGACCTAGTTCTAGGACACCCCCGCGCCGCACGGCCACCAGCTGCTGCGTGTGCCTCCCCGCATTTGTGCCTCGTTGCCCGGCTGCCGCCGCATGGCCACGCCCCCTCCTTCGAGCGGCGTGGTCCGCTTCTCTCCCTGTGCCCCTGCTGTCTGATTGCTTAGAATTGTTTGTATAGTTGTATTTTTGCCTTCTGTATCTCGTGTTTTTCTAATCCCTGTGCCCCTGCTGTCTGATTGCTTAGAATTGTTTGTATAGTTGTATTTTTGCCTTCTGTATCTCGTGTTTTTCTGCCTGCGACTAGCCTTCGCCTTCCCTCCCCGCTCCCCGCTTCCCGCCACCGCCGCTAACCCCGCCCCTTTTTCCCTTCTGTACCCTCCCCGCTCCCGCCTCCCAGCTGCTCCGCCCCCCCCGCGCACTTCGCCATATATGGCGACCGTGCGAACGCGCAGCGGTCACGCGCAGCGGGCGCGCCGATTGTGCGCCGAAGGCGCGCCAAAGGTAAGCCCGTCTGCGCCCGTCCGCGCCTGGACCGCGCCCAGTGCCAGGACCCCTGGCCCACGAGGACCCCGGCCGACCCGCCTGACGTACACCGCCGCCACCCTCATCGCACTCAACACCGGCCGATTCCCAGGATGCTACCGAGCCACACCACGACGCACCCACGGACCCTTCAGCTGCCACGCCTGCAAGTTCACCTGCATCCGGACCTGCCTCGCACCAGCACCCGCCAAGTCGAACACCAGCAGCACCCACCTCAAGTGCATCCTGCTCAACACCCGCTCCGTCCACAGACACGCCATCGAACTCTGGAACCTCCTCGACACCACAGCTCCAGACGTTGCCTTCCTCACGGAGACCTGGATGAACGCCTCTTCAGCTCCCGACATTGCCATCGCCATCCAAGAGGGCTACAAGATCACCCGGAGGGATCGCACCGCCAACCAGATGGGAGGAGGCATCGCCATCATCCACAGGAACACCATCCGTCTCACGACCAGCACCGACAACACCCTGACCACCGCCGAACACCTGCATTTCCAAATCCACACGGACCCGAAGACCACCCTCAGAGGCACCCTGATCTACCGACCTCCGGGACCACGCACCCAATTCAGCGAGGACATCGCCGACTTCGTCAGCCCGCATGCCCTCCCCTCCGCTGACTACATCCTCCTGGGGGACCTCAACATCCACCTGGAGAACAACAACGACCGCAACACCAGCACCCTGCTCGACAACCTCACCAATCTTGGACTCAAGCAGCTGGTGTCCACCCCCACCCACCTCACTGGACACACACTCAACGCAATCTTCTCATCCAGCACAGACATCGACTTCAGCCACGCCACAGAGCTTCAATGGACGGACCACAGCTGCGTCCACTTCACCTTCAAAAGAACGACGACCCACCACCACCAGCAACAGGCTGCCCGCAGAAGCTGGAACAAGATCACAGCCGCCCAGCTCGCCACCTCCCTGAGCCAGCACCCTCCTGCCAGCTCAGCGAACCCCAGCCAGGCCGCCGACAACCTCACGAAGTGGATCAGCAACTGCGCGGACGAGCCGCCCCGCTGAGGACCCCGCCCAGCAGACCCGGCAGCAAGAAAGCCCCACCGACGAACTCAAGAGCTCCAAGAAGAACTGCCGAGCCCTCGAGAAAGTCTGGAGAAGGGAACCAACACCGGACAACAGGACCACCTTCAAGTTTGCCACCTGGAAGCACCACCAGCTGATCCGCGCCGCCAAGAAAAACTGCATTCAAGGACCGGCTGGACAACAACGCACACAACTGCAAGGAACTCTTCAATATCGTGAAAGAGCTATCCAACCCCAGCGCAGGAAACAACAACATCACCCCATCGCAAGACCTCTGCAACTCCCTCGCCTCATACTTCCACAACAAGATCGCGGACATACACAACAGCTTCAACAACCAACAACCAACCAACGCACACCACGACCGAACAACCACCCCCCACCACCACCCTCCACGCCTGGACTCCGATCAGCACCGAAGACACCATCCGCACGATGAACTCCATCCACTCCGGATCGCCGACCGACCCCTGCCCTCACCACGTCTTCAACAAGGCCGACGCTGTCATCACACCCCACCTGCGAGACATCATTAACACATCCTTCGACACCGCCACCTTCCCTGAGAGCTGGAAGCACGCCGAACTCAGCGCTCTACTCAAGAAACCCACAGCGGACCCCACCGAACTCAAGAATTACCGCCCCATCTCGCTCCTCCCGTTTCCAGCCAAAGTCATCGAGAAGACTGTCAACAAGCAGCTGGCCGCCTTCCTTGAGACGAATGGATCCCTCGACCCCTCACAGTCTGGCTTCCGAGCCAACCACAGCACCGAGACCGCCCTCATCGCCGCCACCGATGACATCCGAGCCCTGATGGACAATGGAGAAACAGCGGCCCTCATCCTCCTAGACCTCTCCGCGGCATTCGACACTGTCTGCCACCGCACCCTAGTACAGCGCCTCAGCAACGTCGGAATCCAGGAGAAGGCTCTGGAATGGATCATCTCCTTCCTCGACGGAAGAACACAGAGAGTCCGCCTACCACCGTACAAGTCAGAGGCCACCGAAGTCATCTGCGGCGTCCCTCAAGGATCCTCGCTGAGCCCCACCCTCTTCAACGTCTACATGAGCCCCCTCGCGGCCATCGCACGCCAACACAACCTCAGCATAATCTCCTATGCCGACGACACCCAGCTGATCCTCTCCCTGACCGACGACCCCGCCGCCGCCAGAGCCAACCTGCACGAAGGGATGAAAGAGGTAGCCGAGTGGATGACGACCAGCCGCCTGAAACTGAACTCAGACAAGACGGAGGTCCTCATCCTGGGCTCTTCACCCTCCGCCTGGGACGACTCCTGGTGGCCTCCCGCCCTGGGCACCGCACCCAAACCGACAGACCACGCACGCAACCTGGGCTTCATCCTGGACTCCTCCCTCTCCATGACCAGGCAAGTCAACAACGTCTCCTCGGCGTGCTTCAACATCCTACGCATGCTACGGAAGATCTTCTGGTGGATCCCCACCGAGACCAGGAAGACCGTCACCCAGGCCCTCGTCACTAGCCGACTGGACTACGGCAACGCCCTCTACGCCGGTACCACCGCCAAGCTCCAGAAGAGACTCCAGCGGATCCAGAACGCCTCAGCCAGACTCATCCTCGACATCTCACGAACCAGCCACATCTCCGGACATCTGAGAGACCTACACTGGCTCCCCGTCAACAAAAGAATCACCTTCCGCCTCCTCACCCACGCACACAAAGCCCTACACGACCAAGGCCCGAGCTACCTCAACAACCGAATCAACTTCTACGCTCCCAAACGCCACCTCCGTTCAGCCAACCACGCCCTCGCCGCCGTCCCCCGCATCCGAAGAGCGACTACAGGAGGAAGGTCCTTCCCCTACCTGGCCGCCAAGACCTGGAACTCCCTCCCGACCGACCTGCGCCTGACCCAAGACCACCTCTCCTTCAGGAAGAAGCTGAAGACCTGGCTGTTCGAGCAGTAGCGGCACCCCCCTCCCCCCAGCGCCTTGAGACCCTACGGGTGAGTAGTGCGCTCTATAAATGTCTTTGATTGATTGATTGATTGATTGATCGCTTGTCAACAAGCACCGCTGGAGGATTTTTATTGGTAAATACTGAAATGGTTGCCATGCGTGCTATGGTAATGCAAAATCGACTTGCCCTTGATATATTATTGGCAAAAGAGGGTGGAGTCTGTGGAATGATGAAAGTTCAACATTGTTGTACTTACATTCCTGACGAAAGTAAAGATCTGAAAATCTACATTAAAAATATAACTGAATTGCATGAGGAAATTACACCACTGGAGGTTGAAAGTGTTTGGGAAAAGAATGGGAAGAAACTTTCTTCTATTTAGTAAACTTAAGTGGTACCTTTATAGGTAGGATCTTATTTCCATTTACCTATGTTATTTTTATAGTCTGTGTCATAAAAGAAAGAAAATGCAGAAAAAGTTAAAAAGAGAAAATTTGAAAAGAAGGCAAAATAAGAGACAAGAGAGGGAATTTGAAGAAGTAGAATTAGAGGAGATGAAAGAAAGCATGTATAAAACAGCTAGAAGAGAAGAAATTGGGGAAACAGAGATGTAAATTAACTGAAAGGAATTCATTTCACTTTCGTGACAAATTGAAACAAAATTTTAATGGTGTGGAGATAAAATCACCAAAGGGGGGATTGATGGAGCGGGTAGTACAACATTTTGTACACCCCCTCCCCTATTCTGCATGAGATCACTAATTGAATAATCTATTAAGTATAATATCTTAAATGAGTTTGCATGTTTTATTAATCAACATTATTAATATACAAAATATACGTGGGATTTGCATTTTGCATGGCTAAATAACCTTTATGACTAAATTCCGTATGCATACTAACAGTAGTATATGTAATAAATAGAATATTCCATGGTATATGTTGCTTTTGTGATGTCTCTGTAATGTTGCCCGAGAAGACAACATAAAGGGTGAATATAAATGCTTTTAATGTTGCTATACGCTAGATATATACAAGCACATAGAGGGATTAGTAAGGGGTTAACATTAGATTTAATATTTCTATGCATTAATTACACTTTTGTGTTTGTTTCGCTTAAATTGGCATTTGGGCCTAAATAAAATAGCCGCACACGCGACATGTCGATGTGGCCACTGTCCCACGAGGCGTGGAGCGAACAGCGCATGAGCAACATAGATGACTGCGGCCTCTGCATGACCCGTAACCCACTGTACTAAAACAAGGTCACGGTGGGAAAACAGCCAAGTGACACAACAAAGGACGTTTACAAAAGAAACCGGAATGGACTGAACTGTGACCTCACCCCTCAAACTGTGCTAAACCCCATCGGACGATCTCAACCAACCAATCACGACTGTACGAAATTATCAAAATGTAACTTTTACTGTGATTTTGTTATATAAGTACATGGTAGAATAGAGAGGGACCTACCAATTTTTCCTACCCTACTGACCGATGACCACGACGACGGCGGTGATGCTACCCGAACTCTACTACTTAGGGTGACTGCTGCGTTCCTGAATCCTAAATGGTCCGGATGCTGCCTAATTACCTGATAACTCGAACTTTTCCTAATTCTATGGGCATTGCCAGATGCTTGCACGTCTTGGCCGATGTTTGAGACTGTGGCGTGCTGAGCACAGAACTTGATCTGCTTTGACGAATGACGACAGACTTAGAGGATTCCAGATAGTCAGAATAGGTAAATATGATGTTCTGCGATTTAATTGAAAATTTGATATAAACCCTCCAAACGCAAATTTAACTTTGCTAAGAAATTTTAGATAAACAGATATTGATTGACAAAGAATGAGTTTGTGATTTATTGAGAAGGGTAAGATCTAAATCTTAAAATGTGTTTTAGCTGGTTCTAGATCACCATCAACCAATCCAACTTTTTGGTCCATTGGCCACGTGGGAGGAGTTCCTTGATGTTTAGGATTGAGATCTGTAGGTGGAAGGGATATTGATGTCTATTCTGTAAATTAACCTTTCTTTCCCTATAGGATATAAGGTATTTCCCCCACATGTTGAGCGCTTGAACCGCTCATCCCTCCAACTGTGTGCAGACGGGTGAATGGATAGTGTGAGTGTTGGTGTTATGGGCACCACCAATGATTGCATGTGTGAATGAATTAGTGTGACGCTGGGTCTGTGACAAAAGGAGGATATCGGTACGGGTTTGCTTTCCCCGTTACCAGGGTGTTTGCGCTCTATCACTTTCACAACATTCGCACAGCAGATTCTGAGCCAAGCATCAGATGGGCATGCATACATGGGAATTTATTTCACATAGCAATTTGGTATTGACATATGCACATGCAACAAGGTCCTACTTCTTTTGTGATTCAACATGTAAAGTAAAGCTTATTTCTCCTGATTAACGAGACCCCTTACACATCTCACTGGAGCCATTTTACAGGAACACACATTCCGTACAGATCACAGGAACAATCAGTTGGCATTCACTAGTCGCATTGGGATCTCTGAAGATTATCACTTCACCACAGGTGTATGGGATTGGTCCAGCAGCAAAGATGGTACATTGCTTTGTGAATGCTGAACATGTGCATCCTGTACATATGAAGCACAGTACATTGACTTCACAAGCGGCTGGTATTGTCTATGTATTGGACTTGTAAAGTTAGGCAGCGTTGGATTGCCCTAATGCTGGACCTATGTCAACCATGTTGCTGTGTATTCAGATAAAACCTGACACAAAACGTATCAGGTGCACAGAGTGCAGACAAGGTACAAGACCAGCCTAGCTTGGTACATGGTGCAAGGGAGCCTGGCTTTGATGAACAATCCAATTTGACTGACCATACTCCGCATAGTATAATGATGCCTGAGAATTCTATGTCAATACGGGTTCTTTACAATGCTACACACATCAGGTGGTGCGCATGCTTGTTTGTGTTCCTCACCATACTCCTTACATGTGACCAGTTCCACGGTGAATGAACAATGATCATTTAAGACTTGTACAGGCTCATACAAGAATTAATACAATTTTACTTTATTTACATGTATGTGTGCCCATCATGGGGGTACACCAAACACCCTGTGCAACCTGTGGCCTGATGACAAGGGAGTGTTCTCCCCTACAACATACATGGCGGGTGGCCCCAACAGTTTGGACTCATTAATGGCTTAGAAGGCTGAAAACAATACTCCCTGCACAGTGCCAGATGGGTCCCACTGCACCAATGGGCCTGCCCTGCGCTGCATGGTATGTTTTTGCTATTGTGATACTCTGGTGTACTTGCCACTAGAGCATATTCTGTTCATTAAACTGAGTTAGCACGTATCATGCTATACCAACCCATTTACATATCTGGGCCTTCCTGAAGAAAAAAAATTGAAAGGTCTCTCGAAAGGTAAACACCTATGAGCTATGGTATATAGGCCCCCATCAACTTCAATCCCCAGGTGATCAAGGAGATCTGCCTCCCGGCTGACAACATCGGCCCATCTGTGCTTTAGTTGGTGGATGCTGCACTGGACATTGTAGATCCCACTCATTTGGTATTGCATCTTCTACCACCGCTCCCATCTCTCACGTGTAGGGTAGCCTTGGCTCACCCTACCTGTGTGGCAGGTACCGCATTAGCAGTCACAGCAGCCCTCCAAACTCCTCCTCTGACTGGTTATTCGATCTGGCCCTGCCTGACATCTCTCTACCCGCACATAGCCACCCTAAAATCAACAAAAATAAACAATACCTCTGAAAATACTAACCAAATGGATAGACACCAGACAATACAGTGGACAAAACTTTACAAAATACAAAAACAATACACAAATGACAGTAAACTTATAGAACTGGGACAGCAGGGGCATCACCAAGACCAAATCACACACCAAACCAAAAGAGCTCACACCAAACACATCCACCAGCCAGCACAGACATAAAGACTTGAAAGTGAAAGTGAACGGAACTTCACACTTCCTTGTTTGCAGCACTGCTCAGCCATTGCATAATTTCCTGCTTGGATGCATCACGATTCCCCACTAGAGCATCACTTTTCCTCTTAGAGTGTCATGTTTCCTACAAGGACATCACTTTTACAACTAAAGCGGCATGTTTCCTACTATGGATTCATTGTTCCTACTTAAGCAGCCATTTCTTATCAAAGCGTCACCTTTCTGACTAAAGCACCACCTTTCCAACTCAAGCGTCTTGTTTCCTAATGGGTCGCCTTTCTTACTTGAGTGTCACCTTTCTGACTGAAGTGTCATCCTTTCTACTCAGGCGTCACCTTTACTACTCAAGTGTCTCGTTTCCTAATGTGTCACCTTTCCTACATGAGTGTCACCTTTCCTACTTGAGGATCTTGTTTCCTAAAGTGTCAACTTTCCTACTGAAGCATCACCTTTCCTACTCAAGTATCACCTTCACTACTCAAGCAACTCGTTTTCTTAAGGTTCATCTTTCCAACTTGAGCATCACCTTTCCAGCTAAAGTGTCACCTTTCTTAATCTAGCATAAACTTTACTACTCAAGCATCTTGTTTCCTAAAGGATCACCTTTCCTACTTGGGCGTCACCTTTCCGAATGAAGCGTCACCTTTCTGACTAAAGAGTTGTTTTTGACTGACGCCACGCTAGTGAAATGGGCAATGCATCTTTTTTAATTGTCTCAACTAGACCTTTGTGAGTGGGAAGGTGTATTGATTGTTGCAATGCAGGTTACCACTCCCAGGGATCACTTTTCATGCTTAGTAAAAAATTGTGTGACTTCTTGCAATCATGGTGCAGTACTCAGTTTCACATAGCATTTCTGTATATGTGCAATTTATACATGTGCGGCATGAGCCCATGTTGGTCAAAGGTCTGATGACATGATTATAAACATTTGAAGCCTACTTCTAGTTGATGAGATGTGGGTGTGTAGATGTCTTCTGGGACTGTGACATGAACACAAAGACTAAGATTAGATCCATACATTTATTTGCCAGTTGAACGTTTATGATATGGTAGTTACATGTGAATCAGCTGAAGAACTATTGCACAATGTGTGTACTTCACTTATTGCCAGCAACTGAGTTGTGGATGTCTCCACCATCCTCCCTCCCATGAGATATTGTCCGCACACATATATCATGCTCATGGCGCATACAAGTATGGTCTTGCACACCACTGGGGGCGAGTACAGCAATCTCCTCCCTGAAATGTCGAGACAATGGAACCTGGCCTTGAGCAGACAAAAAGGTCCACTCTACAATATTGTGGGCCTTGCAGAGTGCCTGGTTGTAGTTCCTCTTCATCTCGGTCTGGGGGTGTGCATATGGGGACATTGCTAGAGACCATATCCTTGACCAGCTGAAGTAGGAAAAGATAGGACAACTATCACTGTTACAGATGCAGTCTCGTCCATGTGTGTAAAGTGCATTTAAATGGTCAAACACATTTCTAATGGTTTTCCACAATATGTGTTACTCACAGAGTTGGTCAAAGGTATCTCTTCCATTACTCTGTGTACTGGCAAATGATGAGCATGGTTTGAGATATAGTAAACTTTTACATCCTTGTTTACATGTTGACCATGTAATTTTCTGTGATGGTTATTTGGATATGGTCATGGCCACTCTATGTTATTTGCTGCCACTACATGTGTGAAGTAACAGATTGGAGTTCTGGTAATTGGCTAGATGAACCTCCTTAGGTAGGTTGGGACATGACTGACATGGTTTACACTGACACAGGCATATGTCCATGCTAATACACAGCTGTCGTTGGTGTCCTACATGACATTGGTGCATGCCTTTCATGGTACATTTACTTGCCCATGGGATGTTGGGTAATACATGTGGTGCAGTTCACACATGTCAAATGGATTGTTGTGCTATTCATTGTCTGCCTTCCACTATATTTCTGGGCAGAATAGTTATCATGGTGAACTTAGCTTCACACATATGTATTTCAATGTGGACCATGCCCATGTGGGACAGACTGATGATTTAACGAGGAGCTGTGTACCACATGAGTAGCCACAATACATTTACCATTCACATGTATGTGTAGGAGTAGAAGTTGTAGGGGATAGTGTGAGTGTATGCCTTATTTTTATTATCATAGGCTTGGGAGATCCATGTTGAGATTGGTGTCCTGAGTACACTGTGGTGCCTTGTCCAGGTTGGATAATATTCTATGTTTATGACTTTAGCTGTGTTGACATGTGTGGGTTGTGTGTGCCTACCTTGCATTTATTAATACTTACATGACGCAGGTGGTTTCAACGCAGGTTCCTTTTGATGCAGGACCCCAAAAAGTGATTCATCCTCCAAGTTACAACAGCTTGTAAATATTTTGATGCATTGGCGGCGCAAGTTCCTTGTAAATAAACCCCATACTTTTTAAAAGTACACTTGTATTAACTAACTGGGGAAATCTCCTAGCTGTTCTCCAACTTTTCAGTCAGTATCCCTTGAAATCTTTTCTGAGGCACAATGACAAGCTTAAAATACAAGGATAGTATGCCACTCTCAGTACAATCATGGCAATTGTTCCCACTCTTTTTTCAGTCATTCTGATATACTTATCAAATCATAACTTTCCTTTCATTTAATTTTGTCATTCCACTTCTCAATGGTCAGATTTTTTAACCCTGTTTTAGTCTTTTGTTAAGATGCTCAGTTTGGTAATGTTTGTGAGCAGATTCACAAATCCCCCTTGTAACTTCACAATAAATTAGCACATTTATACAGGAGTCCCTTAGCATTGTACTGTTATTACTTTTCATGAACATTTTATTTTATAAGATAGTTATGAATTAGAAAATAAGTACTCCTTTATAAGTAATGTGCCAAAACCACTCTCCTGTAACTTTGAAATGTCCATAGCAACCCACTCTCTGGTACCTGTAGTTTGAAGGTTCAGAAGTTTGAATTGAACTCTTGTTTTCTGTGAATTGGGTACTGCTTTACACTGCTGTTTATCTACCTGTGACTGCTTGAAAATCTGTCCTAGTATCCCCTCTACTGAGCTTAAGCATGTAGGGGGCCACCCAGCAGACCCTCTCTTTTGGGTCTTTCAATAGTTAAAAAGGCATACTATATCCTTAGAGGCTAAGCAGAGTGTGTTTCTGAGACTGCTGAATCGGCCTTAAGGTTTAAAACTGTGTTGGAAAGTGTATATACCCCTCATTATTTGCTAGGAAGAGAGATTTATTGAAGGGCGTGAAAATCAGTATTTAGGTCAACATTATCAAAGCCTAGGGTTCAGGACATCTTAGCCCTGGCATCGAGGTGAAGGATGGAGGGGACAAAGGCAGTTGCCTATTTGGGCCTGTTCAGGACTGGTCAGGCCTCGGACCAGAAATACTGCCCTTTTTGCCATTCACCATTGCCCACCTTAACACATTCACAGACATATTAACACACTCATAGCAAATGTACTCTATTTATTTACTTCAAACAAATCTTACACACATTTCAATGTCTCAGCACCCACTACAAAGCTACACAAATACTCCCTTCTATCCTAATTACCACACAATGGCACGCTCACTCACACACAAAGCACAACCCTATCCCATACCACTAACCACTAACAAATCCACCAACACAATCTAAATTCATACCATACGTAACAATGTCCCACCCTCTACTTACTCCTAACAGACCCCTTGTCTGTCACCACCAAACCTGTACTTAGCCATCTATCTTTTTATCCACCATCACCCTCCTCTTCTTCTTACTAAAGCAACACAACCACACAACCCTTATACTCTACTCTATCACACACCTGCGCTCTTCGTGCAATCAAATCTGAGACAAACACTCTTAACTCTTGTCCACCCCCTCTCACACACCACATACACTATTTTCCAAAACACATCACCACTCCCTTTTCCTTGCCGCTTCCAAATACATCATTATCTCTTCTCACTACTCCACAAACATAAAACATAACACACACACCAGCACAATAAAATCACACACTCACACTACCTCATAGTACTTTGCCACAAACTAGAAGCATATAGTCACTCCTAACCTCCTAACTACTTAAATAAACACACTCCAAACCAACTCTACTGCCAAGCGTTCTCTCTTACACCATACCAAACACATATAAAGCAACACAGCAGCTCTCTTCTAACTGCCTCTCATCCATTGGACACTATGGAACCTTGCAACATGACCCACATACTGCACCACCACTCCTAGCTTATCCCCCTTCTACCCTAAACAGGACGCAAACAAATTAAACTACATGCCACCCTTCACAACTTTGATTCTCCATGTCTACTACACAACAAGCCTGCTCTAGAAAAACAACACAGCTCACCAACTCACTCTCAACCACCATCTCCACCACCTATACACACAGACCCATCATAATGCATTCTTAGCCTGCTGTTTGAGGAACATAATACAGAACAGCTGCACTGCTAGCCTCATAAAGCTAATACCAACTCTAAGGACACATTTGCTTCAAGTCCATAAAACACAGCTTGCTTTTCTACAAAACAAAGTCACACCATCACCAAAACACATTCTCTAAACTGCCTACTAATAAATGCTTGATTGCTCTAAAACAAGCATCACATCTACGACCTTCTAACTGACACACAACCTGACTTACTCTTCATAACTGAATCACTGTTGGGAGATTACATGGCTCCAGTGTTGTATGAAGCCTTTCCTCTAGGTTATCAAACTATCACATAAAATTGTATAGGCAAAAGAGGAGTAGGCCTTGCTGTTGTACTCAAGCAAACATTAAATATTACTAAAGCTGACGTCGTCTCCATACAAGGGTTTTTTAGGCCCTGTTCTCCAGAAGCAACCCTACACCCTCTTCCCCCTGTAGCTTTCTATTTCTTTACAGACCTTCACCTAGCAATGCAGCATTCCCAGACACACCTCTAGCCACAGGTTTAAACCTGATAGCATTACACTCTAACCTATGCATTCTTGGTGACCTAAACATTTGGTTTGACAAACCCAATATGCCTCATCCCCAAAACATTATCACTGGCCTAGATGTACTGAACCTACATCAGATCGCCCACAAACCCACCCATAGATGTAATTTTTGCAAAACCAGAAACAGTTAACTTTCAAAGACTTACTAAAGTCACAAGGTCAGACCACCATTTGCTTGCTTTCCAACATTACACAACACAAAGCAACACACGTAAAACCACCTTACATGCATCCACCTATTGACCGTGGCACAAACTCAATTTTGAATACTTAGAAACACAACTAACATCCAATACGGATCTAGGCACTATAAATTCCATTCAAAATCTACATGAGTGGCTACAGCAAGATTTTTATATCCTAATACCACTTAAAACAACACAACCGAACAAAAGAAAACAGGCACCTTGAAGAAATACAGAGCTAAAAGTGTTAAAACAGCAAATTAGAAAACTGCAACGCACTTGGCTCAAAACTAACACCAATTAGGACAAACTTCACCTACATAAGATTATGCAAGTCAGCAATTTAAAAAGCTAAGACAAGATACTATTCAGACAGAATTAAAATGCAAAATGTGTAAATAAAAAATTCTATAAGTTTTCTGACCGAATTTCATATTCCACATTGCCTAGAAGGAGCTCATCCCATTACTCAAGATTTCACAAGGACATTTCAAATCATTACACAACCAAAGAAGACATGTTGGACTCCTATTTAAAGCAAATAAAAACCACCAGCATTGACCCTTTAAAATAAAACCTTCAAGACTAGAGTAACCAAGCCTCTGCATTCCATCAAACAAACACACAATCACACAATGAAATGATGTACCTGCCAGCAGCCCTTCTAACCCAAGTCCACCACAAACCTTAAAGAAACTTCTTCTAACTACCTCTACTGCCATACTAGTAAGAACAATCATCAATGATTCCTTAACTACAGGAATATTTCCAGAAGACCTAAAAAGTCACACATAACCCCATTACTAAAGACAACAAATCTGGACTCCCTTAACCCTGACAACTACAGACCAATTACAAATGGACCTTTCTTGGGCAAACTGATCGAAAGAGCAGCATTCACCCAGATGTCACAATTCAATGAAGATAATTCCGTTCTTTCAGACTCCAAGCTTTCAAACATTGCCATCTGGGATGACATTAAGAACACAGTTGACCGGAACGTGGTTACTGCAATATTTCTCTTGCACCTCTCAGCTGTCTCTGATACAGTTGAGCATGACACTCTCATACAAAGACTCAACGAAATGGACATAGAGATGGGACTGCTCTCGACTGGATCACATCCTACCTTTGAAACAGAACTAAAGCTGATCTTTTTTACATTATAACCTCTTACCTTTTTCACCACAATCCAGATGGTGCTTGTCTACATCAATGTCTGATTTTCATATTTCGTTTTTGATTTGAAATTGTATTTCTTTTTTCTAAATACAATAAAATATTTGAACACAAAAAACATCCATACCCCACCTTTCTCATCCAAACCGTACTTCACCAAAGCAGGGGTCCCACAAGCCTTTATCATATCACCCAATCTTTTTTAACATCTACATGAAGTCATTACTGATCAATGAATTTAACATCAAATGCTACAACTATGCAGATGACACACAAATACACCTTAAACTGGAATGCCCCAAAGATATTGGAAACTCACAAATTTTCAATTTCCTCAGAGCAGTTGGCCAGTGGATGACATGGAGGCATCTCAAATTGAATGCTTCCAAACGGAAATACTCACATGTGGCAATTGGAAAAATTATGACCAACTCGCTGCCTGGCCTGACGATCTGGGAACACTGCCTAAAGTATCTAAGAAAAAACGGAAACCTTGGAAATACCATGGACTCCAAGCTATCAATCAATGCCCAAGTTAATAAACTAGTAAGATCAAGCTTCATTACTATAAAAACTCTGCAACACATTTACCCCTATCTTTGATTTCCACACAAGGTCGAGCCCACTATATCTCTTGTTCTGTATAAACTCGATTATGCCAATAGCCTCTGCCATGAATCATCTTTAACAACTATGAAGAGACTACAATGGATTCAGAACTCTGCTGCTAGACTACTCTTACATATGCAGCCACAAGCCCACATCTCCCATGCCTTGAATGCCTATGTTGGTTACCAGCTGCCAGAACATCCACATCCAAGCTTTTTTGTTTCACCAAGAATAAAATAAAACCACCAAATACATTCAACAAAGGAACCTCTGCTCTAGATTGGCACCTCGCCTCAAAATCACACCATACAAGAAAAAAACCATAGGTGGCACATCCTTCTCTGTTCAAGCAGTCTAACAATGGAACTCTTTACCCCCAAACATAAGATCTGTGGATAACTACCTTATCTTCAGAAGACTACTCAAGAGTTGGCTCTTCCGCAAATAACCACCATACTCAAAGATAAATATACAGAATATCCCTGTGTATATAAGCATTTATGTGGATTATATATCTGTACCTAGATCTGTGTATTCCTTTGTAGAAATGTGTATAATAATTATGTTTTTATATAGATAGTCATTAGTTCTGATTAACCCCTTCCCTGCTCATGACGGAACCGTTCCGTCATGAGCCACGGTTGCCGTGTGCTCATGACGGAACGGTTCCGTCATGACAATCCTGTCGGCGGCCGCTCCGCCTGCGCGGCGCTGTTTCCCCGCCTGTGCGGGGCGACAACGCAAATGGGCGGAGTCATGACGGAACCGTTCCGTCATGAGCACAGCTCAACTGTGGCTCATGACGGAGCGGCTCCGTCATGAGCACAGGCCCGCCGCGCTGCCCCCCTGCCCCCCCCAGCGCTGCAGCGGAATGTCCGCAGCAGCGAAGGGGTTAAGAAATGTACATACTGCTTATATTATTTTATGTTTAACATGTATATAGACCACTGCATAAATGAGAAACTTTTTATCATCACTCTTTATCTACAATTGCTTCACCATTGAATTAAAAGATATATATATATTATGAAAACAAATAAATCAGCTTATAGTATAGTAACACTTGAAAGTCTGAGTTTTTTTAAATACAATTTAAATCTAGATATATTATGTTCCTTATACGTATATACCTTCCATGTACTTATGCATCCTTATATTTATGACGTTACTCCTATTCCGCACCTCCAATGCACTACCCATTATCTCACCCTATACTTTTCTCGATATATCCTTTACCTCCACTCTCTGACTCATCCCAAACCTCATTCTACCACTCTCTCTAATGCTCCAGTGTTGGACAAGCTAAACTGACATTGACCTACTGCAAGAAGTGCTTGCACGATTATAAGGGCAGGATGAAGGAGAAACTGGCCAATAACTTGAAGGCAGCCATGAAGAGTGTCTGAGACATAACTTAGCAAATATGGTGATTGTGACACCAGAGTTGGATGCAAAAATGTTGGCATTCATTTGGAAAGGTGGACTTGATCCATGTAAAGGGTTAGATAAAAGTTTAAGAATGTGTCAAGACAGGCTACTTGATATTATTGGACCTTTAACCAAGGTTTTTCACATGGTGGAGGAAGCCCATTGTAAATAAAGAGCATTTGGATGTGGAAGAGTTGAGGTAGTGGGTGCAGAGTGCTGTCTACTTTTTGAGTAGTACAAACACAACTATTTCGGTTGAAAGCAGAAAGAGTATTCTGCAAAAAATGTATCCAAAGTTAGTGGATTTGGCTAACAATGAGGCAAGGCCCACTGCAAATGGTCTTCTGTTTGGAGATGAATTAATTAAGGAAATGTCTAAGTTTGTAGGGGTCTATTACTTGCTAAAAATTCATAACGTGACATTAAGAAAATCTTTGATGGTTGTGTTTTTTGGTTGGGTTGGGTTAACAAGGGGTCGGTCCCCTGCTTAGGTCAGGGCCTCATGAGCACTTTTTTTTTCTCAAGGTTTCAGACCTTATCAGAACCAAGGGCCAGGTAAATCAGCCCGTTTCTACCCTCAGAGGCAGAGACTCAGAGGAAGAGGAAGCAGTGGAGAACCTCATAGCCGACATTCAGATAAGGTTAGACCTTTTTGTTATTGGCAGACTTGCTCAATTTGATCACAGTTGGACTTACATTTCAAGAGATCTTTGGGTTTTGTAAACGTTGATGGGCTATTGCATTCATTTAATCTAAGAACCAATTCAGTTCAAGGTTCCAGAAGGCTTATGGTTAAGTGCAGGTTTGTCAAAGTTGGTGGACAAGGAGGTTCAAGAACTAATGCGGAAAGGTGTCATTGTGGAGGTGTTGCAGGAGTTAGAAGGGTTTGTAAGCAATATTTTCCCTGTGGAAAAGAAGGGCAAAGACATGAGGCCTGTGATAAATTTGAGAAGTCTAAACAACTGGGTGGTTTATCACCTTTTCAAAATGGAAAGTATGCATATGTTAAGGGACATTTTACAGACAGAGGATTGGTTGACACGGTTGAACTTGAAGGATGCTTATCTGACAGTTCTAATTTGGAAACCCCATCAGTGGTTCTTGCAGTTCAGGTGGGGCAGAAAAATGTGGAAGTTTGTCTCCCTACCATTTGGTCTTTCGTCGGTTGATTAAATGTGTCAGAAATATTTACACTGCATTACGTCATTTTTTAACGGCGTGGATGCGTCATATTTACAGGACGGCACACCATGGCATAGATGGTGCTTCAAAAAAAATTGACGCTTCCATGGAATGGCAAACATAGTGAAAACTGACGCACGTGCAGGCAAAGGGACAGAAGGCTAGTTAGTGGCAATTAAAGAACCACAAACCAATTTTGTGTCACTTTTGAGTGCATCAAGAGTCAAAAGCCATAAAAGAATGACATTTTTGAAGTGAGAAAAAAAGCTCACAGAAGACAGACATGGAGCAGAGAGCAGCATCCATGGTAACAGCCTCAACAGCCACAGCACCAGCCAGGATGTCTAGACAGACTCCCAGGAGAAAAGGACGAGGAAGTGTAACTTCAGTGTGGAAGACAATGACATCTTGATCACAGAGGTGATAAATCACAAGCATCAGCTCTTTGTCACCTCTAAATTTCCATTAAGAAAGAAAGAGGACATTTGGTAATCCATAGTGTCCACGATCAACAGTGTTGGACAAGCTAAAAGGACAGTGACCGACTGCAAGAAGCGCTGGCATGATTATAAGCACAGGACGAATGAGAAACTGGCCAATAACCTGAAGGCAACCACGCAGAGCGGAGGAGGAGGACCTGCAGACCAGGAGGAGCTGTACCCCTTGGAGGAGAGGGTGGCAGCTGTCATCCCAAGGGAGTTGGTGGCAAGAGTTCACGGATAGGACAGTGCTGGCCATGAGGACCAACACGACTTACAGTACGTGTCAACAAGGGGCAATAGGTGCAAAAAGGTAATATTGTGCAGGTCAGCAAGCTCTGTCCCGTCAATCCAATTAGTTGTGTGCAAGGGAAAGGGCAGGAATCTTTCTCATGTACAGTTAAACATCACATAAATGTAAGCCATGCTGCCTAGTAACATGTTGCACAACTCAGTCCAGCTCCGTCAAGTTTGTCCATTCAATGTGTAATGTGCTACAACAGGACAGGGACACCTTTGTATACTGTGACTTGTAGTGGAATGTATAACATGAGTCACCAGAACTACAAGTCTCACAATACAAAGCAAAAACAATGGACTGAACAAATCATCATGCATGAATACTTGAAGCCTACCCAACTTGATTTTGACGATGAAGGCCACTTTGCACCATAAGGCTAGTGTGTCTAACTTGGGCCCATGCACCCAAATGAGGACTGCAAAGGAATGGAATGGAATGGGCATGTTAGAGGATAAATACCTCACCTGAGAGGAGACTTATGTATGGGGGCATGTGAAGTACCAACACATAGGAAAATGCGAAGAACTCTCTAGCATGAAACTGCATTGCAGACAACTGTTGCAACATATGGTGTGAGAATACACAGTTGTTGCCTGCCATAGTAGGGACCACCCACAAATCTGTCATGCACCAAATCAAACTGGAGATGGGGTTCAATGCAAACGATGCACACCAGGGGACCATGGGTATTGAAAGAATACATGGACCCTCATTTACAGGTAATTGCATAGGGCAGGACTTTATGTGTACTCATAGATATGATTTAGAGGCTTGCCCCGCAGGAGCATAAAAAAAAGTGGTGTGCTGGCAGTCCAAGACTCTAAAAAAAGCCCCATTGTGTGTGAGCCCTGTAGGCCTCTGGCACTGCATTGCATTGCAGGTGTGTCTGAGCACATTGAACTGGCACCGTGTCTGAATGGGGAGACATTGCATAGGAAGGAGGTGAGTGGGGACGTGTGTACTGCAAGGTAGCGTGACCAATACAAATGCAAAACTTTGTCTGAGTGTCACACTTGTGTCGAAGGCAGGAGGGGATGACAGAGACGAACCCATTGTTGTACTACATCCCACATGTGATGTTGACCTGGGTGAAGGTGTAGCACGTGTCAGGAGGGAGTCAGAAAAAAGAAACATCTTAACATTCGACATATGTCAAAGTAGGAAGATGTGAGACAGGGATGTGTGAAGTGACAGGATGAACCAGATTGCCCACACAAAGGGCAGGATTCAGAGATGGTTGGAGGATGAGGTGTATGTGCCATGTAGTGTGGCAAACCTGGGTAGGTACATGTCACCAATTCCAGCACTACTACCATGTGGGGTACAGCTTGACCCATAACCCTCAAGTACAGTCAGCCATGTCAATCATTTGGATATGTACATGCATATTGTTGGTGTTCGAGTCACATGAGAGTCAATGTATGAATTGGGTTCCATCAGTGTGTGACAGTAAGGTGAGTTCCTGGGCTTAAATGAGGATTACCAAAGGAGACATGTTCACATACAAGTGAGGGGCCTGGAGTAAAACATTTGTTATACTCTGCAGATACCCAATTCTGGCAATGATGAAAATGGGGGAGCATCAGTGCTAACAATCAACCTAGTTTGACAGTGCCCATCCCTTCAGAGTTGGTACACAGTGCCCACTGTCAATAACTATGGTGCAACTGTGTGTACAATGAAATTGCGAGTGTACAAAAATAGGAAACTCATGGTGTGTAAATACTCTCACACATACCTGCAGTGTAGAAAGGTTGTCAGCTGTGTAGAAGCATTTGTCTCTGTGTGAAAATTGAACCTTTGGAAACATGAAAGCACATTATGAATGCAAGAAAAGCACAACTAGGCAGGTGGATGTTTTGTAATGTGCAAAAGACAGACTGATGAATCAAATCAAATACATGACCAAACCCACAAAACCTTCCCAGAAGTTGTGGGCTGAGTTGTGGCCGCAGGGAACGCAGGCACTCTGCGGACTTGGGTCAATGTGCACAGTAGTTGTGTAAATACATTAACCACAATCAGTATAGCCATCATGTAAGAGTTAGGTAATCACCAAGGCAGATATGACCTTTAGCTCAACTCACTTGGACAGGCATGGCAGTCCATCCAGCTATGTAACTATTTTGAAATGTGTGTCATGACAGGAAAAGTCATCCTTTTCACACAGTGGTCGTGGAAACAATGCTGAGATACTGCCATCTGAAAGGCAACAACAGTGCAACTAGGCCTCAATGACTATGAGTAATATATGTCCTAAACATCAATTTAGAACTGTAATTGAATGATAATAAAGTCGTATTGTCAGCCAGATAACTCATGTCAACATCTTACAATGATCTCAATCAACATATCTCTATTCTATTGCAGAGGGAGAAACAACACCTCCTGACCGGCTGCCAGTCCCAGATGAGGAACCTAGTGAGGATAACATCCTTCCAACGATGGATCAAAACACCCTCTGGGAAATCCTATCCTCCTTGGATTCACCCTCTACGGTTGCAGGAAGGGCTGAAAGCATCACAGGCTCTCCCGAAGATCCGCCTACCACTAGACATACCGCATCTGCCAATCCAAGCCCAGGCCTAGACTCTGAGGACCCCTAAGTCGAATTCCAATGGTGTCTGATAAGAATCCAGCGGCAGCTGGTAGATGAGGTGCATACGGGGGATGAAGACTATGGATGGCACCCTAGAGGTAGTCCGTAGGTGCCTCAGTCCCAGTAAGGGAACATGTAAGGCAATAAGAAGCTCCTAACCTTTACTCCAAGGATCTGATCAGTCCCTGGCTGACATCGCTGGTGTTATGAGGCAGAGGCATGAACAACTGCCCTGCTAAAGTGGCACCAGTGAGGTAGCCAACCCACTGGGGGCGATCTGGAACATCCTTGGATCTATGGAGTGGAAGCAAGACGCCTACATAGCAATAATGGGTGCTTTACACCGTAATGTTGTTCCCTTACTGGCAACCTATCAGGCCCATCTCAGGGCTGTGCTGCCTTGCTTGTTGGCACAGCCAAATGCTGCTGGGACAGTGGATCCACATCTTCTGTCCCTGATGCATGTGTGCCTCTGCCGCCTCCTGCACCAACCACATACCCCACAGGGGAGGCCACACACACATCAGAAGAGGAAGATTTGGACTCTTACATTTTCGACTGAAGAGCTGCCCACTAACATTTGTCTGTGCCACTTGCCCATTTTCTCATTGGACCTGTGTTTATGATCAAGCCAGTGCACTTGTCAACTGCTAAAGTCCCCTATTTGCTTTTCCACCTTTTGATCTTCCCCATTTGAAGACTGTCGATAAGGCCTACTTTCCCTAATGGCAATTTGAACTTCCTCTTTACTGAAACACCCCTCACCTCCGCATGTCACATGACATGTAGCCCCATGGACTCTGTCAGGACAGCCTATGGCTCAGTTACAATGCTGGGTTGTTACTGCAAGTACAGCCACTTGCTCATTGCTCCTTGTAACACTTGTGAATGAAAACACTAGCTGGAACCAGCCTGCTGTAAGTCTGTTGCAGATTGGATGAACTAGACCATGCTGGATTTGTAGATTCCAAATACACTTCTTAGCATCTCTTGGTAACTGTGCCACTCTCCCTATCACATGCTTAGGTTTGACAAGTGCAAGCATCATGCCCCTCCCCACCATGGCAATATGTAGGCATTCCTTTCAACTACTGGCTGGCATGGTGGGAGACTACTCATAGGTACCTTGAGTGCAACACTGCAAAATAAGACAATCACACACTAGCTGAACTGTACTAATTGTGCATGTGATGGATGTGAGCTACCAACATATGCTTCCACATCTGCAGATACCTTCCTCAGGTATCATTACAATGTCATCATGCACATACGTCAGCCTCAAAGCTCAAACAGAAGTTTACACATGAGTGCCATCATAAGGCATCCACTGGGAAATGGCCAATATTAATGCCCAGACTCAACCTGTATAGCATCATATCTCTGCCTCTGAAAGATGTAGAAGTTCAGAGCTACACCTTGAATTTCAGCAAACATGAGCTGCAATGACAAAGTGGTTTTATTCCTGTGTGAACTGACGAATGGTGTAGAAAGGCACACTGGTATATGTAGTTTCGATGTGTTGTTCTGCCCCTGAGAGCCCTCACATGCATTGAATATGAGTGTAACCACACATGACAGCAAATGAACAATGTACACACATGCTACTCTGCCTAGTTACTGACTTTACAATATCATTTGCATCAAATGGGATTTTACATGCCTCTGGGCCTCATTTCATTGCTGTGCTTTGTGCATGGGAAATGTGTCCTTTATCTAGTGTTGCATGTTGTAGGATATGTGAGTTTGTAGCCAGATAAGTTGTTGCATATGCTGTGTTTTGTGGAAATCCACACATGCAAGTATGCGTTCGGTACACGTGACAGCTTTAACATCTTTGCATGGCACTAGGCCCTTAATCTATGATAACTCTCACTCAATATCACTGATGGTTCCAGCACCAACATTAGTTCCAGCAACATGCTGTGATTCACCATGCTCCCTCATTTGTGAGACACACTATGTTGTGTGCTTATTGCCAGGCATGGCAGTTGTTGTACACTTCACTGAGTACCATCTGTTGTACACTTTGCTGCTGCACAACACAACAAGACTGCTAGTTGTGCAGCTCTGCACTGCAAGAGTGCTATGCGAGAGTGAGGAGAGAAACTGATATTGTCATGTTGCATAGCTGGCCTGTCCCTTAAATTCATTACACAGCTTCACAAGACATTTTTTCACGTACACACCCCACATTCGGTCGAATTGGACGGGTAATTTGCAGCGCAGGCACCCATTGAAGTGCTATACGGGGCTTAGTGGTCGGGCCATTCTTTGTTTAAACCACCCCCACCATGGGGATTACTGCTGCTTGTTCTTTCCAGTGTAATAGTGATATCTGGGCCTGAAGGAAATGTACTGCCTGAATGATACATACAGTCAATGAATAATTTTGGAAGCTCTGTTTCGTGGACCATTTGAATTACACTTTGTGATACTGTATATTTGGATGAGTACCTTGAGTGACTATTTTGCCCTGAAGAAGTCCATTTTTATTGACAAAATGCATTGGCTGTCTTCAGTATTTGTGTGTGACACTTTTTAAGAAAAAGAAGAAAATAAACACAAGAATCACATAAAGTTTAAGTGTTTGATTTGGGTTGCTTTTCCCCTCTTTATCATTCTTGTTATTCGATGTGGTGCACTGCTGCAATTTTCTTTTGTTACTTGAAACCTTTGGTATATATACCTTGGCAGCAGGTGCTTGTGGTGTGTGCATACACTTTGGAATATTTTGGTGAACTGTATTTTCGGGAACATAGGTCAGGTGCGCTGCCTTTGTTTTTATGACTATTATAGCATTTGAATATATGTGCAATTGCTAGATGTCAGATATGGCCCGATGTTGCTCAACTGGTCTGACAAAATGATTGTTACACTTTGAGGCCTACTTCTAGTTGGCAAGCTCTGGGTGAGTTGATGTTTACTGGGACTGTGACATAAACGCAAAGACAAATGATGGATTTGCACTTTTATTTGCATGTTGATCCTTCATCTTATGTTAGTTCATGCTCCATCACAGTACATGTGTGTCAGGCAAAGACATTTTGTGCAATTGGTGTGCATTGCCTAGATAAAGCAACTGCATTCTTGATGTCACCACCATCCTCATTGTCGTCCTCTTCCTCCATTGGGTCCTGCTCTTGATAGTTCCCATCCTATGGGACATTAATCCACACACAGATATTATGTAGTACAGCACAGACAACAGGAGGAAGAGTAGTGCAGTCTACCCCCTGACGTTTCCAGACAACTGAACCTGGCCTTAAAGCAGAACGAACGTTTGCTTGACAATATTGCAGGTCTTGCAGAGTGCATGATTGTAGTTTCTCTCTGGCTTAGTGTGGGGATGTGCATATGGGATCGTGACTCATGGCTGGGGACTATATCCTTGTTCAGCTGAAAGTAAAACACAGGCAAGGAGAACTGTCAATGCTTATGCACATTCTTACAGAATAATTCCTGTACATGCGTGTTATGTGTAGGGAATTAGTCATGCCCATTTCTTAGGGTATATCACAATATGTTTTGCTCATACAGTTGGTAATAAGTTTACACAGGTCTCTTCCATTACTCTGTGTAATGGCAAATGCTGAGCATGGCCTGATAATTTGTATGCTTCTACTGCCTGACTTCAATGTCGATCCATTAGGTTTTTGCGATGGCTCCTTGGAGTTGGTCCTAACCACTGTATGTTCTGTGTTCTCACTACATGTGTGAACTGACAGATTGGTGATCAGATAATTGGTTAGTTGCAGTTCCCGAGGTAGATTGTGATATAGCCAACATGTATTATACTTACACATGCATATGTCCTTGGTAAACTACAGATGTCGTTGGTGGGCTACATGACAAAGGCACAGCTGTTTCATAGTCCACTTATGTGGCCATGTGAATCGGGCTCATACATATGGTGCAGTTCACACATGTCACATCAATTGTAATGCTATTCATTGGCAGCCTTCCAGAATAATTTTGGGCAGAGACATTGTCATGGTGTAGTTTGCCTTACACATGCGAATGGCAGTGTAGGCCGTGTAGGCTGTGTTCATGTTCAGACACACGGATGTTGTAAAAGGGGCTGTGTACTACATAAGCAGATACAAAATCTCTTTTTCACATGTATGTATGGGAATGCAACTTGCAGGAGATTGTGCAATTGTATGACTTGATTTTATCCTCATTGGTGTGGACAAGGATTCCCTGTGGTGCCTTGTCCAGGTTGAATGTTATTCTATGTTGATGCCTGATGTATGACATGTTTAGCAGTATTGTGTTAGACGTTATGAGTTGCATATTGCTGGATTCATATTTTTTCATTTGGGCTACTGCCTATGCAGAACAGGTGAACCATCACATTGCTGACATCTGTAAATGCCTCTGTCTGCCTACGTGTATTTTGGGAATGTACACAGTCAGTTTTGCTGCAACATATGTGTGTTTGGTACTGTTGGTGTCACAATGTTATACAGGATTAATATAGAGACTTATCTGGGACCTACATTGACATGGCATGCCACACTTTGCGTTTCTATGTACTTCTTCCTGTGTTGCTCCTGTAACTTTGGTCAACATACAAGTATACAGCCACGTGTAACAGTACTTTTTCTCACCTCACTAAGCTTGTTGGCCTGTGACTGATCTGAAGATTTGGTATGCTATTGAGGAGGCTCTCAGCTCATACTTTTAGTGGTGTTGGGTTAGTGCTCATAATTGACTTGTCTATCATTTCACATGATAAATGTTTATATTTGTTAGCCAGTTCATTTGATGTGGTTCAATCCATCCACACAGAGTGAACAGACAAATTGCAACTCAGTGATGTTGTGCCTCTACTGCCATTTACAGATTAGTTAGTGGATGTCAATGTGTCACATCACTGAATACCTGTTACAGAGGATTATTCCCACTATGTGCACATGACACATGGACACAGATATTTTGGAGTCTGTCACTGTGCAGTGCATCAAACCACCTTTCTGCACTGCACTATGTAAGGGTAGTGGTGCACAGATTTTACACCATACAGAACTTGCCAGAAAATCCAGCCTACACTCACTCACAATGTACAGCATTAAAGAAATACACACACACTTGCACCATGTATGCTTGGTGGCATGTAATGCATTCAGGATTGTGTTCGTGAATGAGGGTCCACTTTCATGCATAGAGTGCAGCCTCAGAGACCTAATCCTTTATGTATATGTGCCACAAACTGCTGTACACATAGGAAGTGGGAGTGAATTGGATGACTTCATTTCTTATTGATCGTTACAGATCTCCTGGAGAGACCAATTGATTTGTCACATTTTGCAGTTGTCCAGGGGTGGAATAGATGACATGCCTCATGACCCATGGGAGTGGCAAAGAGACACCCCTACAATGCCCAAGTAACACCTCCTTTGCACATAGTGATGATACACGGCTTTTGGCCGGTCATGAATTGCTCTGTAGCTTTAAGCCATTAACAGGCATACAAAGTGGCATTGCATGTCTAAACATGTGTGACTTGGGGGCGTGGCCAAGCCGCAGTCAGAGATGGCTGTGCTGCTCTGAGGCTCCGCCGGCCGCATAGGCAAACATACTGAAACCCTCAAGTTACAGCGACCCCAGGGCTCTAAAAATGCTGCTGACAGTTGCGGGCTGAACCCTGGACATCGGGGGCCCTTCGCCGCCTGAGCTTTCAGCCGGGAACGAGAGATACGACTCGGGCAGTGGCGCCGCCCGTAACTCCATAATGGCGGCGAGCGAAAGTGGAGGACAGCCCGGGGAGACTGCAGCAGCGACGGAGTGATCGGCGGAGCTCTGAATATATGCAGGGAGGTGAGCTGGCGGGGGCGGACTGGTGCGCTGCGTGTGGGAATGCCGGCAAGCGCAGCAGAACACTAGCGGGAGGCCCGTAGGCCTCCCGAAGGCGTATACCGTGAAGACTCCTGAGCTGCGCGCTGACCCTAACATCGATGCACGCTGGGACAGGGCCCGCGTGTATGTCCGTTCTTGCAGCCATTACTAGTGCTGTGATCCTACAGTGTGTGAGCACGGGGACACGCTAAATTTACACGAACTGACTGCCGGTTTCACCCCCTGTCGATCTCTCACCACTCCCCCACTCCCATGTCGAGGGCGCCCGCATCGCCGGCATTCACGCCTGAGATGGTTCTAGCATGTAGCGAACAATGTAGGAGCAAACAACCACAGGATCAGACGATCGCAGGCCCGAGCACCTCAACAGCCTAATTGTCAATCTATCTGACAAGATCCTAACTACCCATGAGACGGCTATACTGGAAAAGGGATTGGGTTTTGTTCCATCTGCCCGTCCCGACAAATTTCGCCTCCATTGCGAACTCTCGGCTTTCTTTAGAAAATTAAAATTGAAAGCCTTTTTTGAGGAACACACCTCAGAGTCAGTTGATTCTGATGTAGGTGACACACCACTGCGACCAAAATCAACGTTCATACCTCCCCCACATACCATACCAGTGGAAATTGTAACTTTCGAACGTGCTGTTTTTACTGAGATTGAGAATATGGATATCCCCCCTATTTTCAAGAATCTCAGAGCCGATGAATTCAGAGCCATTAACTCTTTACGCCAGGACCCTAATCTTACCATCAAACCGGCTGACAAGGGCGGAGCAGTGGTCCTGATGAATACTGCTGATTACGATCATGAGTGCCGTAGACTCCTCAGTGATCGCAAGAATTATACACCTCTTCCTAGCGACCCCTCTAATGATCTTAAAAACCAGATCGAGAGGATAGTCGAAGAAGCACTCACAGAAGACATCATCACCAGACCAGAAGCACGATTCCTCACCGAGAGCCAGGGTACTATTCCCTATTTCTACACACTCCCCAAAATTCACAAGGGTAGACTACCTCTCCCTGGACGCCCTATTGTGTCAGGGATTGGCTCTCTCCTGGAACCATTATCACGGTTCTGTGTCCATTTCCTCAAGCCTCTGGTCCAGCAATCATCCACGTATCTTAAGGATACCAAGGACCTGCTTAAACTACTAAACAACATTCAATGTTCTGAGGACACGGTCTTGGTCACATTGGACATCGAGAGCTTGTACACCAGTATCCCCCAGGATGAGACCATCCGGGTCCTGGGGGAATCTCTCAATTCCCATCCTTGGGAACACAGGACATCTAAGAACTTCATTATCCAATTTGCAACCCTAGCCTTGAAAAGGAACTTTTTTGAATATCAGGGACATCTGTACCTGCAATCCACGGGTACTTCCATGGGAGGTACCTTCGCTCCTAGTGTAGCGGGATTGTATGTGTATGATTTCGAACGGAAATTTATTCTCCCTGATACCAATCCTCATCTATCCTCCATAGGCCTATGGAGACGCTATATAGATGACGTGCTTCTCATCTGGCACGGCGATATCAATGCCCTCAAAACCTTTTTCCAGTGGGTTAACACCTTGGATCCCAACTTAAGATTTACGTACACCTATGACCTTCATGAAGTCGTATTTCTCGATGTTGTGATCACTAAGAAACTTGGATCTCTTCACACGAAGACACACTATAAACCTACATCCAGAAATAACCTTCTCGAGTTTACGAGCTTCCATCCTCGTGCATTGAGGGAGAATTTGCCTTACGGGCAATTCCTCCGCCTCCGGCGGAACTGTACCTCTTTGGGAGATTTTAAGGCCCAATCCAGTGACCTAACTTCTAAAATGACAGCCAGAGGGTATCCCGTCCCTCTTCTCTCCAAAAGTTACAAACGGGCCAGAAATCAACCTAGAGAAGTTCTTTTAGAGGACTCTGTAAAAGACGTCATGTCCATACCACTCACATGCGTCACTACTTACAGTACCCTGTCCAACGCTATGAAGAAAGTCGTCATGAAACACTGGCGAATTATTAATAGCAACACCCGGAGATGGGAAAAACCTCTATTCTCATTCAAACGAGCACAAAGCCTGCGGAATAGCCTGGTACATACACGCCCTATCACCCAAACAAACACTGCTCAAAGATCCATCACAGAAGCTTGGGGTCTTCCTAAGATTACTGGCCATTTCCCGTGCTCGGAATGCAGTATATGTCACCTGACCTCCCACACTACCTGTCTGAACTTGGAACCCGGCAAGGTCTGGACCCAGACAGGACATACCAATTGCAATACACCCAACGTCGTCTACCTGATTACTTGTCCTTGTGGTCTACGCTATGTAGGGATGACCACTAGGAAAGTGAAACTCCGTATCTGTGAACATCGGAGCAACATTAGATGTAAGCGAGTCACTACGAAACTAAGTGAACACTTCCTGTCTGCTAACCATACCACTAATGACCTACACTGGACAATAATTGAAGAGATCACGACACGCAGTAATACTCAGAAAATCCTTTTTGAGAAGGAACAAAGATGGGTGTATCGTCTGGGCACTAATATTGTGGGTCTTAACGATAATATACCTTGGGTTAACATACTCTAAGCATGGACTTATGATTTCATTACTCACTATGTATTGCCAGTCCGTGTAGACCCACCCCCTGCTTTATGAATACTACTTGATCTTAGTCGGTCTCTTTTCTGGTGGTCCCACTATATACTTATCAAGTACATAGTTCCTCTTTGGCCCTTACTATGCTGGACCCCCTTACACGATTAGTCATTTCTTTTCTCAATACCTTTTTTTTGGGCTTCCTTGTAAATTACATGTGTCGTTTCTCGAATAGTCGGTCTCCCATTTCTTGAATTGACACTCTATAATACTGGAGCACTTAGCTTATGCTCGATTACCTCCCCGTCTTCGAGTGTGGATTCTGCATTTTACCATTTTTCCCAGGCTCAAATTCTTAATGATGCCTGCACTAACTATGTTCGTTTGCTCAACACCGCATAAAGTTTTCCCTGATGACAGCGTCTAGGGAATCAGCGGCCGAGCCTCCTTGACGAACTTTTTCTCCCCTTATTCTATTGGCTGGGGCACAGCCAATCATTACACAGCTTCGGGGAATTTGCCCTATCACAATCGGGCTTACTCCCACATTTTTTCTGTTTATATCTGCCTCGCTCCAGGTCTCTTTACTTCCTGGACCCGGCGGCTCGAGGCTGTACAGGTTTCTAACGGGTGCCGAACAGCGAGGGCGTAAGTGCACTTCCCGTAACCTGCTTCTTTATTCCCTATCATTATTTTCTGTTTTCTAAAGCCACAGTTCTGGTTACCTAGCCGCTCGTGGCCTTGTTCTTTCTTTTCCCTCCCTCTTTAGGGTGTGCCATTTTGTTCGCACCCCCACCCCGGGATCCCTGAGGCGACGAACGGTCTGGCCTCATAGTAAGAATCTTTCTCCATACTCATGCATCTTTGCCTCCTAGAAATGATGCACGGGCCATGTCCAATGAGTTCCCGGCCCTCTTTTGATCTAGATCCTCACGTAGCGTGTAGGCTCCACGTGTGTTTCGATATACAGTACTAGTCACGTTATTCAGGTGAAGTCCGGTGTACTCCCCTGACACTAGTACCTGGATAAGCGTATAGCACGGATAGCACAACTTTTGGCACTTGAGGTACTGATTATTGGCACAGTCCCATCCATGCACTATGTTTTGTGCCTGTAGCTACGGCGACTCATAATGAATTGACCATGCACATTTACAATTCTTTTATGTTTTGTCTTGTGTTTGTTTGTCTTTTTTTCATTTTAGAAGTAAACTCGTTTCTCTCCACCTCGATACCACTTGGCGGATTTTGAATTGTTTATTTACATTTTTTCACATAATAGCCCACGGTAGGGTGAACCTTAGTGCGTTTATACCTCCGGGGCTCTCACACTCCCACTCTGGTCCTGATGAAAGCCTGTGAAACACACCCTAGGCAGAAACATGTTGACCGCCATGGAGTGAATCCGGTCTGTTATTTTTTGACCCTCACTCCTTTTTAATCTCTCCCAATTAGCAAAACTATTAAATTATATATTTTTTGACTTAATTGGGTATTTTAATTCCAAATTCACTGTCACCTCACAAAATCCCGCTCTGCAGTAACCTGGCGTTGTAGCACACTGGGATGGCACTCGGCCATACCCAGTGGAGCCCGATGATGAAGCATGTCACCAACCCGGTTGGTGAGTGAGGGCTTTCATACTTAATCTGTATTACCTCCCAAGGTCTGTGTTCCTCCCTATAACGTTTTGGGAAGGTCCCGACTCTGGAGACCCGTGCCTTTTGGATGGTAAGTGCCTTGTAGACACTACACTGACTTTGTTGTTTTGGAACTTTTCCCTTGAGGGGACTAGTCGTATTTTTACCCTTCCTCTTCTGTTGTTGATTGGCGTACTGCATGCAGCCACACAGTGAGCAATCCTGATCCCTACTGACACATGAGGTTGAGACTCCTTCAGCGACCTGGTCTCCAATTGCAGTGTGCAAGCTATCAAACAAGGGCAAATAATCGTGGGCAGAACTAGTGTCCTTGGACTGGCGGCACTCAGCAGGGCCTGGGCCCTGGCATATCGGAACCTGGGAACACGGGAAATCACGCTACATGGCTGACCACTGCGGGCGCTGTTTTAAATCTATGAGCTCTGGAGGGCACCTTCGTAGCGACTGCGCACAGCCCTGTACACACTCCCCTGGGCCTATATAGATAGGCAAATCATGGCATGGGCCGCAAATATCCGAGACAACGCCTGCTGCTATTTGAAAAAGTGACAGACACAGATCAAGAACAGCCCAGCGAGCTGGCGGAGGGTGGGCGGAAGACAACGGCCCGAGGAGTCTGGAGCTCAGATAGGGGCCCTCCTGCAAGAGATGCGTGCTGGCTTCAAGGCACTGGATGTTCGCTTTGACGCATTGGATAAGAACATTGCAGATATGGGTGTCTAAATCCAGGCACATGATAGACGCCTTGATGTAGTGGAGTCACGCACCTCTGAGCTTGAAGATGGCACGGTGCAATCCCTCAAGCGGCTAGAGCGTGTTGAAAAAATCCTCAAAGATGTGGCAATCAAGAACGAGGATTTGGAAGCGTGCAGTCGCCGAAATAACGTACAAATTCTTGGGGTGCCTGAGTCCATGGCTACTGGCCGCATGGACACCTTCGTAGAAACGATCCTCATAGACTTATTTGGTAGAGAGGCGTTCACGGCTGGCTTTATGGTGGAGAGGGCACACCGGTCTCTTGGACCTCGGCCAAATCCTGGATGCCCTCCCAGACCAATAATAGCTTGTATCATGAACTTTAGGGACCGAGACACTGCGCTATTTATGGCACGTGAACGTGGCGAAACAATATGGCAGGGCTCAAAAATTTCACTATTCCCCAACTTCACCATCATGATGCAGGAAGCCAGGAGGAAATATAATGGGGTACAGGCCACCCTGAGAAACCTTGGACTGAAATATGGAATGTTATACCCCACCAGCCTCAGGGTGGAAGCTAATGGGAGGACCCGCATCTTCCACAACCCTACAGAAGTGCAATAATTCTGCCGCAAGTACAAGGCTACCAACGCTTGCGCTAATGAAGAACACAGAAACTCCCCTCCGCTGAGTGGGTCGAAGGCCAGTACGGAACTCTTCTCCGGAACGGGCCGCCATGGATAAACTGTATTACAGTTTCTATTCACAGTTATGGGTTAAAAGTGTATACTTCATTTCAGTTTACATTGCCAAATGGCGGACGGGGCGTTGTTCCCCCCCTTGGTGATCACTGTACGATTGTTATATGTTGTGTTAATGCACATTTTGCTGAAGACTTTTTTGGTAATATTGCTTTTCAATACATTCAGTTTTTGTTCAGAAAAGAGGGGTTTGCCTCCTAGGAAGGACAAGGAGGCTGGGTGGGGGGAGTGGGGAGGGGCTTTTTTGTTACTAAGATGCGTGATTATGCTAGTTACACAATGGAATACGGTTGGAAGAAACAGACATGATCGAATGACACTTGACATAGATGGGATGTTCAATTTAATATGGTGCAAGCAGGACGTAATTCTGCCCCCTCGGAACTATCTGTAGTGACGTGGAATATTAGAGGCCTAAATGACACTCGTAAGAAAAGACAGGTGCTTCATTATTTGATTCGGCATGAGATTGACATGGCATTTCTGCAGGAAACGCATTTATCCAAGACTGATCAGAATCGCTTTGCTTCTAGCTGGGGAACGCACAGATACTTCGCAAATGTTAGTAATTATGCTAGAGGTACCGCCATTCTTATACATAAAAGAGTCCCTTTCTGGTTCCACTCTGCGACGGCGGACAATGAAGGAAGATATATGGTGGTTCTGGGCACGTTAATGGGGCAAAGAATAAAGTTGGTTTGTGTTTACGGCCCTAATGTAGACTCCCCTGATTTTTATTACTCCCTACTCTCTCTCCTACAAAAATTGGGCCAGGTATCCATTTTACTTAGGGGAGATTTCAATGTTACACCAGATCCAACATTAGATAGTACCTCTAACGTGTCAGACCCTAAACGCCGAGCACGCAAGGCCTTAACCTCTCTTATGAACCAATTCTCTTTAATGGATGTCAGTCGTACTCACAACCCTAACCACACTGGTTACACCCACTATACCGGTTTACACAATACATGGACACGGATAGATTACTGGTTGGCTTCCCCAGACATATTCGGCTGGTGCAACTCCACCCAAACACTCCTGCGTACGTATTCTGATCATTCCCCAGTAGTGCTAACCCTGAAGATCCCCCGCCCAGAGGGCTTTGAGAGACAGTGGTGGTTTCCAAATCGCGCATTAGAGGATGAAGTCTTTCAAAATGAAATTCGAGAGGCGATAGAAGAATATTTTTTAATTAATACAGGTTCTGTGGATTACGCTGCGATGTTGTGGGAAGGCTTTAAGGATTATTTGAGAGGAGTATGTATATCTAAGCATGCAGGGGTGCTTCGAGACTTGCGTAGAACACAGACACAAATAGAAAAAGAACTTGTGTCACTGGACACCAGACAACTCCTAATGCCTAACCCTGAAACTAACAAGCGGAGACTGTCACTTCTAGCTGACTACAGAGACACGGCTGACAAAGAGATCCTATATATGAGGAAATATCAAAGTGCCTTGCGCTATGGAGAGGGTGAACGCCCAGGAAGGGTATTGGCCCAGATGATCAAACCTCCTTATCAAAATGCATATATAGCACAATTACAAACAGATTCCGGACATAGGATTACGGACCCGATAGATATTCAGACACAAATAGAAAAAGAACTTGTGTCACTGGACACCAGACAACTCCTAATGCCTAACCCTGAAACTAACAAGCGGAGACTGTCACTTCTAGCTGACTACAGAGACACGGCTGACAAAGAGATCCTATATATGGGGAAATATCAAAGTGCCTTGCGCTATGGAGAGGGTGAACGCCCAGGAAGGGTATTGGCCCAGATGATCAAACCTCCATATCAAAATGCATATATAGCACAATTACAAACAGATTTCGGACATAGGATTACGGACCCGATAGATATTCAGGGGGAATTTTTGACACATTTTAAGAAATTATACGCCTCAAAGGTGGGTTCAGACAGGACAGGAAGCCTATCTCTCAGAAGTGGCACTTGTATACCTGGAAAAATACATGCAGAACTTCCTTGCAGTACCAATATCTGAAACTGACATTGATGAAGCCATTGCAGATTTAAAATCATCATCAGCTCCTGGCTTGGATGGCTTCACAGGTGCCTTCTATAAAGCCTTCAAAGATTTATTGATTCCGCCACTCTTAGAGGTCTACACTGAGGCGTTAGAAAGGCAAATCTTACCCCCTACCTTGCGTGAAGCAGTGATTATCCTCCTCCCCAAACCTGGGAAAGATCCTCTGTTATGTGGGTCATATCGCCCGCTCTCCCTACTAAACCTAGATTACAAAATACTGGCTAAAGTTCTCTCCACTAGATTTTCCCTACTAATGGAATTCATAATATCACCGGCACAGTCTGGTTTCATTCCCCACCACTCGACTGCCTTCAATCTGCGTACCTTATTCAATACACTACACAGGATAAACCCTGAGGTTCCAGCAGCTGCAATGGTGCTGTATACCGAAAAGGCATTCGATTCTCTGGAATGGCCTTTCATTATATCTATTATGCACTGTATGGGTATGCCGGCTGGGTTTGTGGCCACAACAGCACTATTATATAGCCAACCCACTGCCCGTTTGAGATTGAATGGCACGTTAACTGCTCCCTTCACCCTTTCCCGAGGAACAAGACAGGGATGCCCACTGTCACCACTGTTATTCATTCTAGCTATGGACCCACTAACGCACCATTTCCAAGAAAAGCACCTACACAGGGGATTGCAATTCAATATAGGCCTCCTGCTGGTATCATTATACGCGGATGATACAATACTGTATGTTAGTGACCCACAAAATAACCTTGACCCTCTTCTTAGGGAAATTCTGCGCTTTGGCACGTTCTCTGGCCTGGGCATAAATTGGCACAAGTCTGTGGTTTTTCTTCTTACGGCCAGTACGGCTAGATGGGATCTGAAGTTCCCATTTGAATGGTGCATGGACTCAGTGAAGTATTTAGGAATACATCTAGATACTGAGCAAATTATTAGACTGAATTACGGACATGCCATATCTGCCCTAGAGACACAAATAGATAAATGTCTCAAACTCCCTTTGTCACTGGCAGGCAGAGTGGCCTTTATTAAAATGGTTTTACTCCCTAAATGATTATACTTATTGAATAATATTCCGATTCCGCGGCCTAATACTTTTTTTTCAACGCTACGTTCTCATCTAACACGACTGGTCTGGGGGAATGGGAGTGCACGGGTTAGATGGCAGATTAGGACGTTACCCTGTGACAGAGGGGGATATGGTGTACCAGACATGAAACTGTATTATTTAGTAGCTCAGTGCAGCTTTGCTCAATCTTGGTATCACCCAGACGCCAGAATTCCCTATCTACGTCCAGAATCAGATCTGGTCTGTCCAGACCCATTGACATCTGTCTTGCCTACAGGTTTTCCTAGGGATCCTAGGGATGTCCAACAAGTATCTACGACGAGCTGGGCATGGAAAAAACTACGTCGCATGACCGGCACGTCTACACTTTATTCCTCTGTTCTGCTTCTCCCAAACGCTAGGTGGCTACCTATTACAAGGGAAGCACTAATACAACGCACTTGTGCCAAATTCAATATTACAAAAATAGGAGATCTATTTCCAGAAGTCCATGTTTTTGATCCAAGTGATGAATCCAGATTTCCTGAACCAACATTCATGGATAGGTTTGTACTCATGAGAATACGTTCTGCATTGCGCACTATTGCCCCCACTTTCCAGTTAGAACCTCCTTCATTTTCTCCACTAACCATGGTAATGGAAAGTGAGAGAGGAAAACACTTGATATCCAAACTCTACAAAGTATGTGCAGATATTATCCCAGTGACTGATGATAAAATAAGACAAGCATGGGAAGAAGATTTAGGATCCCCGATCTCGGATAAGCAATGGTCTTTCTGTTGCTCAGTCACCAAAACAGTCTCCATCAACAGTCGCCATAAATTAATTCATTTCAAGTTTCTGCGTAGAGCATACATGACTCCAGCTAAAGTCCACAGAATTGATCCATCTAGATCCCATCGCTGCCCGAAATGCAATGCCCCCGGTGCAGATTTATCCCATCTGGCATGGACCTGCCCACGCATATCCGCATTCTGGGTGCTAGTACACAACATCACAAGTAAAATGGTGAATGTACACATGATACCCCTACCAGAAATCGCTTTGTTAGGTTATGTGGAGCAATTTCCTCCAGATATCCGTAGATTTGTCGCTATCAGCTTATTGTTAGCTAAAAGAGAAGTGGCTATACATTGGGGTGGAAAGAAAACCCCTACAGAAAAAGGGTGGTTGACTAGTCTAGCCTCTTGTTCCATGAACAGCGAGTTATATGCGGCCACGACCCCTCCGGCCTCCCGTCCCAAAGATATATGGGCCTAGTTTAGACACTACCTGAATACGCAACAGGCTGACCCTGCCACACAGCAAGAACAGAGTATTGTACCTACAGGTATTGGGTAACCTGTGACGACATGCATGCTGACCCCCTCTTGTTTGCACTGTACTGGTCATCATATCAGGTCATTGATTGCGTATTGAAATGCATGGTTACATGTAGTGGGAAATGTCATGAAGTGAAACGTTGCTACTAAAGAACCCGAATGTGAGGCAGATATCGATATGATAGGAATTTAATTTACTCTATAAGTCTTTCTCGAAATGACTGTGCTATATTGACCGTCCATGCAAAATGTGTATGACAATTTTTTCTTTGTGTAGCTGGCTATTTACTCATGCTACATGACAATGTTTGATATACTGAAGGAATTGCTAAATAAAGTTGGGAAAAAAAATGTGTGACTTGGAGGTGTGCTTTACACATGTACCATGATGCATGCTGCTTGTCTGAGGCACACACCTCATGCATATAACTTTATCTGCATCAACTCACACAAAGATGGGCATTATGTCATACATTTATAACTGTTCTAGCTTTAATGGTGCACAAGTGGAAGGAAACAATGGTGGTAATAACTCCTCTTTGGAGGTCCCAAGGTTGGTTTCCAATTGTTCTGGAGTTGTCAGTGGATTTTCCAATTCTTTTGTCAATGTTTCAGGAAATTCTGGTGGGCCCAGCAGCAGAGGTGCATGATTTGGTGGTTGCAGGCTAATTGAAGCTGGCGGCATGGAGAATTTCAGGAGAGCTTGGGACGTGCCAGGCCTTTCACAGTGGACTATGGTTCTTATCAAGGAATTATGGGCACCAAGTACAAGGACGTTGTATTGAATGACTTGGCAGAAATGGTTTTGCTGGTGTGTGGAGAGGGATTTTGATCCTATTTCCCTGGATGTAGTGGAGATAGTTAATTCTTTATTGGAAATGTTTGAGGGAGGACTGTCTTATAGGACGATTAATGTACATAAATTGACGATTGCAGGGGGACACGTATTTGTTAATGGTTTATCTGTAGGACAGGATTTTGTGTTGAAGATGTTAATAAGAAGCATTAGAATTGTGAAGCTGTTAGTTTCCAGGTATAATTTGGTTTGGGATGTTACAAAAGTGTTTTCTTTTCTGGTGAGCTAGCGTTTGAATAGAGGATTGAATTTGAACTATTTGACCCCGATACTGACAATATTGTTGTGTTTGATTTCTTTTAGGAGGGTTTCTGATGTGTGGGTCCTTGATGTTTCAAGCATGATTTTTTTTCTGGAGGGGTGTGTTCTTATCTGACTAGAAGGACAAAAATGCGCTCAATTTCAACATTTTATCTAGTTTTTAATTATTGAATAATTTGTGTGTGGTTCATTGTGTTACAGAATATGAAGAGAGAACATCTGATGCCACGCCGATTGGGAGTGACACAGTTGCTTATTTCTTTTAAAAGACCATGGCACTGTCCTGCAGTGGTTCAGGTCCTATTTAGAAAACCGCCAGCAAACAGTCTGGTCCCCTCCTTTTGTGGCACCTATTCTATCTATGAATGTTGGTGTCCCTCAGGGTTCCATTTTGAGCCCTACCTTGTTTAATGTGTTTATCGCCCCTTTGGCATCACTGGTTGAACCTTTCGGCGCTAAGATTGTCTCTTACGCCGAAGATACACAACTATTGTTTACCTGTGGTAAGGGCGAAGCTTTTGATGGGAAAATGAAAAAATCTTTGCCTATCCACAGTATTTGGGTGGTTTAATCAGAATCAACTTCTCTGCAACTCTGAGAAATTTGAAATTATTTTCATTGGCTGCAACCCTGGGGACGAATAGCGAGAATGGTGGCCATCTAACATGTCCCCTCCTACTACCCTGGCCACCACGGTCAAAAATGTAGGGGTCAAACTGGACAAAGATATGTCCATGAAATCCCAGATCCTGTTGGTGGCTGACACTTGTTTTGGCCTCCTGAGGATGATGCGCAACTTTCTTCCATTACTCTCAGTTTCTCACAGGAAGATAGTTGTGCAAGCTTTGATACTGGCACGTCTTGATTATGTTAACGTCCTCTATCTTGGCCTGCCAGACTATCTGATTAGCCGCCTTCAGGTGGTTCAGAATGCCGCAGCTAGAGCCATACTTATGGTCGACTTTAGGACTCATATGACCCCACATCTTAGATCCCTACACTGGCTTCCAGTACGCAATAGGGTGATCTTTAAGGCCTTGGTACTTGCTTTCAAGGCATTCCACAACATTGGGGCTCTGTATTTGAGAAATAGATGTCAGCTGTATGTTCCATCTCGTAATCTACGGTCCTCAATCTCATGTTTGCCACAGATCCCAAGGTTCTTTCACTCCCGTTTGGGTGGTCGCTCTTTCCAGGTGGTGGCCTCCGGGCTTTTGAACAATCTACCGCTTGAGCTGCGTCGGCAGGAGGATCTTTTGTGTTTCCGTCACAAGCTCAAAACTTGGCTGTTTGTATGATCGGCGGCTTTGAGACGCCACAGATGTGTTTCTGTCACTGGTCCTTCTTGTCGTTAGCGCCGGGACACTCCTGGGAGTAGCCGTGCGCTATACAAATACCCAGTAACATTAACATTAACATTAACATTAACATTAAAGCTGTTTTGTCACCTACACTTGAAAGATGGGTGAAAGAAACGATGAGGAAAGCTGGTGTGGAAGTGAGTGTATTCGGAGCACACTTTTTTGAGAGAAGGTCTTTATGAAGGGAGGTGAATTACAGGACATTTTGAGGTGTGCTAACTAGTCAAATGATGCACGTTTTAGGAAGTTTTATGGAGAATATGGCTTGTTGTTTGGGTGGACAGAAAATCAGTTTTTTACTAAAGACATGGAGGCTAATAGCATCCCTCCCATTATGCCAACCCTGATTTCATTATTATTCTGTTTAACTTGTAGCTTGTGGACAAGTTTAACAGATGGAGGACTTTCATTCATGAATTGATGGATAAGTACACTTTTTGAAGGACTGGAAAGAGTATCAGCATGAATTTGGAGGATTGAACACAGGCTGGTTTGAGTTCAGGAGACAAAAGTTTGTTTGACATGTTGCTTTGAGTAAATAAGAAAAGAAGGTGATTGGGGGTTCTGAGTTTTATAGGGTTGGGATTTTATTGTGTTCTAAGTACTTTAAATGGTCTGTTGTGAGTAGTGGCATTAAAGGAGAATACATAGGGGCATATTTTCAATCCCCTTGCACCACCGGTGCGTCACTTATTTACAAGGGGAGGAAAAGCCACCCTGCGTGACTTTTCCTGTCCTTGTAAATATGGCCCCTTTGCACGCAGCACTTTGCGTGAAAGGGATGTTCCATGGGTGTTGCTGTGGGTGTTCTCACGCAACACCCATGGAACCAAACACATTTCCAGATTTAATTGAAATCGTAAACTGAAAATGCATCTGAATGCTATGCCTCCCAGGGGAGGGGTATGTCGGTGCAACGGGGAGAAATGTATTTGTTTCTCCTCGTTTTTTCCTCGTGTTCCTTCCTGCACTTAAACAATCAGTAAAACAATGACGTTTTAATGCAGCACACATAGAAGTTGAAAAACCTCATTTCTGAATGTTTATGTGTCCTGCACACAAACAACCTGTTAGAGTCGGGGATCTCTGGTTGGCGCAAGGTTGCCCTTGTGTCAAGCAGGAACCCTCTCCTCCACGTCAGGGCGCAGGATAACCCCTCGCGAATGACCCTTGCTCACCCTCTAGGTGCGTGGCGTGAGCAGCCAAGGCGATTCCTCAGGCGTTGTCGGTTAAGCACTTACAATCGTACACACAGTAAATACATCAATCCCCCCAGAAACGGACACCAGACTTGGATATATATAAAAATACGATTCTTTATGTAAAAATAAGGTATATATATCTCAACAGACTTATCACAAGACCAATAACGTTTTCGCTAGGCCACCAGGTTATACAGCAGGCAAATGTTCTTGGTTCGTAGTTTCAAATGGATAGTTCGTAGTCTCTTTACTTGTAGTTCCAGTACTCACAGAGATCGGTTCCTGCGAACGGGGAAATAAGGCGTTGCGGGCCCCGAGCCCGATACTGGACTCCTTTCGTGATTAGGGGAGTCGGCACCGGTCGGTGCGACTCTCAGCTTGGGAAGTGTTCTTGGGTCCTCAATCAGCAGGTGTGGGCACGTAGGCAGGCGCGGCCAGCGACCCTTTAGCACGGCGGTGCAGGAGGGTCTCCACAGCGGGGGCGGCGCGGCCTGAGATGTCCGGGGATAGCGAAGCGGGGTCGCAGGGCACGGTCAGTGCAGCGGGATGACCCGGCGTAGATCACAGTCGTCGGACGGCTTCCGGCAGGAGGGGTGATAGCGCGTTCAGCGCACTCCAATGGCAGGCGGTGACAGGGATGCAGGCGGCCTGGCCCGGGAACAGAGAGCGGCTCGGGACGGAGCGGGGCTCTCACGGGTTGGAGGCAGGCGAGCTTCTGAGTGTCACGGCCCTAGGAGGGGCGATGAGGGGCGCAGTCTCTTTTCCAGCGGGATGCCCACACGGCTCGAATTGGAGGATGAGCAAGAAGCACAAAGAACCCACTGTTCCTGGGGTTCAGTTCAGGGGGCAAGCTCAGATCAAGCCCTTGGAGAATGTTCAAGCACAAAGTAGCAAAGTCTTTTCAGTAAGTCTCTTCCTCTCCTCTCTCAGCAAGGCAAGCAGCAGGCCAGCTCCTCCGGCGTCTTCTTCTCCTTCTAGTCGGGCAGAGGTTCTTTGTGGTAAACAGGATTCTGATTTCTTAGGAGCCAGGCTCCTACTTTTATACCATGATTCTTTTGTTCTTTAGCGCCAGGGGGCCTAGGCCTGGCTCAGTCCAGTTCTGGAGCACTTTGTTATGGTGACTCTGCTCTTTCCTTTCAGCAGCAGGGCAGAGACATCAGCCGCCCCACAGGGGGTGGCGCCGGCTTTGTGGTGGCAGAGCACAGGTCTATTCAAGAGTCAAGGTGTACTCCTCCCACCCATCCAGGTGTAATCTCTCTACCCACCACCTGGCAGCCAACCTGTCTCTGGGGATCCCCCCACCCTGCTCCTTACTGTTGCTAGGCAGAACACACACACACAGCAGAGGCGGACCGAGATGGTCAGGTCAGTAAATACTAACTTTCTAAAAGTAGTATTTACAAACCCAGGATATCAAAATAAACTTGACCACAAGAAGTATTTTATCATCCTGAGTTCAGGCATCCTAAACTTGACACTTCTACCATGCTCTCTGAGTCCACTGGGGTCACAGCGTTGGCGTGATCCCAGCAGCCCATTCTGGCCTATGGAGAGCAGGTAGCCTTCAATAGTGAAAAACGACAAGGGCTGTAATTCACTACTAAGACATGCCACACACACCAGGGCATGTCTTACCTTATGCCTCCAATGCACCCTGCCCTTGGGCCTACCAGAGGGGTGGCTAATATGTAGGTAAGGGAAGGTTTAGGGACTGGCAAGTGGGGGCACTTGCTCAGTCAGCGCGACGGTCCCGGACCGCGCACAGGGTCTGCGGTGGCAGACCCTAGACACACTTTACAAGGCCGCTTCCGTGGGTGGCGCAACCAGCGCTGCAAGCCCACCAGCAGCATTGGCATTCACGAGCCCTGGCACCCCTGGTGCACTTTACTGGGGACTGACAGTGAATCCAATAAACCAATCGTGGACATCAATTACAGGTACACTTTACCTAGGGAGCACTTGCACTGCGGCACGGATTAGCCGTGGCGCAGTGCCCTGAGCGGACAACACCAGCAAAACAATCGAGGCACACCATCAAAAAGTGGAAGGGAAACTCACGCCAAGGTGCCAGGTCTAACACGTGTCCCCTCCAGCTGAAATGTGGGGAGAACTACCCTTGCCCAGGGGGTTCCTCGTCACTAAGGCGGAAATACCTGGACAGACCGTCAGCGTTGGCGTGATCTGTACCAGGACGGTGTTCCACCGTAAAGTCCATACCCTGTAGGGAGATGGACCACCTCAACAGCTTCGGGTTCTCACCCCTCATTTGCATCAACCATCTGAGGGGCCTGTGGTCCGTCTGAACCCGGAAGTGAGACCCAAACAAGTAGGGTCTTAGCTTCTTCAGCGCCCAGACCACAGCAAATGCTTCTCGCTCAATTGCACTCCACCTACTTTCCCGTGGAAGTAACCTCCTACTGATGAAGGCTACGGGTTGGTCCCAGCCCTCCTCAGTCATCTGTGAGAGAACAGCCCCTACACCATGCTCTGAAGCGTCTGTCTGGACTAGGAATTCCTTGGAGAAGTCAGGGGCCAAGAGCACGGGCGCCGTGCACATGGCAGTCTTCAGGGTGTCGAAAGCTTTCTGACAGGTGTCAGTCCAAATCACGTTCCTGGGCTGCTTCTTCGAAGTCAGCTCTGTCAAGGGGGCAACGATCGTTCCATAGCCCTTGACAAACCTCCTGTAGTACCCAGTGAGCCCCAGGAAGGCCCTCACTGCGGTCTGCGTCTTGGGGGGTTCCCAAGCCAGGATGGTTTCAATTTTGGGTTGCAAGGGTGCCACCTTGCCGCTCCCCACTTGGTGTCCCAAGTACACCACGGAACCCTGCCCGATCTGGCACTTGCTTGCCTTGATCGTGAGGCCTGCTCGGCGCAGCGCCATCAACACTTCCCAGAGGTGGCGCAGGTGTTCAGGCCAGGTGGCACTGAACACTGCGATGTCATCCAGGTAGGCGGCACTGAACGCATCCAGCCCAACCAGTACCTGGTTGACCAACCTCTGAAAGGTGGCAGGGGCATTCTTCATCCCAAATGGCATGACTCGGAACTGGAAGTGCCCATCTGGTGTAGAGAATGCTGACCTCTCTTTGGCCCCATCGGTCAAGGCGATCTGCCAGTACCCAGACGTTAAATCAAACGTGCTGAGGAACCGGGCAGCCCCCAGCCGATCAATGAGCTCATCAGCTCTGGGGATGGGGTGCGCGTCAGTCTTCGTTACTGAATTGAGTCCTCTGTAGTCCACACAGAACCGGAGTTCAGGTGTGGCTCCCGGCGCAGCAGCTTTGGGGACCAAGACCACGGGGCTGGACCAAGGACTGCTGGAGGACTCAACCACCCCTAGCGCAAGCATTTTGGAGACCTCCTCCTTAATGCAAGCTCTGACCCTGTCAGTTACCCTGTAAGCCTTGTGCTTCACAGGTAAGCTGTCTCCTGTGTCCACATCATGGACGCACCAATCGGTGACACCAGGAACCAGGGAGAATCGGTCGGAAAATTGTCCCAGCAAGTGGAGGCAGTCTTCCTGTTGTTCGGGCGTCAGGGTGGGTGAGAGGTTAACTCCATCCACTGACCCATCTTTCTCAGAGGCCACTAAGAGGTCAGGAAGAGGCTCGGTCTCCTCTTCCACTCCATCATCAGTGGCCAGCAGCATGCCCACTTCGGTCCTCTCTAAGTGGGGCTTAAGGCGGTTAACATGTAGGACCCTCAAAGGGTTCCTGGGAGTTTGCATGTCCACCAAGTAGGTGATAGGACTTTTGCGCTCCACAACCTCAAATGGACCTGTCCACTTATCCTGAAGTGCACACGGCTCCACTGGGGCCAAGACCCACACCTTTTGTCCAGGTTGAAGCTCTACCAGAGTGGCATTCCGGTCGTACCACCGCTTCATCTCCTCCTGGCTGGCTTCCAGATTTGCCTCAGCAAGTTGCCTGAAACGCCGAGTCTGGTTTCGGAAGGCCAGCATGTAACTATATACATTCTGGGGAGGTTTCCTGGGAGATTGCTCCCAGCCTTCCTTTACCAAACTCAGAGGTCCTCTTACCGGGTGACCATACAGAAGCTCAAAGGGGCTGAATCCTAGAGACTTCTGTGGCACCTCTCGGTAAGCGAAGAGCAGGCATGGCAAGAGGACGTCCCACTTACGCCTCATTGGACCGTCCAGGCCCATGATCATGCCTTTGAGGGTTCGGTTGAATCTCTCAACCAACCCATTTCCTTGGGGATGGTAAGGAGTGGTGAACTTGTACGTTACCCCACACTCCTTCCACAGGGATTTCATATATGTGGATATGAAATTGGTCCCCCTGTCGCTCACCACCTCTAGAGGGAATCCCACTCGGGAGAAAATTCCCATCAGTGCCCGTCCCACCACGGGGGCCGTCACTGTCCTCAGAGGGATGGCTTCAGGGTACCGGGTGGCATGGTCCACCAAGACCAGGATGAACCTGTTGCCCAGGGCTGTCTTGGGATCCAGAGGCCCCACAATATCAATACCCACTCGTTGGAATGGCGTACCGACCACAGGGAAAGGTTGCAGAGGAGCCTTGTGCTTCCCTCCGCTCTTACCACTTGCCTGGCAAGTCTGACAGGTTCTGCAGTAGGAATCTGAATTCTTATGCATTTGGGGCCAGTAAAAGTGGGTGACAAGCCTGTCATAGGTCTTGTCCATCCCCAAATGTCCTGCTAACGGCACATCATGAGCCAGCCCCAGTAGGAAGGTTCTGAACTTCTGGGGTACCACCAGCACACGGGCTGACCCAGGTTCAGCAGCCTTAGGCTCGGAATACAGGAGGTCACTCTCCCAGTACACGTAGTGTGTTTTGGCCTGAACACCATTGGCCTGGTCTGCAGCCTGCTGCCGCATACCCACGAGAGAAGGGCATTCTTTCTGCTCCCTGCAGAATTCCTCCCTGGAGGGACCTCCTTCTTGCTGCCAATGGGTCAGCTCAGGCAGATCTCCCAGTTCGGCAATCTGTTCCCCGGTAGGCTCCAGAGTATCCCCCTCAGGGTCTACTTCCTCCTGGGCCGTGGGAACTTCGGGGGCCGGTTTCCCGCGCCTCCTGCGCCTTCTCCCTAAGGCCGGTTCCTGGACCTCTCCCTCAGGCTCCAGGACCCTCTCAACACCCCTACTGGCTGCCATGGACCGGGTGGTCACGCACGCCCAGTCGGGTAGACCCACCATCCTCAGATGCGTGGTCTTCTCCACCTTTTCCCAAGGGGAACTCTCCAGGTCGTTCCCTAGCAGACAGTCTACAGGCATGTCAGTTCTCACAGCGACTTGTAGAGTACCAGAGACCTCCCCCCACTCAAAGGGAACTTGAGCCATTGGACAACGACTCTCTACGTTGTCAGCATTGACAACCCTACAGTAGGCATTGGGTACAATCTGCTCTTGAGACACCAGGTGTTGCCTCACCGAGGTCACGCTGGCTCCTGTATCTCTAAGAGCCTCCACCTTCCTTCCATTGATGGTCACCACCTGCCCATATTTCTTAGTGTTAGAGGGCAGGTAGGTTACAGGGACCATCTCACTGTCTCCTAGCGAGACTAGGGTCATCTGCCCGGGACCCCCACCCTCCTGGACTGCTACTTCCTCCCCAAAGTTAACACTAGCTACTTGCCGGGGTGGAGCACCAGTGGGTGCGGTCTTACCAAACAGGCGACACTTAGGATCAGAGGCAATGTGACCCGGTTCACCACACCTATAACAATTGAAGGGCCCCTTTGGAACAGGTCTACCTGTCGGGGCCCCGTTCTGCTGCGGGGTTGGGGGAGGCTGAGAACCCTTCTGCTGGTTCCCTTGGGAATTACTTTGGGGGCCTTTTTGGAACCCCTTCTGTTTACCCTTGTCCCCCCCACTCTTCTGCTGGGGACCCTGCCCACCTTTGGCGGAGTCTCCCACTTGACCCTTGTGGACCCTGGTGCTGAGCCAGCGGTCCGCCTCCTCAGCAAGCTTCCTCGGGTTGGACAGCTTGCTATCTATCAGGTGCTGGCGTAGCTCAGGAAAACATTGACTGGACAAGTGCTCCCATGCAATTAAATCAAGCAGCCCTTGATAATCATTCACTTTGCTACCCTTCACCCAACCATCCAGCGCTCTGCAGAAAAAGGTCACATATTCCACATACGTACTCTCAGGGATCTTCTTCGTCTCCCTGAACCGCTGTCTATATAGCTCCGGAGTTAACCCATACCTGGTCATTAAAGCTTCCTTCATATGGGGGTATGAGGTCTGGACTTCCAAGGGCAAATCTAACAGGGTGTCCCGCCCTTCCGCAAGGAACCTTCCCCACAACCCCGCTCCCCAGTCTTTCTCAGGGACCCGGTGCGAGGACATGGCCACCTCGTAGGCTCTAAACCACTGCCCTATGTCATCCTTTCTAAAATACTCCTTTACTACATCTTTGGGGATGTACACCTTGGACTCTACCTGCGCTGGTGGAGTGCTGCCACCAGAAGGAGCGGTATCCAAACTTTTCGCCTTCAGCTCCAACTCCTTCAATCTGATATCATGATCCATTTGGCGTTGTTGTGCCTCCAGGGCCAACTTCTGCTTTTCCATTTCCATCTGTCCTGCCAACTTTGCCATCTCCATTGCATGTGCCCTGTCTGCTGCCCTGTCTGCCAGCTCCTCTGGCGACCGGACTCTGCTGGGCTCCTCAAGGTTGTCGGGTGGAACGATGTCCCCCGCATTCCGTGGGTCTCGTGACTCCTTCCAGGCTCTCAGCGCCTTGGCGTACTGGGTTCTCCTCTTGAATCCAGCATGGGGGACTCGGAATTTTACACTGTAGCCTTTCAATTGCTCCATCGAGTAGCCTTCCAGTCTCTCCCAATCCACCTCATCGATTCCAGAAATCACAGAGAGTGCTCTCCCAGCGGAGTGTGAGCCAGGCATGGTTGCAGTAATGGCAGATGTCTCAACAAAGTTCAACAATTACAAACCTGTGGCTGCGTTATTTGGTCTGCTCTCACTATCTGGTGATTAATAATTCACTGTATGCAAATTACAAGTGCAAATCCGAAATCCCACCCGCTGCCAACAATGTTAGAGTCGGGGATCTCTGGTTGGCGCAAGGTTGCCCTTGTGTCAAGCAGGAACCCTCTCCTCCACGTCAGGGCGCAGGATAACCCCTCGCGAATGACCCTTGCTCACCCTCTAGGTGCGTGGCGTGAGCAGCCAAGGCGATTCCTCAGGCGTTGTCGGTTAAGCACTTACAATCGTACACACAGTAAATACATCAATCCCCCCAGAAACGGACACCAGACTTGGATATATATAAAAATACGATTCTTTATGTAAAAATAAGGTATATATATCTCAACAGACTTATCACAAGACCAATAACGTTTTCGCTAGGCCACCAGGTTATACAGCAGGCAAATGTTCTTGGTTCGTAGTTTCAAATGGATAGTTCGTAGTCTCTTTACTTGTAGTTCCAGTACTCACAGAGATCGGTTCCTGCGAACGGGGAAATAAGGCGTTGCGGGCCCCGAGCCCGATACTGGACTCCTTTCGTGATTAGGGGAGTCGGCACCGGTCGGTGCGACTCTCAGCTTGGGAAGTGTTCTTGGGTCCTCAATCAGCAGGTGTGGGCACGTAGGCAGGCGCGGCCAGCGACCCTTTAGCACGGCGGTGCAGGAGGGTCTCCACAGCGGGGGCGGCGCGGCCTGAGATGTCCGGGGATAGCGAAGCGGGGTCGCAGGGCACGGTCAGTGCAGCGGGATGACCCGGCGTAGATCACAGTCGTCGGACGGCTTCCGGCAGGAGGGGTGATAGCGCGTTCAGCGCACTCCAATGGCAGGCGGTGACAGGGATGCAGGCGGCCTGGCCCGGGAACAGAGAGCGGCTCGGGACGGAGCGGGGCTCTCACGGGTTGGAGGCAGGCGAGCTTCTGAGTGTCACGGCCCTAGGAGGGGCGATGAGGGGCGCAGTCTCTTTTCCAGCGGGATGCCCACACGGCTCGAATTGGAGGATGAGCAAGAAGCACAAAGAACCCACTGTTCCTGGGGTTCAGTTCAGGGGGCAAGCTCAGATCAAGCCCTTGGAGAATGTTCAAGCACAAAGTAGCAAAGTCTTTTCAGTAAGTCTCTTCCTCTCCTCTCTCAGCAAGGCAAGCAGCAGGCCAGCTCCTCCGGCGTCTTCTTCTCCTTCTAGTCGGGCAGAGGTTCTTTGTGGTAAACAGGATTCTGATTTCTTAGGAGCCAGGCTCCTACTTTTATACCATGATTCTTTTGTTCTTTAGCGCCAGGGGGCCTAGGCCTGGCTCAGTCCAGTTCTGGAGCACTTTGTTATGGTGACTCTGCTCTTTCCTTTCAGCAGCAGGGCAGAGACATCAGCCGCCCCACAGGGGGTGGCGCCGGCTTTGTGGTGGCAGAGCACAGGTCTATTCAAGAGTCAAGGTGTACTCCTCCCACCCATCCAGGTGTAATCTCTCTACCCACCACCTGGCAGCCAACCTGTCTCTGGGGATCCCCCCACCCTGCTCCTTACTGTTGCTAGGCAGAACACACACACACAGCAGAGGCGGACCGAGATGGTCAGGTCAGTAAATACTAACTTTCTAAAAGTAGTATTTACAAACCCAGGATATCAAAATAAACTTGACCACAAGAAGTATTTTATCATCCTGAGTTCAGGCATCCTAAACTTGACACTTCTACCATGCTCTCTGAGTCCACTGGGGTCACAGCGTTGGCGTGATCCCAGCAGCCCATTCTGGCCTATGGAGAGCAGGTAGCCTTCAATAGTGAAAAACGACAAGGGCTGTAATTCACTACTAAGACATGCCACACACACCAGGGCATGTCTTACCTTATGCCTCCAATGCACCCTGCCCTTGGGCCTACCAGAGGGGTGGCTAATATGTAGGTAAGGGAAGGTTTAGGGACTGGCAAGTGGGGGCACTTGCTCAGTCAGCGCGACGGTCCCGGACCGCGCACAGGGTCTGCGGTGGCAGACCCTAGACACACTTTACAAGGCCGCTTCCGTGGGTGGCGCAACCAGCGCTGCAAGCCCACCAGCAGCATTGGCATTCACGAGCCCTGGCACCCCTGGTGCACTTTACTGGGGACTGACAGTGAATCCAATAAACCAATCGTGGACATCAATTACAGGTACACTTTACCTAGGGAGCACTTGCACTGCGGCACGGATTAGCCGTGGCGCAGTGCCCTGAGCGGACAACACCAGCAAAACAATCGAGGCACACCATCAAAAAGTGGAAGGGAAACTCACGCCAAGGTGCCAGGTCTAACACAACCTCTCCACGATGCAGGCATACTTGCACCATGGTGCAAGGGTGCCTGTGCTGGTGCATAGCAGCAGTTTGTGCACCAGCACAGGGGGAAGCACAGAGATGCGACATATTGTTGTAAATATGTTGCATCCCTGTGCTTTGAAAGTGACTCAGTGTGGCACAGCTAAATGGCGTGCGGCATGCACTGAGCCACTTTCCTTATAAATCTGCCCTATAATATTAGTCTCAGTAACTTTATGAAAATCCAGATTTTCTGCTCACCAGTCTGTAGAAAGTCTACATTCTGCCGGGTTCCAGAATGTTCTAAAGAACTACTAAAGCGCTAACAGTCTTACTTATGACAAAACTGTGGCACACCTGAAGCCATCTAGATTGAATTAAATTTAAAACATTTAATTTAGAAAGGAACAAATAAGGGTGTTCATTTTGCCATAGAAATGTTGCTTAGTGCTGTAGAAAGCAACATTAGTACACATTTTAAATGAGTTCTCAAATATCTTTCTCTTCTATTTCCTTAAAGCATTCTGACATAAAGACTGAAACATAAACTTTCAACATCAGCAGCAGACTGCCAGTTAACAGCATGGGCCCAAACACTGGACAGGAAACAAGCCTTAACTGTATATTCCAAACAAAGCACATGTAGCATGAAAGGGGATCAAGATGCAGCTTTCATCACGCAGTATAACATCTACAATAATCACATTGTTACTATCTTGAGGAAGAACTGGCATATTTTAGACTCTAAACGCTTGCCAAAGGGGTAATCTAAACCAAAAGTGATTTACCATAGGGGTACCACTATTAAAAAAACTCTGTGGCATATTATCAAGAACGGCGTTAAAATTATCGCCGCTTTAGCTTCAGGAAACTGCCGCTAAAGTGGCGATAATGGGCTTGATAATATGCCCTTGAGAATTCCAATAGAAGCCCATGTTCTGGTGTGAACTTGGGCTTTTATTGGAATTCTCCAGGGCATATTATCAAGCCCATTATCGCCGCTTTAGCTGCAGTTTCCTTGCCTCTAAAGCGGCGATAATTTTAACACAGTTCTTGATAATATGCCCCTATATGCCCTAGTTACCTGAAGGATATTGTGAAAGCTGATTCCTCTAAAATTTAGATTTCTTGGAAACCCAGAGGTTTTTATACTTGTGGATCAAGGTATGTCTGCAATCTATGGCTTAATATAACTATCAAGTTAAAATTTAATACAACCACTGAATACACTATTGACTCATTTATCAATTGTAGTACCTCTTTTATAGTGCATGTGGTTGGGTGTGCATGTGGCAACATTTATGTTAGTAGCAGCATGAGATGCTTTAAAATATGCATTCAAGAACATGTGAGGGCCATCAAACAGAATGATAAAAGATATCCTATTGCCACACGTGTACATCAGGCTCACTCCAAGGGCACAGGTATTTGGTTTCACGCATTGGAACACATAACTAGTGGAGAGGGAGGTAGGGATAATGAGTTGTTATTACAGCAGGCGGAAGCTAAATGGATATGTTGCTTGATATCAGTTACTAATGGTTTAAATATGAATTGTGAATTCCATTATTTTTTTATAAAGAAAAATAAAATCTTGTTGACTGAACAGAAGAATCTGGATATCTGTAAAGGGTGAATTGATTGTGTTGTTGAGGCAGGATCACCAGTATAATATTTTTATTGGGTAGTCCTTGAACAGTAGCACTATGGTCAATTTTTGCTTTGCTGTAAAGGATCACAATTTGGATGACTTGTATGTTTGGTGTTTTTGTAGACTATAACTCTTGTATCCCCATGCGAGATAAAGGCAGTCATATATGGAGAGCAGTATCGCGAAATGTCATAGATGTTATCTCATATGGCTCTTAAGGATGAAGAATGAGATATTATGCATCCTGTACATATTCATAATTTTATTTGCATAATTGAAATCATTACGATGAGAGATGTATTTTATTTTTTCTTTGGAGCTGTAAATATGTTCATTTTGAATGTTCCAATATGGCGATCAAAGTTTTGACCTCACGCCATAACTATTTCCTCATATATTTTGATTTCATTAACTCAGGAACATTAATTTGCAAGAAGTATAGTGATAAATTAGTTGTGCTAGTGAAGGTTAAAACAGTGAAAATAGATATGAAGCACCGTTAAACAATAATTGTTTTGGAGTTTGAAAATGTGAAGTTCGGACGTTTCAAGATGGCGGCCAAAGTTTGAAATGCGCAGGGTAAATAGTCTTATGTATATCGAGATGATACTTAATAAGGAGAGTTCAATCACAAAAGATATATTGATGAATCTGTAATAATTTTGGAGTTTTTAAAATAGTCCAAACAAACATGTAGTCCTGCTTAAATATTGAGTAGGTGAATCATATGAGGGTATAGACTCCCCAAGATGGAGACCTTTCTTTTGAATACACCTGTCGGTCAACGCAGGTGATGTTAATTACCCAGGATATTTAAATCACGAGTTCCGTCAGGTTTCTTATCGCAAGTGAAAATTCCAATGGGAAGAGGTTGTTGACAGTAGAGCCACCATGCTCACAAGTAAATTTGGAGTTGGGAAACCTTGGGACAGACACTAGAGTGTGTAGATAGAGTGCAGAATTATGCACATTTATTGTATTTGGAGTTCCAGATACTGGGACACAAAGGTACATTAGATAGATGTTATATGATATTCAAATCCCTCGACTCTGAAGCTGATTTTTGAATTTACTGAGTGAGGTGATTGGTATATTGTGGGTGAAAGGACTAAAGCCCTGGCCATAAATTGAGGAAGTAATGTGGGGGCCCTATACAATGGAAAACCATGGGACTTTAACCGAGTGACACAAATTATTTTGAATGGTGGTTGATAATTACCACTGACCGGGTCAGAAATGTTAGGATGCAATCAAAGAAAGGCCTGAATTTAGCCCAAAAAAAGGACAGATGGAACTTTTCATGTTAAAATATTAGTCTATACAGGATAAATAATGGGCTTTATATTGTAATTTTCTTAGGATCAGGAGAACCCAAACTGAAGTGAGATGAAATTAAAGATTTACTTATTTACGATCTGATGGTTTAACGTTGGAGATGGATTTGATTATACGCTGAGAGGCATATTCTCAAGGACATATCGCCGAGTTATCAGCACTTTATCGCAACCAAATTGGCGATACATTTATCTCCCCATTCACAAGCCGGTGCTAACAGCCCATATTACCAGTTTACCTGCGATAGCAGCCGCTAAAAACATTGCCACAGATGACACGACAATGAACACTAATGAGATGCAGAGTAGGCATTCCCGTGCAAAAAGCAGCGAACAGACCACTTCGCAACATTCTCAACGACCAGCCAGATTGGCGATAACATCACAAAACAGGCGATAAGGCACGTTAGCAGCAGGAAATTAACACCTGCTCTGACCTGGTGCAAAGTCGGACGACAACCGGCACCACAAAAGGGAGCCCAGCCCAGAGCCACACCTGAAGAAGAACAGATGCCATGGAGCTACTCATCATGCAGCTCGGAGTCCCAACAGGGCCACAAAACCCACCGCCACTACCCCCAGGCCCACCACTGCCCCCTGAACCACCACAGAGGCAGTGCAAAGACAATGGACCTTCAGGAAACACACCAGCCTCACAGACGTAACACCAGAGAATGTTATTGCCCACTACAGACTCAAAAGGACAACCATCCTCTGCATCCTGAACATCATTGCCCACAGGCTGATGGTACCAACACAGCGGACAACCAACATCCCACCTCAGACAAAGCTGCTGGTTCTGCTGCACCTGTTGGCCTCTGGTACCTTCCAACCAACAACTGCCAGAGTCAGAGGAGTCTCACAGCCAGCCCTATCCAAGTTCCTCACACCTGTCCTGGATGCCACTATCAGTTTGGTACCCCAGTACCTATACTTCCCCCACACTGCGCAGGAACAGCTGAAGACCAAGCAAGGCCTCTACGCCATAGTTGGATTTGGGGACGTGTTGGGGGCAATTGACTGCACACATGGCCTACTTGTGCCCCCTGCTGACACTAAACACAATTACCACAACAGAAAGCACACACATTCCATCAATGTGCAGGCAATAGTGGACCACCGGGGACTCTTCACCAATGTGGTCACCAACTACCCAGGCAGTGTACAAGACTCATACATCTTCCGACAGTCCATCATCAACCGGCGCGTCCAGGATGGCACCTAAGGAAATGCAGTGCTCGTTGGTAAGTACCAAATGAACACACCACACACCTCAACTCTACAATCATGAAATTCACAACTCTGGGAATGCACACGTTACAAACTCACATACAACATGTCAAACAACATGCACACCCACCATACACAACAGCACAACGTACTTCGGTAACCTGGGCTAGCCATGTACATGAGCCATCAATGGCATGGCACCTCAGCCACACAATAGCAAAGTGTGGGGAGAGGTGGGAACCAGGCAAGTGTGAAGGAGGCAACTGACCCATGAATGAGAATGCACAAAATGTCAAGTGTGGCGTGGATGTGCTGGACGGACTGCAGTATGCAGACCACACACATATCTATGTCGACATATACTGCTGGTGGTGGTACTGTTGTGGACAGTGGACATAACCATATCACCCCAGCCAGTGAGGAAGTTCTTGGAGATGTAACCTGTTACATCCCCCTGTAAGCATGTGCAGAGTGGGTTGGCCCAGCGTACGCCAGGCTAGCTGAGGGGTGTGAATAAAAAGATCGTAGCCCTGGGCATGGTTCTCTTCCGGAATGGACAATGTGTCTGCCAGGATGGCGCCTCTCACCCTGCCACAAGGCCAATGCCGTGAGCGGTGTTGCCTGCGATCCAGTGCGCCTGCTGCACCCCAGTCCGCTGGTCCCCAGATCTCGTCTTGCCCGCCCCTGCGCATCCAGGCCTCACTGCTCACCTTCCGACACCTGCGTGTCTCCAAGAGGGCCCACCACGTTCCGGTGCAAGCTCCAAGCCCGAGGCTCGTGATCTTGGCAGCCTCCTCAGACCTTCACGGCCTCCGCGAGCAAGGCCCGCAGTACTCCTTTCTCGTTGACGTACTCCACCGGCATACCCAGCGGACAAGTAGGTCACACATTTGGAACTGAGTCTTGATTGCACAATATTTCATGGCTGTGTTTATGTCACTATACTCCCTTTGATGTGGTGCCACCAACTCTGTGCATAGCATTCCGACCACACATGTCTGTGGGCCCTTGCTGACTTCTGCCTCCGGCCTACGCTGCAGTCGAGTAGGTCACACATTTGGAACTGAGCCTTGGTTATGCAATGGCAGAGTACACCTCATTGTAAGCAAGGAGAGGAGTAAGAGGAAGACATGGTTCAGTCCTGAGGAAAAAAGGATCCTCGTTACGGCGGTGATCGAACACTACCAACAACTGCTCTGGTGCCACTAACTCTGTGCAACGCAAGTCAACTGTTACATGTCATATTATTTCATTTTCCTTCCTCTGGCTGCTCAGCGCGTGTGTGTGATGTAGTGAGAATGTTGATGGATGAAGGTTTGGAATGTGGGAGTCAGTTGGTGTGTGAGCGGCTGAGCAGCAAGACAAGTTTCCAGTGAGGCCTTTGTACTTTTCGACTTGTTATGGAATAAACTATTCACTTAACTTCAGGCGTACTGGAATCCTTTTACGGAAGCATCTTTACTTGTAAAAGTGGTGACGATTATGAAACAAACCCAACGTGCAATCTTCAAACCGAATCTGAATCAAAAAGGAAACGATCCGTTTGTATTCACATAATCCTAAGGTACGTTGAACTATTGAACTTCATACCAACTGGCGCAGTAATTGTGGACAATTGAATATAAAAGAAAAAAAAAGAGTGGCTGCGCTGTTGTGATTCGCGCTGTATCACATCGTATTTATTGAGCCCCGTCTGGGAACGACTGTGCATGCTTGCGTGCTCCTAATTAATTAACGTAATGGCCAGCATCTATCCTCGTCGCTCGCAATTCACATCACGCAACGTTTCATAGCATGTGAACTACGTTTAATTGTTTGGCATCGGATCGGATCAGATCTTGTTATGTTTTGAAAGCTACAACCTGCATTAGAATTCAAGGCGCAAGCTCTCACTGTTCATAAGGAATCTCTGGCATTGTGTTGAAGAATCGAGTCTCCTGTCTTCCGGCCTCGGATCTTTACGCATGACAGGAAAGTCGTCATTAATGTCCGTGCGTGTCAACATCTCCATGGCAACGTAGCACGATGCGGAAGTATCTCTATCTTCACCAGTGAACTCCGTACAACGTTAGGAACAGTGACTGCCTAATTTTGTTTCTCTGAATTGCACAAGCAACGCTACTACTAAATGGTGACTATTTACAGTTTTACAAGAATTTTATCCATATTGAGACAACGGTGTCTACCTTATTTATTTTAATTTATTTCTTTTCTATTCAACTAAGTGTTCTATCTCTCAATGAGCTTCAAGCATCTGGAACTTTACATGACTATTTCTAATCTTCATAGCGTCTAAGTGACAACGGTGTCTACTTTTATTGTTTTAATTTTAATTTTATTTTTTTGGGGCTTTTCTCAACTCCATACTATGTGAAGTTTAGTTATTGTATATATGCTCATACTATACATGTTTTTTTACACGTTCATTCTAGTTTCTACTGCCACTAAATTCTTATGATATTGGTTTTGTAACCAGCAGGAACTATAACCATGGAAACTAATTCTGAGTTAGCGGCACCTACATTTTTGCAAAATCCTGGGTTGCCTCCCATGGCTTGGGAAGATTGGCAAGAGTCCTTTGAGACTTACCTTGAGGCAATAGGTGGTGAGACCTTCTTGGCCTCGCGTAAATTAGCACTTCTAAAACATAATTTAGGGGTAGAGGGAAGGAAAGTCTTGGAAACTCTACCTAAACCTACGACAGCCAATTCTTCTACTTTCAATACTGGGGGTGGTGAAGATGTAGGCAATAATTCTACTGACGAAGAGGTTGTTTTCGATAGTTCTAAAGTGGAACTATATACTACTGACGAGTATCTTGATGCATTAAAAGCTTTAGAAGAGAATTATGGAAAAAAAATAGTATAGTTGTTGAGAGACACAAATTCTTTTCGAGAGCACAACTGTCTGGTGAAACGGTTGAACAGTATGTTGCAGTCTTAAGAACTCTAGCTGCGACATGTAAATTCAAAGACCTTCATGAGGAAATCATTAGGGATCAATTTATAAATAGGACCAACAATCCAAAGATTCAAGAAAGATTGTTGGATCTCAATGACCCGTCATTACAAAAAACCATAAGCATAGCTAGAAGGATTGAAAACACTTCCCGATATGTAAAAGAACTAAACAATGAACAATCCAAAAATCATAGCGAAGTATGTGTTGTTGATAAGCGTAAATCAAAAACAATGAATGTTGTCTCAAAAGAGCACGGTGATATTGTGAAACCTAAATCAAGGTTTAAATCTGCCAGCGAAATGTACAATGATTCTCGTAATCATCCTGCCAAAGCAAAAACGCGGTTCATTAACAAGCGTTTTTGTTTCAGATGTGCTAGCAGCAATCATTCAGCAGATTATTCACGCTGCCCAGACCTCAATGTCACATGTTTTAAATGTAACAAAACTGGACATTTCTCTAAAATGTGTAAAACTGGTGAGCGTGAATTCTGGAAGCGTTCTGTGAATGTAGTTAATGACACGAGTGAAGTGTCTTCTGGTGAATGTGATAGCGAAATCGAAGTATTAGCGATTTGGGACAATGAAGTAGATAATGTATCTGACACATACCAACCTCCCAAATGTGATGTGTCTATTGACCATGTCAATGTTTCTTTGTGGGCTGATTCTTGTTCACCGTTTACTATTATCGACAAACATATGTGGGCATCCATTAACAAGGGTAATCTAATGCCATCAGATGTTGAACCCATAGGTTGCTGTGGAAGTAAACTTCCGGTAGTAGGTTATTTTGTCGGCAACATATCATACAAAGGGAGAAATGCCCAAGCCAACGTTTACGTGGTTGATAAGGGTAGAGCTTTATTGGGATGGAAAGACCAGAAAAGTCTAGGAATCATTCTCGACCCCAATCATCCCAATCAAGTGTTATTAACTGATGACTGTTCTGTGCTTAAATGGAACAAAAGATATCCAGAACTATTCAATCCAAGATTAGTATGTTTAAATAAATTTGAACATCGCATCATATTAAAGACAGATGCCCTTCCGGTAGTTCACAAAGTGTTCCTTTTATTTTAAGACCTCAATTAAAGCAGGAGCTAGATAGATTATGTAATGAGAATGTAAATGAACCTATTGAATCATCTGAATGGCTTAGTCTAGTAGTTTTAGCACGCAAACCCAACGGAAAATTGCGCATGTGTGTGGACCTGAGGGATCTCAATAAAAACACTGGATAGATCGTCACCCACTTCCCCGCATTAACGAGATGATTGCCTCAGTTAAAAATGCCAAGTATTTCTCGTCTATAGATTTATCTAATGCTTACCACCAAGTAAAATTACACCCCAATTCTCAACACCTAACATCGTTCATCACCCCAGAAGGTGCATTCCAATTCCGTAGGATGCCCTTTGGATTAGCTTCTGCTTCGGCAGTTTTTCAAAGACTCATGAGTAGCATTCTTAAAGGCATCAACAATATGCTTGTTTTCCAAGACGACGTGCTTGTATGGGGGAAAGACCTAGCTAGTCATGATTCCATATTAAATGAAATTCTTTCAAAATTGCAATTGGCTGGTTTGACAGTTTCTGCGGATAAGTGCAAATTTGCGGTAACCCAAATAGAATATTTGGGTCACACCTTGTCAGCAGAAGGAGTCAGACCTAAGAAAAACGTACTTGATGCCATTGAGAATGCCCCGTCCCCTAGTGACAAGGAACAACTACGTTCTTTCCTGGGGTTGTTGGAGTATTACTCGAAATTCGTAAATCACTTTGCGTCAAATGTTCATTGTTTAAGACTATTAATGAAAAAGGGCGAGAATTTTACATGGAATGGTGAGTTTCAATCAGCTTTTGTTAATTTAAAGAACGATATTATCAAAGCAGTAGCTCTCAAACCTTATGATCCTCACAACTAATCTATCATTGTAGTTGATGCCAGGGCATACGGTTTAGGAGCAGTTTTAATGCAAAGGAAAGACAATTGCGAATGGGTTGTCGCTTTCGCTTCTCGCAGATTAAAGGGTGCAGAAGCCACGTATTCTGTAATTGAGAAGGAGGCCCTTGCTTGTTTTTGGGGAATCAACCATTTTAGGGTCTACATTTGGGCCACCAAATTTGAATTGAGAACAGAACACAAACCGTTAGTAGACATTTGTACTACAAAAGGTGCTGGAAAAGCCACACCTAGAATTGCGAGGTGGTTGTATAGATTACAAGAGTCTGATTTTCAAGTGGTGTACGTACCTGGCCTTAAGAACGTTAATGCTGATTGTTTATCACGCTTACCTCTTTCAGGACCTTCCAATGAAGACGTATCTCTTGAAGATCCTGATGAGGGGTGCTTGATAGCAACGGTAAATGAAGTTTGTAAGGGTGTAATCAGCTTAGTGGAGTGGAAACAAGCCGTTTTAAATGATCCGATATTACAACGAGTTGTTTCATGTTTAGCTGATCATTCCATTCGTCAACCACTCAGTGATGAGGACTTAACAGAATACAAAATGATTTGGTTTGAATTGTCGGTTGAATCAGGAACTGGAATTGTAAGAAGAACGGATAAATTTGTTGTACCTTTGGGATTACGCTTAAGGTTGTTGGAACTTTTACATGATGGTCATTTAGGAATGATCAGTATGAAAAGGAGGGCGAGGGGTGATTTCTGGTGGCCAGGTATGGATAAAGATATTGACAGGTGTGTTAGGAACTGTATTGCATGCATGTGCAGCGACAAGTCACATGTATCACACGACACCACCATTACCCCCACCGTTTTCCCTGAGAGACCATGGCAAAAGCTAGCCATGGATATTTGTGGTCCGTTTAATGCCAATCACATTGACGGAAGATTTGCTTTTGTCTTAATGGATTACTATACAAAGTGGCCCGAGGTAGCTTTTGTGAAGGAGATTAAGGCGTCCAATGTAATCAATTTCTGTTAAGAAATTTTCCATAGGGAAGGTTACCCGGATAGCATCACCACAGACAATGGTCCACAATTCTTAGCTAATGAGTTTCAAGAGTACTTGAAAGAGCATGGTGTGAGGTATAATCCGACCGCTGTTTACAATCCCAGGGAGAATGGGATGGTTGCAAGATTCAACCGTGTATTGAAAGAATGTATACAGTTAGCTGAAACGGAGGGTGCAGATTGTAAGTCTTCTATTAAGAGAATGTTGTGGAGTTACCGTAATACACCTCATTCTGCTACTCGAGAAACTCCTTTCAGTCTTCTCAAGGGGAGAATGGCGTGTAGTAAGATCACACCAGCATGGATGCGTAGGGAACCTTCAAAGTTGGTTTCTGGGGAGATTTTGGAGCAAAGGGTAAGCGACTATCAGTGCAAATATGCCCTGAGACACAATGACAAAATTAAAGGGTGTACACGAATATTCAAAATTGGTTACTGGGTGAGGACTTCGCAAGAAGGTTTTCCAAGAAGCGGGTTGTCAAGGTGGTCCAAACCAAAAGAAGTATTAAAAGTTAGTGGTAATTGTGTAAGATTGAATGATGGACGCTGGTGGAACCTAAGGAAAGTAACTTTATGTAATGATCTCGAACGCAAGTTGTGGGTAAACAATGGTGGCTGTGTTAATGTTCCTAATGCTAGTAATTCCAATCCTGCTGCTATTAAAGGAAATGTTGTGGCAGATTTGTTAATCTCACGAAAACCTGGAACCAGAAGATTATCGGGTCGCATTATTTGTAAGCCTAGTTGGCAAAAAGATTACTATTGTACATAACAATTTCATGTTCTATCATTCTGCATTGTAAAAGCTGTTTTGATTTTTGGGGTATTGAGTTTGCTGCAGAGATGTGTGATCACATTTTTTTTAATGCATTTTATCAATCTTTGTTACTCTTATCTTTAGTTTTTTTGGTTTAAAGAAGGGAGATGTGTTAGATGTCATATTATTTCATTTTCCTTCCTCTGGCTGCTCAGCACCTGTGTGTGATGTAGTGAAAATGTTGATGGATGAAGGTTTGGAATGTGGGAGTCAGTTGGTGTGTGAGCGGCTGAGCAGCAAGACAAGTTTCCAGTGGGGCCTTCGTACTTTTCGACTTGTTATGGAATAAACTATTCACTTAACTTCAGGTGTACTGGAATCCTTTTACGGAAGCATCTTTACTTGTAAAACCAACGACACGCGGCTGTGGGCCCATGCTGACCACTGCCTCCGGCCCACACTGCAGTCCTGTAGGTTACACATTTGGAACTGAGCCTTGATTTATTTATGGCTGAGTTGATATCATTGCACATGCCTCATCGCAGACTGCATCCCCTTCCAGCTCTGGTGCCACTGACTCTGCCACGGGAGTAAGAGACACTCTCTGGTTGAACTTTGGTGGCATCTGAGTCTATGGCCTGGGTGTTGTCATCATCATCATGTAGCTGATACTGACATGGTGGGAAAAAGTAGACTGTAGCATTCAACCCCTCCATATTGCCTGTTTGTGCTTGCTTCTGCCCTCTGAATCATGTCCTGGATGGACACCTTCCAATGTCCCCCAAAACACTCCATGACATTCTCCTTGAGCATCAACGAGGACCCCCTCAGCTTGCATGGCCCTATCTCAGTGCACTGCAAGTCACTGTCCTTTGTCGGTGTGCCTGTGCCTGCCGCAGTGCATCCGGGACCACTAACTCTGTGCAACTCAAGTCATGGACCCTTGTTGTTTGTTCTTTGAACTTCTTATTGTCTGATCACGTTGATCACGTGTAGTTGTTGCCAGCTCCAACCAACCCCTGAGGGGTGGCTTACACTACCCAACACCCATCCAGCACAGGCGTCACTGGACCTGTAACCCTGGCAATAAAGGGTGCAGGGCGCATGTGCCCGTAACCAGTTCCACAAATGATCTCAGTGTGTCCGTGTGGTCATATGTATGCATGAGGGCACGGGCCATACCACATTACATTGTGCTGTGTACAGTGGGCGCAACCTTATCACCTCAGGCAGTGGGGTAGACCTGGGACATGTAGCTGTGTCGGACCCCCCTGTGAGCGTAAGGGAGTGGACCAGCGTATGGCAGTAGAGTGTAGAGGTGTGGTCATTCAACATGTGGCTCTGTGCGTGGTCGAGTTTAGGCCTTCCCAAGGAAGTTGCTAATGCATGTGTCTCTGGTGTAGTGTCGGCGCCACCCGTCACGCAATATACAATGTCACTATGTAGCATGCCTCCGGTGTGCGGGCTCGGCCGAAGGGGTTAATGAAGGAACGCAAGCCCGCTCGGGTCTGGGATCAGGCATGCCAACTGTTGTGTGTGTTGCTATTTCCACAGCATAGGCCAAAGGTCTACCCTCAACCACATGGCGAGTTCAGCCAGGCATGAACTCTACATCTGTGTCCGCCCTGTCCTTACCAAAGGCCTACACACACGTGGCTGCCCACCTTCAGTGCACAGCATCACTGTGTCGTTGTCAGGCTTGTGGACATGTGCAGAAAGGCATGACAATGGTGTGCCGTATGGGTGCAAGTGATGCAACCGCGCTGTGCACACTAGTGAATAGGCTCGGGGGAGGGAGGAGCAGCAGTGAGGCTACATAATACACATTGATGCCGCTCATTTGCACCAAGCAGTACATGTCATACAGGAATCACAAAGTCACAAATATCACACACCAATGAACCAGTGAGCCTGCCAACACATCATGCAGAACCAAATATTGACTCATGTCTCTGTGCACTGTCACAGGTGACCAAGGATTTACACTCTGTGCTTGAATGATGACACCCCTCCGAGCCCCGAACACACAGGCCCAGAGGCAGTACAATTTGGCCCACAAACGCACCAGGGGCATAGTGGACTGCACATTGGGCGTGTTGAAGTCACATTTCAGGTGCCTGGACATCAGAGGTGGAAGGCTCCTGTATAGCCCAGGCATTGTGTGCAAGATGATCGTTGCATGTTGTGTGTTGCACAACATATGTGTACGCAGCAATGCCCCATGGATACCAGTGCTAGATGCACCGGACGATGATGATGAAGATGAGGCAGGTGGACCACACCCCACTGCAGCTGGCATAGCCCTTAGGGACATCATCATTGACAATTTCTTCACATGAGCACGTCACATCGTGACAGTCCTTAGCAATCATGGGAGCGTACAAAATGACCATAGGTACAGCATGTGCAAATAAATGCATTCCAAAAGCACATTCCCTGAGTGCATGTCACTCATCTGTACAGGCACATCACTCAGACAGGTGTGTATGCGGCATGTGGGGCTAACATTTTTATGATGTGTTCATGGATGGTGGGTGCATCACCTCTGTGCAGAGATGCTGTTTATGGTGTCACGTATTCAAAGGGCCAGTTCTGTGTGTCACAGTTAGTAGGGAATCCCACTCTTCGGCGTTTCACATGTGTCCCAAATCATTCCATTTTGGCAGCCATTTGTGACCTAAAGGTAACAACAGGGCTCCTTCTGGGGTCAGATATGTACCTCCATGATGCAGGGATGCCCCCTGTGACTCAAGTCTCACAACATGGGCAATATGTACGTAAGTGGGAGTCATTACCGCTCCATTCGTCCACGCTTTCATAATTGATTGATCATGGTCATGACACGTCTGTGTGCGGGATGGGTGGCTTGTCCCCCTGCGATGTGAAGGGGAGATGCGGTTTCACAGTGTGTTCTATGCATGTTTCAGCATTGGCAAAGTTTACATGCAGACTGCATGTCAATGTATGTTGTGACTGTGAGGAGATGCCTATTTGGTGCGGGACAATGGTCATTTGTTCTACGTCACGGATGTGGGGTTGTGCTCGTACATTGCCATCTCACCGTTTTTTACTCTGCTTTTATGGTTTCACATTTTTGCGGTGGCGCGTTGATTTTAACGCGTTATTTGACGTGTTATTGAGGGACTATCGCATGGTGCCGCCGTGTTGAGAATACTACGTTAACACGGCATTGTTTTCTTGCGATAGATTGCAGTATGCACAGTTGCATTACGCTGATTTGGCGATGTTTATCACACGTTCTTGAGAATATCCCCCTGAATATTTTAACCTTTGGATGAAATACTACTAATTTATAAGGAATATCACTTTTACATAGATCGATTAGAGAAAATATAAATACGAAGTTTTTAAAATTTTAAAATTGTCACGTTTTATTCTAGGTCACAAACAAGAAAAACAAGATTAATTAGCATAGTCCTCTTATATATTGGAGGCTAGAGGGAAATAAAAATGGAACTTGTATATTCCAGTTGAAGGAAAAAGAAAGACTGAAACGTGTGGCATCTAATTTTTGGGTATTTGGATAACCTCGCATTTAACTGTGGTTTCAAGAGTAGATCTGAAAGTCATGACAGAATATTCATAACAAGAAATAATTACCTTATGGTCCTCTCTCCTCCAGATTAATGTATTGATGGGTCTCACTATAGAAACTGAGATCTATATGCCTCGAACATTTAAATAATAATGGAAATTATTGCACAGTATACAGAGACTTGAATTAATGGCACCAATGTGACTTACTGTAAATTGATATAATAACTGGGGAAGTTTAAGTCTTGATGTTTCTTTCAATTTTGTTTTATGGTATAGTGGTTTCAAGCATTTGATTTGTAAATTAAATGCACTGGTGTTGTCAAAATGAAAGTTTGTGATGTGGTTTTATGATAAATACATGACTTTTGTAATAGTTTTTATATGATGTCTGTAATTATACACGGTTTAATAGTTTTGTAATTTATATGTGTTTCTGTAGCCGTGAAGAAGTTGGTATGGACGAAAAGCATTGGCTAGAAGTAGGCACAAGAAGATGGTTTAAAAAAGAATGCTTTTCAACAAAGAAGCCACTTACAATAATTAAGAAGTTGGAGTCTGTGCAGTATTTGACACCGTGAGTTAAGAAATTGTTTTGCACTGTTTGAAGAAGTATTAAAAGTGCCAGAAGCATTAACTTTGCTGAGTCAAAAGCTTGATAAAACTGCCAGTTTACTCCCTGGTGATCAGGAGCTTTACCACAGTATTCTAATGAGCAACTAGAGTGCTAACATACAGAATTTATGTCAAATGTGTGCATATCTGAAAGCCAACTTGATGGAATTGAAATGGAAAACTGAAAACATGTTCTACTGAGGATACTGCAGTAAATGAGGAAATTAAGTAGCTTCATAACAAAACATTCTCCCAAGATGGCCACCAGAGAAAAAAAAGCCGAAATGTAGCACAAATATCACCAAAATGTAGCCCAGGATTAGCCCAATGACAGAAGTGTGCACAATGCCTCTTCTTTTTTTTTTTTGTTTTACAAAGTGCGGACTTGATCTGAATGTATTGGATTCCTTTAGCATCAGTTTCATTACATTATTTGGTGGCAATCTGAGCAACAGGGACCTGAGGTGCACAGGCGGTGTCAGTATTAACCTTTTGTGGAGCTTGTAGAGTTGTACTGCATGGAATTTTACGGAGTTACTGGAAAACTCCATGAAATTCTGCGGCGTTCCATAGACTGTTGGAGATAGTAGCACCTTTCATTGCCCCCCAGGCCCTCCGCACACCCCCTGCCCCTGACCCCCACATAGTTAGGCCTGACCTTACCTGTCCTGCACTTCTTCCTTGATGGGTGGGTATGGCCGCACTAGCTGTCCACGGCAGTGCAGCCTGGCCACCAGTCTCCTAGCCGCCACTGCCTTCCTTCCTGGTTCCTGCTCCTGCTGCTGGCTACACTCCGATTGCGCTCCTTCAGCTCGGAGAATTCAAATAACAGCCAGAACTGCAGTGTGCATGGCGTATTGCGTGAAGGCATGCCTGACCCGATGAAATCCCATGATACGGTCAGGCATGAGGTCACGCAATACACAATGGCCCTATTGGACTCTACACCCTCGCCCAGTAGCCCTAATGTGAGATAGTACAGTACACAGGGACGCGTCCATTTTGGTTTTAGGCATGGGGAGATTAAGAACCTGATTATGAGTTTGGCTGTGTGGGAGCAGGGCGGCAGGCCACTGCCCCACTCTCACACCGCCAAGCCTCACTGGTGGCTGCCCGCCGGATTACGAGTTTTCTCGTGGTCTGGTGGATGGCCCTTTGGCGTTCCCACAACAGTGCCTTTTAAAAAGGCACTGCAATGGGAAAGCCAAAGACTGTTCCTGCATGGGATAGTTGTAATACTGCTGTCAGACCACTGGTGCGACAGTACCCGACCACCACCACACATCTACCACAAGTTTGGTGGGCCTATGGACCACCCAACTCGTAATTTGGCCCTAAGTGATTTGCCCAGAATCACAGGCTGTTGAGTCGATGCCGAAAGTTGAACCTGGTTCCCCAGTTGCAAATTTGCCAGCTCTGGCCGTAACGCCACATCCTCTCCCCTAAGTGTAGCAAATAATCAAGTGATCAACTGGATAAAAAAAAAAATACAGCAAATAGTTTAAAAGCGCTTTGTTGCTATTTGAGAACTCACAAAATGTGTCCTCGTTTTTGTTTTTTTGAGCACTAACCATAATTTCTATGGGAAAAATACCTACTCATTTATTATTTATAAAGGAAATTCTTTAGGTATTACAGTTTTGATTACATCCTGATGACATTGGGTGTGCCACACTATAATAGATATAGAATGTTAGCAATCTAGTTGTACATTAGAACACTGTGGGGAGGCAGAGGTCAGGGGCACGGAATTGGACAACTGAGGGCAGAGAGGAGGGGGCAGAGACAGCAAGTTGACCATGCTGAGCAGCAGGCAGAAGGGGCAGTGGCAGCACAACAGACCATGTAGGGCAATGGGAAAGGGGGGCAGGGACAACAAACGAGCCATTCAGCACAGGAAAGAGAGGGTGTGGCAAAACAACAGATCACTGGGAGCGGAAGGAAGAGGCAGTTAAAGTACAACCATACATGCCAACAGACCTTATTCAGGCAGGAAACTCCCAATGTTTTTAAGCCCAAAAGGGCTTTATTTTAGCCACATTCCAGCTAAAATATCTTCTTTTTCAGTGTAAATCATAGAGGAAAATCACTTCCCTAGATTTTTTTTCCTTTTCTCTATGGTACAGCCATACCACAGTGCTCACCTGGACAGACTACTCTATCATCTACTTCACCATCTCAGGATCCCTGGCACTGCTTCCAAACTGCTTAGCTCCTCTCACCATAGCTGGAACAAAGTATCCGAGAGCCAGTGGACCGACGCCCTCAACACATCCCACCCGTACACCGCAACCAACCTAGAACAGGCTATTTCTCCACCTGGATCACATATTGCACCGACAGAGTTACCCCATCAAGCCTACCAAACTCAAGAGACCCTCCAAACAAGCCATCTGGTAAACCATGGAACTGAGAACTGCAAAACCAACTGCAAGCAACTAGAAAGGAAATGGCACAGAAGCAAGAAGCCCACAGACTGAACCGCCTTCAAGTAGTCGTTCAACCAATACAATCAACTACTGAAAAAGACAAAAAGGAGCACCCTAGCCGATCCCATTGAAACTATCCCCATCCACAGCAAAGAGCTCCTCAACATCGTCAAAGAGTTCTCCAACCTCTCTGCCACCAAAAACACCATCACAGATTGTCAGGAACTCTGTGACTCCCTGGACTATTTCTTCTACAACAAGATCTCTACCATCTACAAAAACGTATAACCCCACTCACTTCTGCCGACACCCTCAGCCTCCTCTCTCCAACAGATACTAACCCCAATGCCACCTCCGACCACCTGCTCACCACCAGGGAGCATTTCACCACACAAAACACCACAGCCATAATGAACTCTGTCCACTCAGGAGCACATATGGACCCCTGTCCCCACCACATCTTCACCCTCAGGAGCAAGATGATCAGCAGCAAGCTCACCACTATTTTCAACTCATCCATAACCACAGCCTTATTCCCCAAAGCTTGGAAGCACAGAAGTCAAACCGCAAACTCTCAGAACACCTGGAGATCAACAATCTTCTGGATCCCTCCCAACCTGGATTCCTTGCTAAGCACAGCACCAAAACCGACCTTATTGCTGCCACTGACAACATCAAAACCATCCTTGACTGGGGTGAAGCAGCGGTCCTAATGCTCCTCGACCTCACAGCAGTATTCAACACAGTATCCCATCACACTCATATCAAGAGGCTTCATCACATTGGAATCCACATCAAGAGGTTTCATCACATTGGAATACATTGAGAAGCTCTCAAATGGATTGCCTCTTTCCTCACCGGAAGAACCGAGAGAATCCACCTACCACCGTTCACCTCAGAACCCAAGAACAGCATCTGCGGCATCTCTCACGGCTCGTCCCTCAGCCCTACACTGTTCAACATTTATATGACCCCCTTGGCCAGCATCATCATCAGAACCCAGGGAATGAACATCATATCCTATGCAGACGACAACCAGCTCATCCTCTCACTATCAGAAGATGCCTTCACCAAGAAGGCCAACTTCCATAAGTGTATGACAAGCATTGCCAACTGGATGAAAAACAACTGCCGAAAACTCAAACAGACAAAACAGAAGTGGTGATCTTCATAAACAACACCTCCCTCTGGAACGACTCCTGGTGGCCTTCCGAACTAGGACCAGTGCCCACTCCGATAGACCACGAACACAACCTTGGCATCATCCTGGACAGCAAGCCTACCATGAAAACCAGATCAATGCAGCATCGTCGTGCCTGCTTCCTCATTCTTCACATGATCCGTAAGATCTTCAAATTGCCCCTCATCAACACCAGACGTATCGTCACTCAAACTCTAGTCACCAGCCGGTTGGACTACGGCAATGAACTCTACGCAGGAATCACAATTCAACTACTGAAGAGACTACAGATCATACAGAATTCAGCGGCCAGATTCATCCTTGCCCTCCCCTCTCCCGACCCTTTCAGAAGAGATGCCAATTCAAGATCCTGATCCATACCTACAAAACCCTTCACAATCTGGGACCAGCATACATTAAACACAACCTGAACTTCCACCATCCTTCCAGACATCTGTACTCTGCCTCCCACTCCCTCGCACACACCTCGCATCCCCTGAAGCAACAGAGGAGGATGCTCCTCCTCCAACCTCATAGTGAAAACCCAGAACAACCTCCTTCTTCTCTTACGGACTTCATCCTCTCTCCTGGAATTGAGAAAAGGACTCAAAATCTGGCTGTTCAATAGAACCTTGAGCAACTATACCTTCAGCACCTGGATACTCTCATTGTGAGCTGCCACACTTATAAATCCTGATTGATTGAAAATCTCCCTCTTACCAAGTTCAAAATGTTGGCATATATGGTACATTGGACCACAGAGGGCAGGAGGAATGGGGTAGGGACATAGACCCAGACAATAGGGTGCAGGAGGGAGGTGGGCAGGGCCGCCAAACTGACCTTGAACAGCAGGTGCCAGGTTTTGAATCAGTACAAAATAATACCACACAGGGCAAGTGGGAGGGCAGGCAGCACAACGTATCCAGGAAAGCAATAGGGAGGGAACAGGGCCATGCACATGGACAATAAAGATCAGAGGGAAAGAGGCAAGGGCAGCAAGAGGACCATAACAACAGACAGGAGGGGCAGTTGCAGCTCTATAGACCACGAAGGGCAGGAGTGAGAGGGTGGACATATGCCAATGGATCATGAAAGGCAGGAGGAAGGGGACGGTGGCCAGCACATGGAAAACAGGGGGCAGAGGACAGGGTAGGAGCAGCAAGCTGATCATGCTGGGTAGGTGGGATGGGCACTGGAAGCACAACACACCATGGAAGGCAAACAGGGAGAATATAATGACATACACACAGACAATGGAGGGAAAGTGGGAGGGGGTCAGGGGCAGCAAGCTGACCACACAGGGCAGGTGGGAGGGACACTGACAGCACAAAAGACCATACATGTCAAGCGGGAGGGTTAGTGGCAGCACAACGGCCATGGTGAGCAAACTGAAGAGGGGGGTATTCACAAAAGACCATGAAGGGCAGAAAGAAGAGGCAAGGGCTGTACATAGACAAGAGAGGCAGGGAAAGGGGGCAACAGACCACGCACAGTGTGCAAGAGGAGCAGTTGCAGCACGCCAGAGTAAGGAGGGCAGAAGGGAGTGGAAGAAAAATGGACCATGGAGGACAGGAGGGAGGGGATAGGCGCATGGAACTCGGACAATGGAAGGCAGGGTGGAGGGGTAGGGACAGACGGCAGTCATCTAACCATGTTGGGCAGGCAGAAGAGGCAGCGCCAGCTCAACAGAACACTCTGAGTAGACAGGAGGGGCAGTGGTAGGTCCATGAAATATGATGAGCAAAAGAGAGGTAGCAGGGGCATGCAAACATACTTCAGAGGATGGGTGAAGGAGGGCAAAGGCTACAAGCTAGGCAAAGAGGCTAAGCAGGAGGGCAATGATAGGGGCATAGCCTCAGGCAATGGAGGGAAGGAGGAGTGGCCAGGGTCATCAAGCTAACTGGAGGGCAGTGGCAGCACATCTGATCATGAAGGGCAGGAGGGAGGTGTCAGGGGCATGGATTTGGACAACAAACGGCAGGGAGAAGGTGGGTAGGGGCAGCAAGCTAACTGTACAGGGGAGGCGGGAAGGTATGTGGGAGAACAACAGCCACACAGGGCTGGACAAGAAGGAAGGGGTATGGACTTGGACAATAGAGGGTAAGGAGGAGGAGGGGCAGGTTAGCAAGCTTTGCTGGTGGCACCACAACGAACAATGCCAGGCTAGACCATGCGCCCAGCACCCCCCCCCTTGCTATATGATGTACATCTTACCTTACGTTAAAAAAACCTAGAAATTCACTGAAAAAACAAAGGTTAAAGTGACGTTATAGTTAAGAATTGTAAGAATATCTAACTTTACATTAAAAAACACTAAAATCTCACTGAAAAAACTAAAGTTGAAGGGATGTTATAATTAGGTGAAAATGTCATGTAAGACATACCATTTGAAATTAACAAAACTGCTGGAACTCACCAATTATAGTTATCTCAAAAATCACTGACTCATACCCTAAAGTAACTATAACTTGCTCCCTTGCCATGCACTCCATATAATCTTGAATATTGCATCCCTCATGACATATTCATTGACTACATTTATTACATTCTTAATCACATCTGAAATTCCATCACTGTTGATGATACGCTGCATGGCAGCGGCAACAGTTATAGGTAATTTAGGGTACGAGTTATAGTTGCTTGAGATAGGCTTGAGAGAGTCTTGTGGGAGCACCCGTTTAAAATGGAGCATTCTGATTGGCTCAGTGAGCTTTTTTCCCCTTGTACCAATTCACTTGATGGGAGTCAGCAAGAGTAAGCTTTCTGAATGGCTGCCAGCAACATCAGAAAAATGTTGCTGGCAGCCATTACAGGTCTCTGGGACATAGGGCCTGATCTAGATCTTGGCGGACGGGTTACTCCGTCACAACAATTTTTGACACGATGATGAGATGTCATCAGTGATGCCATAAATGATGTCATAGAACATGTCATGAGTGATGTAATATGTGAGGTCATGAGCAGTGCATGGTGGGGGCGCAAGTTATAGTTAGCTCATTTAACACTAATGTTGTCACTGACATATTCACCTAACTATAACATTACATTAACCTTTGTTTTTTCTAGCTAATTTCTACATTTTTTCTGATCTTTTTATCACATCTAACTATAACATTACTTTATTTACTTTATTAACCTTCATTTTTTTCACAAAAAAAAATGCAAAGGGTAAAGAAATGCTATAGTTAGGTGAAAATGTCAGGTAAAACATTATCTCAAGGAACTATGACCAGTGCCCTATAGTAACTATAACTCGTGCCCCCGCCAGGCACAGTGTTTTCATTAATGAAGGAAATTCAGCTGTTGCAGTGATATCATTAGCAGTGATGGTGCAAGTTATAGTTACTTTAGGGCAAACATGAAAGTTGTTTCCAATATATAGGATACTTAAAATGGGCTTTAGGTCAGTCACTTACTTATGATTAGATTGCTTTTTAAACTATCTCAGGTTTCGGCTCTTGATACAATGACTCTCTGCCTTGCACATGTTTTTGTCTGGCCCAGGACAATTTCAGTCTAACAGTACTCTGGTTGAATGTGTTGTATCTCTCCAGTGCTTGCTACAGGTGTCTCTTTTCTTTCTTTACCTTTTCGCATTCCATGGAAGTGCATGTCTTTCCTTTGTCTCTCTCCTGCTTGTTCCTACTAAGATGACAACAACCCCATCTGTCACTCTCCCCAACCATGTGATTATCCCTGTTCCATTCCATCTTTTCAATGTATTTATTGATTTTTTAAAAGGGTCCAGCAGCTTCAAAGTGCTAGTGGACCATTTGATTCCTTTGTAGTGCTGCCACACGCTTTCTTTTTTGAGTGGGGGCTGGTGATCTTTTCAAGTAGTGGGGTGTAATACTTGCCAGGAGTTCACCCTAATTTTTTCAAAAGGTTGACTTGAGAGTTCCCTATATGTTAATAATGACATTCATTGTGCAAAGATCAGCATCCTGTTATGTGTACCCCTTTACACCAATAAGTATATACAATATTCTAGTACCAGAATTTTGCCATTGATACTGCTCATATACCATGGGTGGCCCGTATGTCAACAATTACTTTCATTATTTCAGAGCCAGCATTTTCCCCTGGTTTACTTGACTTCACTTATTCATATGCACTCTCAAACTCAGATTCTCACGCACTTTCACTCTCAGTGACACTCTCAAACACCCTCACTCAATCTCAATCACTCACAAATACACTTACAAATACATTCACAGAAAAACAATATTTTGTTCTTACTTACCTTGCTTTCTTTGCTGTCAACTAAGAGCCTCCATGGCAGTAGCAGACCAGGAATCTGGTACTGAACATTGGAATCAGCAAGCCATGCTTTGAAAAAGAAGTCAAATAAAGCAACAAAGCCAAGGTTTGAAAAGGGGAAGGCCCACCTCAGTCCTTCTCTCTGCTTCTTGTTAGGACTGTGACAGTGTTGGGGATAGTGCCCCTGCTTCTCTATATGGCTTTTCATTAGCCTTTGAAATGTACTCATGTGCACTCTGATAGCCACACTTTAGCAGATATACTGTGCTACCTGAGACATGTGTAGTATGTCGGCTAAGTGAAATGGACTGTGCTTGTGTGAAGGGATCATAGTTGAACTACGCCTCTCAAACAAGTACAATCCAGACATCCACCTACAGAATACTGTGTTTTTTAAACAGCACTCTGTAGCCGGATAGTGCCTCAGCACCACTCCTCCTGTTGTAATCAGGGGCCTGGAGACGAGGCAGGAAGGACTGACTGACCTAAGGTAAGCCAAGGAGGGGAGGCGGCAGTCCCAACACTCCTGGAACCTCTAAGGCTTTCCTCTCCGAGAGCTGCAGCAGGTAAGTGTTATGTTTTTGATGACTGGTGCATGCGTGTATGTATGTGCATTTGTGAGTGAGTGTCGTGAATGAGTATGTGTGTGTGTGTGTATGTATGTATGTGAATGCATGGGTGTGTCTGTGAGTCCCCCACCCAGCCCCGTCAAAGTTGTACTTACCGCTTACCACTGAAAGTGTCACTTACCCATTCTCAGCATTTTTAGGTCGAGCATTCAAGACCTCTGGTATATACTTTAGTATATACTTATATGAGTATGTACTTTTTGGGCTCTGGAGATCAGCCCTAGGACTTGTCTGCTTCTGGTTAGGGACTTTTGTTTTTCTGTTAACTGCCTCTATTTAACTGTCTTGATAGAAAACAACCAGTAGAGGTCAGTAAAATGCCAGAATGCTTTCTGCTTGTTCAACTACCTCTAATTAACTGGCTTGATAGAAAACGACCAGTAGACTAAGTAAAATACCTGAATTGCTTTCTGCTGAGGGGCTTTCCTTTTTTTATTTTTCTGGCAACTGCCTCTATTTAACTTTCTTGATAGAAAGTGACCAGCAGAGGTCAGTAAAATACCAGAATCACTTTAGCATTCTTTAGATTCCAGTCCATAGAAATTGTCTTCCACGAACACCCATAGACAATAATATTTTTTCAAATCTTGTATTTTCATTGATATGACCACCGAAGGCCCTGATTTCATATTAAAAACAGATCTTTGGGCTATACCATTTCCCCCTGAAAGGCAATATTTCTCTCCTTGTGTTCCCACACCTGTAATTTCACACAGTTTTGTGCTTACTTTCCCTCCATGTTAAATAACAGTAGATGTTCCAGCACCCAGGCTACTGTGCTGCATAGCTAATTACATATAAGGTCCCAAAGGTGAGACCGATTGCATTGCAAATGCTTGTTTTAAGTGTTTCCAAGATTTCGTTCCATTATATTTCCTCTTTATGATTCTGCAGTTCATCCTATTGTGATATCGAGTGTGAGTGTGAGAATGTAAATCAGTAAATTGTTTTATTTCGCACACCTACTTTGTAGGTAGTTGTGAATTCTTTTTAATGAAGTGTGCGCCGCGTAATTGCTGGCTATTTACTCGATTTCTCATTTGAGAAAGTAGTTTTGCACACTAAGAAAAGAGAATCCAAGATGTGTTGTGGGAGCATTTCCAGAAACACGACAGTGTGTTGACATCCTTTCATAGGTATGATGTCATGTTACCATTTGCCTGTATTGCTATTTTTTGCTAACTTTTCAGCAAGTCCATCAATTAGTCACCAAATCTCGCCGGCCGTGGGAGGAAGAGCTCCCACGAGGATGTTATTTTTACCTGCAGTTCATCTGCCGAAAGCATGTTATTTTCTGCGTAACTCATGTTAACCATTCTGTCCCCAGCTCTCTCCTAGCGAGCGTTGAATCTTTCTAATAAAGTCTTTTTATTCTCACTCTAACATTAATAATTTACACCATCATTGTTACAGACAACTAAACAGCCAAGAGGGAAACATGTCATCTTTGTGTAAATACACGAACGTGTTGTTGAACTAGTTTCTCGGGATTTTTTTTATACAGAAAAGTGTAAAAATAGCATGCAGGCTTGATGTCGCACAGAAATCCAGGTTCATGAAGTCGAGGGGAACAGATGAAACACATTTTTTTTCTTTTAGAGCAAACACCATGAAATCAAGCCTCAAAATGAAACTTCTTTTAAGTGGTTATTTAGCTTATTATGGAACAAAATTGCTGCTGCTGCCTAGTCCTCATTTGTCCTGTCTCGTTTGCGGTTAAATATATTTTTAATACAATTTATTACATTTTAACAAAATAATAAAGCAGTACGATTCTCGGTTTTTTTTTGTAAGCTTGTGATAAAAAGTAAAGAAATATATTTAAAAATAATCCGCTGTGCAATCTGAATATATTCTGCGTAGTGAAAAAGAAACGGATATCTTTGGTTTGGATAATATTTCTACAGGAGAGAGGCATATAGATTGCATAGAAATGTTGAATATTGTGTCGTTCGTTCACGTCCTTCCGTTCGACCGACACGTTATATTTTTTATTGCGAGGCCTAAGGGTGGGAAAGCACTGTCCGCCTCTTCACAGGGTGTTTGAAGCGCCTCTCGCTTGGCATTCATCAGCTGACACAATGTTGCAAGAAAGCTATTTCTTCATCCTCTGGGGACGGTTTTATAGGACAGGATTAAAGTCGTAGTCTCAATAGCGCTTCCACCTGGCTGCCTCCCGGTGACTGACAGGGGCCTAATGGCCATTTCTGGTCCGGCCATCGCTGATTGACAGATGCCTAATAGACGCACCCTGTCTCCACAGCCCCGGAGATACGGGGCGAGCGCACATCTTTCACTGCAGAAATATGTTTAACAAAGTGTCACATGCCGAGAGGCGAGCACATGCCATCCGTAGAGAGCGCTACTTGGGTGACAAAATCTGCTGTCAGCTTCACATGATGGAAAATCCATACAGGGATGTCGACAGATAGCGCTGTCAACGGAGGGCGCCGCTATCGTCTTGTAATCAGCCCGCTATGATCTCTGGAATGCATTAAGATGTACCTGTAGCAGTAAACACATCTATTTAGCAGCGTGCGACAGCCAGTCCTTCCCACCGATGTCAAGACTTCAGGAGAGTGCAGTGAAAATGTACCTGAGCATCGTCGAGCCGGCTGCAACAAGACACATGCACTGATGGGATTAGAGAGCCATTTTAGAAGAGGCTGCTTCTCTGAGTCAGTTAAAGATGTTATATCTATGGTCCTCCGATGGGTATGGCCAGCCCCGCCCCCAGATGGGTTAACCCGATGTGCTCCCCTCCTTCTCCGAGACATTTGGTTCGACCTAAATTATGAGGTAGTCATGCATGAAATTAATACAAGGTTGGCAAGTTTTGGCAAAGCAATAAATAGGTCTGGTGTTGGCAATTCTTGTTTTGTCATGGTTTTTGCAAAAACGTTTTTTGTTTGTCGATATGCTCTACTGAATCTAAACAAAAAAAATATTAATTTGCTACAGGCAAAAAATGGTTTTTGGTTCTCAAAAAAACCACACATTACCATAGTACTCCCAATCACTTAAGGGAACTACTTTGTATGTGGATGTGAAAGGGTGGCATGCCGTAACTCGTTGTGAAGTCAGCCAATGGCTGAAGTGGCAGTTGTATTGCCCCCAAACACATGCCGGAGTAGGTGCAAGAAAAATGTTAATGACACCAAACACAGACTAATGAATGAAGTCTGCTGAATCCTCCAAAAGTAACTATGTTAGTCCCATCATTTTAGTGACAGCAAAAGGTCTTGGCTAACACCGACCCAAAATACAATAAATCTGGCATTGGCTGGAAGCTTCTTGCCTTTGAAAAATAAAGAGAGAAAAAAAGAAAGAAAGAGAAAATTACAGAATGTAAGAGAAAAAGAAATAAAGGGAAGAGAGCAGGAAGAGAAAGAAAGAAAGAAAGAAAGAAAGAAAGAAAGAAAGAAAGAAAGAAAGAAAGAAAGAAAAGGCAAGAAAGAAAAGGCAAGAATGAAAAAAGGTGAAGAAAGAAAGAATGGGAGGAGGAATGGGGAAGAAAGAAAGAAGGACAAAAAGAGAAAGAGAAGGAACGTAAGAAAGAAAGAAAATAAGAAAGAAAAGAATAACCAAATAAAGCACAGTTTTAAATGAATGCAATTTGATCTGGTAGGCTGTGAAATACCAGCAGTCAGAAAAACAAATTTACAGCAGCATTGGCAGGATAAAGGGGTGTGCATCAGAAACGTCGTGCTATAACATCACGCTCTAAACACAAAGGCAACTCTAAAGTAATTAAAAGTAAAAACACAAACACTGGCAGTGAAGGGAACTAGCTTGTGTGCGGTGCGCTTCTTGTGAGAGAGCGAACTGCAGTCACTCAAAGTGAGGTTAACAAGTGGTTTAAGTAGACTGACTCACTGTCTCATGCTATATGCTGCAGTAGGTGTATTCAAAATTAGGGCTGGGCGTAGTTGGCATAGCGCCACTACGCAGAATTTTTGAAAAAATTTGTGGAAAACGAGTGCACGTCCTGAGGGTCCGTGTGCCTGGGACAGGAGTCCCTCGTGCCTGAGCAGGCTCCCCGATCTCCCCGGCCTGGCTGGGTTGAGAAGCAGGGACCGGCCCGGGGCCTGGGTTTCGGTCAGGGCCTAGGGTTTGGGAGCCCCCGTCCTGTGGCCTGCCAAGTGTCCATCTGCTCGGGACAAGGGTCCCCGGTGCAGAGCCCCGGAGACCTGCAAGGCTCCATGGGTCCAGGGCAGTCCTTCCCCGGGCGGCGGGGCCCCAGGAGCGCCTGCGGGCCTCCCCATGCCTGAGGCCCAGCATGGGGTCTCCGAGCCCCCTGAGCCCTGCAGCCCCAGGGCCCTGCAGCCCCAGAGCCCTGCAGCCCCCGAGCCCTACAGTCCCCAAGCTCTGCAGCCCCCGAGCCCGCAGCCCCCGAGCCCTGCGTTGGCAGGCGGGAGCCCTCCCGCGATGGCTCGGGGCAGGCAGATGGGAGTCCTTTCAGTCCCGGCCATCTGGTCGCACATTTCCCCTCGTCCATCTGGTCGCACGCAATGCTTTCCAATGGGGCGACCAGATGGCCGGGCCGACCTGAAAGTCCAGATGAGGGCTCATTTGCCTCCCGGATCCCAGCCAGGGCTCCAGGAGGTCAGGAACGTTCGCACCTAGGGTCCCCTGAGCCTTGCGGTGCGCACAGGTTCCCAGAAAGAGGGGTAGCCTTCCTCCGGATTACTAGGGGCAGGGTATGCCAGGACACCCCTCCCGGGCTGGTGGTTTTCTGCCGGGGACCAGATGGGCTATGCCCAGACAACACCTCCTTAGGCGTCCGGGGCTCGCTCCTCCGGCCCACGGCGTGGCAAAGTGCCCGGGACGGGCTCCATGGTTTCCAGGCAGTCATCCCCCAGGCGTCCGGGCCCGAGAGCTCCAGTGGTCCTCCCTGGGCTTGAGGCCCAGCCGGGGTCCCCGAGCCCCTGGGAAGCGGAACCCCCGAGCCCTGTGCGGGCAGTCGGGAGCCCTACCGCGAAGGCTCGGGGTTGGCAGATGGGAGTCCTTTCGGTCCCGGCCACCTGGTCGCACCTCTTCCCTCGGCCATCTGGTTGCACACAATGCTTTCCAATGGGGGGACCAGATGGCCAGGCCGGCCTGGAAATCCCGATGAGGGCTCATTTGCCTCCCGGAACCCAGCCAGGGCTCCAGGACGTCGGGCACGTTCATGCCTAGGGTCCCATGAGCCTTGCGGTGTGCACGGGTTGCCAGAAAGAGGGGTAGCCTTCCTCTGGATTACTAGGGACAAGGTACTCTGGGACCCCTCTCGGCCTAGCGGTCCTCAGCCGGCAGCTGGACGGGCCAGGATGCCGCCCCATCCCTGGGTCCGTCCCTGGGCCTGCCGCATGGCAGGCTGCCCTGGATGGGGTCCGGCGGGCCTGGGGAGCCTCCCTATGCTGGGCTTGGTCCAGGGGCCCCAAGGAGGGTAGTCTCCCCACCCCAGGCTCTGTCCTCAGTTCTGCTGCATGGCAGGGTGCCCGAATGAGGTCCCGCGGGCCTGGGGAGGCTTTCCCTTCGCCGCTGGGCCTGGGAGCTCTGGCTGGGTCCAGGGGCCCTGCCGGGCCCCGGGTCAGGTGCTCTAACCCTGGGCCCCATCCCCCGTCCTGCCACTCTGCCAAAGGTCTGGGACTGGGTTCCATTGTGCCTGGGGAGCCTCCCCTTGCTTGGCTGGGTTCAGGAGCTCCGGCCGGGGCCCCTGTGGCCCCTGGGGAGTGTGGCTTTCCCACCCTGGGCTCCGTCCTTGGTCCTGCCGTGTGGCAGGGTGCTCAGGATGGTGTCCGGCAGGCCCGGCGAGGCTTCCCCTGCGCCTCCGGGCCTGGGAGCCCCGGCTGGGTCCAGGGGTCCTGCCGGGCCACGGGCCGGGTGCTCCGTCCTCGGTCCTGCCATGTGGCAGGGTGCCTGAGACGGGGTCTGGAGGGCCCGGGGAGGTGTCCCATGCACCTCCGGGCCTGGGAGTCCCAGTTTGGTCCAGGGGCCCCATTGGGCCCCAGGTCTGGTACTCCAGCCCTGGGCCCCGTCCCCCGGCCTGCTGCTACACCAAGGGCCCAAGACAGGGGTCTGTTGGTCCCATGCAGGCCTCCCCTGCTTGTCAAGGTGTCTGTGGGCCCCAGGTCGGAGGGCCCGTCGGGTCCCCCTCGCAGCCTCCATAGCTGGGGCCCAGCTGGGGCCCTGGGCCTCTGGTCCCCCATGCCCCGGCACCCGCTCACTCTTTCGTTGGGGCACAGAGTGACCAGATGGCTTGCCTTTTGTGCCCGGCCATCTGGTCGCACCTTTCCCCTTGGCCATCTGGTCGCACCTATCCCCTCGGCCATCTGGTCGCACCCAATGCTTTCCTATGGGTGACCAGATGGCTGGGCTTCCCTGGAAGTCCCGATGAGGGCTCATTTGCCTCCCCAATCCCAGCAAAGGCACCAGGAAGTCGGGTATCATTAACGGTGGAGCGGCCCGAGCGACTGACGGCACCAGCCTGAAGCCCTCAGCTGCTCCTGCAAGCAGTAGCACACACCGTAGGCACAAGGCCCGGCCCTGCCCTGGTGCTCCCCGGCTGGCGGAGCGGTCCACGGCCGCATGGGGTGCTCGCGTGAGGACCGGGCCTTCGGCGGGCCTCTTCCACCAGGGAGGACCTGACCGACGAGTGAGGGACTGGGGACGGGGGGCAGCCCCCATCTACTGTCCCTCTCTGGGAGGGGCACATCGGTAGGCCCTCCTGAGATGGAACCCAAGCTCACCCGGCACCACCCCCACGGTGGGGGGAAACCGAATGGCAGTGGGCTGGTACCACCCCCCCTAGAAGGACCTGCTGCTGGCTGGGCCCTCCTGCGCCCAATGTCCCGGCCCGTCCGCGATCCAGGCGACTGAGGAGGGGCCCTTCTCTTGTGGCACGGCAGCCTGGAAGAGAAGGGGTCGAGGGCCTGTGAGGGGACCCCAGCTCCTCTCGGTAGGAGGCGTGCGGGATTGGGAGCTGCCTGGCTCTTCCCTTCCGGTGCCTCTGGCACGGGCAAGGGTGGGGTGGGCTGTACAAGCCAGCTTGGTGCACGGCTTGGGGTCACCCAGCGATGGACGGCTGAGTTGCAGTTGGGGCGACCCTCCCTCGTTGCCAGGTACCCGGTTTGACCCGGTCCCGTGCGGCTGGGCCGAGGTGTTTGAAGACTTGTGCGGTCCCTCTCGGTTGCTCCGGAGAGACCGGCGGCTGCGGGGCTGCCTGCTCCTGATGCACCGGGAGCCCCCTTCCTCACCTGCGGGTGGGTGGGGGGACTCCTGGGCTGAGCGCCTGGCAATGTTTTTTTCTCCCAACGGTGCAGTCTGACACCCAGAGGGGAAGACTTGAAGGGGGCGCCCGGGCTGTCTCGCAGCGCGGGCATCAGACAGATGGCATCGCCTTCCTCCCACCTCTCCTGTGCCCGCAGGTGGGTGAACATTTTCAAAAAGTTGCCTGTGACTCTTAGCGGTGGCTCACTCGGCTCGCGCGTCGATGAAGAACGCAGCTAGCTGCGAGAATTAGTGTGAATATAGGACACATTGATCATCGACACTTCGAATGCACCTTGTGGCCCCGGGTTCCTCCCGGGGCTACGCCTTTCTGAGGGTCGCTCGATCGTCAATCGCCCCGGGGCTCCCCCGGGACGCGGCTGGGGCCGTCGCAGGGTTAGCTCCGCTTCCCTTCGTCCCCCCTCAAGGTCAGACTCCCCTGATCGCCCGTGGCAGGGTCCCTCACTGGGTCCTGCCGCGGAGATAAGCCGCCAGCACGCCTGGCCCTGAGAAGGGGTCTGGCGACCGGTCTGCCCCGGGCCCGTCCCGGGCACCTGGCTGTGTGCCGCATTTGGTTGTCTGTGGTGTCCCACTGGCTGCCCGCGCGCACGTGCCTCGGGCGACCACCTTCACGGCCGGCTTCCCGGGGAGGGCGAAACCCCTCCAGATCCGATCTGGGGAAAGAGGGCGCGTGCTGCCGGGATGCCAGGCCCCTGCTCTGGCAGGGGCCTGGCCTTCCCTGGCTCCCCCTCAACGCTCCGGCGTTTTCTTATGACTACGACCTCAGATCAGACGTGGCGACCCGTTGAATTTAAGCATATTACTAAGCGGAGGAAAAGAAACTAACCAGGATTCCCCAGTAACGGCGAGTGAAGAGCCCAGCGCCAAATCCCCGCCAGGCTGCGGGCGCGGTAAATGTGTCATACAGACTGGCTCCCCAGCATCGCTCAGGGGGCCCAAGTCCTTCTGATCGAGGCTCACCCTGCAGACGGCGTTAGGCCGGTAGCGCCCCCCGGCGCACCAGGATAGGGTCTTCTCGGAGTTGGGTTGCTTGGGAATGCAGCCCAAAGCGGGTGGTAAACTCCATCTAAGGCTAAATACGGGCACGAGACCGATAGCCAACAAGTACCGTAAGGGAAAGTGGAAAAGAACTTTGAAGAGAGAGTTCAAGAGGGTGTGAAACTGTTGAGAGGTAAACGGGTGGGGTCCGTGCAGTCTGCCCGGAGGATTCCACATGGCGGGAAGGTCGGTGGCCCGGGAGGTCTGGATCCCCTCTGCAGGACCGGCGCCCGGGCCCTGCCCGGCCCCTGCAGGGCGCATTTCCTCCGCGGTGGTGCGCTGCGGCCAGCTAGGAAGGCTTCGTGGTGGCAGGTGGCCCTCCGCTCCGGCGGAGGGTGTTACAGCCCCCCTGGCAGCAGCTTCGCCGTGTCCGCAGGGCCGAGTCAGATTCGACCGCCTCTGTGCCCTCCCCCGGGCACCCGTCCCCAGCCGCTCCTCGGGGCGCGCCGGGGCGGTTGAAGGGGGGACGGGCCCCCTGCTCCCGGCACGACTGTCGACCAGGGCGGACTGTTCTCAGTACACCCCGACCACATCACGCTGCCGGGCAGGGAGGCCCACGCCGGGTGCCAGGTGTCTGCGGCAATGTAGGTTACCCACCCGACCTGAAACACGACCAAGGAGTCTAACACATGCGCGAGTCGGAGGGCCGAGCGAAACCCTGTGGCGCAATGAAGGTGAGGGCCGGCGCGCTGGCTGGGGTGGGATCCTGCCGCGCTTCCAGTGGTGGGCGCACCCACCGGCCCGTCTCGCCCGCTCCATCGGGGAGGTGTAGCATGAGCATGCGTGATAGGACCCGAAAGATGGTGAACTATGCCTGGGCAGGGCGAAGCCAGAGGAAACTCTGGTGGAGGTCCGTAGCAGTCCTGACGTGCAAATCGGTCATCCGACCTGGGTATAGGGGCGAAAGACTAATCGAACCATCTAGTAGCTGGTTCCCTCCGAAGTTTCCCTCAGGATAGCTGGCGCTCGGAGCCCCCAGTTTGATCTGGTAAAGCAAATGATTAGAGGTCTTGGGGCCGAAATTATCTCAATCTATTCTCAAACTTTAAATGGGTAAGAAGCCCGGCTCGCTGGTGTGGAGCCGGGCATAGAATGCGAGTGCCTAGTGGGCCACTTTTGATAAGCAGAACTGGCGCTGCGGGATGAACCGAACACCGGGTTAAGGCGCCCGATGCCGACACTCATCAGACCCCAGAAAAGGTGTTGGTTGATATAGACAGCATGACGGTGGCCATGGAAGTCGGAATCCGCTAAGGAGTGTGTAACAACTCTCCCTGCTGACTCAACAGCAAAGCATTATGGACATTGTGGTCTTTTGAAAAATGAACTAAGATCAGTGGTAACAAATGGAGGATACAAAAAAAATCTAATTATATCAAATGATAAATTATATATATATATGTATATATGTGTGTATATATATATGTATATATTTTTTTAAGTGGAGGGGGATAAACGATTTGTCATTTTATAGCTCGGCATAGACAGCACTGTGCTAGTCCTATGCTTAAAGACTTTGTAAGTTATAGTTAGCTCAGATAACTATAACTGCTAAACGTTTGTGGTTTTGTGTATGTGAAATATGAGCCTAACTATAACGTCCCTCTAACAGTAGGTTTTTTCAATGAATATATATTATATATATATATATATATATATATATATATATATATATATATATATAAAAAACCATGTTCTCTTCTCCTGAAAAGAACGAGCCCACGCGGGTACATCAGGAAACTCGCTTTATTGAAAACCAAGGCGTAGGCATGACGCGTTTCGTCAGAATTACTTTCCCAAATGCCGCCATAAAATTGAGGTTCCCAGGTGTCCACATTAAAACACAATTGCCTCACTGCGATTGGATAAGGCATCGTGGCAGGTAGAGGGGGATGTCCTGAAACCCGGCAATCCTTAATTGTGAAGCTGCTGGTTCTAAGGTGCAGCATATTGGTCTTTTTTTCATATCTGTCTTTAGATACGCTGCTGCAGCCTAATGTGAGAAGGGATTATATTTGCAGATGATCCTGTGTCTAGTGGCCCAACCCCACACAGGCGCTCATCGTTCTTTGCAGTACAGTTTCTTAAGCATCCCCTTTGCTTCTATAAGATTGTAAACAAGTGGCTATTAGCAGTTGGATGTGAGCATCTGTCTTTGAAATGCCACTTTCACGGACCCCATTTTGTTGCCCTGTTCTTTAGAATAAGTACAGTCCTATTAGAGCATCGACCAGGTTGCACACTGCGGGGAACAGATACACTTGATAAGCACAACTTCTTTTATGGCAGCCACAGTGGGCTGCTTTTCAATTTTCATAACAAATTGTGAAAAAAGTATTTGTCTTACCAGACAAAATGCACTAAATTGTAGTTGGTAGTGTGGAAGAAAAACATTCAGAAAAACCCGCTAACTGTTTTTAGGTCGAGCCTGGACAGTGCATGCGCTGCTCTGTGAGGCATGCTGTAATCTAGACTGCGGCTTGAAGCACCTCCCATTTTTTCCATTAGTTCCTGCCCTGTCCTTCATAAATGCCTGCTTTTGTTTGATCAGCATGTTTAATTAGTCCCGCCTTTTGGTGTTTCGAACCCTCCCATCTCACTGCTCCTGCTACATGTGGTCTTCCACTTTTTTTTTTACTTACATTCCTTTCTGGACTATTTTTTTGAGGGTCTGCCTCATGCTTGTGTATTAGTACGGCGCCTGTTTCAGGGACGCCACGTTTCCATTTTCAAAGGAATACATTTTTATTATAATCAGCGCGACTGCCGCTGCGCTTTATTGTGTCAGTAGCCGCGTCTCATGTAGAGCAAGTAGTCTTGAAACGGCATCTTTTGCGCACACGGGATCCCACCTGGCTGGTTCTGCTTTGGAACGAGACGCAAATCGCTTTAGTTTCTGTAAAAAAACTCTGCAAATGTTTTGTGGCTCATGTTCTGTTTTCCATCGGTTTGCAATGAAAGACAAATGCCCTTACTGTTTGGTGTTATTATCTGCTTCGTGACTGCTCGCGGAATTTAGCATCTTGGTGATTGTAGTGCAAAAGCGAGTACTAAATTCTGTTCTGAGAGTGCCAAATTATGAACATTCGCAGTGAGCGGGGTTTAAATAGCCGCAGAGAAGTGGATGGTAATAATCTGTATATTTTTGCATCACTTTTGTATTTCAGTGATACGAAAATATAGGACACACATCCAGGGTATTTACACTGGCCGCAGGGGTCACATGTCCATGTCGCAGTACGTGACTGAGTTCGTAGCGCATGAGCTGCATTTGAACAGCTTGCCTGTTTCACACCTATGTGTCAGTGTATGCCTTCTTCCACAGGCCTCGAGGACAGTCTACTCAGGTTAAGTCCTCATTTAGCAACCTTTGATTTACAGCAGGACTTGAATGAAGGGAGGAATGAGGAAGCTTTGTCAGCTTGGAGCACACGCAACCCTAATGTTAAAACAGCACTAGGCATGGTGAAAAGACATGCATTCATACGTGTTCATGTCTGTTTGTTGGTGGCGTGGCATCTGAAGTCATGTTGGGTTTGGGTCAGGAAGCGCAGGATTAAGGCTGTGTTGGCAGACGAAAGAGGGACAATTGCTTTTTTTTATACCACTGTAAGCAGGATGGCACATACCGCCCTGTTTGTCTCCTTTCTGGTCTCTTGAGTTTATTATTCCAAATACAGTGGTGTGAACTATAGGCCCGACTGCTAGTATAAAACTGCTTCTGTGCATTGCATACAGGACCAATGTTTTGGAGAGTATGGGGCTTGTCCAAGGATGTTCCTATCAGATATTAAGTGAAGTTTCGCATCACAAAGTGGGGTGGACTGTGCATTTTGTACAATATAAGGAGCTATGGTTACCACTGTGATAGAATTTTCACTTAGCCTTTTATCATTCCAAGATAAAGTACACAGAATATCCCTTGTTTCATGTGCAGCTGCATCATATAAAGCCGAGAGAGGCAATTTCACTTTGGTGCGACTGCAGAACTTTCTTTCCAGATAGTTACATTTCCTTCTGCCCGGATTCAACTGATTTAATGCTGGTTTCTTCTTCAAGGGATGGCTTTGTTTTCTCCCAGCTCCCGAGAGAGTCTCCTCTCCAATATAATGTTTGACTTTGCTCGCAATCTTGTTTTTAGAAGCTGCCCGGTCTGGTAGCTTCAAAAACTGGGCATGATACTCCACTTGTATACATGTACGAATGTATAGGTATGCATATATGTATGCATTGATGTCTCGTGTATGTAAAAATGTATATATTTGTGTATGTACACATGCATTTATATTAGTATATGCCCATATATGTATGTGTATCTGTTAATATGTAAATAGACATGTATGTACTCATGTACCCATTTATATCTACATATCTGACTTTTTACATGTATTTGTTTGCATGGAGGCATTTGCACTCATAATTTATATAGCGCAAACTTGTGGTAAGCATAAGTACAAAGCAGAGGTGAATACTGGCTATTTTTCTGAACAACTCTCCCCCAAAAAATTGGTAAAAGAAATGGTCATTTACAACACCAATAGCTCAAATTCTCGTAAATGCTAGACCTGTTGCATTACAAATGCTTGTTTTGTATTCCTTTTCAAAGAGCTGCTAGGTGAATTCAATTAATTTTTCACAGAATGAGCCACTTCGGTATTTTCAGACAACAGAACATTGCATTTTGGGGTTTGTAGTTTTGCTTTTAGCACTGCCCTATTGTCTCAAAAATCGCAACAAGAATATCTATATTTGCTAAACAGGACTGGCTGAAGATGATGGCACCATGCTATGTTTTAACTTTTACAAGCTATACATTTCAAAAACTGCTATTGCTTGATTTGTATGCGAGACCAAAAGCAGGTTTCATTTGTTTTGTGAGTTAATTCTTCACATCATGACTTAAAATAACCATTCACGATACTGGGTGGCAAGATTTACTAAGGACCTGCAAGTCGCCTCAAGGCACGCAAGTTCTTGAATGGGAATTACAAAGCCATGCAAGGGGTGATTTGCGCAGTCTTGTGTAACTTGTTAAGAAATGTAACGCAATGCAGCAGCTTCAGCTGTGTTGCATTACATTTCATTGTGGAATGCGTTTCATGGGTAGAGCATGGGCATTCCCATTCCTCCACCCATGAAATCTGACGCAGTCCGAGATTTAGTAAAGGCAGTAAATCTGGGATTGCTCCAAGATAGTGTACCTACTATACAGACGCATTACGAGAAAGAAAAACGTTATCTCTCATTGTTACCTCCCATTTCCATGTGCGCTGAATGAAGCCCCTTTATTGTTTTTCTGCAGGAATGGATCCCTCCTGCCCATAATGCAGACACCCTTGCACCATGGACCAGTGCAGCAGGATGCAATGCAAACTAGCCATGCTGGAGTTCAAAATTTCAAAGAGCAATAAAGATATCTTAATGTTTTTTTTTTTTAACACATTCGTGATGCATTCAAATCTAAGGCTATGTCTTCTGATAAATTACTGTTTGTTCTTTTAACATGAAGATTGATGTTTACTTCTCTTTCTCGACCTGCAAAGATAGAGCATTTGATAAAGTGAACTATCTGACAATATTGGCAGAGTACATGGAGTGGGAAAGGAAAGGCTGTAGGATGTCATTTTTTAGTAACACACAACCAAATTTAAATACTTGTAGAGGAATTGTACGAATATTCCCAAATATAACAGCAGTTAGGAAAGCACAAATGAAGCACATTTTTTGTAATTCTGAAGTGTGATGAAACCAAAGATTTTAATAGGATCAAAACAAATCAAGCCACTTTACTGGGTGATATGCAAAGGTGAAATATTTGCTGAAATCTAATTATTATTTGTGTCTATGGTTGTATTAGTAAAACTGCATGTGAGCTTGAAGTTTATGCCCATTTTAATGGAAACTGTATTGTCTGTAAAAGTGATAGATTTGCAATATGCTCCAAAATGCACCATCGGCTACATACCACATCCTTAGTTCTCTCCGGCTGAATGGTGTAGCTCATTGCAATATTTATTCTTTGTGTGATTTTTCGCAGTAGGTACGCATTTATTGACTATAACATTGATGACAGCACCCCCATTCTGAAAAGCATTACAGCACCCTGCCGAAGTAGTGGTGTAGTCAGACTTTTACCTGCCACCCACCTCCAAAAGATTATGGGCCTCATTTATAAAAAGTGTTGCATCGCTGCGTGGAAACAGCGATGCAACACTTTTCAGTACGCCCTCCTTGCGACACCATGGATGCGCCGTATTTACTGTATGGTGTTCCATGTCGCAAAAAATTACAGATACGCCAGTTTTCTTGATTTATCTGTAGGTGCAAAAGTGACACATAACTGGGGTGTGTTTGAAAACAGACGCAACTCCAGCAATGTGTCCTTTCACATGGGGCAAGCCTAGTGGCATCCTAGATGTGTCGCAGAGAAATCTCATATATTTCAGAGCGCCACTTCTATGAGCCTTTATTGCGGGGGAACGGTCAACCTGCATACATTATACCTGACACAGGTATAAAGTAGTGCAGGGCTTTACAAAGTGATGCATCTGCTTAGATGCATCACTTTGTAAATATGGCATAACATGGCGCATTTTGTACGCCAAGGCCGTGTCACAAAAAGTGATTCAATGGCAGCACAAAGGGCTCATAAATAAGCCCCTGGGGCCTCATTTATGAAAAGTGTTGCATTACTGCGTGAAAACACCGATGCAACACTTTTCAGTGTGCCCTCCTTGCAACACCATGGATGCGCCCTATTTACTGTATGGCGCTTCATGTCGCAAGGAATTAAAGATACGCCAGTATTCCTGATGTATCTGTAGGCACAAAAGCGACATATTGCTGGGGTGTGTCTGACAACAGACGCAACTTCAGCAATGTGTCCGAAGCCCCATGTGAAAGGGCCTGCATCTGTTTTACGCCTGCTGTGAGGCAGGTGTAAGGATTTGACGCAGCGGCTTCCTAGAAGTGTCGCAGTGAAATCTCATAAATTTCACTGCGCCACTTCTACGAGACTTTATTGCGGGGGAACACCCACCCTGCATACATTATACCTGACGCAGCTATAATGTAGAGCCAGGGCTTTACAAAGTGACGCATCTGCTTACATGCGTCACTTTGTAAATATGGCGCAACGTGACGCATTATTTACACCGCCGCAGCGTCACAAAAAGTGATTCAACGGCGGCATAAAGGGCTCATAAATAAGCCGTTTATTCCATCTGCAAGCCACGCAATTCCAGGCTGCTTTTGCGCCATAGCCGATGCTGAGGGCTTGAAGAAGCCTGGGTGAATGTCTTTAAAGATAAGGAATAGGTAGTACTGTGACATCACATCCTGTGACATCACGCTAAGTTATGTAATTATGGCTGCTATAGGCTAAGTAGTCCCCCCCACTAATTTTTAGGACTTGTTCCCTGCTTACAAGTTTGGACTCGGAGAGGAACATAGAGAGACTGCTCCAACAGCAAACATAGTTCCGTGTTTCTTGACAGTAAATTAAGATTTGGTGTTGGTTTTGTACAATTGAAGAGCCTTGTTCCAACCAGTCGTAAAAACAAACAAACATGGACTCTCACAACCTCTAAGTTATTACTGCCATTATAAACTGTCAAGTGAACAAAAAGTAATTTCATATCTCCGCTGCTGTACGCACCCAGAAATGTATTATGTTGTCATTCACTGCATAGAGAAACCTTTCATCGCTTATGAGCGGAACACACTGAAGTAATTCCCTGTAGTTCATGCACCGCAATGTGAGGGGTCGGGGTTTTAAAGAAAGGGTATTCGTGTTGGTGCAATAGGGTCACAAAACAGCGCGCCTCAAACATCTGACTGATGGGCAAGAAATGTTTTGTTAAGGAGAGGTTCTGGTCTCATGAAGGGTTTTGGTCGCTCGAGGCCTGCTTAGCATTTTGTATTTGTCAGTCCGCGCGCTTTCTGAGGAAAAGCAGCAAAGCGCGGAGGTTACCAAGAACAGAGCCACGGCGTCTTGTCTGACAAGCGAAGATATAGATGGATGGGCTGCTGGCAAACACAATTATTTCAACATTGAAAAGGATGTAAAATCACCCTCACGACATCTATTCGGAGGAAATATGACCCCTCCTCAAAAGCACACGTTTTGAAAATGGAAGAAAGAAACAGAACACTATTTTGAACAAGCAATTGCAATGCAAATTGGTCTTTCATTTGTGAGAGTTAGAGGTATTGGCGTTGTAAATTATAATGTTTTTTACCTATGCGTTTTGAATTAGAGTGGAGTGGATGTATGTGGTGTGGAGTGGAACTATGTGGGTTGGATTGGAATTGCTAGTTGTGGAATTGTGTGTGGTGGAATTATGTTGCCTGAAGTGGATTTGTGTTGTGGAATTACACGGCATGCTGTGCAGTGGAACTATGTGGATAGGGATTATGTGGTACTGAGTGTACTGGAATTATGTGGAGTATGACTGTGTGTTATGGAATGTAATTGTGTGGAATGGTATTTTGTGTTGTGAAGTGGTATGTAGTGGAGTTAAATTATGCGGTGTGCTGTCGAATTATGTTGCATGAGTTGGAATTTTGTTATGTGGATTGGATATATGTGGTGTGTTGTGTAACTGAGTTGCTGAGTGGAATTCTGTGATTTGGTCTGAAATTATGTGGTGTAGATTGAACATTTGTGGAGTTAAATTATGTGGCAATGAACTGTGTAGATAATCAACATTAGCTTGTCAAAAGCAGCACATCACAGAAGCAAACCACGTTCAACAATCTCGCTAGAAGACCTACGCCAAACAGCAAGTTCTGAAGAACACACGCACACAAAAGCACATATACATTGCATACAACTCCACTACCATAACCCTCGCACACTGATCCTCAATTTATTGGTGTGTGCATACCAGAACTATGCAGCAACCCTTAATCGAGGCAGTACAGAGTACTGCTGCAAAACACATTGCAACAAGCTCAGAGCCATGCCATACACACAGCTCAAAACCAAAAGAACAAAAGGACTAATGCATTTCTGAAAATGAAACATGTCGCTGTTCCCAGTGCTTGGATTGGAAATATAGAAGTGCAGGTTCTCACTTTTTAGAGTACCTGATTGCTCCTGATAAGTGCAAGTATGCTGCCATTAAATGTATTGCATCAGTAATAAGAAGTGGTACAAAACACGGGCATTGGATGGCAGGATTTGAAAACGGGTGATGTGAGATTTTTGTGTGTGAGGTGGACACATGGGGAGGATGAGCATCTGCAAATAAGGGAGAGGGGGCTAAGCATGGCCTTTACCTACTTGTGCTGAGAAAGTGAGGTAAAAGCAGCACCAGATAGGGGCGGATCGTACAATGCCAGAAAAAGGTGCCATTCTGAAAAGCTGTGGGTCTGTGGGGAAAGTTAAAAATTCAACTTTGGCCAGGTAGTGGTTAGTTTGCTTGTGGGCGTGGCAGGACAGTCTGAAGTAAGTGAAGAATATTTTGGGAGAGGTATTTACATATCTCAATACTGCAGGCTGACACTTTCTGTACCAAGCCGTATTATCGAGATATGGATATGTACGGCACATCCATTGCTTTTCAGTGAAAAATAATAAAAATAGGAACGTATTGCAAGCTTGTTGTAGACTGTGTCTGTCATCAGCCATTGCTGGTTAAAGCACTCACTGTGTGAATGGAAGGATTTGTGCCTTGACCCCCAGTGTGCGGTGCTATAGTCATGGAGTGATCAGATGTCTAGTGTGAGAGTGTGAGCGAAGGCTGTGATAGGGCTGCCTGTTATTAACTTACTACATAAGAAAAAAATTACCTATACCTCTAGTGACTTCAACACTTATTCATATGAAGTAAGATAAACGAAAATTAATACGTTTACCTAAGCAGTAATTTCTGCCTTTTATTTTTTTTATTTTTTTTTAATTAATATCTTTGATCACAAAAAGAACACATAATGAACTACACGAAATACCACATTAGTACTTACACAATGAAAATGAACAACGTGGAAACTGTGTTTTGACATACAATTACAAATAAACTCATAATAATCAAACATTGAAGCAACCAAATGAAATGTCACAAAGAACAATCATTATATACACAATCCGAAATACAAAGCAGTTCAACTTCTTGGTTAAATATTGCAAATATACCCCCTTGTGTCCCTGATATTCATTATATACACAATCCGAAATACAAAGTTGTCATACAAATTGATGAATTAGACAACTAACACCCTTATATTTGGAATAAATCAAATCCTCTGAAATATCAGGGACACAAGGGGGTATATTTGCAATATTTAACCAAGGAGTTCAACTCCTTGGTTAAATATTGCAAATATACCCCCTTGTGTCCCTGATATTTCAGAGGATTTGATTTATTCCATATATAAGGGTGTTAGTTGTCTAATTCATCAATTTGTATGACAACTTTGTATTTGGGATTGTGTATATAATGATTGTTCTTTGTGACATTTCATTTGGTTGCTTCAATGTTTGATTATTATGAGTTTATTTGTAATTGTATGTCAAAACACAGTTTCCACGTTGTTCATTTTCATTGTGTAAGTACTAATGTGGTATTTCGTGTAGTTCATTATGTGTTCTTTTTGTGATCAAAGATATTAATAAAAAAAAATAAAAAAAAATAAAAGGCAGAAATTACTGCTTAGGTAAACGTATTAATTTTCGTTTATCTTACTTCATATGAATAAGTGTTGAAGTCACTAAAGGTATAGGTAATTTTTTTCTTATGTAGTATAACTGGCCCTACCTACCCTCTAATCCTTTGGGCCAAACCCCTCCTTTTTTGATAATGTTATTAACTTACATCAGGGACGGACTGGGAACCAAAACCGGCCCTGGCAAAGAGCTCGGCCGGCCCCCAGGGGGCTAGGGGGTGCAGCCGAGCTGTTTGCCAGGGCCGGTTTTGGCCGATTTTGTTACAGGGGCCAATTTTGCAGCTATGCTGCAAAAATGGCCCCCAGGATCCCAAAATCAGCCCCCACCCTGGCAGCCCACCGGGGAAATGCCTGGTGCCCGCTACGGCCAGTCTGTCCCTGACTTACATGCTAAACAGTAATCAACATGAGAGATGTGTACGGGCTCCTTCTGGAAGTAGAAGTGAGAGGTAATCCATCAAGTCAGAGCTTACTAGTTTTTCAGGCGACATGGAAGGTGAAACACAGGCTGGAGCCTGGTAACTGTTTGGAAGAGAGGGGGCGGCAGAGCACAGAGAGGGGGCTGGGGGCCTGGGGGGCTGGGGAAGAGCCGTTCTCTGAGGGGACTGGAGCGACTCCAGGGCTGGAGCAGCAACAAGCCTGCAGAGCAGGAGAGCAGGAAAACAAGCCCCAGGAAGGGGAAGGGACAGCGAGCAAAGACCAAAACGAGGAGATCCAGCATGGAGGAAGGAGAGGGTGCATGGCAGACTTTGTAAAAAAAATTCTGATTTCACTGACCAAATGTACTCCATCTATAAAAAGATTTAACACCTAAACTGGGTGGGAATTGGTTGTAGCGTAAGGTTTGGAATAGTCTCGGTGCAGCAGAGGGATCCTGTGGCCTCACACTGATGTGAGATGGTGGCTGTATGCAGCAATGGGCAGAAAGCCAAGCGGCTGCAGCCGAAATCGTGGTGTGCCAGAAACAGGAGCTGGACCAGCTTGGTGCAGCAAAGGGACCCCCAGCCTCACACCAAAGTGAGATGGCAGCTGGACGCAGCAAAAGCAACAATTACAAACAAAAAAGAGTTCCTCCAAACAACAAATTAAGAATGCAAGCATAAGGAATCTGTACTTTGCCGGTGCTCCTCTGCAAAAAACAGAAGTGGCATATCGCTGCATGAACCAGTTAGAAGGCAGCAAAGAAGTGCGACATCAGACTGAACCAAAGGTAAGCAGCAGGTGGGAGCAAAGTTCTTTACTAAATACAGCAGGTCTTGAAGACAGCTCATGTGTGCTGCCTAGGCTCAAGCTAAAAATGGATGAGCTGGGATAATAAATTACAGTCATCTTAACAAACGTCTTCAATTGTCAAGTTCTGGACAAGGAAAAACAATGCCTCATGCCTTCCTATCCATCCCATACTTCAGGAAGAGGAGATGCAGTAGTGTCTGTACAGAATACAGTGAGGTCATAATATGATATTCCCATACATTCCTAGTCTTTCTGTCCCAGAAACATCCTAAAACCTGCAGAGGCCAGGGTCATGCAGCTAATGAACAAAACTAATGTGCTGTGTAAAGCACATTACGAACCCTTTGTGCCACAGTAGCGTCACTTTTTGTGACGTTCCGGAGTGGCAAACCACCAAATCATATATATGGGGCCACGCAAAGCCACTACATATGAAGTAAGGCGAGGCAGTGCAAGTCACTGTGTCGCTAAGGAGGTGTTTGTAGTAATGGTGTATCTCTTTAAGGGATGTTCTATTACTAGAATCCTACTATGTAACTAGAATGTTATAGTATGAATAGAAGGTGGTTAATCATTTTACCTGTCTGTCCTTTGAGAGCTGCATCTATCTTGTATACTCAGCTATTAGAATAAACCTCCAATCTTTTACTTTATTTTCCATTCATGGTATTTCTTTGAATGCTATTCCTATGAGACCACTACACATTTTGGCGACAATAGGGGATTCAAAGCGATTTTTTTTTTCGTCGTGGGAACCTCAAGCACGATATTCTGCCAAGCACCACAAGGGAACCTACATCTACTGCAACTACAACAGCGATCAGGGAAATGTTTTCCAACTGAGAATATAAGCAGTGAAATCTACACCCTGCTGTTGTCACCTTCAAAGAGCATCGAGAAACCCTTCTGCTCTCGAATGACTGTCTTCCCCGAGGTGGTGTAAAGTGATGATTTGGGAAATTGTACGCGTTTTTCAACATGTTGGTGAGCACAATTCCTAATATTTTTACTATTTTGCTACGTTAATACACCCGTGTGCACAACGGTCTTACCGTTAAATATTGCAGTCTGCGCGTTCCATTCTCTGCGTGTTTGAAAGTCGCCATTGCAGCTGCTCTTCAAGTCTGCTATTACGTACGTGGTCAGGAACGACCCTACGTGCTTGGTAAGACGTCACCACGCTACGCTTGAGCACGCACTGCAGCCATATTGTGTTTCGTGTCTCCATGGCAGCGCGCTAGCAATCCAAATACCGCGCTTGGATTTTTTCGCTACTCTGTGATATCTGCAGTCTCCTAAGCGCGTCTAATAAAGAAATAAAGCAACAAACTGCTTAAAATAGAGAGAACAGAGTCATCCGTGTTTGAAGGTATTTCCCAATACATCGTTTTACTGTACAACCTGAAAATAAAGAATACAATAATATTTTTTTACAAGAAGAAGGCGTGCAGTGTAAAGTGTGGTAATTCTGGCACATGTAAAGTACTGGCAGCTGGGGAGGTTATATTAAAAAAAATTAATATGTACTGCTGAGTATTTCAAGATAGTAACGTTATATACATGTGCACTCTTCGTATTCGTGAAGCTAAAGTCTTCAAGAGATTATTACTTACCAGTGCAAGATCTTTTTGCATGTTCCATTTTCATGAAGTCAAAGTATTGAACATTCTTCTTGTGCGAGACATTTCTTTGAGGAAGACGTGAATGTATTTATTCTAAATCGACTTTCAAATATCACACTTTGGGAGTATTCGAAGTGGTTGGAATTCTGTACTGTTTCTGCGATTAAGTGGTCATGCCTACCAACGCTTCAACCAGTAATTCAAGAGATAACACCACTGGAGATGGGAATTTTTCAAATCCCTGGTGAACCGGTAGTAGCATGGTTGGACTGGAAAGAATATTTCCTCAACTATATCGCGAACTTAGAAGACATCAGTGGAACATTCTCGCCTGAAAGGAAAAAAAGAATGTTGTTGTACTCCTTAGGTCCCCAGGGATTTGCGTATATTTAATTATTTGCATCAACATGATAGGACGGAGGGGGATGCAGATGTATTTAAATCAGCCATTTTAGATCTTGATGATCATTTTTCTCCTTCAGTATGTATTGCTGTCACCAGGCATTCTTTTTTCCACAGGAAACAAGACAAACACGAAACAATTGAAGAATATGTTTCTGCGTTAAAAAAGTTAGCGAGCAAGTGTAGATTTGCACAGCTACATGACGAGTTCATTCGTGACCAGGTAGTCATGCTCACCAAGAATAAAACTCTACAAGATAAATTATGGGTAGAAGGTGAAAGTTGTCTTAAAGACATCATTGCTATGGTCAAGAAGGCTGAACTGTCACAACGCTGTGCCAAAGTTACACTATCTCAAGATAGAACAAGTACAGAAGAAGTTGTAGGGAAAATTAGTGGGAAAAAGGTATCGTACAAGAATTACAGAGGTACAAAATATGATAAAAGCAAAACTGATTACACAGAAAAAAGAAATCATACAGCGTAGAAACAAAGAGATTTAACAACCTCATTTGTTATAGATGTGGGAGTTACTCACACTCCGCAGCATTCGAGAAATGTCCAGCCAAGTCGGCTAAGTGTTTGGAATGTGGCTTAATCGGACATTTCTCTAGAGTGTGTAGACGCAAACACAAGAAGAACTCAAAAGAAAAAGTAAAATGCATACAAGAAGGAGATGACGGAAGCTCGTCATCTGCTAGTGAAACTGAAATACAGGTGAACTGTGTCCAAAAAAAGAAGGTTGTACTAAATATCACAGGTAACTCCTCCTCTAAACCTTTGTGCCATGTCTCCTTAGGAGGCATTGTGATACAATTGGCAGCCGATTTGGGCTCTCCATTTACCATCGTCTCACAAGACATATGGAAAAACCAATTTATCAACAAGATTGGTGAATGGTTGGAGCCTAATGATGTGTCTGCTGAAAGCTTTACAGGAGATAAAATAGATATGTTAGGTTTTAGAACCCTCATCTTCCATTTTAAAGAAAGACAGGCTGTGGGAAAGTTGTATGTAGCCAAAGAGGGTCCGTCAGTATTGGGTTGGAAAGATCAAAAGTTATTAGACATCATTTTGAATCCCAATAGCAAAGAACAAGTTTTGGTTTCCTGTGATGGGGAGGACACTAAGCAGTGGGTGTTACAAGATTTTCCAGAAGTTTTCACTAGTAGCATGGGTAGATTAAAAGGATTTACTCATCAAATTCGGTTAAAGGAAGGGGCTATTCCCAAGATACACAAAGCTAGAAACATTCCATTTATTGTCAGGGATGAGGTTAAAGGCGAACTTAAAAAAATGTTGGATAACAATGTTATTGAACCCGTAGAGGCTGCTGAATGGGTTTCTCCATTAGTCGTAGCACATAAATCTAATGGCAAGGCCCGTTTATGTGTTGACTTAAGGTACCTCAATGATAACATTTTGGTTGACCAATTTCCCCTTCCCAGAATTGATGAAATGTTATCCTTGACACGGAATGCAAAGTGGTTTTCCACTTTGGATCTCTCGGCTGCATATCACCAAGTGGTGTTAGAGAAAAGTAGCAGACAATTCACCACTTTCTGTACTCCTTTCGGGTGTTATAGATTTAAGCGAATGCCATTTGGGTTGGCATCAGCCGCCGCAGTCTTTCAGTGGCTAATGTCTAACCATTTCAGTCACATTCAAGAAGTTACATTCTTTCAAGATGATATCTTAATTATGGGAAAGAATAAAGTACATCATGATACGGTGCTAAGAGAAGTTTTGACCATTCTCAGGGATAATGGATTAGTTGCTGAAGGCATCAAGTGCAAATTCGCTGAAAAATCAGTCATTTATTTAGGTCACGAAATTGGATGTTGTGGGATCAAACCTAAAGTAGTCTAGTAGAAGCCATTCAAAATGCTCCTTCGCCAAAATCTAAGGATGAGCTTAGATCTTTTCTCGGCTTAGCAGAATTTTATTCAAAATTTGTTAATAACTTTGCACAAAAAACATATGAAATGCGTACACTCATGAAAAACAAGGCTACATTCTTGTGGACTGATGCGTGCCAGAATTCATTTAGCAGCATTAAAGAAGCCATTGTTCACGCTCCCACCTTACAGGGCTTTGATCCACAGGCATTTTCAATAGTAAAAACGGATGCCAGTGGTACAGGCCTAGGAGGTGTATTGTCGCAAATGTCAGAACAAGGTAAAGAGGTTGTGGTAGCCTTCGCTTCTCGCTCTCTTTCTCCAACTGAAGAGAAATACTCAGTAATAGAGTGAGAAGCGTTAGCTTGTGTATGGGCTATGGAGCATTTTAGAAAGTTTATTTGGGGTAAGAAATTTCTACTACGTTCCGACCACAAACTCCTCATGAAATTACTAACAACAGAAGGTCTTTCTAGAGCGTCAGCAAGAATTGCAAGAATGTCAATGCGCCTTCAGGACTTTGTTTATGAGGTTAAATATGTCCCTGGTGCGAAAAATGTCATAGCAGATTTCCTTAGCAGACTTTCTTTACCAATGAAAGAGGTGGACGTTGATCCATGGTGTGAGTTCTCTGTAGCGGGTGTATTTGACGATACGTCTGGCTTACGTAAAAATGATTGGCAGGAGGACTGTGACAAGGATGAAATTTTAGCTATGGTTAAAAGTAAAGTCATCCATGGTTGGCCCAGGGATTGTAAATTTAATACCAATTTGAGGGCGTTTTGGGAAATTCGCGATGAATTGAGTCTAGATGGGGATTTTGTGTGCAGAGGAGAAAAAATCATACCCCCGGGATGAGAAATAAAATTATTGTTATAGGTCACGAAGGTCACCCTGGAGTTTCTCGCACAAAAAGAAACATTAAAGCACTTTACTGGTGGCCTAGGTTGATTTGGAGATAGAAAGGTTTGTAAGAGGGTGTATCAGTTGTGAGTGCTCAGATAAGGCACAGAAGACACTCAACCCTTCCATGTCTTCTCTTTCGTGCCCTAGTTTACCTTGGGAAGAGGTTGCCTTGGAATTTCATGGGGCCTTTAGCATGGCAAGACGGAGTCACTAAGTATATATTAGTTCTGGTAGACTTGTTTTCCAGATGGCTGGAAGTTGAGGTTGTCACTAAGATAAATACAGAAACAGTTGTTAGTTTCTTAGAAAAGTGTTTTTTAAGAGAGAGTTTTCTGGCCTCCATATTGACAGACAATGGAGTTCAATTCAAGTCTGATGTAATGAGGGATTTCATGAACAGCACGGGTATTGAGCAAAAATTCACAGAGTTGTATCATCCTAGAGGAAATTCGGTGGTAGAAAGGGCGAACAGAGTTTTAAAAGGTATCTTACAATTGGCAAAAAAAGGTAACAAGAATTGGGTTAATGAACTTAATAAATTAATTTGGTCGTATAGAATTACTATTCATGATACAGTGGGGGAGAGTCCATTTGGTCTAATGCGAGGTAGATTTCCCCATTGCAAGATTAATCCGGGTTGGATTGGTAAAAGCAAAAAATATGACTGGGATTCTGAAAAAGTTAGGCAATCCATTATGGATTCTCAAAACAAGAATAAGTTATATTTTGATGCCAAACATGGCACTAGAGAGGTGTGTGTGAAGGTTGGGCAGAGCGCCAGAGTAAAACAAGGTAAAAAATCTGGTAAAATGCAATCTAAATTTTCTGAACCTAGAACTATTACTAGGGTCATGAGAAATACTGTGCAACTCGATGATGGCAGCGTCCATCACATGAGTCGCATTGCAATTTCTACAGATCCTGGAATTAAAAAAAAGGTGTTTTGGAAAGGAGAAGAGACTATTGGTGGTTGGATATTTTTCCTTCCCTTGAGAAACGTAATTAGATGTTGGGCAACACTGGAGTGGGAGGTGATGCACCGAGCTTACCATTATTGGATGCACCTCGGCCCTCTTTATTGCATTCACCTCATACGTCGCATAGGGTGGATGATGGAGTTGGTGGTGAAGTTCCTCAGGTACAAGATAATATGGGTGGTCTACCCCGTATTGATTTGGAGGATACTGAAGGTCGGCATCAGGAGGGTATCAGTGGTATGGACACACAGACCTATGACTTCTCCACTGAGATTAAATCTAGCAAATGTGGAAGACGAATAATCACTCCAAAGAAATATGATGATTTTGTTTGCTTCTAAATTTTGTATCCGTATGTTCTTGTCACATGTAAATTTTGTTTGTTAAGAAGGGAGATGTGTAGTAATGGTGTATCTCTTTAAGGGATGTTCTATTACTAGAATCCTACTATGTAACTAGAATGTTATAGTATGAATAGAAGGTGGTTGATCATTTTACCTGTCTGTCCTTTGAGAGCTGCATCTATCTTGTATACTCAGCTATTAGAATAAACCTCCAATCTTTTACTTTATTTTCCATTCATGGTATTTCTTTGAATGCTATTCCTATGAGACCACTACTGTGTTCCAATAGCATTGCAGTGCCTGTTCCCATGCAACACCCATGGATTTTGACGCTTCCCCAGATTTACAAGACCATGTAAACCTGGGAATGCACCAAAAGCTTACATCTCCCCAGGGTAGGTGCAACAAGGAGAAATAACTTTATTTCGCCTAATTTTTCCTCTTTCTATATGTGCTGGATTCTGCCTTACACATAGAAAGAGGAAAAAGCCTCTCAGAATTGTTTTTGTGCAGGCCCTTTCTTGCACAAAAACAATCCCGCATGCAGCACAGGAGTTCTTGCACCATGGTGCAAGGGTGCCTGCGTTGGCACTAGACTACCGAAATGGCACCAGTACAGGGGGAAAGAACAGGAATGCACCGTGTACCATAGATATGTCACATTCCTGCCCTTTCACTTAAATCAGAGCAGCGCAGCAAGGTGACTTTCTGCGCTGCCCTGCCCCAAATAACTATAAATATTCACCATGGTGTACATTAGACAGTGCTGCATAGAAACATGGGTCAGGCATACATCTGCTTCTGAAAACTTGTCTGCTGGTGCCATTTGACCCTAGAGGGGGGCTCTGAAAATGCCCATGACTCTGGGTGCAGATCCCATTGACGGCTGGGGGCACAAGGTTGCCCAGAAAGCACCGTGCCAGGTTGCAAGGACAACAGTCCCTGGGTGACCCCCGACATGCAAGCAAGTAATAGCCCCTCAGTATGCATTAATGGAGTGGTTTGGGTTATGAAAGAGTGCACGAGTCAAACCTGTTCATCACCCATACTATTAGTGTTTCGGACCCTATGGGAGGTCATTAACCTCTGTCGTGGCACGCCTAGTGGGAGGCGAGAGGGAAGGCGGGGGGAGTTGTTTCGTTTGGGATAGTTGACAACATGATGGTGACTGTAGCAAATATCCTTTGGGGGATAGAAAGACGGTTGGCATATTAGGTAACTAAAGCATGTGGTGGAGAAAAGTATTCTCGCGTAGTTTAAGATTCACTGACACGCAGATCAGTTTGAAGGACAGATTTATGTGAAAAGTGAAGTTCCAAATGTACTGAAGAACGTAACCATACTGCCACATTTATAGTATGCCATGTGCAAAATGCTCTATATAATTTGTTTAAAAAATAAAGAAAACACAGTCCCTGATTGACTCTGTAGCTGTCTTCTTTATGGTGTTCAACTTTAGCCCCTTGGGGTTCTTGGATTGTTTGCATTTCTACTAAGATTAAAAAACCCTCAGTGCGGATGGATCCAGAAACTTCGGATGCACTTACCCATAATGAGTGGACACGTAAAATGGTCTCCAAATCTTATAGCCTAGAGTGCATAAACCTTTGACCAGTGATAGGTTGATGAAAGTTTATTTATGTGATGGCTCTGACTGCTTTAGCGTGTAAATTAAGCCTTGCAACTTTAAATTAGTCCCCTTCATATATAATTTTTAATATATATGACTGCTATCTCCACTTAATCGTGAACTTCCTTTTGTATGACTGGTACATGGAAGATAGGGGATAGCTCCCTAGTGAAACCAGATGGACAGTCCATCCCCCGTATTCTTCCTCCTGCCATCCCCCGTATTCTTCCTCCTGCATGTTCCTACTTTTCGTTACAGAGGAAATACACCATGACCCAGATTTACTAAGGGCTCGCGTTACCATTGCATTACTGTTAGAAATTGTGGGGCATACTTACAAGCCCCTTGCGCCACCGGCTGCGCAGTGTGGTGCTCCATATTTACAAGACCACTTAAAGCCACACTGCATACGTGGAGAAATATTTTTGTTTCTCCTCATTTTTTTCTCTTTCTATGCGGGCTGCATTCTGCAGCACACATAGAAAAAGGAAAACACCTCTCTTGCTTGTTTTTGTGCAGGAAGGAGTGCCTTCCTGTGCAAAAACAATCTCCTCTAAAATGCAGACACCCTTGCACCACGGCGCAAGGTTGCCTGCATTGGGGCGTGGGAGCCAATTGTGTGTCAGTGCAGGGTACAGCTCAGCGATATGTCATATTGTTTCAAATATGACACATCCATGTGCTTTGAAAATGATGCAGCATGGTGCAGTCAAATGACTTGTGGTGCCGAGCTGCATTACTTTCTTGTAAATAAGGCCCTGTGTCACTGGTTGGCAGGGGTATTCATTGTGTCCAAGTTGGTACCCCAATCCTATTCAGAGTAACTAAACCACAACTTAAATTAACCTGTGCTCACCCTCTGGTAGCTTGGCGCAGAGTGGTCCGGCTTAATATAGGAGGCAATGTGTAAAGTTTTTGGGCACACTCAAAATACAGTAATACAGTGAAAACACCACACTCATTTAGAAAAATAGTACTCTCTGTACTGAATAAAACAAGACTAAAACAAGAGAAATCCAATCAGTATTTCTCCAGGCACGTCTTTTTGAAGATTGCAGGTAAAACAGTGTTCAAAATGTTTCTCGTATTTCAATGATTATAGGTGGTCATGCTAGACCAATGCTTAGTAATAAAATCCGATCTGAGGTCCTCCACAGAGGTGACCATCCAGTATCTTGCTCAAATAATATCCACAAATCACTAGGTAGTAAGCAGGTGATCTGAGGGGTCACTCAGCCCAAAGTAAGGAAAACAGCTAGAGCTGCCCACGAGGAAACACCGACAGGCTACATGTTTCCCCAGGCCCTACCAAGTTACAGTACCTAATGGAGATGATTGGTTGAGAACGGAAAATCCTGGTCAGTGTTGGTGCGAGAGCCGGTGCAAGTGTCGATGGGCCTCATGAGCAGGAGCAGCCTCATCATGGCTTCCTGGATGGCAAGCAGCTGGCATCACACACACAGCATTTATCCTCTGTACAGGCTGAAGAGCCTCACAGCCGGGAACTGCATCTCGGGCATGCCCCTGGTCACCCGGGAAACATGGCGCTGGGAGACACTTCTGCAGTATCAGGAAAGGGGGGGATCGGCAACCTACTGTCTCGGAAGGTTGCAGTGAAAGTTGAAGATGAAGTGCTGATCCTGGGCACAACAAAGTGCTCAATCTGTAGCAAACAAAGCACTTGCTCTTTTCACGAAGTGAGATGGCTATCAGGCATGCTCTGATCCTTGTCAATGCTCAAATGCTGGACTCACGGGTTGCAGAGCCCTACAGTAGTGGTAGGAAACATCTTTGATGGCCCTGAGACTTCATGAACAGGGGGCAAGCCATCAACTCCTTGAAGTTACTTAGGAGTCAAAAGGTTGCAGAGATAAGATTCAGACATTCTCATTGCCCAGTCAAGAGGCAGTAGGCCAACAGAGCAAAGCGAGCAGCAAAGTGGCAGTCCCTCCTACAGCACAGCAGTCAGCAGGCCAACACAGCCAAGCAGTTAGCAGAGTGGCTGTCCCTCCTGAAGTGCATCTCCTCTTCCTGGCAGTGTTTCCTCAGGTTCCAAAGGTGAACTGAGTACATTGTGTCAGAGGCCCAGTACTTGTACCCACGTTAGTCTTTGGAGTAGGCAAACTTCAAAGAGACCTTAAAACCTCCCAACGCCCTTCCTTCCCTGGCTCCAGATGCACTACAGGGGAGTATGAAGCTATTTGTGCGGGGACAGGCACAGCCCTATTCAGGTGCAAGTGTCAGCTCCTCCCTCTCACTCTAGCTCAGGACACATCAGTCTGGTGATGGGGTATCAGAATATGTGTGGCACACCTCAGCTCCCATTGTGTGTAACTGTCAAGAGGGAATGCACAAAGCCCAGCTGTCACCCAACTTAGACTGTATTCAGAGACAGGCAGATGCACACGATGGTTAAAGTAAGAAAATACCAACTTTCTAAAAAAGTCGCATCTTAAAATCCAACTTCACCATAAGTTGGGATTTTAGATTGTGATTCCAGAGACACGAAAGACAAAGGGGCATATGCACAATCCCCTATCGCCACCACAACGTCACCTATAGTGATGCTGTGGTGGCGATAGGGGCTGCGCCCTATGTATAAGGGCCTTGGAAATAAGGCTCCCTTTCATGCTATGGTTAGCGTGAAAGCGGTGGGCAATGGGTGTTGCGGTGGGCGTTCCACCGCAATACCCATTCATTTTGACGCTGCCCCCTATGTACAAGGGTGGCGTACATAGGATGCAGCCCCAAAATTAAGACCAGGTAAAAACTGGTCTTAAGATGACGAAACAAGGAGGAATGCATTATTTCTCTTAGTTTTTGCTTTTTCCTTGTGTAGCACACATGGAAAAAGCAAAACACCATTGTTTGTTTATGTACAGGAAGGTGTCTTTTCCTGTACATAAAGAAACTTTTAACAAAATGCCATTTTGTCACTTTCATGTGTGCTGCATGAAGCAGCACACATGAAAGTGACAGAATGGCATTTTAGGATTGCTTATGTGCAGGAAGGGACACCTTCCTACACATAAACAATCCTCCCCAGCACGCAGGCACCCTTGCACCATGGTGCAAGGATGCCTGCGTTGGCACTAAGTTGCTAAACTTAGCGCCATTGCAGGGTGAAAGACAAACCTGCACCACATTCTTGTAAATATGGTGCAGCCTTGCGTTTCAGAAGTGGCGGAGAGAGGTGTTAAGCCTTGACGGCTAACGCCTCTCTCCGCCACTTCATTGTACATATGGTTCAAAATGTCTAACTTTTCTCAATTGAAAATTACACTTAAAGATGTTTTAAGGCAACCTAAATACTATCCTTTAGGAGAGATAAGACTTCCAGAAGTGAATAACTAATTTAAGAATATTTCACTACAAGGACTTGTAAAACTTGAAAGTACATGTCCTACTTTTTTAATACACTGCACCCTGCCCTTAGTGATGCCTAGGGCCTATTGTACTAAGGTTTGGGCCTGGTAAGTTGGTTAACTTGGCAAGCTGAAATGACAGTTTAACACTGCACATATAGGCTCTGCAATGGCAGGCCTGAGCCATGTTTAAAGGGCTACTGCAGTGGGTGATGATCAATGCAGCAAGCCAAATAGTGCCATTTAATTTATAGGCCCTGGGTACATTTTGAGCACTTTTACTAGGGCCTTATAAGTACATAAAATATGAAAATTGTGGGTAAACCAATGTCAACATGTTTAGATTACAGAGCATATACACTTTAGCACTGGTTAGCAGTGGTAAAGTGCCCAGAGTCCTAGAGACAACAAAAACAAATTCAGCAAAAAGGAGAGAAGGAAGTCAAAAAGTTTGGGGGTGACCCTGCACAATGTGCCACATCCAACAGTTACAAATACATGTATATGCACCATTGGTGTCCTGCTGCAGACTATTGCTGTATATTTGTATTTTGAGTATGGTGGTCAGTAGGCAGGAGCCAGCTTATGAGTAATCTTCTGAAGATAAAATGGTTATCTGTGAATCTTATGTTTGGGGGCAAGGAGTTCCATTGTTTGGTTGCTTGAACAGAGAACGATGTTCCACCCATATTTATTTTCTTGTATGATGTATTTCTCTTTTGTATGTATATTGGGATATTCTTCGTGATGAAAGGTGGTCCTTTTCCATGAATTGCTTTCTGGGTGAGGCAAAGCAGCTTGAGAGTGGATCTTCATTCAATGCTGGTATATGTTTAGGTCACCAAGAAAGCAGTGTAGTATCAGGTTTGAAACTGTGTCTAGAAACATGTCTGGGAATGTTTCATTGCTAAGTGGTGGTTTGTAAAGGAGAGAAAGTTGGTGTAGGGTTGCATCTGGTGATGAGGGCCTCACAACTTTTATGGAAACGTCCCCAGCTTTGGTGAGATTTATTATTTCTTTGAATATAACAGGTAGTCTGCCTTGTCTGTGGTCTATGCGATTATGTTCAAGAGTTTGATAGCCTGGAGGAACAGCTTCATGCAATAGTGGAGCCATGTCATCCCCCGGCCATGGTTCGGTTAGGAAGAACAAGTTAGGTTGTGTATCTTTGAGTAGGTCATAGAGTGGTGCTTATTTTTAGAATGGGATGGTGCTTATTACTGTTGATGTATTACTAGGTTGTTTAGAGATTGTGTTTTGGTGCTTGTGTGAATTTGTTTCTTGGAAGAGCGAAATGTATCCTTCGGGCTTGAGGTAGGTAGACTATTGGTGATGTTATTAACTGCATTCGAATGGCAGTGGTGTTTGTCTATACGTTATCCTCGTCCAACAGGCTTAGAAGGCACTTTGTTGGGTCAGTGTTTGATGGTGGTGGGCATAGTGGTTGAGAGTGAGGTGGTGTGCTGTGCAGTTGATTTTGTGGTGTGATCTTGTTGTCTAATAGTCAAGGAGATGCAAAGTTATGAACCGTTGTGTGTTGTTTATATCATTTGTGAATGTTGAGGGTTTAAGTTGTATGTGTGAAGAGTGGTAGTGGAGCATGTGGGTCATATTTTAAGGCTCTAAATTGTGCAATGGATGAAAGGGGAGTGGATGAGTATTGTTGTGGGATGGTGGAGTTTCTGTTTGGTGTTGTAAATGTTTGACAATTTGTGTGCAATGTTGGTTTAGGATGTGTATTATTTGTGTGGGCATGAGAGAGGGAATGGGTGTTTTTGTGTTTTGTGCTGGAATGTAGTAATACATTGTGTGTGTGTGTGTGTTACGTTTGGTAGTTAAATGGGATATTGATATAGTGGGTATGTGTGCAGGATTTGGTTCTAGCTACTGGGGGTGTATATTGAAGAGGAAAGAGGGTGGTGATATGTGGTGTGTGAGGCAATGAACAGGGGTTATGAGTGGTTGTAGTTCAAATGATAGCATGAAAAGGAAGTATTTGGGGTAGAGTGGAGTGTAAGGAGTGCTTGTGTTTTAAAAAAAAAAAAACATGAGTGAGGAGAGAGAGAGTTGAGTAAAGTGTTGTTGGTACAGGAATGTGGTCTAGTAGGAGTAAGAAGAGGATACAGCTGTTTTCTGTATAAAAAGATAGGATGAAATTGAGAGGATTAGGATTATATGTAATGTGGTTTTGTGTTGTGTTGGGGATGTGTGTGTTTGATAGTGTATAGGGCAGAGTAGTGGTTTGTGTGACAGTAAAGATGCAATTGTGTGCTGAAGAAGTGTATGTAGAAATGCTTTGTGGTGTTATGTAATGTTTGTTGAGAGACTGACTTATGAATTGGGTGTGCTTCTTGTGAATGAGTAGAAAACATTTCTGAGAATGTGTCTGTATGCTTAATGATGTGGATGGGTTATGGTGGTGGCTATTAATTGGAAAAATGGCAGCATCTCTGGCCTTCGGCCCAACTTGGCATAGACAACTCAGGCATACTTGGAGTAAATACCATGGCTCCAACAGCAAAGACAATATAGGCATATTTAGAGAGTTCTACAATTTAGCAATAGTCTCTAGCTCCTCTGTACAGACTGCTCTGGAACACTTTGGGAAAAGTGTCACAGTAGTGACAGCTGAGCTGGAGGTGTGATCCTCTTGGTTACAATTCGTCAGTGCTGTAAATCCTCTGCTACAGCAATTGTGACTGGCCTCCGAGCCGGTTTTACTTCCATGAGTCTCTGTTAGATGGAGACACAGCAATGGGGTCAACTGCCCACACCAGTTGTCTGCTCCTCCTGCAGTGATAGCTCAGTCCTTATATCTTCGACCAGGATTGATCACTAGGCATTCCAAGGCCATAAAAAGCTCTTACTTCAGGTCAAATGTGTGGTGATGTCCCCTCACCTCTGGGGAACTGGTTGGCAGGCAGACACTAGCCTTTGTTTTGAAGACTTCCTCTGAGTACTCTGTGGAGCACCCATCCTTGGTCATAGAAATCTTGGAACTGAAACAATCAGTCGATCAACAGCACCTACTCTTATACAGGTACTGCAGACTGGGGAATGTATTCTCTATCTGATGTTCCATACCAAGTGGGGGTGAGTTCTTCTTTTGTATGTCCTTCTCAGGGTGTTTTCCAGACTCAGCCTTTGTGTAGAGTGATGTTCCTCACATCAGGGTATTCTACCCACAACAGAGGCAGAAAGATGTGTGAGCATTCTGTGCCTGGCTATCACAGCAACATCTGATAGTGATCAAGAAGAGAGATACAGGCCTGACTCCTTTCTTCAGGGCCCTTCACAATCTGATAGCAGGAAATGCTCTCCCTCCACCAAGCCTTTCCATCTACCAAATAGTGGACTTCAGGTAGATTAATCAACAGTTCTCTGCGGCAAATGAACCCAGTCGAATTTCTAAGGGATGCTTTCCTTTTCTCCACTTTCCCTACTTCAATGTCTAGGTCTCCACCCTCCAGCCTCAGGAATATCAAAAATACACTGTTTGGGAAAGTAACCTCAACTCTATATTGTGAACTTAAGCTGGCCACTGCTTTTAAAATGGAGCCTACAGGATTCCTTCACTCTGGTGCATTCTGACATACACACTGTGTGTAACATGCACACCAGACACATTTATAAATACATATAAACATACACTCAGAATATCAAAGCAGCGATCTGGCTTAACCTGTTGGTGCATGACTTTATGGGATAGTGCCAGTAGACCACCAGTTCTGTGGCACAGATAAAAAGGTAAGGTCACACTAGGATCAAAACTAGGGGTGGGCGGAGTTTGTGAAATTCACTTCCGCAAATTATCTCGAAAATGTTAAAAATCTCCGCAAACACGCGGAAATATCGCGAAGATGCAGAAGTTTTTTTCCCGCCCGTTCGCGGTATTTTCTGCATGGTCGCGGCTCGCCAACTTACCCATGCGGTTACTCGCCGGCGCGGCCATCTTGTTTTCACTTGTCTCGCGGTGCATGATCGCGAGAAGAAAGACGTGATCGCGCGACGAATGACGTTACTGTCGCGAGACAGCGCAAATGGCTACCAACAATCCAACATCTCGCGGAGAACGCGACCGGATCGGGAAAACTTGTCGGCGAACGCGGGGATTCAGGTAAGGCGATCGCGCGCACGTGAGAATGTATTATTTTACAGCGCGAGCAAGCAAAACATTTCCGGTAAAATGCGGATTGTGGAAATTTTGACATTTTCGCGCTCTCCGCGGAACGCGAAAATGTCAAATTATCGCAATTTCTGCGAGCGGAACAGAATTTTAGCCCAGGCCTAATCAAAACATGGTATGCTGCCACCGCTGTGTCACAAGGTTGAACCCATGGCAGGAATAGTAGTCCTCCCTGACTTAGAAAGTACTCAGGTCCAGGTATTATATTCCCTATAGGTACTCAAATATAGGCTCAGGTAACATCCTAACCCTTCACCTATATTCTTCACTACATTACATACAGAATGGTTCATAGGGACTGACCTTTTACCTAGATACAACACTACACACAGAACACAGGATTTTCCCTGGTAAAAGCCTCATGCATTATGCATGAGGATTCTTAGATACTCAGCAGGACTACCATCTCCTGAATAATGACTCGGTATAAGGTTCATTCCCGATGCCATCCTAATTCCGACAAGTGGCACAGCAAGGTAGAACCCCGGGGGAGACCTTTGGGTATATAAACATCTCATCTTGCTGAGACAAGTAGAAGAGATCAGGATTTCCCTGCCGACACACACTGATGTGAAATGCTGAGGTTCCTGCATGCAGATACTCCAGCGCGCAGTGGTCTAACATCCCTTGCGGGATGTCCAGCTCAAGACCAAGACTAGGTACAATTAGGTACATCTAGTTAAGGTAGCATCGTAGGAGTACGCATTTTATCGCCATGTATTTTATACACTTGCCTGTATTCAAGACTATAGAAAGTGGTAGAAATTTACCATCCTTTTACTTTCCTAGTGCTTCTAATCATTTAGATCTGTTACTGTCTAATGGTTGTTTCAGCACACCTATTTTACACTAGAATAACAACTGTTCAATAAATACTTATTGAAAAATGTCCATACCATTTATTCTGTGTATCTCTCCAAGACTAAGTGAGCACGAGTGAGTGAGCAAAAAGTAGTACACTGTTTCCACGGTCCTGAGGGATCAGGGTTGTCATGTTGGATAGTTGCCAAGAACTATTCTCTCCTTGATAAGAGGAGTTTCTAGTAGCACTGTGAGCGAGCTGGTATACAGGCCAACATACCTGTGGGGGTTTCTGGAATTAGTCTGGACACCAAACCTGCAGTGTATGTTGTCTAAACGTGCAGATCCTGTATAAGTTTTATAGGAACTACAAAACACAGGATAGGCCCAAGAATAGATTCCTATCAAGGGACAGGCTCAGGTCTTCACACACATGTTAAATTAGCATGCATCTGGGGCTAAAAACACAACACCCATGACAACAGAGGACATCCACATTCCAACACTTTGTTACTATCACAATGGATTTAAAGATAATTGAAACTTCACAGTTTTGAAGTTTTCAATGGTGTCACTTATTCTTCTGTTGCTTAATGATTTTGAGCCATAAGACTGATGGTTCTCTGTCAATGAGACTAGTTCTTTATTTGAAACAGTAATGTTTTTCAGTCCTGTTGACCTCTATATGAATGCAATGTTGAGCTGAAAAGTTCCAAGCTTTTTCTCTCAGTTGTGACTATTTTGGTGTTTAGGGTATGCTCAAGGGCCTTATTATGACTTAGGTGGTGTGGCAGCAGGCTGCAACACCAGCGCCATAATGCGACCGCCCACCGGATTCTGACAGAAATCCAGGTCGGGCAGTCCTCCAGCAGTTGACACTCGGCAGTGCAGTGCTAAGGCTCATACGTGAGCCTTAGCAAGGCACCACAATGGGAACGACATTGCATGTTCCTGCAGGGCATGGACAGCAGCGGCCCATGGCGGTCCGACCACCCAACTTTGTATAGGGCATTCGGACTACCGGTGCGGCAGTAGCTGCTATGCCACTATGGGGTTTTGCGGTTCATCGGACTGCCAAATTCAAAATAAGGCTCAAAGGGCAACATGTATCAAGAGTTTTAGCATTTACAAACGGGCCGATTCTCAGAATTGGCCCCTTTGCGAACACTAAAAATGCTCTTGATATGTATCAAACCCTATTTTGCGATTGGGTAACCTGTTACCGAATTGCAAAATGGGTTTGCGATTCGCTATTTGGAAGGGACATTTTAGGGCGTCCCTTACAGCGAATCCTTATGGTATGTATGAATGTTTTGTGACTGCGAATGCGGTAGCAAAATATTCACATTTTACCACCTACTTCAAGGAGGTGGTAACCCATTCGTAAATGGGATGGGTTCCCAAAGGGACCCCTTCCCCTTTGGGAATGGTAGTAAAAATGTTTTTTAAGAGCAGGCAGTGGACCCATGGACTACTGCCTGCTCCTAAAAAATGAAAAGTAAACTTTTCTTTCTCTTTTTTTTTTAAACACTACCCGTTTTCCTTTAAGGAAAATGAGCTGCATTTAAAAGATAAGATTGCTTTATTTAAAAGCAATAACGGACACCATGCCATCTCCCTCATTAATATTAATGAGGTAGGTCAATTTGCGACCCACTAGGTTCCGGTATATGAAACTCATGGAGTTTCATATGTCAAAAATTGCGATTACCTAATTACTATTGTCAGAAAATCGTAATTAGGTAATCACATTTTCCATATTTGATACATGTGGCCCAAAGTTTTGTATCACAATTTAGTTTAATGATGTTTGAAGGTATTAGACTTTCCTCTGTTGGCTGCAAATATGGGCTATCACTTGTTGCCTGCCACAAGAGATCTAGATTATTTGGTTATTTTTAGCAGATTGTGCCATTTGTCCATTAACCAACTCTGTTTTTTTTGTGCTTTTCTTGGAAATATGTGGTAGGAACTCTGGTGAGTCAGTCAGAGTTGTGGAAGGTTCCTGACTAGTTTTTATAGTCTCCGCAATGTCACTCTGTGCTTTACTAATTTCAGTACATGATTGAAAAGAATTAGGCCCAGATTTACTAACAACTTGTGCCTAGTTAACCTCACATTTGTAACACAAACTCAGGACAAATTGTTGTTGGGATTTAATATGCGATGCAAACCAGGATTTGCTTTGGAAAGTACCTCAAAGTGGAGTAAAGTTGCTCTATGAGCTGCTTTGGTAAAAGGGGCAATTCCATGGTTGGTACAAGGGTCTTCCCGTTCAACCACAAGGGAGTTTTGCATAAATCCATATCTGCTAATATTCATAGACAGGCATATGAGCCAAAACCTTACAACCTCTTCAAGACAGGCATAACAAAGAGACATTGTTGTATCCTACTACTGCCCCATTAAGCTTAGAGAATCTTGGGGGCCTCATGTGGGAACTCTGTGATATGCTAGGCGGCTAGCACGAGATGCATTGGAACCACATTGTTGTAATCCTTTGAATGTGGCTCACGCATAGAGTGGTCGCTGGTCGAGGTTCGAATGGCATCTGCCAGTTGCCGTTCGATCACCGGACTAGGAGGCCGCTCCGTGCAGTGGGTGGAGTACTATTGAATAAAGTCTTCATCTTTCAAGACGAGCCTTAACTTCGTTATTTCATTTGGCGACGAGTGAAGAGAACTACTCCACCCACTAATCCACACCATCGTACCTGGTTGCTGTTAAGGGAATTCGCCGATCCAGACTCTGGATCAACCATCGTAAAGCTTCTGTTGATTCTTCCTCTGTTCCAGGACCGTAAGATCTCTTTGCTGGATGTTATATCACACCAGGAGGTACGTGTGTCTATTTCTTAATCATTTGGGAGCCCTAAGCACTCGCGCTTCTCGTTCTCGTGACCGGCCCGGTCTTGAGCTTTAAACACTTCATCGTCACAACACGCCTCCCCTGTGGTGTCGTCATCACGTAACTGCCACCATCTTGAATTGGGCTCATTTTGACAGGAACGGTAGAAGCTTTTATATTAAGCTGATTCTGCCGGCGTGCTGCTTTTCTACATTTCAGCGATACGTACGCCAGGTACTAAGCATATTTGTATATTGTGCTATTCCTGCGAGCTTGCTGCATTTATGCATTTCAGCGACACGCATGCCAATTGCCAAGCATTTTTACATTTTATTTGAATTTTACCTGCGTGTTGCTTGTGTGAATTTCGGCGAAATGCACGCCATTGGTCAGCATATTTGTCATTAAGCAAATACAGTCTGCGTGCTACCCTTTTTACATCGCCGACACGCACGCCAATTATCTTACAAAATGTTCTATTTAAGTATATTTACTATTTGCAACCTCCTCTTACAACTTATTCAACAGTGAATAGAGATCTTGCTCAGCGTGTTACACTTCGGTGACACGCACACCTTGTTTCAACAAACGATTACAGATTTTTATCAGCGTGCTACACTCCAGTGACAACTTGTTCTACCTCCTACTATTCTATAAATTTGTTCTGTTCTTTCTAAAGAGAATTTCAGTCATGGCCAATACACAAAAAATTACATAACCCCCTCCATTTTTAAGTAAACCTGGGAGACCGGCTATCATTTGGTCAGAATGCTATAGACTCTTTGAAAATCACTTGGTAGCTATAGATGCTGTTGGCTATACCCCGCATGAAAATTTGCTTTACTATTTGGATGTCTGGGTCAAGCTGCGCAGAAGATTTTCGACAGTATTGTACCCATTCCACCTCCTCCATCTCATTATGGCGATGGACAATGGAACATTTACTTAGAGGCTGTTGCCCGTCTTAAGAAACAATTTTCTAATGAGCCAAATATCATGCTAGAATGACATAACTTCTACAAAATGAAACAGATGGAGGATGAGAAAGTTGAAGAGTATATCTCGGCTCTCAGGGTGTTAGCAACCGCATGTGGCTTCGGTCCTTTAACAGACAACTATATCAGAGACCAGTTCGTGTTAAACTGCGCATCTCGGAAAATTAAAAATAATTCTTGGTTGCAAAAATCCACCTTTGACTGAAGTAATTGACTTAGCCATGAGTAGCGAACGTTCTGCAATTTCCAGTAAAGTCATGCAAGGTGACACCAAACCGGGGGTCAATTTGGTGACTTCTCCTGATCTTGATCAAGAGAGTTCTTTATGTGCTGTTAATGTTAAAAGTAAACCTGTTAAATTTCCTCAGAGGAGGCAACCTATTTTTTGTTACAGGTGCGGATCAAAGAATCATATCGGGAATTTTCCAGATTGTCCCGCTATCAACAAACGTTGTGTCCTTTGTAAAAAAATAGGTCATTTTCAAGGGGTGTATAGAAACTCCAGGAAACCTGTTAATGTAAGCTGTATTGAAACAGATGCAGAGTCATGTTCTAATTTCCTCAGTAATGTAATTGTAAATTTAGACTGTGTGTAAGATTCAGGATCCATTAAGGGTCCTTTGTGTTCTGCTTTAATTGACAATGTTCCTCTCCAAGTTATGGCCCACTCCGATTCGCCAATTACCATTTTAAGAGACACCACATTTTTTGATTTATGGAAAGAGAGTGTTAAGGTATTACATTCCAACGTTAACTCCAAGGCTTTCGGTGAGAAGGATATCAACATGATTGGTTATTTTTTAGGAGTGGTACAATGTTTGGGAAGAGAAATAGAAACCAAGATTTATGTGGCTGAAAAAGGGAAAAACATTATCAGGTGGAAAGATTTAGCTCGCATGGGACTGTATTTAGTTCCAGGCGATGAAAATCCTATCAAAGTGGGGGAGTTACCTGTGTGCCATGTTGAGTGTAATAAAATGAATGTGGATGGTGACATATTGAAAGATATAATTTTGGAATTTAAACCTGTATTTAGTGAACAGGTTGGTCTGGTTAAAGGAGTGGAGCACCAAATTAGATTAGTACCTGATGCTCATCCAGTGGCACATAAAGTGTGTTCCGTCCCCATTAGTGTCAGGGTGGAACTTCAACATACATTAGAAAGTTTATGTAATCAGGGCATCATCAAAACTACGGATTCACCTCACTGGGTGTCTCCTATCGTTGTCGTGCACAAGAAGTCTGGTGAGATCTGACTTTGTGCGGACTTGCGCACCTTTACTAAAAACATAATCGTGGATTGTCACCCACTTCCTCGAATCCATGAGTTATTGGCGAATCTAGGTGGTGCAAAGTGGTTCTCTTTAGTAGATTTAAGATCAGCCTACCACCAGGTAGCTTTGTTTGTTGAGTCACAGGATTTGACCACATTTGTGACTCCTTGTGGGGCATATAAGTTTCTGCGCCTACCTTTTGGCCGTACATCAGCCGGTAGTGTGTTTCAAAAACTTATGGGCACACTATTTCATGATACTAAGGGTGTTCAAGCTTACTTGGACAACATACTGATCTATGCTAAGTCTTTAAAGGAGCTGCTTTTGTGGGAAATAAGGGATGGTGGAACAAAAGACAACTTGTTAAAGTGTCCCCTGAACAAGCTGAGATAATGCATTATAGAAGAAAAAGGATTGAGGACGATCTTGAATGGGGGCATTGGTTGGATTCGGAGGGACCCTCCGTTTGTCCGTCTTCACCTCTTGAAACTTCTCCATCTCAGGTTGACACTAACTCTACATCCCAGGTTGACACTGAAATGTGCATTAGTAGCTCATCAAGACACTAAAAAGGTTTGCAGATTTCATTAAATATCCAGAGCTTTATTCAGATCATTTTGTTTGGCTATTCATAGGACACCCCCGCTCCGCACGGCCACCAGCTGTCGCGTGTGCCCTCCGCCTGCCTGCCGCTGCTCTCTGCCTTCCTGAGCCTTCCCGCCTTCGGGCCACGCCCCCCCGCCGCCGCTCGTAGTTCCCGCATCCCTGCCATTCTGTCGCTTCGCTCTGATATTGTACTGTATTTTGGTTAATTACTTTGTTTTCCTGTGCTAGTATTGTTGCCCCCCCCCTGTGCTGGTTTCCCCTGCGCCCACCCGCCCCGCTCCCCGCTTCCCGCTTCCCGCCGCCGGGAGTGTGGACACGCCCCCTTCCTCCCCGCTCCCGCCTCCCAGCTGCTCCTCCCTCCCTGCACTTCGCCATAAATGGCGACCGTGCGCACGCGCAGCGGGCGTGCCAATTGTGTGCCGAAGGTGCGCCAAAGGTAAGCCCGTCTGCGCCCAGCACCCGAACCCCTGGCCCCCGAGGACCCCAGCCCACCCGCCAGACGTACGACGCCGCCACCCTCAACGCACTCAACACCGGCCGAACCCCGGGATGCCACCAAGCCACCCCGAGACGCACCCACGGACCCTTCAGCTGCCTCGCCTGCAAGTTCACCTGCATCCGGACCTGCCCCGCACCAGCACCCGCCAAGCCGAACACCAGCAGCAACCACCTCAAGTGCATCCTGCTCAACACCCGCTCCGTCCACAGACACGCCATCGAACTCTGGAACCTCCTCGACACCACATCTCCAGACGTTGCCTTCCTCACGGAAACCTGGATGAACGACTCCTCAGCGCCCGACATTGCCATCGCCATCCCAGAGGGATACAAGATCACCCGGAGAGACCGCGACAACCAGACTGGAGGAGGCATCGCCATTGTCCACAAGAACACCATCCGCATCACGACCAACACCGACGACAACCTGACTACCGCCGAACACCTACACTTCCAGATCCACACCGACCCCAAGACCACCCTCAGAGGTACCCTGATCTACCGACCCCCGGGACCACGCACAACATTCAGCGAAGACATCGCCGACTTCATCAGCCCGCACGCCCTCCCCTCCGCTGACTACATCCTCCTGGGGGACATCAACTTCCACCTGGAGAACAACAACGACCGCAACACCACCACCCTGCTTGATAACCTCGCCAACCTCGGACTCAAGCAGCTGGTGTCCACCCCCACCCACCTCGCCGGACACACACTCGACGCCGTCTTCTCATCCAGCAAAGACATCGCCTTCAGCCACGCCACTGGACTCCACTGGACGGACCACAGCTGCGTCCACTTCACCTTCAGAAGAACCACGATCCACCACCACCAGCAACAGGAGGCTCGAAGAAGCTGGAACAAGATCACAGCCGACCAGCTCGCCGCTTCCCTGAGACAGCACCCTCCAGTCAGCTCAGCGAACCCTAGCCAGGCCGCCGACAACCTTACGAAGTGGATCAGCACCTGCGCGGATGAACTCGCCCCATTGAAGACCCCGCCTAGCAGACCCGGCAGCAAGAAGGCCCCATGGTTCACCGACGAACTCAAGAGCTCCAAGAAGAACTGCCGAGCCCTCGAGAAAGCCTGGAGAAGGGAGCCAACACCGGACAACATGACCACCCTCAAGCTCGCCACCCGGAAGCACCATCAACTAATCCACGCCACCAAGAAAACTGCATTCAAGGACCGGCTGGACAACAACGCACACAACTGCAAGGAACTCTTCAACATCGTGAAAGAGCTCTCCAACCCCAACGCCGGAAACAACGACATCACCCCATCGCAAGACCTCTGCAACTCCCTCGCCTCCTACTTCCACAACAAGATCGCTGACATACACAACAGCTTCATCCCACAAACAACGCCCCCCACGACCGCACCAACGCCCCCCACCACCACCCTCAGCGCCTGGACCCCGATCAACACAGAAGACACCATCCACACGATGAACTCTATCCACTCCGGATCTCCGACCGACCCCTGCCCTCACCACGTATTCAACAAGGCCGACGCTGTCATCGCACCCCACCTGCAAGACATCATCAACACCTCCTTCGACACCGCCACCTTCCCTGAGAGCTGGAAGCACGCCGAACTCAGCGCTCTACTAAAGAAACCAACAGCGGACCCCACCGAACTCAAGAATTACCGCCCCATCTCGCTCCTCCCGTTTCCAGCCAAAGTCATCGAGAAGACCGTCAACAAGCAGCTGGCCGCCTTCCTCGAGACAAATGGATCCCTCGACCCTTCACAGTCTGGCTTCCGAGCCAACCACAGCATCGAGACCGCCCTCATCGCCGCCACCGATAACATCCGAGCCCTGCTGGACAACGGAGAAACAGCGGCCCTCATCCTCCTAGACCTCTCCGCGGCATTCGACACTGTCTGCCACCGCACCCTAGTGCAGCGCCTCAGCAACGTCGGAATCCAGGAGAAGGCACTGGAATGGATCATCTCCTTCCTCGACAGAAGGACACAGAGAGTCCGCCTACCACCGTACAAGTCAGAGGCCACCGAAGTCATCTGCGGCGTCCCCCAAGGATCCGCACTCAGCCCCACCCTCTTCAACGTCTACATGAGCCCCCTTGCGGCCATCGTACGCCAACACAACCTCAACATCATCTCCTACGCCGACGACACCCAGCTGATCCTCTCCCTGACCAACGACCCCGCCGCCGCCAGAGCCAACCTCCACGAAGGGATGAAAGACGTAGCCGAGTGGATGATGACCAGCCGCCTGAAACTGAACTCAGACAAGACGGAAGTCCTCCTCCTGGGCTCCTCGCCCTCCGCCTGGGACGACTCCTGGTGGCCCCCCGCCCTGGGCACCGCACGCAAACCGACAGACCACGCACGAAACCTGGGCTTCATCCTGGACTCCTCCCTCTCCATGACCAGACAAGTCAACGCCGTCTCCTCGTCCTGTTTCAACATCCTGCGCATGCTACGGAAGATCTTCCGCTGGATCCCCACCGAGACCAGGAAGACGGTCACCCAGGCCCTTGTCACCAGCCGACTGGACTACGGCAACGCCCTCTACGCCGGAACCACCGCCAAGCTCCAGAAGAGACTCCAGCGGATACAGAACGCCTCAGCCAGACTCATCCTCGACATCCCCCGAAGCAGCCACATCTCCGGACATCTGAGAGACCTGCACTGGCTCCCCGTCAACAAGAGAATCACCTTCCGTCTCCTCACCCACGCACACAAAGCCCTACACGACCAAGGCCCGAGCTACCTCAACAACCGCCTCAACTTCTACGCTCCCAAACGCCATCTCCGATCAGCCAGCCTCGCCCTCGCCGCCGTCCCGCGCATCCGAAGAGCGACAACAGGAGGAAGGTCCTTCTCCTACCTGGCCGCCAAGTCCTGGAACTCCCTCCCGACCGACCTGCGCCTGACCCAAGACCACCTCTCCTTCAGGAAGAAGCTCAAGACCTGGCTGTTCGAGCAGTAGCGGCACCCCCCCCCCCCCCTAGCGCCTTGAGACCCTCCGGGTGAGTAGTGCGCTTTATAAATGGCTTGATTGATTGATTGATTGATTGGCTAGTAAATGTTTGATTTTGTGTATACTTTGCTTTTGTAACATGACTTTTTGTTGTTTCATTTTTGTAGGGGGAAGGTACTGTAATATTGGTATTGATGTTTTAATGCATCTCGCGGGTAGCGCAAGATACATTGGAACCACATTGTTTTAATCCTTTGAATGTGGCTCACTCATGCAGTGATTGCTGTTCGAGGTTCGAATGGTATCTGCAGTTGTCGCTCAATCACCGGAATAGGAGGCCACTCCGTGCAGTGGGTGGAGTACTATTGAATAAAGTCTTCATCTTTCAAGAAGATCCTTAACTTCGTTATTTCAGTCAGGTGCATAAAAAACCTTTTTTTTTGCCCAACAGAGGAATCAGATACTCTTCAGTGTAATGCAGCCAATGGCCACCACAGGTTATAATATTTGAACGGAAAGCCACTTAATTATTTTATAATTATTTTAGTTAGTTGTGTTTGCTGATTGTGTTGACTCACTATTTTAAATTGTAGTGTTAGTTTGTTAATTTGTCTTCAGTTGCAGATATGGCAGCCAGCATGAGTCAACCTCTGCATTTTCTATCGGAGAGAGGCAAACCCTTGCTGATCAAAAGAAAGTGAAAACGCTTGTTCAATTTGTATCTTGTAGCAGTAGGAGGGGAAAAGTTCTCTCTGGCTAGGAGACAAGGCGTTATACTTCACAACCTAGTTGTAGAGGGTCATAGATGTTTCATGAGGGTACAAGCCAAAGGAGAAAGAGTTGACAATTATGTTGTGACATTGAAAACCCTGGCTCAAATTTGCGATTTTGCTGATTTCACTGACTCCCTCATACAGGAGCTGTGCAAAAACAGCTTAAACTGATAAACAGAAGACTAGCCAGGGGTGAACTAAGGATACAAAGTGCAAGTGTTTCAAGTGCGGTAGTCCCAACCACTCATCGAATTATTCAAATTGATATGCTCAGAATGCCACCTGCAGGATTTGTGGAAAACAGTGACACTATGCACATGTGTGTAGAAACCAGAAAGTGAACAGCATTGCATGTGCCCAGAGTTGCATCAACATGCAATTTTGCATGTAACTGATTGTGATTGTGTGACTGTGGGTGAGGAGCATGTAAATAAAGATACAGTAACAATGCCTAAATGTGATGTCACCATTGGTGCCAAAAGTGTACAAGTCTTAGCAGACTCTGTCTCACCTTTTACCCTAATAGGTGCTTCAAACCTGGAAAGGACTTTTGAGTTGGAGGCTATTGTGTTGAATCAACCAGACATAAGTTACATTGGCTATGATGGTCAGAAAATGTATCTATTGGGTTACACATTGATGACCATAGAATTTAAAGGTAGAGTAACTATTGGCAAGGTGTACATGGGGAAATGGGAGCTTCAGCGCTCCGTCCATCATCTCCTTGTGTTTGCTTTGTTCGCCCTTAGTAGGCAGTGTATGCCCAGACATGGGTCACTTTCTCACTTTGCCACTAGATGTAAGCTAGCCTGGCTGATGAGGGGTGTTACCCTGAAATCGGTCCCAGGATGCTAGTTTCTGGTCAAGGGAAGACCTGGCTTGGCAGTTCGGGTTGGACTGTTCTCATGAGGAACAGCGTCAAGATTGATTTGCATACGGCTGGGTCGGAACTGGGGTGACGAAGTGAGCTAAATAATGATAATGGATTCAACACAGATCTGTGACTGGGGGTGAGTTTCTGAAAAGTTTCAGTGCTCCATCCATCATCTCCTTGTATTGGCATCAAAGAAGACTTGGCATCACACTGAACCCAAACGCACCAGAGCAAGTCATACTATTATCACATATCAGTGAGGATACTGACATTGCGCAGGAGGTCCAAGAAGTATTCAAATATGAAATGGGTTTATTGAAGGGCTTCAAACACAAAATGATCCTTAAATCTAGGGCAAAGCCTATTGTGCACGAAGTAAGGACGGTACTCAACCTCATACCAAAACCTCTACAATAGGAACTAGATAGACTACAGCGTTTGGGAGTAATTGAAGAGATTGAATCTTCTGAATGGCTGGCCTCAGTTGTTTTAGGATGGTGGAAACAAAATCAGGATGTGTGTTGACTTAAGGGTCCTAAACCAGTGTATATGGATCGATATGGATCGATCAACAACCACTACATAACATTTGTGAGGCTCTAGCAACACTGATGGGAGCGAAGGTGTTCCTTGTGATGGACCTATTGGCTGCTTACCATCATAAAATGTTATACAAGGACTCTAGGCCACTAACCTCCTTTCTTACTCCTCTGGGAGCAATTTGTTTCCTTAGAATGGCTTTTGACCTCAGCACCTCATGTTTCCAGAGGTTGATGAAAGAGGTTTTGTCAGGAATTAAATCAGCCTTGAACTTTCGAGATGACATTTTAGTTTATGCCAAGGACAGACCTAGTCATGATGCAGTACTCATAAATGTTCCCCATGCATGCACCCCTTACTGAGGTATAGGTTCCCTATTCCTCACCTATCACTGTACATAGTAACCTATCAGTCACCCCTATGTCAGGCCTTATCAATCCTGAAGGCAGGGTGCTTGGTTATATGTGAGAGGGTGCTCATGCATGAGCTGAGCCCCTCTGCAGCCTTTGGAATCTCTTCTCCGGGGTTGTCAGTGGTGCAGTCTGAATATATCCTCTTAAGTGCATTATATCTAAAATTGTTAATGCTAACTTAGGACTGGCTGCACGGAAACATGTCATGTTTGGTGTCAAACACCTTGGAATCATACCCCCACATCAATTCCTGATGTGAGGATATGATCCCACCCTTCTAGAGGGAGAGACATGGCAGTACTGGTATACCCGGTAGAAATCTAACAGAGCCCTGGCATCACAAAATGGATGCTACAGCCACAGACACGGGTCCGGCCTCCTACTGCTGACCGAAAATTCAGCAGGGGAGGCCTGGACAATAGGTTTCCTGTCACAAGGAGGTGTAACCACCTCCCAGACAGGCTTATGTGTATTGGGGCTGGGTGGGAGCACTCTCTGAGTGCTTTGAAGTCCTACACTGGGGGCACATTTGGTGTCCCTGTGCGTAGGCCAGCTCAAACCGGTTCAGGGGCTTCCAGCCCCTGCTCTGGCACAAAACTGGACAAAGGAAATGGGTGTAGCCACCCCTCTTTCCAAACCCTCTCATAGGTGGGTCCCCAGAGCTAGTCCAACCCCTTCCTTAGGTATAAGTAAGGAATCTCTGTAACCACAACTTTAGATATCCCTGGACGAAACTCTGAAGCTGAATCCTGGAACTTCGATGCTCTACTAAAGACTAGAGGACTGAAGAAATCTCCCTTGGGGTCAAGGAGTGACTCCCCTGCTTGGCAGGTACCAACAAAGCATTTTGCTGGTCTGCATCTCCGTAGCTCCCACCGGACTCTGAAGCATTTGCAGCCCAGGAAGAGGATTTCCAGACATCTCACAGTCCGACCTGAGTCCCCAGCAAAGCTGAGACCCACAGCCCTCGTGAGTAGTGTGGAACCGGAACTCCTGGTCACCGGGCACTTTTGCAAGTGCATTGACTTCTCGACATCTCTTGAAGTCGTGCTTGGGGTTACTTGTAGCCACTAACTCGAGCAGAGAATCCACTGAATATTGTTGGCCTAGTCACCCCGAGTGACCCGTGGGCCACCATTTTGTGTTTCCTCTTGAGGTTCCTTTGCGATCCCTGGTCCATCGACTGGTGGGTCCCTGTGAAGGTAACTTTGATTTTCTTTGGGCTTCCCTGGTTGCTCCAGCATGCCCTAACTCCCCACCAAGTGGTGAGTCTCTCAGACCTTGCTGGTCTGCTCCGAAGCCTTTCTTCTCTTTCTGCGTGGGTTGCTGTTGCCAAGGCTTGTTATGTCCAATCTGGGCACTGACGCTGCAGCACTCAACATCCTTCACGGGACAGATCGAATCCAGCTCCTGGTTGTCCTCGACAGCTCCTGGTCCTCGTGGCTGAAGAGTCAAGCTTCACCTTCTTCACCTGAAATCACCCAACATCGGTGGGCATCTGCCTATCATCCTCCTGGTCACTGGCTAGTGACCCAGACTCTGTCCTCTCTGCTTTCAGGTTCTTCTTGACTTTTATCCAGGCTTGTATCTCTTCGGACACTTTGCATCTTCCCAGCAGCAGCACTTCTTTGTCAGCTCCCATTGACATCGGCGACGCGACACCATTTGACACCTATGCACCCGGCTTCCCTGGGTGAGGTAACACGAGTACTCTGGTGCTCCCGTGGGTGCTGACCCTAGAACTTCCTAAGTCCCAAAGGGTTTGGTCCTGACTCATTTCTAAGTGTCCCTAATATTTAAAAATCTGACCACGATTTTCCCCGTAGAAGCTAACCCGAGCTTGCAGCTGTGTTCCCACACTGCACACGGCCCCTGTGGGTCCCCTGTGTCACTACCATGGGTGGTTCCTTGGGGTTCCAGTGATTCTACAGGCTCTAGGCCTTTTGTCTAGTTAAGTCGTGTTTCTTATACCACTATTTTAGTATATGGTTTGGCTCGCCCCTAGGGCCTGATGTGTATTTGTGCTATTTTACTGTTATGTTTTAAGTGTAACTTATGTGTTTTGAACTCTAGCGTCATAAAGAGACTAGGAGGGTGTGTTTAGAAATAAATACATATATTTTATATATATTCCTGGTGTGGTTGTCTTTCATTTAGCCAGTCAAGAGATATTAGACTGGTAAAACAAGCTGCTTTACATTCCTTCACGACTTAGCCTGAAGGCTGCTCTCCATAGCTACCACAAGGATAGCTTTCAATAAAGGTTTTCTTTAACCTATCATCATTAAGGTGTTGTTTGGACTGGTACAGGGTGCCCACTATAACTAGTGGACAGCATATACCAGGCCAATTTCTCACAACACCATTTCAGGGGATGACATTAACCCCAAATTGGAGCTGGCAGAAGCTATATCCCAGGCACTTGCACCACGCGATAAGGTCCAAGTTAGATCATTCTTGTGTCTATCTGAGCACTACTCAAAATGTATTTGCAATTTTGCGAGCGTGGTGCAGCCATTGAATCTTCTGCTCAAGAAAGGTGCGGAATTCATTTGGTCTCCCGCTGTGTTGAGACTGTGAATAGTAAGTACATAAGTAAGTAGAAAAACATATAAAATGCACAAATGCCGAGGCGTCTTGGCACTGAAGCAAGGAAGCAAATGAAGAATCGGGTTAAAGCTTCATTCCTGTAAGGGAAATACCCAGGTCTTAAGTATTTTCCTGAACAGGGATCTGGTAGTTTGCAGTCTAATGATGTCTGGTAATTCATTCCAGAGCTTGGATGCTCGAAAGGACAGGCTTCTACCTCCCCATCTCACCTTTTGTATTCTAGACTAGACCTTTATTGGCAGATCAAAGATTACGCCGTGGGGAGTGCCAGTGAAAAAGTTTCTGTAGGTCTGATGCCCCACTGCCATACAAAGCTTTATTCACAAGGCTTGAATTCAATGCGCTGCTTGACCGTAGGCCAATAAAGCTTCCTAACTTTAGGACATTTTGATGGCACCAGAACAACAATACTGAGCACGGATGCCAGATTGAAGGATTTGGGTGCTGTCCTCTCCCAGTTAGTTCATGGTGATGAAAGAGTGATAGCTTATGCCTCATGTTCGCTCAAAAGGAGTGAAGGAACGCTACTCAATGATCGTGTGTGGGGCATTAGCCTGCATGTGGACCATTAAACAATTAAAATATTTTCTGTGGGGTTTGGCGTTCACAGTGAAGTTGGATCATAGGCCTTTCGTCCATAAGTTTGCATGTAGACATACAGAGAATGCCACTCCAAGGATAAAGAGGAGTGTGTAAAATTAATGGAGAAGAACTTTATTGTAGAGTATTTATCTGGTAAAAATAAAATTCCAGCTTATTATTTATCCAGGGTGCCGCTGACAAGGAACTGGTATCTGCACCAGATGCCCCCCTACTTTGGGTGGAGGAGCCAGCTCTTAACAGGCAGGAATGGGAAGCTGGAGTGTCCAGTGATGCTTTCAGGAAACAAGTTTTGGATATTGTGGTGGGAGGTTGGCCAGGCAACGCAATGCGCCTGAAGATGCAAAAGTTTTTAGGAATGTGAGGGAGGATTTGAGTATTGTTAAGGATGAAGTGTTCAGGGTTGAGAGATTGATTCCTCTTGAAGAATTGCTCAGCAAAATCATCAACTTGGCTCATGAGGGCCACCTGAGCCAGAACCTAATGAAAGCCAGAGTGAGGGAGATGTACTGGTGGCCAGGGGTTGATAGGCAAGTGGAAAGTGGAGGGAGTTGTTAGGGATTGTTTATATGCGCTGGTAATGACATATCAAAATCAATCAGAGCAGTGCCCTTATCCCATGTAGAGATCCCTGAAGAACCATGGAACAAATTGACTCCAGATATTGTAGGTCCATTTGACGTATGGTCTGTGAAATAAAGATTTGAACTAGTTTTGGTGGATTATACTTCCAAATGAATATCAGCATGCTGCATAAGTTCCATTATCAATGCCCTCTATGACAACTTCAGCGAACTGACTCCAGACACCACTATCCTCACTGCCATCGACAACCAGCCCACCATCACCACCTGAAGTTCGGCTACCACCAAGGATACCGCCACGACCATGATGAACATCCACTCAGGAGCCCCCACGGACCCCTGCCCACCACAAATCTACCACAGAGTCACTGCCGCCATAGCACCCAAACTATGCTGGACCATTAACGCCTCCTTCGAATCTGGCATCTACGAGGACTAGAAGAAGGCAGAGGTCAAGCCCCTCCTCAAGAAACCCTCGGCGGACCCGACGGACCTGAAAAACTACTGACCCATCTCTCTCCTTCCCTTCACAGCCAAAGTTACAGAGAGATTCGTCAACGCCCAACTGACCACCTTCATCAAAGAGAACGTCATTCTCGACTCCTCCCACTCTGGATTCCGCAGAAACCACAGCACTGAGACCACCCTCCTTGCCACCACCGATGACATCCTACTAGACCTCTCCGCAGTCTTCGACACCGTCTCCCACCTCACTCGCGCCACCAGACTCCACGACGCCGGCATACGGGGAACTGCCCTTGACTGGATCCACTCATTTTTCACCGGCAGAACCCAAACAGTCAGACTCCCACCCTTCCTCTCCGAACCGAACCGACAGAGGTTAACTATGGAGTACCCCAAGGATCCTCGCTCAGCCCCACGCTCTTCAACATCTACATAGCCCGCGTTGTCGCCATCGTTAGACAGCATGGGCTCAACATAATATCCTACGCTGATGACACCCAGCTCATCCTCTCCCTCGCGAAGAACCCCAAAGATACCAGACTCAGCTCCCAGGAAGGCCTGGATGAGCAACAGTTGCCTATAGCTCAACTCGGAGAAGACAGAGGTCTTCGTCCTTGGACCCTCCTCCACCGCTGAGGACAACACCTGGTGGCCCTCTGCCCTTGGAAACCCACCCACTTCGACAGACCACACCTGAAACCTCGGCATCATTCTAGACTCCTCCCTCACCATGACACGCCAGATCAACGCCGTCACCTCCACCTGCTTCAACTCCCTCCGCATCCTCCTCAAGACCTTCAAGTGGATCCCCCCGAATGCAGGAAGACCATCACCCACGCACTCATAACCAGCAGACTGGACTTCGGCAATGTCCTCTACGCAGGAGTCAACAAATCCCTGCTGCACAAGCTCAAACCCATCCAGAACACTGCAGCCAGACTCGTCCTTGGAACCCCACAACATGAGCACATGTCCCAGCACTTACGAGACCTCCACTGGCACTCCATCGAGAAGAGAGTAACCTTCAAGTTTTTCACCTACACCTACAAATCTCTCCACAACATCGGACCCAAATACCTCAATGAAAGAGTCTGCTTCGAGGTACTCAAAAGATACCTCTGCTCCACCGACTTCACCATGACAGAGACCCCACACACCGCAGAAAAGGCCTGAAACAAGCTCTCAGTCAACATCAGAAGCCCCCCCACTCTGCATACCTTTAGGAAGAGCCTCAAGACCTGACTCTTTGACTGACTTGGAGCTGTACCTCCCCCACCAGTACCTTCGGACCCTCATAGGTGACTAGCGCACTTTAAAAAATCCCTGATTGATTGATTATGATGAAAAGTATACTGGAGTTCTTTGCTTGTGAAGGCATTCCCAAAACAGTTGTACCAAACAATGGTGTCAAGTTCATTTATAAGGAAATGAAGGAAACTTGGGAATATTTATCCATCAAACACCACCGCACAGCCCCCTACGCTCCTCAAGCCAATGGTCTTGTGGAAAGCATGAATCGTTTGGTGAGAGCATGCGTGTAAACTGCTATAGAATGCAGATTACCTTTGAAGGGGATCCTGTGCAAAACATTTTGGGTACCCCGTAACACACCAAACAGTGTGACAGTGATTTCTCCTTTCCGGGGACTGAAAGGAAGAATGGCTGGCTCAAAATTGAAACCTGTTTGGTTGAGTGGTGGTTCTGGCATGGTGAGTACTTTTTCACGCAGGATCAGGGTTTATCAAGAAGAATATAAGGAGTGTTTTGACAGGAAGCTTGGTGTTTAACCTAGTAGATGGGTGGTTGGTGAAATGGTGTATGTAATGAAACTGTATGGTCTCCCAAAGGTGAGACAAAGTTAATAGGGCTGAAGAGAATTATTGAAGTAAAGAGGAATGTGGTTGTTTTGGATAGGGGATAAGTGTGGAGCATGTCAATGGTGTCCAAATGCAATTTGAACCGCAACCAGGTCATAACGTGTGAGGCGAGCATCCAAGCACATGATGAGAGTCATGGTTCTGGAATAAGAGGTGATGGTCATGTGGGGGATGGAACACAAAAAGATGATGGAGGTAATATTGAACACTGTCAAACATTCACCCCCAGCCACAGATCTTCATTTAATCAATTATTAAATTGCTCACCAGCCATTCCAGTTTGGACCCAGCCATATTCAAATCAGCCTTGACCCAGTTCCCAATGGGAACAGTCCAGCCCGAACTGCCAGACCTGGTCCTCCTTGGAAAAAAAGCATCCTGGGACCGGTTTCAGGGCATTACCCCACAGCAGCCATGAGACCGGTGGTGTAGCCAGCATGGGACCCATGCCTGTGCATACACTTCCCACTTAGGGTGAAAATGCAACACAAAAAGATGACAGATGGAATGTTGAACATTGTCAAACATTCACTCCCAGTCACAGATCTGGGGTTAATGCATCACTATTTTGCTCTCCACGGCATTCCGTTTGGACCCAGTGATATACAAATCAGCCTTGACCCTGTTCCCCATGGGAACAGTCAAGCCTGAACTGCCAGGCCAGGTCCTCCCTGGACCGGAAAACAATCATCCTTGGACCGGTTTTGGGGCATCACTCCTTATCAGCCAGGCTAGCTTGAAACAAGTGGCATAGTGAGCTCGGAACCCACCTCTGGGCATACTCTTCCCACTTAGGGTCAAAAATGCAACACAAAGAGATGATGGACGGAATGTTGAACATTGCCAAATATTCTCCCCCCGCCTGGTTGATGAGGGGTGATGCCCTGAAACCGGTCCTGGGATGCTTGTTTCCGGTCCAGTGAGGACCTTGCTTGACTGTTCAGGCTGGTCTTTTCCCATCATGAACAGGGTCAAGACTGATTTGCTAAGACTCTATTTCAGAGACTAATGTCCCAATTAAAAATTTGGTGGAAGGTTAAGGGCAGTCATGATGGTGGAGGACTTTATGTCTGCCACCCTTCCTTCACTCTGCCACCCATACTGAGAGTTCACAACTGGCCTGGCAGTGAGCTCTATGGATTGTCTTAACCACTGTCATGGCAGTTCATACACAGGAAGTAAAACGTTTGATGTGCGTCCATCATTAGTGATGGACACTGACACCAAACTTTTGAAAGTTTAAAAAAAAATTAAAATATCAAAATAATGCTCTCCACCACACCAACCACTGGAGTTTTTCCCATGGTGTGGTAGTCCTTTATACATTTGTACTGTCCCTCACCACCAGGTTTTACCTGTGACGGACAACAATAAAAAAGCCATACAACTGTCTTATCTAAATTGGGCAGATAGTCAGATGGCTAATCTTCAACATCCAGTACTCTGACAGTTTGTCGAAGGAGTATTTTGGTGATGGAGCAGGAGTAGGCTCCATTGGAGACATACTCTTGGTTTGCAGGCCCTCAATTGGGCCGATGGACTGCAAGTTTTGCAGTGTGGCCACTCTATTGCTATTGCCATGGAGTTCCCTCTCTGCCAAAGTCTAAATCTGGTCCGAAGTCAGAAGGTAAAATCTTTGACCCAGATGAACCTGCGAGGGGTGTCCAACCTTTGCTCCATTGTGGCTAGCCTGAAATCACACCTAGGTCTCAGTCAACCTGGAACCCTGACTAATGATTGGAGCTTTACCTTTTCTTGGTTTATTTTAATCTTTAAAAATTCAGATCCCTGGTTTCCCTTATTGGAATTTGTCATTTTGGTCTAATTTCTTCCCTTGGGCTGTTATCTATTTTTTCTTTATTGTTTGTAGGGTTTTTATTATGTTCTGACACCAAAATCTTTTGTTACTGCTAAGACCTTAACACATTTTGTTAAGTTAAACCTATCTGCTCAGTGCCATAGCTACCAGGGGTTTAAGGACAGGTTTCAGATACTGAAATGTTGATTTTCCCATACTAGTTTGTGGCCTCATTCTTTGCGGTGGACTCCCATCCACCCCAATTAATAATTCAATTTATTACAGGCACATTTTAGTACAGTGGGCAACCTCTGCGTATAACGTGATATACAATAACCCCATGACAGCCCTTCTAGATAAAAAAAGAAAATAGATGAAAACTGCATTCATATACAGTTGAATTAGTCTCATCATTTTTTTTTAAATATACAATTCCAAATGGGAAATATCAGTTAATTATATTTTTCTGTCTAGTAAGAATGCCTCATTAGTTGTACTGTTCACACAATGAGCATAATGTATAAATGTACAAAGGTCGAGGGTTGCACTGAAGCATATGGACATCTCTGGTTACACCATGTGTTACTTCAAATCATCTTGTGTTTTGAAATTTAAAAATACCGATGGGACATGATGGCATGGAGTCTTACTGTAAGTTGCACCTCTTCAGTGAATCAAATGAGATTTGGGATATTTCCATGTTGCATAGAAGTTACTGCTTATTTTATGTTACCTGCACACTGTGAATGATACCCAATACAGTTTCATAGACAGAAATTGACAACAGATAGGTGGTCTAAATATTTAAGAGCTGCACTGCCAATTATTTCTGAAGATTAATAAACTCCAAGAAATGTACGTGTCATTTTCAAAAATAATTTATATGGCACATATGTTTCATAAATTTCTTTGATTTTGGAAAGCACCCATTATTCTCCAGTTGCAAGAGTTCATATGATGCTGACAGAGCTGTACTGGAAACCAAACGTGGCCATGCCAACATTTTTCAATCCAGTCCTGCTCCCTCCTCCCCTATATTTGTCTTTCTTTCCATATTCTGATGTTCTGCCTCTACTTCTCTACTCTCTCTTCTTCCTCTCTCTGATTGCTCTCCATCCTCTCTCTTTGTTCTGCAATCTTTCTCCCACTGTACCTACTGTAATAGAGTAAAAGATGTGCCAGCAGTGGCTTTGGGACTTCACAAACTAGCCCCCAAAGCCTCAGACCCCAGTGAAATGACCAATTTTATAAAAAGCCAGTCCGGCCTTGAATGCAGGAATCATGACTTATGCACAAAGATGCATGTGCTTGAAGAGTACAGTCAGAGAGACTTAATATGTCTTTTTACATCTAGTGGTGTTAAGGTGACACATTTTGTTACAGCCAGAGTGAGCGAAAGAGTAATTGAAAGCTTGTTTTTTATTGCTGCATATGTTGTATGAAAGAGTAGAAGAAAATTGTAGCTGATGTTTAAATTTGTAAGAATGTTAGAAGATTGCATATTTTGTACAAAGTCAAGTATTAGTAGTTCCAGAGGTGTTCCCCCTAAATAACGAGATCACAATATCGAAGGTACTAAATATTGAAGAGAGAATATCAATACTATTATTATATCGAAGTAAGTAATACCCTTGGAAAGTGTGTTGTGTTTTGATTTGATACAATAATATCAAAGTTTTAAATATCTGAAACTTAACTATTGTGTATAATAATCTAGTTTTAAGTGTTTTTAATGTATTATGTATTTGTATGTATTAATGCATAGTTTATAAGTCAACTTTATATTGCGTTTGTCAATTTTATATTATGTTTTTGGATGGATTTTTTAAACACGTTTGTAATAATATATATGTGTGTGTATATATATTTATATATTTATTTTTTTCACAGAAAAAAACAAAGGTTACAGGGACATTATAATTAGGCTCAGATTTCACTCACACAAAACCAGGGAAATTTAGCAGTTATTTTTATCTGAGCTAACTTAACTTATGCCCCTGCAATGTACTGTTTATGACCTCATATACTACTTTACTGAATGGGTGAGTGTGTGAGGGTCAGACTGGGTCTGTGAGTGGGTGTGAGTCTGTGAGTGGGTCTGTGAGTGAGTACAGGAGTCTCTAAGTGGGTCTGTGTGCATGAATCTCTGAGTGAGTCTGTGAGTGCATGAGTCTCTGAGTGGGTTTGTGAATTAGTGTGTGAGTCTCTGAGTGGGTCTGTGAGTGAGTGAGTGCCTGAGTCTCTCAGTGGGTCTGTGAGTGTATGCATGAGTCTCTCACTGGATCTGTGAGTGGGTGTGTGAATCTCTAAGTGGGTCTGTGAGTGGCTGTGTGAGTGTCTGAGTGGGTCTGTGAGTGGGGGCATGAGTCTGTGAGTGAGTCCATGAGTGTCTCAGAGGGTCTGTGAATGAGTGCATGAGTCTGAGTTGGTCTGTGAGTGAGTGCAGGAGTCTCTGAGTGGGTGCATGAGTGGGTGCATGAGTCTCTGATGGAATCAGTGAGTGGATGTATGATTATCTGAGTGGCTCTGTGAGTGGGTGTGTGACTCTCTCAGTAGGTCTGTGATTGAATGCATGAGCCTCTGAGTAGGTCTGTGAGTGGGTGCATGAGTCTGTGAGTGAGTGGGTGAGTGTCTGAGTGGTTCTGTGAGTGGGTGTGTGTGTCTTTGTGCTCTCAGTTTGCCCTCTTCTGCTCTGTTTTGCCTATTCTACTTGATTTTCTTCCATCTGTTTTACCTTTGCTGTTCATTTTTCTGCCTCTGCTTTGCCTTTCTTGCTAATTTTTCTACCCTCTGTCCTGCCCTCTTCTGCTGTTTTGCTTTCCTGCTTTTTTTCCTGCCTTGTTTTTCTACAAATTTTTCTTCACATTATAGGGGAGGTGGGCTATGCGGCCCCCCTCCCGGGGCCAATTTTAACCCAAGGGACTCCATCCCCCTAGGCCCGCCTTAATTGAATGAGAGGGGGGCAACATGGCACCCTTACTGGGGAGGTTTGGCCTTGGCAGATCCATCCCCCAGAACATGGCTTTAATTGAATTGGAGCGGGGGCCACATAGCCCGCCTCCCTTGGCCAATCTGACCCCAGGAATCCCATTCTCTGGGGCATGGCCTTCACTGAATAGTGGAGGGGAACCGCACAGCCTCCCACATCCTGGGCCAATTTTTATAATCTAAGAGCTTAATTCACTGGGGTGGGGGGCTGCATGGCCCCCTCCCAGGCCAATTTTGGCCCCACCAAACCCCATCCTACACTGCCTGGCCTTTGATAAATAAGGGGGGGGCTTCTTGACCCCCTTCCCTGGGCCGATTTTGGATCCAGAGACCCCATTCCCTGAGGCCTGGCCATGCCTACTGGGTACCCTGGAGCTCACTCAGGGCACCCAGTGCTCAGCATGGAGTTTTGGGAAGGAGTGTCAATGTCCCCACAGTACCAGCCGGCTCCCTGCCTCCTGCAGAAGGCGGCATTGCTATTGCACACGAGGAGCTGCTGCAAATGCAGCTCCCTGTGTGCCAAAGCACATGTTTCATCTTTTTCACTGCCAACAGAAATAAATGAAACCTCAACTTCCAGAGGGTGGAGCACTTTAGCAGCTCCCATCTTCTGGAACTGGAGTGATTGCTTTTGCTTGGTGGGAGCTGTCAAAGCCAAGCAAAAGCAAACAGGTATGTCCCGGGGTAGGTTTCATTGGACAATGCTGGAGCCCGGATGATAGCGGTCCCCAGGGCCATGTATGGCTCCAAGAGGGAGCCACACCATCCCCTCTTTTATTGTGCTTGGGCAGACTGCAGGAGGTAGTATACAGCCCTGCAGGGCTGTTATATGGCCTCCCTCTTTTTTTAAAAGGAATTGGCCCCAGGGAGGTTGTGATCCCCAAGCCGGGGATGGTCTGCACAGCCCATCACTACATTTTACAAGTAGCCCCAGGGAGGTCTTTGGAACAGATGGTCTGCATGGCCCCACTCTACAGTTTAAAAATAGGCCTGGTGTGGTGGTGGTCCCAAGGTCCCGGTGGGGTCCACACAGAGCCCCAACTCATTTTACAAATAGCCCCATGGCAGTTGTAGTCCATGCTGAGCCCCTGCATCATTTTACAAATAGCCCTGGGGAAGTGGTGGTCCCCAGGGATTGGAGGGTCTGCGTGGCCTCCAGCTAAATATAAACAATAGTCCATCGGAGGTGGTGGTCCCCATGGAATAAATAGGCCCTTTTAGGGGTCTCCATGTGTCTCACTCCATTCTTAAAAACTGTACACATGCCCCCCAGACCTGGCCCACCCGGAGGCTTAACTAAAAACAAGTGCTGGAGACCGTGATTGTTTTTATTTAAAGTCACAGCGTAATTCATGAATATTTAGTGAAAATCAGTGTGAATTGTTTTAAAAAAAATGCTTTTTTGCCCTACCTTGGGTCCCTCTGGAACACCAAGACCAAGGCTTGGGGGTCAGGGTATTCCTACTCTGCCCCGTTTTTTTTTTTTAACTGAAGTCGAATCCGAAGATGGCTGGCAACACTTCCTGGTTTAAATGTTGGTAGCCAATCAGAGTTCTGCAGATATCTGCACGAGCTCGTTAATAAACGTGAATTTGCCACAATCATAGATAAACAATTTAGTATTTCCTTAAATTTCTCAACAACTACAGAAAGGCTTTACATCAAATAATAAAAAGCACAATCTGCAGACCAAAGCTTGCTTTCTGCCCAATTTGGTGTAATTCTGTTCAGCGGATCGGGCTGCAAGCGTTTCGAAAGAGTCTATGGGAATTAACATGGGAATACAATTTTGACCCTCCTTTTCCTCAACCCCCTCTTGACGGATCACCCCGAACCTTCCATGCACAACAAGAATTATAGAATCTTTTGAGAAACTTTCGTAAAGATTCGTCAAACAACACCAACGTTATGGGCAAATCAAAAAAACTCTTTTCTCATGGAAATATGGTCCTAACTATAACTACCTTTCTAGTGACCACCAGTTGTTAAAATATATTTATATATAATCACTGAAAAAACAAAGGTTACTGGGGCATTATAGTTAGGCTGACATTTCATCTCAATGACATCACTGATGACATCTCAAATGACATAATTGATGACATCACTGATGACATCTTCCACAGAATCTCTGATGCAGCCACTTACACCCCATGTAACCATTCATACACCCACTCCAACTTTCACACTACCATTCTCGAAACCATTGACACACCCATACGAGTACTTACATACCCACTCACTCATTCATAGGTCTACACACACATCCACTCACCCATACAACCACTCACTTATTAATACAGCCACTGATATATCCACTCATACAACCATACAGCCACTCATACACTATCAGACACTTATAGAGCTATTCACACACCTAGTCATTCACCCATAGAGTCAATCACACTGCCACTTACTCACCTTTACAGTTATACACACACCAACTCACTTATTCACACAGATACTAATACACACGTACCCACCTATACAGTCACTGACACAAGCACACACTCACCCATACAGCCACGCTCACAATCACTCACTCACACATACAGTCACATATATAATCCAACAGTCACATATACTGCCTTTCACATATGCAGTTATTCAACCATATACCACCGAGACATCAATTAACTCACCGACACAGTCATACACACACTCACTCACCCATATAGCTCCTCTCAGATATACTCATGAACCCATACAGCCAGTTATTCACCCACTCACTCATCCATGCAAGGATTCACACACCACCTCACCCACCCACACAGACACTCAGGTACCCATACAGGTACTCAGACAACCAATCAATACCCTATATAGGTACCCATATACCTACTCACCAGCCCATGCAGCCACTTACACACCAACTGATAGACTGATACAGATATTCACACAGATTAGTCAGTCAGCCATACATTTACTGAGACACGTATAACCACTCACTTATACAGTCAGTCATGCACCCTAAATCATCCATACAGGCACTAATAAAGCCACAAATTCATCAATACACGTTGGCGTATATATATTTAACACCCATAAACTTTTTACAAGCACACACAGTCACCGGATGATTTAATCAGTGATGTCATCAGAGATGTCATGAGTGATGTCATCAGTGGTTTCGCTGACCATGACATTTTTTTCTGTTTAACTGCCTCTATTTAACTGTCTTGATAGAAAACGACAAGTAGAAGTCAGTAAAATACCAGAATTGCTTTCTGCTTGTTCAACTGCCTCTATTTAACTGCCTTGATAGAAAACGACCAGTAGAGGTCAGTAAGATATCAGAATTGCTTTCTGCTGAGGGACTTTCTTTTTTTTTTTTCTGGCAACTGCCTCTATTTAACTTTCTTGATAGAAATCGACCAGCAGAGGTCAGTAAAATACCAGAATCACTTTAGCATTCTCTAGATTCCAGTCTATAGAAACTGTCTTCGACGAGCACCCGTAGACCATGATAATTTTTTCAAATATTGTATTTTCAGTTATATGACCACCAAAGGCCCTGATTTTGTATTAAAAACAGAGCTTTAGAATATACCTTTTCCAGCTGAAAGGCAATAATTCTCTCCATGTGTTCCCATACCTGGCATGTCATGTAGTTTTGTGCTTACTTTCCCTCCATGTAAAAGAACAGTAGATGTTTCAGCACCAAGGCTAATGTGCTGCATAGCTAAATACATATAAGGTCCCAAAGGCGAGGCCGATTGCATTGCAAATGCTTGTTTTGTAAGTGAACCAGTAAGATTTTCCTACTTTCTTTCCAAAATTGTGTATTGTGTATTATATTTATATAATACGCCACAGAGTTTTTGATTTCATATGTCTTTATCAGAAAACACATTAATAACTAATTTTATTTTTATCAATTTTGTAAGTTGGCACAACATTGTTGCATTTACAGTGGAGATTCTGTCATCAGTAGATGTATTTTCCCTACTGAAAAATACACTTAAAGACATTTTTTAAATAAAGTTTCATTCTGAATATGTAGTAGAACATTTCTTTAACTTTTCCTTTATTGATCAATTTAGAAGAAAGCCACCTTTGCACAACATTTTTTATTCGCGACTACCAAAGTCATCGAAATGACATCAATAGTCGCAAAGAGCGCGTGGTTTTTACAAAGTGTAAAACATATATATAGACGTATTCAACAGTATATCCGACAGTGCAGGTTCGTTAGTGTACTTTTTAGACTCATATTTTTCAAGTGAGTTTCCAGTATAATCACCTCCAAACAAAATAAAACAGGAGTTCAAACCTATATCTAGCTTCATTTTTTTTTTATTTCAATACTACACAACAGTTTATCACATAGTCGTTAGTTGGAAATTAAATCTTGCCGTTACTTAAAATGTGTCATCACTCCTCAACTTAAAAAAAAAAGGTTCTGTCCCTTTAAAACCCTTCCCCCAATACACTCTTACCTCAGTGTACCTAGCAACCCAGTGCAACCAGTAAGTCACCAGTTTATAACACATTATAGAAGCTGCTTCTGATAATATACAGAAGGTGTGCTTTACTCCACAGATTCAAAAGCTTAATAATGTCTATATTACATTTCTTTCCTTAACCCGTTCCGTGCTCATGACGGAACCACTCCGTCATGAGCCACGGGCGCCGTGTGCTCATGACGGAGTGGTTCCGTCATGCTGCGGCCGTTGGTGGCCGCTCCACCCACGCGGCGCTAATTCCCCGCCTGTGCGGGCGATTAGCGCAGTGGGCGGAGTTGTGACGGAACCACTCCGTCATGAGCACAGCTCGCCCGTGACTCATGACGGAGTGGTTCCGTCACGAGCACGGCGGCACCGCAACTGCCCCCAAACCCCCCAGCGCCGCGGCGGAGTTCCTGCCGCGGCGAAGGGGTTAAACAAAAGCCAATAATAAGATTCCATGCTAAGTCATCCAACACACTGCTAATTTTATTTACTTTTATGCTGCCAACATCCAATGAAATATACCTTTAAAAAAACACCATCATTTTAACTGTTTTTTATTTGGAAAACTACTTTATTCAGCTCCAGCCTTCTCCTGAATGCTATTGCCTTGTTCACTTTAAAATGCTCAGAGTATGGATTGTGGGTTGCAGCTATCCCTATTGGGCTGAAGAGGCTGCAAAAAAGAGAGGTATTGGCAGAGACTTGGGTTTGCTGAATGTGCAGATTACTTGGTTTGGCCATAGAGGGTTAAAGCTTCATCAGTTGTTGCCTTTGGTTAAATCCATTCGGGATTCCCAAGCTCCTCAGCTCATGATTGTGCACTGTTGTGGCAATGACGTAGGCACATTGACTGGCATAGGGTTGGAAATCCTAATGAAAGAAATCTTTGCAGAACTGATATTCCTTTTGCCACATACTGTCTTGGTGTACTCTAACACATGCCAAAGACAGAAATTGAAGTGGTCAAATCAATTCTATCCACAGATTGACAAATCCAGGAAACATGTTAATAAAACAGTTTCTGCATTCCTCAGAGACTATCGCATGGGCTGCATCTATAACAACAACCTGCGTTTTGACATGCATGGAATTGATAGAAATGATGAAGTGCACTTTACTGATGAAGGAAACAGGATGTTTCTAACTAATCCTTAAAGTCTCCACCCACTCCTATGTGTAACAGCCATGTACACACAACCAATGCAACGGCTCTTGTCAGAGCCACCCTAGTATCCAAAATATTGTAAAGTGTTTATCTAAAGGTTTTTTTTCCTTTAGTTTTTGTTGATCTTTGTGACAATGTCGCAATCCCCGCTAACACATCGTGAAAACGGAAAACAAAAGCAGACGTTCAATGGCCACCAACATATCCAAAAATAAAATGTAAAAAAATCCACTTACAACATTGCACTACACATATTACTATATACATACTTCTTTCTAAGCATGTTTAAACTCATATTTTTCTACTAAGTTGCTTTAAAAACCATCTTTCAGACCTATTTTCTGTTTTCACAGTTATTCGTAACGTCGCAATGACATAGTTAACTGCGTTGATCGTGCCTTTTCCATAAAGTGAAAACACATACATGCACACAAAATGCAGTATTTTACACACTAGAGATTTATTACTGTAAACTTCTAACTCATGTTTTTCTAGTGTATTTCTAGAAAACCAGCTCAAAAATGTATTTTCTGTTTTCGCAGTGACTCCGGACATCGCAATGACGATCCCCATGGTTACATTTTGAAAGCGGAAAGTAAAAGTAGGATTTCAATAGACACCACCACAGTCAAAAGTTATAATTATATAATTAATTCTAACCATCACAGTAGATAACTCACTATATAAATAACTCTATAAAAACATTGATCAGAATCTCAATATCTTTAAAAGAGTGCACATTAATGATTCACCAATATTCGTGATGACGATGGTAGTCGCGATGTCCCTGCAGTGGTACACGGAGGTCGCACTAGTGGTCGCGTCATTGTTGCAAATATTGCGCGCAGTTAAAAAAATAAATTATGGACACCGAACTTGTGTCACTAACACCTACATTTCTCATCCATGGGGTCAAAGTATCTCCACCCTGACCTATGTGGGCTTTCACACACATTTTCACCACCAGGTACTGTTCTGGATAGATAAGATGATGGCCACAACTTAGTATTCAGGTTGCGACCAGCCAATCAGAGCATCCACTTGGCGCGTGCATTCGTGATTCATCGCAAAACCACTGCGAAATATCCGCGGGCAGAGATATCACTATAATTTTAAATTTACATTTCTCAAAAATTACTGAACAGATTTACACCAAATAAGCACAAGGCACTTTCATGAACTGACATCTACCTCGCTGCCAAATTTGGTGTCAGTCCTTTCAGTGGTTCGGGCTGTAGTGGTGGACAAACGTTCCTATGGGAATTAACATTACAAATGCGACCTTAATTTCGCATCCCAAATTCTCAGTCCCCACTGCACAGATCACCCCCAAACGTTCCCTATCATTAGTACCCACCCTGACACTTTCTTTTCAACATTTCATGCAGATTGGTGAAACAACACTCAAGTTATAGTCAAGTCAAAAAATGCTTTTCCTATGGAAACTAGATCCTAACTATAGCTACCTACTGCCGACCGCCAGAAGGTGATATATATAAAATATATATATATATATATTTATATATATATATATATATATATATATATATATATATATATATATATAGTTCCACAAGTTGCCCCTAGAGCAAGGATGCACTCGAACAGCAGCTTGCTTGTGAAAGCCTTTATTTCAACAAAAACTGCAACCTGCATTCCAATTAAAGTTCCAGCCTTAAGCATTTCAGAGTGCAAGTTCGTTTTTCAATTTAAAATGCTGCTGTTCCACTTTAAGGTCCTGGCATGATTCCAACCTCGTGGCCCCCTTAAATGTCAGGGTGGTGCAATCCTCCACGTCTGGGCTGGCGAGATAAACACAGTTCCACAAGTTGCCCCTAGAGCAAGGATGCACTCGAACAGCAGCTTGCTTGTGAAAGCCTTTATTTCAACAAAAACTGCAACCTGCATTCCAATTAAAGTTCCAGCCTGATGCATTTCAGAGCTCCTTGCTCCTTTCTCAAAGGCTCAACACTGAGTTTCACAAGCTGACACACCTTTGAATAATTAATTCCCTGCCCTCTAATGAGCATTGCCTTCTGGGATCTGTAGTGTGTGCCAAAAAATACCTGCCCAAATGGGTGCTGTGTCTCTCAGGTTGTTGCAGATTTTCAGCCCTCCAATGGGCCTCAGAGTGCAAGTTCGTTTTTCAATTTAAAATGCTGCTGTTCCACTTTAAGGTCCTGGCATGATTCCAACCTTGTGGCCCCCTTAAATGTCAGGGTGGTGCAATCCTCCACGGCTGGGCTGCCGAGATAAACACAGTTCCACAAGTTGCCCCTAGAGCAAGGATGCACTCGAACAGCAGCTTGCTTGTGAAAGCCTTTATTTCAACAAAAACTGCAACCTGCATTCCAATTAAAGTTCCAGCCTGATGCATTTCAGAGCTCCTTGCTCCTTTCTCAAAGGCTCAACACTGAGTTTCACAAGCTGACACACCTTTGAATAATTAATTCCCCGCCCTCTAATGAGCATTGCCTTCTGGGATCTGTAGTGTGTGCCAAAAAATACCTGCCCAAATGGTTGCTGTGTCTCTCAGGTTGTTGCAGATTTTCAGCCCTCCAATGGGCCTCAGAGTGCAAGTTCGTTTTTCAATTTAAAATGCTGCTGTTCCACTTTAAGGTCCTGGCATGATTCCAACCTCGTGGCCCCCTTAAATGTCAGGGTGGTGCAATCCTCCACGGCTGGGCTGCCAGTTGCAGTTTTTGTTGAAATAAAGGCTTTCACAAGCAAGCTGCTGTTCGAGTGCATCCTTGCTCTAGGGGCAACTTACGGAACTGTGTTTATCTCTGCAGCCCAGCCGTGGAGGATTGCACCACCCTGACATTTAAAGGGGCCACAAGGTTGGAATCATGCCAGGACCTTAAAGTGGAACAGCAGCATTTTAAATTTAAATTGAAAAACTAACTTGCACTCTGAGGCCCATTGGAGGCCTGAAAATCTGCAACAACCTGAGAGACACAGCACCCATTTGGGCAGGTATTTTTTGGCACACACTACAGATCCCAGAAGGCAATGCTCATTAGAGGGCGGGGAATTAATTATTCAAAGGTGTGTCAGCTTGTGAAACTCAGTGTTGAGCCTTTGAGAAAGGAGCAAGGAGCTCTGAAATGCATCAGGCTGGAACTTTAATTGGAATGCAGGTTGCAGTTTTTGTTGAAATAAAGGCTTTCACAAGCAAGCTGCTGTTCGAGTGCATCCTTGCTCTAGGGGCAACTTGCGGAACTGTGTTTATCTCGGCAGCCCAGCCGTGGAGGATTGCACCACCCTGACATTTAAGGGGGCCACAAGGTTGGAATCATGCCAGGACCTTAAAGTGGAACAGCAGCATTTTAAATTTAAATTGAAAAACGAACTTGCACTCTGAGGCCCATTGGAGGGCTGAAAATCTGCAACAACCTGAGAGACACAGCACCCATTTGGGCAGGTATTTTTTGGCACACACTACAGATCCCAGAAGGCAATGCTCATTCGAGGGCGTGGAATTAATTATTCAAAGGTGTGTCAGCTTGTGAAACTCAGTGTTGAGCCTTTGAGAAAGGAGCAAGGAGCTCTGAAATGCATCAGGCTGGAACTTTAATTGGAATGCAGGTTGCAGTTTTTGTTGAAATAAAGGCTTTCACAAGCAAGCTGCTGTTCGAGTGCATCCTTGCTCTAGGGGCAACTTGTGGAACTATATATATATATATATATATAAATATATATATATATATATTTATATATATATATATATTTATTATCTACTGGCGGTAGCCAGTAGATAGTTATAGTTAGGACCCTGTTGCCATAGGAAATCTGAAAAATTCTATTTTGAATAACTTTGGCGCCGGTTGACGAATCCTCCCGAATTTTTCAAAATAGGTGGGGCACTCCGCTCCGCTCCGCTCCTACCCTGAAAGTCTCGGGGTGATTAGTCAAGCGGGGGCCGAGAAAAAAGGGGGGTCCCAAAACACATTTTCCCCATGCATTTTTCAATAGGACCTTTAGTCGAAGGTACAGCCCGAACGGCTGAACAGAATTACGTGAAATTTGGCAGAGAGGTAGCCATAAGTTCAAGGAAGTGCCTTTTGAAGGTCTTGTGTAAATCTGTTCAGTATATCCTGAGAAAATAGCATTTAAAACCATATCAATATCTATACGCGCACACCGTGCGCGCACTGTGCGCGCAACCTTCCGTGCGCGAGCGCAATTCTGATTGGTTGTTAGATGTCAGTAAACATTCGAATCAGTCGAAATCAGGGAGTGGCGGCCGCCATTTTGTCTCTCGCAGTCTGAGGCAGTGAAAAACAAAGGTGGAGAACGTGAAAAGGGGGCAGGGTGGACAGTTCCTGACTGACTAGCATTTGTCAGGGGGTCACTGAAGGACCCCCAAGGGTGAAAAAAACATTTATTTTTTTGTCGAAAATGCGCGGGGTGCGCGCACGGAGCGTGCACGGTGCGCGCACGGCACGCACAAAGCTTCGTGGGCGCTCGGTGCGCAAAGCGCACCGAGTACCCACAGCGCGCGCACGGTGCGCGAAGTGCACGGTGTGCGCACGGTGCGCGCACGGTGAAAAACCTGAAAATAAAAAAATATTAATAAATACATAACTTAGCCTTTAAAAAACCGTACAAATTCACTTAAAAAACCATAGGTTTCACACACGTTATAGTTAGGAATTAGCATTTAAAAAACCTTGCAAATTCACTTAAAAAACCATAGGTTTCACACATGTTATAGTTAGCTGGACATTTCCCTCGTAAAAAACCAATGAAATTCCCCCGTTATAGTTAGTGCAGGCAACTATAACTCACGCGACCGCAATCCTCTGCTTATGACATCAGATATTACATCACTGATTACATATGTGTCTTTCTGAAAAATAAATATTTGTAATATATGTATAGCTAAAGATTAATGGAAGAAGACATGGGTAAATAGGTGTCTATACAGTGATGTAATATCTGATGTCATCAGCAGAGGATTGCGGTCGCGTGAGTTATAGTTGCCTGCACTAACTATAACGGGGGAATTTCATTGTTTTTTTACGAGGGAAATGTCCAGCTAACTATAACATGTGTGAAACCTATGGTTTTTTAAGTGAATATATATATATATATATATATATATATATATATATATATATATATATATATATGAATCACCAATCCACCTTCCCCAAAGAAGAGGCACGCACACCGGTCTGTAGATATGGGGCTGATTTTAATGACAATTCAAGTCGCCCTCGACCCCACAGAGAAGAGAGACGCGTTTCGCCTGCGCAGCAGGCTTTATCAATCTGAATGGCACCAGCAAATCACGGAAATATATAGTTACCTCCCCCTCCTTCAACCATTAGTAAACACGATGGAAAGACTAGATGCAGGCGGTCACTGGCAGTTTGAAACTGAAAATTGCTCAGTGCCGAAAATCCAAGTGTCAGCTGTTTTACAAGGATCTAAACACAATGTCTCATAAGCCTGCTGAGCTGAATAATATACATGGATAATCATTCTACATTAACATAATGTGAAAAATAAACGTAGCATCTGATTATTAGGGGTGGGAGCATATGCTGTGGATGTGGTGTCATTTCTCTCAACATTTGCTGCCCTGATTCAAATGGATAGCAATAATAAAAAATATATATATTGCTCCTCCGTTTGCTCAGGTATGCCTACCGCCTCCAAACCAGAGGGCGCGTCAACGAACGGACCTCCCAAGCACGGTCCGATAATATTCAGCAAAACTTCCTCCCGAAGTAGGAAAGCCGACGCCGTGTCTTGTGTTCAAAATTTTCTTTATTAACTCAGCTAAAACGTTGTACGCGTTTCGCTTGTCCCGCAAGCTTGTTCACCAACATTTCACATAAAGTTTTCCACCATTTTAAAGTGCTCAGTGCATGCGCAGTACGTATAGAACTACTGAACCATAAAAAGTAACAACAGACTCGTAGTTCCAAGTTTGTCAAGACTGCTGGGGAAATCAGAAGAAATGATCCTTCATACATTTCATGTTAATACATTCGATCTGTCCTTATCATTGGAATTGAAACAGTTCAGCAAACAAAGTATTTACAATTATTGTATACAATACAAATTCCAAGAAAAGAAAAAATTCATTGACTGAATAGGCTGATGTGAGTCTTGACAAACTTGGAACTGCGAGTCTGCTGTTACTTTTTATGGTTCAGTAGTTCTATACGTACTGCGCATGCACTGAGTACTTTAAAATGGTGGAAAACTTTATGTGAAATGTTGGTGAACAAGCTTGCCGAACAAGCGAAACACGTACAACGTTTTAGCTGACTTAATAAAAAAAATTTTGAACACAAGACACGGCGTCAGCTTTCCTACTTCGGGAGGAAGTTTTGCTGAATATATATATATATATATATATATATATATATATGTATATATTATAAAGCCTTACTCTCCTGCAGCATAAGAGAAAAGTCGCACTCAGGATTCCAATCAGCGAAAGAAAAATGTTTATTGACTCTGACGCGTTTCAACAACAACTGTATTTGTCAAAAAGTCATTCAGTGACCCGGAAGTGGTCATGGGCTTAAGAACACTTCCTAGAAGGTGAGTAGACATAGAAAACAGAGTATACTATAATCAATACACAGTGCATATCCAATGAAAGACAGACTGTCACAATAATTTCACGTAAATTCAGACATTGAATCAAATTAATGCAACATACATATACAACATTCTGCAAAGTATAATACGATGAAAAAATGTATATATATGACCAATTCGTATGTGATTAATAAAAAACCTACACATACTATGTACTACTCCGGGCAAATGAATTCAACAATTTGTAAATTAGATTAAATGCCAAGTGGCAAAGATGCTCTAATCTTGAATTCATTTCTTATTTATAATAACATAGCGCTCCGCTTGTGTATAAAATAATAATATAGCACACTCTGTTTCAAAATCTTATGGCGAGTGCCACTACTAACAGAAAGAGAAATCCTTTTCATTTTCATCTACTCCGGGAGCAAAAAGCCACTCAATCCGACCACCTGTGGGTCACACATTATATGAAAAATCATAAAGGGCGAAATAATTCAGCAAGTTAAAAAGAAGAAGTCATTGGGCCAATTCAACTCTAACTAGAGCAGCCGCTCTTGAAAACACAAAATGGCCCAAATGTGTGTGCGTACTCCTTAGATGGTTATGGGAAGTTCATCATCCATAGTTGCCAAGACAAATGTGAGAGGAAAGGGATAGAAAGAAGATGAGAGAGTTAAGAGAAAATAAGAGTACAGGAAAAAAAAAAAAATAATATGTGTATATATATATACAGAGAAACGAAGATAATCAATCCATTCCTGTCAAAAGTGTTTTTTACCAAAAGAGCGAGTAGGGAAAGGAAGAGAGAACCTACTGGACAATAGTACCAAAATATCCTATAACTCTGTTTCAGACCCTGAAGATGTCAGCCTTTATCTATATTAATCACAAAGTATAGATATATAATCCAGCTATCCAAGATGTACATGGAGGTCCTCCTCATGATTAAGCCCTCCCGGGATCTTGCTGCATAGTTTGATGATGTATTCGGATTCTAGGCGTCTCAGTCGCCGTTCCCGGTTTCACAAACTAAAAATATTCCTAAAAAATCGGCTGTATCACTTAAACACATTCTTTCAACTGTTTACAGGAGATTGGCCAGTGCTTGATCCAGGATCCACCACTGAGTAAGAAAATGTAACGATAACACTACTTACCTGCTAAGTGCATTTTCTGCCAAAGGATAACATTGGTGATACTATGTGAAAAATGTTCCAAGTGTCAACTTTTAAAATACAATAATATTCCTTTTGTAACCAAAAGGCTTTTACTCAACTGTTTACAGGAGATGTCCAAGGACTGAATCTAGGATCCAGTCCTCTGGTTAGAAAAGTAATCCATAAAGTAACTAATTGCATTTGACTAGAAATTCACATTGAGCTCAATGTTGCATTGTGTTTGAAATTGTGTTGCCCATTGCAACAACTGTAACTACTGTACTTAAAAGTCTATTGCCTATTTGCAAAGTATTTAAACTAAAGTAATTCATTCTGAGAAAGTATATTTTGTATTGTAATGTATAATGTAACCAAAAATAAAATATCTAAAAATAAACAGTATACAAAATGTAGTGAATCAGTATTAAAATAATCAGTATAACAATTAATACATTAAAAATTGTCATTTACAACACCTTTGAAATTCACTGAAAAAACCATAGGTTTCAGGCCTGATATAGTTAGGAATTAGCATTTTAAAAACCTTTGAAATTCACTGAAAAACCCATCGGTTTCAGGCCTGATATCATTAGGAATTAGCATTTAAAAACCTTAGAAATTCACTGAAAAAACAATAGGTTTTAGGGGTGTTATAGCTAGCTGGACATTTCATTGAGATGTCATCAGTGATGTCACTGACCATGTCATGAATGATGTAATATGTGACACCATCAGCAGTGGATTGCGGGCGGGCGAGATGTAGTTAGTACAACTAACTATATCGGAGGAATTTCAATGGTTTTGTTCGAGTGAAATGTCCAGCTAGCAATAACACCCCTAAAACCTATTGTTTTTTCAGTGAATTTCTAAGGTTTTTAAATGCTAATTCCTAACTATATCAGGCCTGAAACCTATGTTTTTTTCAGTGATATATATATATACATATATATATATATATATATATATATAAATATATAAATATGTATATATATATATATATATATATATATATATATATATATATATATATATATATATATATATATATTCACTGAAAAAACCATAGGTTTCACATATGTTATAGTTAGCGGAAATTTTACTGATAAAAAACCAATGAAATTCCCCCGTTATAGTTAGTGCAGGCAACTATAACTCACGCGACCGCAATCCTCTGCTGATGCTAATACTGTATTTAGACACTTATTTGCCCATGTCTTCTTCCATACATTTTTAGCTATACATATATTACAAATATTTTTTTTTCATAAAGACACATATGTCATCAGCAGAAGATTGCGGTCGCGTAAGTTATAGTTGCCTGCACTAACTATAACGGGGGAATTTCATTGCTTTTTTATCAGTAAAATTTCCGCTAACTATAACATGTGTGAAACCTATGGTTTTTTCAGTGAATTTGCAAGGTTTTTTAAATGCTAATTCCTAACTATAACGTGTGTGAAACCTATGGTTTTTTCAGTGAATTTGTACGTTTTTTTAAATGCTAAGTTACTTTACGCCATTCGTGGTGTGCGCGCCCACTTAACGCAGTTCGTTCTGTGCGCGCACGGTGCGCTTCGCGCACCGTGCGCGCACAGTGAGCACGCAGTGCGCTTCGCGCACCGCGCGCCCACTTTACGCAGTTAGTGCCGTGCACGCACGGTGGGCACGCGGTGCGCTACGCGCACCGCATGCCCACGTTACGCTAGATGGGCCATGTACGCACGATGCGCTTCGCGCACCGTGCGCACATGGAGGACATATGATGCACTTCGTTTTGAAAGGTAATATTTTAATTTTTCGTATGTTTTTTAAGCCATGCACAAATGGTGCCCTTCGGGCACCATTTGCACACGGGGTGGAGAGAGTGTGGATAATTTTTTTTTTTATTATTTTTTTTTTTAATATTTTAGTTTATCTCAAATATAATATACCATGCACAATTGGTGCCCTGCGGGCACCAATTGCACACGGGGTGGAGAGAGTGTGGATAATTTTTTTTTTTTTTTTTAATTTTTTACCGTACGCGGACGGTAACCGTAATCGGTGAAATTACCGAAAAAATAAAAATTCAGTTTTTGGCCTTGGGGGATCTTTGGGGACTCCCTCAACGTGGCTATGTGTGTGGGAGCTGTCTAAACAGCCCCTTTACATGTTTTTGGGCTTTATATTTTAGAAATCACTCTCAGTGCGAGAGAGAAAATGGCGGCCGCCGCTTCCTGGTTTCGGCCGATTCGAATGTTTACTAAGATCTAAGAGCCAATCAGATTTGCGCTCGCGCACGCCACCGTACGCGTACGGTAAGCGTACCGTAAGCGCACCGTAAGCTGGTTCAGATATATATATTGATGTAAAGGCTATTTTCTCAGAATCTACTGAACAGATTTACACCAAACCTACAAAAGGCACTTCCTTGACCTGAGGACTACCTCTCTGCCAAATTTCTAGTAATTCTGTTCAGCCGTTCGGGCTGTAGCCCTGTCTAAAGGTCCTATGGAAAAATGCATGGGAAAAACGCGTTTTGGGACCCCCTTTTATCTCAGCCCCCGCTTGACGAATCCCCCCGAGACTTTCAGGGTAGGAGCGGAGCGTAGCGCCCCACCTATTTTGAAAAATTCGCGAGGATTCGTCGACCGGCGCCAAAGTTATTCAAAATAGAATGTTGCAGATTTCCTATGGAAACGTGGTCCTAACTATAACTACCTACTGGCGACCGCCAGTAGGTAATATATATATTATCTACTGGCGGTCGCCAGTAGATAGTTATAGTTAGGACCGTGTTTCCATAGGAAATCTGCAACATTCTATTTGGAATAACTTTGGCGCAGGTTGACGAATCCTCGCGAAATTTTCAAAATAGGTGGGGCGCTCCGCTCCGCTCCTACCCTGAAAGTCTCGGGGGGATTCGTCAAGCGGGGGCTGAGAAAAAAGGGGGGTCCCAAAACGCGTTTTCCCCATGCAATTTTCCATAGGGACCTTTAGTCCAAGGTACAGCCCGAACGGCTGCACAGAATTACTTGAAATTTGGCAGAGAGGTAGTCCTCAGCTCAGGGAAGTGCCTTTTGCAGGTCTGGTGTCAATCTGTTCAGTAGTTCCTGAGAAAATCAAAAGTAAAATCATATATATATGTGGGCGGAGCCTAACCACACATCTCATCCTGAGATCTGATTGGCTGTCATCACTTCATCCAAGAAGTGTTGGCAGCCATCTTGGGACCAATATACATGATAGCACCTCATTAAAAAACATTGCAGTTAATAGAAGGTTTTAAGACTTTAGTTACATTATAAATCATTTGTTGATGGTACAATACTCATTTTAGGAATTGTGGTATGTTCTAAGGTGATTTCACCATGTGAAAAAGCCTTCTGCTGGGATATCATGATTGAGAGAAAAATATTTTCTCATGCTTTTCCCACAGAGGTTTGGAAGGTGATCTATAAGCTAAACTGAGAGCTTATTCTCTGTAAATTCACATTATCTTTCTCAGTCATGTGAGAATGAAGTCTGACATTCTCAGTAAAACATGTACATCCAACAAGGGCAGAGACTGTCAGTTGATTCCTTTGTGTTCTACTGCAGCTTCCCAGAGTGTTCCAAAGAACAGTTCTGGAAGTAACACCACATCCTCTCCCCTAAGTGCAACATTTAATCAAGTGGTCAACTGGTTAAAAAAACATAAAAATAACAAATAATTTAAAAGTGCTTTGTCGCTATTTGAAAACTCAGAAAATATGTCCTTATTTTAGTCTTTTAGAGCACTAACCATAATTTTGATGCCAATAAGACCCTCTCATATATGTAATTTCTAAAGGAAATGCTCTAGATATTACAGTTTTGATTACATCAAGATGACATCAGGCGTTCCACACTTTTGTAATAAATATAGAATGTTAGCAATCTAGTTGTTCATTAGGATACTGTTGAGAGGCAGAGGCCAGGGGCACGGACTCTGAAAATTGAAGGCAGGTAGGAGGGTGCAAAGGCAACAATTTAACCACATTGAGCAGGCAGGAATGGCCGTGGCAGCACAACAGACTATGGAGGGCAGTGGAAAGGGGGGCAGGGGCAACAAACCAACAATACAGGACTTGCAAGAGAGGCTGTGGCAATGTAATAGACCATTGTGGGCAGAAGGAAGAGGCAATGGTAGTACAACCATACATGCCAACAGACCTGATTCAGCCAGGAAACGTCCAATGTTTTTAAGCTCAAATGGGCTTTATTTGATCTGTCTCCTGTCTACAATCTCCTCTTTTTCAATGTAACTCAAAGGGGAAAATCAATACCCCAGTTTTTTTTCAAAATCTCCCTCTTACCAAGTTCAAATTTTTCGCAAGTATGGTACATTGGATCATGGAAGGAAATGGGGTAGGGACATGGACTTGGATAACAGAGGACAGGAGGGACATGGAGAGGTGCACCAAACTGACCCTGCAGGGCAGGCATCAGGGTTTGCAGCAGCACAATACACCACACAGGGCATGCGGGACGGGAGTGCAGCACAACAATCCATAGAAAGCAAGAGGGAGGGGAGAAGACCATGCAAATGGACAACAGAGAACAGAGGGGCAAGAGGCAATGGTAGCTAGCTGACCATAATGGACAGACAGGAGAGAAAGCTGCAGCATAACAGACCATAAAGGGCAGTATGGACGGATCAGGGGCATTACAATGGAACAGACATGCCAGGAGGGAGGGAGTAGGGGTCTGCACATGTAAACAGAGGGCTGGGGGCAAGGGGCCAGGGCAGGAGCAGCACGATAGCCATGGAGGTCAGGCAGGATGGGCACTAGAATCAAGACACACCATGAAGAGCAACAGTGAGACTGTGATGGCATACACACAGACCATGGAGGGAAGGTGGGAGGGGGTCAGGGGCAGCTAACTGACCATGCATGGCAAGTGGGAGGGTTAGTGGCAGCACAATGGCTATGATGGGCAAGGAGGAGGGTGCAGGGGCATGCACGAAGGACGATGGAGGATAGAAGGGAGGGTCAGGACCTGTGCACAGACAAGAAAGTTCAGGGGAAGGGGCCTCACAACAGACCGCACGGGGCAGGCAGGAGGAGCAGTTGCAGTACAACAGACCAGGGAGGGCAGAAGGGTGTGGCAGTACAATTGACCATGTAGGACAGGAGGAAGAGGATAGGGGCATGGCATGTGGACAGGCAGGGTGGAGGTGGCAGGGACAGGTTACAGTCATCTGATAATGCTAGGCAGGTGGGAGGGGAGTGGCAGCTCAACAGAACACTCAGAGTAGATAGGAGTGGCAGGTCCATGGAACATGGTGGGCAAAAAGGATGAAGCAGGGGCATGCACAAAGACATCGGAGGGCAGGGGGAAGGAGAATAGGGGCAGCAAGCTAAGCACAGAGTTTAAGCAGGAGGTCAATGATGGGGCATAGAATTGGGCAATGGAGGGCAGGAGGAGGGGACTGGTACATCATACTAAATTGAGGGCAGTGGCAGCACATCAGACCATGAATGGCAGGAGGGAGGAGGCTAGTCCATGGATTCACACAACAGAGGATAGGGAGGAGGGGGATGGGGCAGCAAGCTAACTGTTCAGAGAAGGCGGGTATTAGGAACTTTATTGTTTAGGTCTCGCCTGATCCAGCGCTTGCGCTGATCTGGCCGAGACATTTTGTATACAGGCTTTTCAAAGTGCTGCCGTGGCCTAAAGCTTCAGTGCACGTGAAGGTGCACGTGCGCAGCGCCATGTGTCTTTCCTCCGTAGCACGCACGCGATCGTAATCGCGATCACTTTCACTTTCGCGGCCACGTCATTTTCGCTCCGTGTTGCCTACGGGTGCCATCTTGCAGCCCGCCACGTCTTGGCTTTCTAGAAGGTGCCCCTCGGATGAGTGACTCTGCTTCCCCAGCCCCGCCTGCACTCCCACACGCCGACCCTCTGTCGTTAATGAGAGGAGACAAACTTTTCAGATATGTGCACCCAGTGGCGCCGCTTGGCGCTCCTTGGCCCAAAGTCCAACACCATTGTTAGTTTTACCCGCGCGTTCATGCGTTTTCTCCGAAATCAGGGCTCCGTTTTTTGCCCCTGGGTGGACTGTACGGAGACCGCCCAGGCTCTGAAGGGGGTTGAGGCATTCTTCTGCTTTTGAGCACGCTGAACCAACTTTGAGGGCAAATAGCAAATATTTGCATCCAAAAATTTCAAACGCATTAAAAAGGCATGTTAGGAATCACCTGTACCTAGTGTTCACACTCTCAACTATACGTTGTGCTTATACACTGTGACGTTCACTACACCATGTGTGAAGCACGTCTTGGAACCTCTTGCACCCCCTCAACACCTCCAGCTGAGCCCAAATTACACCCGACACTACCAACCAATCAGGGGCCAGGCTTCCGATGCAGTATAAACCCGTTTACTAGGAATTATGTTTCATCAAATACCTGTGAAAACAAATTTATTTTCCCTGGTGAATAATGTCAACTCGAAGCGCGTAGGCAATGTAATGCAAGTGGAATTATTAAAACAAACTTTTAGAAATTAAGACTGAAACTAACCAAATAAAGCTGAGGAAATCTTTTTTTCCCCACAGAAGTGTGCACCACCGCCAAGAAGAGTCTAATAGATATTCAAATTTCTACATAGATCACATGACTCCCTCCCGGATCACTTACGATCCGAAGTGATCCCGAGAGTAGACACCATGAGCCAAATTGCCTCTTGGCATGTGAACAACAGGTGCTATTGTTACCCGACTGCCAGCTCTATCAGAGTTATGGAAACAAACAAAATATGAAAGGGCATCGTGTTGACATTTAAAAAACTCTCCAAGGCAACCCTAAAATGCTAGACTCTTATTATTGTACGAATTTCACTCGTGTCCTATAATGGCGGTTCGCGTGTGAGTGAGCGCCCGATGGGGCACTGATCACGGCTTCTGTTTTTCATTTCTCGAGGCGCCCACATATCTTTCAGTGCTAGAAACAGTCAAAGCGGGCCCTTTTGCATACCAAAGAGAGATCTAGAAATCCCCATTGGTATTTATTAAGCAAGTCTGATTTTCACAGAGGGCACTGCAGAAAGTGCATAAAACATACACCGTCCCAGCTCCTCTGTTTCCAATTGAGCGAGAGGGCAAGCAGCACCGACCAATGACAACCGATATTGTGTGGGAAAGGGCACTTCAATGAACAGGTGTACATTACATTTTAACGGATTCATTCCCCAGGCAACCTTGCTGTACAAAACTATAACACCTCACTAAACATCTTTATTCATCTACTTAACACCCTTCCCACCCCTACGTTGCACCCAGGGCTTTAAGTGGGATGAAACAACTGGGGGGGGGGTCTCTCATAGGGGCGTGTCCAATGTAATTATGGGCGTGGCTTAAAACACGTAAGCTAAAAATCTGTTTAGAATAGTGTGCCGCCTCAATTGCATTTTGCTGTTTCTGTCATAGCATCCAGATATATGATTCAACCAGTCACATCATACATACAAGTCAGGACTATTGGCTTTGTCAATGGTTGTTAGTTGCATAAGATAAATAAGCAGCACTATGGCTTGTATATAATATTGAAAAAGCTTCCACTGAAAGTCCTGGTCACACCAAGGCGATGTTGCTGCTCCTGAGTTTCAAAAAGAAAAGGGAAATCCAGAGAGAAAATGACTCTCTTTATAGGATTTCCCTTCCTCCTACAACACTCACCAGGCATGACGTCATGCCGTAACTTCTCCACTGGTGACAAGTGAGCTGTGTGAGCAGCGCACATCGATGTGCCTGCTGTCTGCACAGACTGCCTGTGCCAGGGCACAAACCAGAGCCCGATAGAGACCCGTTTTGAGGCCCCCTGTAAACAAGCATTGGCATAGCCAATAGCTATCGCTTTTGGGACCTTATAAGAATTTAGTTATGCAGCATAATATCCTTGGTGCAACAACATAAATAAAGATGCCTTGAAATTCTGTATTTTTCTTGTCTTGTTCGCTTCTGTTCAAAGACAGAGGTCAACTATGTCTTCTAACAAATTGCTGCTTCCGTTTTAGTCTGGGGTTTGTTTTGCAGTGAAAGAAAGAAAAGCAAAGTGAAATAAATGACAGTCTTGACCCATGGGGTAAAGGCAGTGTCAAAGGATGTCATTATTATTTTTGTAATGTACAGGGAAACGTAAATACCTGTAAAAATGAACAGCACACGTTGCAACAAGCATTTGCAATGCAATAGGTCTCGCATTTATGCGAGTTTGAGCTATTGACGTTACAAATGACAATGCCTTTTATTTCTGTTTTAAAAAGAAAAAAAAAGGCATTGTCATTTGCGATGTCAATAGCTCAAACTCGCGTAAATGCGAGACCTATTGCATTGCAAATGCTTGTTTTAAAACGTGTGTCTGTGCGAACTACTTAAAATATGAACAAGTATGCAGCATAATCTCACTTTTATTCAGGAAGAAGAGGACGTTTGTGACTGTGACTCCGGGCTCACTTGGCAGAAACAACCCCTGACCCTCCACCCCCTATCGCAAAATGTAATGCCTGTGAAAAGGGTAGGTGAACACAGTGTTATATAGAACATAGTCCTGAGAGCACGATTGAAAATGAAAACTAGATTTAGTGTATGTTATAAACTATGCACCAAAAAGTGTGATATAAGATGAACCGGGCGTGAAATATAATATGCAATACATTGTGCGCAATGACAGATTCATTGGAGAGTGCGAGATAGCACAGGCACTAGCGCGTGCTATGCGATGTGCGCCTTGGAGTGTAATATGCACAGGGCAGTGTTGTGTAACCTAACTAGTCTCTAAAGTTGTAATATAAAATATGTGCTGGGGAGTGTAACGTTGCATATGCACTGTGACAAAGATATGGATCCCAGATTGTAATATGTATGGCATAGCACTGTGCGTTATAACATAGGCATCGAGGAAGGCACGTTAGATGGGGCAATATAACCCGTGCGAAGACAAGTGTGGCATAACATATTCACGGGGTGGTGTTACAGTGCACATGGGCTAGAGAGTGTCATAGCATATGCACTAGCTGGTGGAATACAACACAGAGGTGTGTGGCACTCGGCAGGCAATGATGGGTGTAACACAGCATTGGGCTCTGCCAGGAGCGCGCTGTGACTCTCAAGTGATGTTCGTCCCCTTTCCAGAGAGTAAAATAAAAAGTATTACACATCCGGCAGTGGATGTGTGTTTTATTAACCGTGAGGGGGGTTTCTTACATAGTTTTGGTCGAATTTTTGTCGAATCCCCTTTGAATGGCTTGGTGTGCATGTGTATTAAATGTGCCCGTCAATAGCTACCCATGTTTGTATAAATAAACGACAAGGGTGTCTACCGGGATTAGGCACGGTAGGGCATCAGACATGTCAGAGCTTCACTAGTGGTGTCAATACATTCCACATGGATTCATTGTATGCATAGTCGCCTTTTAATGAATATCACTCAAATCGTCATGGTGATAGGTACGTACGGTTTGTCCAGCATGTCCTAGGTGTGTCTATAAATATATATTTTTTAAAAGTAATTAAAAACAGTGGCCGGCCCTGGGGATTGGGGTCAAAAAAATATAATTAGGAGACAGGCCCTGGGGGATGGGGTCATCAGGGCCAATAAATTAGAATAAGAAGGGGAACCACACAGCCCCCCTTCTTAAAAAATTAAAATAAATAAAAGACTGGCATCGTGCCGGAGGCCACGCCCCCTCCTTGCAGCACTCTGCAAACGCGCCCCCTGGCGAGTTATACGTTGGGGAATTAATTCCTCTTCAAAACTGAGGGTCCCTGAGGGCCAACTAGCCCAACAGGCATCTCCAGTATGCGCCAGGGAGCTGTGCTGCAGACAGGTGTTCTGAGGCCAAGCCCCTTTTTACACCTCTCTGCAACGCAGCTCTGTGGCGCTTACTGGAGGTACCTAGTGGTCTAGTTTGACCCTAGGGACCCTTAGGATTCAAGGGGACTTAATCTCTCAACTTAGAACAGCCACAGGGCACGTTTACATAGTGGTGAAGGGAGGGGACGGGGCCTGAGGTGACGTGTGCAAACACGCACTATGGCACGTTTTAATTTGGGGATATAATTTGCCTTCAATACTGAGGGCCCCTGGGGGCTAACTAGCCCACCAAGTGCTTCCAGTAAGCGCCACTGAGCTGCATTGCAGAGAGGTGGTCCAGGCTGTGCCACTTTTTACACCTCTCTGCAATGCAGCTCTGTGGCACTTACTGGAGGTACCTAGTGGGCTAGTTGGACCCTAGGGACCTCAGGATTCAAATGAACTTAATCTCCCAACTAAAAACGGACACAGGGCGTGTTTACACAGTGGTGAAGGGAGGGGGCGGGGCCTGAGTTAACGTGTGCAAAAACGCCCTGTGGCCTGTTTTAAGAGGTAGTTTTAATCCCCCTGCCCTATTATATACTAGGGGCTTACAGGGGAGGTCATGCTAATCACAGGGGGACCCCAACGCATAATATTCCCTAGTGTATGTAGGTGTTTTCACTGTATTCTAAGTGTCTTTTAACATAGCACTGGCTCTAGGACTGGTTAGTCAGACTCAGTTACCACCAGTATCCGTCTGAAAAAGTTGAGGGTACAGGATGATTTTGCAACAAGGATTCTTTCTGCTCTTCTTTTTGTTCTTTCTGCACGTTATCCTTCTTCCTGCACTTTTCTTCGTCTTTGAGGACTTCTGTTCCTTGTCTCTGCACTTCTTTTTTTTCTTTCTGTGCATTTTTTCTTCTTTCTTCACATGTCCTATCTCTGTAGGCATAGTTGGAATTTAGCATTTAAAATACCTTTGAAATTCACAGAAAAAACCATAGGTTTCAGGCACATTATAGTTAGGAATTAGCATTTAAAAAACCTCAGAAATTCACTGAAAAAACCATAGGTTTCAGGGGTGTTATAGTTAGCTGCACTTTTCACTTGTACAAAACCATTGAAATTCCCCCGTTATAGTTAGTTCAGCTAACTATAACTCGCGCGCCTGCAATGCACTGCTGATGACGTCACATATTACATCACTCATGACATGGTCAGTGACATCACTCATGACATCACTGATGACATCTCAAATGACATCACGGATGACATCACTGATGACATCATCCGTGTGATAGAGTGGCAGACCTCCTCTCACCCTAATATAACCTTTGATACACACATTCAAAAATAGAGACTAAAATTTTAAAAACAATGGACATACCAATACCAGTTACAACAACCTCTTCAGTAATTCTAAGATCCACATACACATCCACTCATTCACCAACAGTCACTCATACATGTACTCACTCATCATATGTACTCATACACCTATACATCCTGTTACACAATGCCACTCATCCATAGAGTTACTCACACACATAGTCACTCATGCTAATAAAGAATCAAACATACATTTACTTGCATATACAGTTATACACACACCACCACACTTACTTCTACGGAAACTTACACATACTTAGTCTTTTAAACAATCACTTATAGAAACACATACTTATTCATACAGGAACTATTTCAATCTCTCACTCTCACTTATATACACCAATAGTCACATATACTAGTTTAAAACATATGTAGTTACTCATAAAGACACTATTGAGACAGTCATTCACTCACTAACACACCCATACACACACTCATCCACCCATATAGTCCTGCACACATGCTGTCTTCAACACATACAAACAGTGAGTCACTCATTCATGCACCTATGCACTACGTAATACCCCCCACCGAACCATGCAGACACTCAGACTGATACTCAAAAAAACAACTAATAACCTATATAGACACCCATGTAGCAACTCACCAACCCATGCAGCCACTTATACACAAAGTGAGAGACTGATACAGATATTTACATATTTAAACATTACTCACTAAGCCATGTATTCACTATGATACACTTAATCAGTCAGTTACACAATCAATTTTTCAAAAACAAATCATCCATTTAGACACTTATATACCCATTTATTCCTCCATCGACCTTGAGATATACATATATAAAACATATTTAATTTTCAGAAAAACAGACATTCACTGGATGATGTCATCAGTGATGTAATCAGTGATGTCATTTGAGATGTCATCAGTGATGTCATGAGTGATGTCACTGACCATGTCATGAGTGATGTAATATGTGACGTCATCAGCAGTGCGTTGCGGGCGCGCGAGTTATAGTTAGCTGAACTAACTATAACGGGGGAATTTCAATGGTTTTGTACAAGTGAAAAGTCCAGCTAACTATAACACCCCTGAAACCTATGTTTTTTTCAGTGAATATATATATATATTACCTACAGGTAGTTATAGTTAGGACCTAGTTTCCGCAACATTCTATTCCCAATAACTTTGGCGCCGGTTGACGAATCTTCACAAAATTTTCCAGACTTTTGGCCAGCTCCGTTCCATAGGAACCTTTAGTCACAGCTACAGCCCAAACAGCTGAACGGAATTATACCAAATTTGGCAAAAAGGTAGCCCTTGGTTCAGAGTCGTGCCTTTTGGTAAATGATGTAAATTCGTTCAGTAGTTCCTGAGAAAATCAAAAGTAAAATCACATATATATCTATGGGCGCGGTGGATCTGCGCACCCTGAGCGCACACTTAGCGCACCCTCCCGATCACGAGCTGCATGTTAATTGGCTGTCAACTTGCTGTCAACACTCCAAACCTGGAAGTGTTGGCAGCCATTTTGTGCCTCGGTAGAACCGAGGCACAAGAAAGCAGTGAAACAAACCACGCAAAACACGGAATGGTGGCAGGGTAGAAACACCCTGACCCCCTCGGCCTGGGCCCAAAAAAAGTAATTTTTATTTAAAAAACGGGAAGATGAGCACAGGGTGCGCGGATCCTGCCGATTTAAAAAAAAAAATGAAACGTGGGCTCCCGCGTTTCATTGGTAATTAGCCCCCAGGGGGGCCAAGTCCCGGGGGCAAAATAATTATGTGAATGGGGGCCCAGAGGGGCACCCCACACCCGGGAACCGCCACCCACCGGGGCTTCAATATTCATGTATGGGGGCTCAAAGGCCCCCCAAGCCCTGGGGACCGCCACCCCCGGGGCTTCTTTAGAATATATGCGGGGGACTCACGCCCCCCCGCAGCCCCGGGGACCGCAACCCCTGGGGCTTCTTAGTAAAAAAATTACACCTGTGTGGGGGGGCTTGAGCCCACCCACACGCCCCAGGGACCGTCTCCTACCCGGGGCACTAAGTATTCTAATTAGGGGGTCCGTGACGGACCCCCAAGCCCCAGGGACCCCCACCCCCCTGGGGCTTTGTAAGTGGTGGGAGGGGGGCCGGGCGACTCCGTCCTGGAGCCCTTGATGGCCCTGGGGACCACCACCCCCCAGGGCCGGCTCCTGCAGTGTCCCGGGGTACCCACCCCGGGACACTATAGTTTGCTATGCCATAGCAAACTTAGTTTGGATTTTGAAAGAGAGAGCAGGGAAACCTGCTCTCTCTTTCAAAATGCAAACCAGATTGCTTTTCCATACGGGGAGCTGCATGTTAGCAGCTCCCCATGTGGAAAAGCAATGCCGGTTCCCGAAGGAGGCGGGGAGTCGGCTGGGACCGTGGGGGCATTGGGGCTCCCCCCACGGTCCCCAGCATTGTATATAGGCTCCAGGGAGAATAGAAATTAGTGGTAGGTGCTAATTTTGGTTTTTTTCGGTAAAATTAGGAGTTGCGCACCCAGCGCGGCGCTCAGCGCCCCCCCTGGTGTGCACACGCTGGGTGCGCGACTCCTAACGCATTGGGTGCACAATTCCTAATGCGTTGGGTGCGCGACTCTGAACGTGTTGGGTACGCGAATCCAATAAAAAAAAAGTAATATTTTTCAGATATATATCAAGCCTATGTGTTTAGATCTTGGGTGGTTCTAAAAAGAGCCGCTGTGTTTATTGGGAGATTTTGGTACCTACAAGTAAGTACCGATGCAGAGTCTAAAGTTGTTGAGGAAGACTCTGCTACCCTCATCTGTAAAATGTACACCATCTCTCCTATAGATGCCGTCCATATTAAAATGCAGATTGTTGATGTAAATGGACCCCATTCTATAATCTCTGAGATAAGCAGAAACAGTTGTATTGACATGTTTCCTTCCTTTCTCAATCTGTGGACAAAATTGATTGGACCAGTTCCATTTCTGTCTTTGGCATATGTTAGAATAGACAAAGGCAGTTTGGGGGAAAAGAGACATCAATTCTCCAAAGGTGTCCTTCATAAGCATTTCCAGACCTACCCCAGTCAAAGTGCCTAGGTAATTGCCACCATAGTGCACAATTATGAGGTCAGGGTATTGGAGATGCAAAAAGGATTTAACCAATGGCATCAATTGGTGCCACTTTAATCCTCTCTGTCCAATCCATTTAATGTCTACATTTGGCAAAGCTAGGTCCTTGTCAATACCTCTGTTTTCTGCATACCTTTGGCTCCAGAAAATATAGCTGTGTCCACACTCTAAGCATCTTGAAGGGAGGTCTGGATGCACTCAGAAGGTGTCTGTATGTGAAATGGGCAGTTTGAAAACTAAGAATTTTCTAAAATGGTGGATACGATGCAGTTTTAAAAAAAAAAGAGAAATGATTGGCTGTTTGAGAACATTATAGAGTCAAAAATAGGGTGCATGTTTCTGTGTTTCAAAAGCATGTTTCTTATTGGTTAATGAAAACTGGGTGAAAGCAACATTACATAGGATAAGCTGATATTTTGAAATGTCAAGCTCACTTGCTGTGTGGATTTGCAACATTGTATGCTGAACTTGTGACCTGTGGGTTCAGTTGAGTGTTCTATGAACTGTTACTATTGTAACAGGCATTAAGCAGAGTGGGGGTAGGGTTCAAAGTTATGTCAATTGGAAAGGGTTGAAATGTGCAACCAATAGAAATGTGTGTTAGCTTTTGAATTAACGTGGGAAGCAATGCGATTTGATATTTACATGTATATGTGTGCAGAATGAGAGGGAAAGTTTGCCATTTTTGGTTTTGCTAAGAGCAGTGCAACATAAGACATTTTGTATAAGAACATCTGGTGTGTGATTCTGATACTTCTTAATCTACTAATCAATTTAAAAGGTGAGTTATTAATTTGTCATTTGTTGTATGTGGTGCCTTTGCTTTTAATTAGACTACTGTGTTTCTTTTGCTAAAGTCCAGGGAATAGTCTTGCTTGTCTAGAATCACACTGTGAGTCTGTCTGGATTTGGGCAACCATTGTGACAGAAGCATTTGGTAACTTCATGTCTTTGCTGACACATAACTGCTTAAAAACCTATCCTGTTATCCAATTTTAGTAAAATTAGAAGCCAGTCAGTGCTTATCCATTCGCAGAATGAGTCATGCATTCACACTAGAGTGCAGTAGTGAAATATGAAGAATGTGTGCAGTCACCTTACCCCTTCCACACTAGTGGCTCTGTTTTGCTAAAGTCCAAGGAATAGTGTTGCTTGTCTAGAAAAACACTGTGAGTCTGTCTGCATTTGGGCGACCATTGTGAGAGAAGCATTTGCTAATTTCTTGTCTTTGCTGACACATAACTGCTTAAAAACCTATCCTGTTCTCAAGGTTTAGTAGTATTAGAAGCCGGTCATTGCTTATGCATTCGCAGAATGAGTCAGGCATTCACACTAGAGTGCAGTAGTGAAATATGTAGAATGAGTGCAGTCACCTTACCCCTTTCACACTAGTGAGTCTGTTTTGCTAAAGTCCAAGAAAAAGTATTGCTTGTCTAGAATCACACTGTGATTCTGTCTGTATTTGGGGAACCATTGTGAGAGAAGCATTTGGTTACTTCATGTCTTTGCTGACACATAACTGTTTAAAAATCTATTATACCCCTTGCTTTTCTCCAGTGACCCATTCAGTACCATGTACTAATCCATTCACTGCGCAAAAACCCAACCACTTATGAATTCACCCAGGCACTCTCCTTGCAGTACTCTAATCATTCAGTCAGTACCCAAGTATTCATGCAGTGAGCCAGGTCTTAGAACATGGACTGCTTCAAACCCCTATCCACTATGCATGCAGTCCTCTAACCACCTACACACTTGTCTTTCACACCTTCAATTCCCCAGTCAGTATCCATACACTCCAGCAAACACCCTGTCACTCCCCTTGCACTCCTCCAGTGACCCATTCAGCACCATGTACTAATCCATTCACTGCGCCAAAATCTAACCACTTATAAATTCACCCAGGCACTCTCCTTGCAGTACTCTAATCATTCAGTCAGTGCCCAAGTACTCTTGCACTGAGCCAGGCCTTAGCACATGGACTGCTTCAAACGGCTATCCACTATGCATGCAGTCCTCTAACCACCTACGCACTTGTCTTTCACACCTTCAATTCCCCAGTCACTATCCATACACGTCCAGCAAACACCCTGTCACTCCCCTTGCACTCATTTAGTGACCCATTCAGCAACATGTACTAATCCATTCACTACACCAAAACCCAAACACTTATAAATTCACCCAGGCACTCTCCTTGCAGTACTCTAATCGTTCAGTCAGTACCCAAGTACTCATCCAGTGAACCAGGCCTAGCACATGGACTGCTTCAAATCCCTATCCACTATGTATGCAGTTCTCTAACCGCCTACATATTTGTCTTTCACACCTTCAATTGCCCAGTCAGTATACATACACTCCAGCAAACACCCTGTCACTCCCCTTGAACTCCTCCAGTAACCCATTCAGCACCATGTACTAATCCATTCACTGCGCCAAAACCCACCCACTTATAAATTCACCCAGGCACTCTCCTTGCAGTACTCTAATCATTCAGTTAGTACCCAAGTACTCATGCACTGAGCCAGGCCTTAGCACATGGACTTCTTCAAACCTCTATCCACTATGCATGTAGTCCTCTAACCATCTACACACTTGTGTTTGAAGCCTTTAATTCCCCAATGACTCTCCTTTAACTCCAGGAAACACCCTGTCACTCCCCTTGCAATCCTGTATTGACCCATTCTGCACCATGTACTAATCCATTCACTGCGCCAAAACCCAACCACTTATAAATTCACCCAGGCACTCTCCTTGCAGTTCTCTAATCATTCAGTCAGTACCCAAGTATTCATGCAGTGAGCCAGGTCTTAGAACATGGACTGCTTCAAACCCCTATCCACTATGCATGCAGTCCTCTAACCACCTACACACTTGTCTTTCACACCTTCAATTCCCCAGTCAGTATCCATACACTCCAGCAAACACCCTGTCACTCCCCTTGCACTCCTCCAGTGACCCATTCAGCACCATGTACTAATCCATTCACTGCGCCAAAATCTAACCACTTATAAATTCACCCAGGCACTCTCCTTGCAGTACTCTAATCATTCAGTCAGTGCCCAAGTACTCTTGCACTGAGCCAGGCCTTAGCACATGGACTGCTTCAAACGGCTATCCACTATGCATGCAGTCCTCTAACCACCTACGCACTTGTCTTTCACACCTTCAATTCCCCAGTCACTATCCATACACGTCCAGCAAACACCCTGTCACTCCCCTTGCACTCATTTAGTGACCCATTCAGCAACATGTACTAATCCATTCACTACACCAAAACCCAAACACTTATAAATTCACCCAGGCACTCTCCTTGCAGTACTCTAATCGTTCAGTCAGTACCCAAGTACTCATCCAGTGAACCAGGCCTAGCACATGGACTGCTTCAAATCCCTATCCACTATGTATGCAGTTCTCTAACCGCCTACATATTTGTCTTTCACACCTTCAATTGCCCAGTCAGTATACATACACTCCAGCAAACACCCTGTCACTCCCCTTGAACTCCTCCAGTAACCCATTCAGCACCATGTACTAATCCATTCACTGTGCCAAAACCCACCCACTTATAAATTCACCCAGGCACTCTCCTTGCAGTACTCTAATCATTCAGTTAGTACCCAAGTACTCATGCACTGAGCCAGGCCTTAGCACATGGACTTCTTCAAACCTCTATCCACTATGCATGTAGTCCTCTAACCATCTACACACTTGTGTTTGAAGCCTTTAATTCCCCAATGACTCTCCTTTAACTCCAGGAAACACCCTGTCACTCCCCTTGCAATCCTGTATTGACCCATTCTGCACCATGTACTAATGCATTCACTCTGCCAAAACCCAACTGCTTATAAACTCACCGAGGCATTCCCCTTGCAGTACTCTAATCATTTAATCAGTACGCAAGTACTCATGCGGTGATCCAGGTTTTAGCACATGGACTGCTACAAATCTTTATCGAATATGTATGCAGTCCTTTAATCACCTACACACTTATTCTATACATCTTCATTTCCACCAGGCAGTATCCATACACTCCAGCAAACATCCTGTAACTGTCCTTGCACTTTTGTTGTCACCCATTCAGGACTATGTACTAATCCATTCACTTTGACAAAACTGAACCACTTATAAATTGACCCAGGCACTCTCTTTGTAGTACTCTAATGATTGTTTTGCTACCCAACTACTCATACAGTGAGCTAGGCCTTAGCACATGCAATGTGTTTGTATAGTAATAGAAAAGTATAATTTATAAATGTATTCAAATATTTTTTTTACAATTATTTTTTACAGAAATTGTTTATCATCATTAAAATAAAGTTATCATGCCTGAAAAATCAAGAAAGAGAAAACAACAGCAAAAGGACAATTATTTAAAGAAAATTACAGAACAAGTATAGGATGACCGATATCATGTGGGTAAAAAGAAAAAGTCTTCCGGTAAGACAACTAAAGAATTCATAAAAAACTTTCAAAGCCTACAAATACTGTGAAGATTGTACAAACTACAAATAATGTTTCAAGCAGAAAAAATAATATGAGTTAAATGAAAGGAGTAAATGGAAAATTATCTTTACAAGGCACAATGAATGGTAAAAGAAGGCAAAATCAGTATAAAGTAATCCGGAATTTTTTTTTTTATAATAGAGTGGTTTTTAACTTGTTAACAGATGTAAAAAAATATATAAAAAAGGAGCACTATTTTATAAAAAAGAAGAAGCATATTGAATCCATTGTTAAAAAAGGTTTTGAATTAAAAAGGAAATTATTTATTTTAATTTTAAACAGAATTCGATCACTAGATAAACCAATACATTTTATGAAGGCCAAAAGTGAGAGGAAAAGAGTAATTAACAGAGCTAATTTTTGTGATATTTGTTTGGGAGAATGGAAACACAGTTCAAGTTCAGAGCCTTTCTTTAATGAAGAAAGTTATTTTCAGACCAATAATTTATTGCATGCAGTTGACACCAGTGGTCGAGCTTAGTAGTAGTATTTGTAGTGTACGACAAGAATCTATTGATATGTTCTGCAATTACTTACAATACAGTAAAAAAAGTGTTAAACAAAAGATTAAGATGTTGCAAGGACTAAACCCTTGCAGAGTGAGAAAAAATACTGGTTTGCAAGGTCATTCTCTGGCTTGTCTTTCTAGAAAAGTATGTCAAAGTGTTTTTCATCATTTTAGGATGTTAGCAGTAGATCATTCTCAAATGTGAAAGTTAGTCAGAAGATTGTATTATGCAAAAAGTCCAGCGCTAATGTTAAATCAGTTGAACAATGCTCTTTTGCGTGGGTCAGTATCAGATGTGAAGAAGGTTTGTGATGAAATTGAGTTTTGTTACTTTGGTCCTGAACAAGAGAGTGTAGAAACTGACACATTAATAGAATAAAATGTTGAAGAGAATGTGCTACATACTACTACAAAAAAATTTGAAGAACAAATTACAAAGTTTAATGTGATTTCAGGTGAAAGGCCACATTATTCTTGTATTTGTTGCCGGTGAACTCATTATAAAAATAAGACTAGGACTGTTGATCTGTATTTAAAAAGTGAAAGAGAAAATAATGATAAGTGGATGGAATTTGCAACTTATTTGTTGGTAGAGAATTGTTTTGATTTGGGTTCTGATCAGCGTATTTGCAAATATTGTTATAACAAATTAGATGAGAATAAAATGCCAGCTAGAGCTGTGCATAATGACCTGTAGTTGGTAGCTATTCCTCAAGAACTGATGGATTTAAACACGTATGAGTGTATTCTGATTCAATTTGTGCACCCATTTCAGGCTATTGTTCGTATGGAGCCTAAAACAGGTAAATTGCCTCCTACAGATTTACAGAGAGGATTGAAAGGAAGAGTTGTATATTTACCTCTAGATTTAAAGAAAAATATTGAAACTATTGGTGTACAGAATGTAGAAAGTGAACGATTAGTTATTCTAGTTAATGATGTTCCTACTAAAAGTAAATAAATCTGGCAAGAATTAGTGGATGTTAAGAAAGTGCAAAATGCCACATTGTATCTGATAAAAAACAATGAGTACTATAAAAATGTGTATATGGAAGAAGAAGAAATACTTTTAGGAGATGATACTGAAACGTCAACTGGTCAAATTGAAAAAGTGGACATGTCCAAAAGTGAAGAAATCTATGAAAATTACAGTGTACATCCACTTCATTCGAAAGAAGTGATGGGGAATTCCATTGAATTATTTCAAATGAAAAAATCAAAGGGAAGTCCCATGAGTGTATGGGAAAAAGTTTGGAAGCTCGTTGTTTTCCGCAGTTGTTCCCAACAGGAAAAGGTGGACGATATGATGAACGATCAGTGCAGATTCCTGCATCAGATTATCGGACAACAAGATTGTATGCAGAGGATCCAAGATTTCGACAATGAATCCCATAGATATTTCATCTTTTGTTTGAGAGTGACTTGCCTGGACTTTCATATGCAGTCAACCAAATATTGAAAACAGGAGCACATCTTCGAACTTTTTCGGCAAAGGAAATTATGGATAAAGTACATCAGAGAGATGATCATTCAGAATCTTAGCTAAATAATTTGATGGCATGTCAGCGTGGTACTAATCAGTATTGGTGCCATCATCATGGAGAACTTAAATGTATGCTAAGGAACTTAGGAACTCCTACGTGGTTCCTTACCCTAAGCTGTGCTGAATAGGCTTGGGATGATTTACTTGTATTTCTTCGAGAGGCAAATTCGAATATCAAAAATGTTGAATACAAGACACCTGGAGAATTGTGCTCTTTGGATCCTGTTAATGTATGCAGATATTTCAATCATCAATTTGAAGCTATGATGTCTTTTATGTGCAATAAAAAGAATCCTCCTCTTGGAGAAGTTGTGGATTTCTTTTGGAGAAAGGAGTATCAAGCTAGAGGTGCTCCTCATATATATATGCTGTTATGGATCAAGGATGCCCCCGAATTCGGAACTGATTCCGATGACACTGTTTTGTCTTTTATTGAAGAATATGCCACATGGGCTATACGAAAAACAACAGAAGAAAACAACTTAAGACAACAAGTCTTACGATTCCAAAGTCATCGACGTGGAAAATATTGTCAACGAAAGTACAAGTCTAAGGAAAAGTTTTATACCAAATGTCGTTTTGGATTTCCACGTCCTATAATATCCAAAGGAAGAGTAAACAGTTTTAAGTCAGCTATGAGACATACCATCACTAGAAAGTCTCCAAAAAATACATACAATTTGAGAAGAAGTGAAGAATCAAAATACATAAATGATGATAATCCAGTTATTCTTTCAATGTGGAATGCTAACATGGATATTCAGTACGTAGCAGATAATTCCATTGCTGTCGCTCGGTATGCAACATCCTACATTACAAAATCAGAAAAGACAGAATTGAAAGAAATGTGGGAAGAAATTTCTTACGAGAAGAGTCTTAGTAAGAAATTATACAGTTTCAGTTTGAAGATGTTATCCCATCGAGAAATTGGAGTGTATGAATGATCAGATCGGTTATTATCTGCAAGTTTATACTCAAAATCTAGAAGAATCATTTGGGTGAGTCTAGGTCTTGCTGCAACGCGAAATCGATTACTTAAATCTGTTCAAGAAATCGAATATTTAGCAGAAAAAGATCCGGAAAGTACAGATATTGTGAAAACAAACATGTTGGACACATATTATCCAAATAGAAGTCATCATCTTGAGAACATATGTCTCTATGAAGTGCTGCAAAGCTACACTTTTAAATGGAATACTACAGAAAACATCAATGATGGAAAATATTCAGTGATTGGCTCCAAAGGATGTTTGGTAAAACAAAGGAAAGGAAATTTGATTAATCACAGAAAACTGTGTTGTGACACTCCTGATAAAAGGGAATTTTACTATTTAGCACTTTTGCAACTGTTTAATCCATGGCGTTCAGAATTGGAATTAATTGGAGATTTTCATAGCTATGAAGATTCCTTCAATGCTTGTAAAGATACCATAGAATGCACTGTTTTTGCAAATTATGTGAAAATGTTGAACGATGATATTGATCAAGAAGCTACTATTGCAGCTGAGAGTGCTAGAGACAGTTCTCAAGACAGTCAAAGTTCTGCTCCACTGAGTCAAGATCCACTAGGACAACCAATTATTGAAAATGAAGCGGCAATCGCCATGAATGAAGTGGAAACAGCAATGCATCAAGCTCAAGAAGAAATGATGGACTTAGGAAATTTGGAAGAACAACTAAATGTTGAGCAGAAAGAAATATATCAGCAAGGGAGACAACAGATTGACCATGGATTTCTACATGAAAAGAAAGAATGCACATGCACCTCATTTCAACCTATCCGAATGTATGTGAGTGGTCAAGCTGGAACAGGAAAAAGTTTCTTAATTAATGTACTGACCAGTTATCTACAGAAAACAACTGACTCACATTTGTCATGTGTTGTAACTGCTCCAACTGGGTTGGCAGCACATAACATTAAAGGAATTACATTGCATTGTTTACTTATGCTACCTGTGGAGCATAAAAACAAATTGGAATAACACAAGCTATCTGGAGAAGCTTGGTATGAAGTTTCAAGAGTGCTAAAGAAAATGAAACTTCTGATTATTGATGAGGTAAGCATGGTCTCAAACTTAATGCTTGCTTTTATGCATTTAAGAATGTAGCAAATTCTTAAAACAGAGTACGATGTCTTATTTGGAGGAAAACAAGTCATAGTTTTTGGAGATCTACTGCAACTTACTCCCATAAAAGGACAACCAGTATTTAAACACTTGCGCATGAAGACACCAGAAAGTCCTTGGGAAGTGTTGGGAACGTTAACATTTGGTCATATGAAAATATGCAAATGAATATGCTGAATATGGAATTATTCTTTAAGATATAAGAATTGGAGTACTGACAGAACATGGCAAACAAGCTTTGCAAAGTCGACTACTTTCGAATTTGTTTCCAAATGAAAATATAGTTCCTGAGAAAATATATATGGAAATTGCAGAAAGTAAATCTATAATCTGCTTAATGCTAACACTGCGCGAGTGTTCTATATTTAAAGAACAGCTTTTGAAACTAGAAAATGAAGAAATAATAAAAATGTAAGCCATTGATAAAATAGAGCATGAAGGTATCACTATTATTTTGACGGGAAAAGTGAAAACAAAATTGGATTCTTTAGAAAAATCGATATCTAAAACTGCTGATTTAGAAAAGAATCTATATGTATGTGTGAACTGTCGGGTAATTTTAAGGCGTAATTTGGATGTAGAAAAAGGTGTAGTAAATGGAGCAATGGGTAAAGTTGTTGACTTTGTTAATTATCAAAATAGGGATGGAATTAAATTTTTAAAAATCTAATTTGATCAAATTGAAGAAGTAAAAGAAATTGGTCGTTGTTCAGTTCATTTTTTGCTTGTTAAAGATTTATATGTCTGTAGAAAACAATTTCCACTTTCTCTGGCATATGCAGTGACTATTCATAAATCTCAAGGATTAAGTGTAGACAGTGCTTTGGTGAACATTGGAAGTACCGTGTTTAAAGAGGGTATGGCATATGTTGCTTTGTCCCGAGTCAGAACTTTATCTGGTTTGTTTTTGATTGATTTTGATGAGTCAAAGATTACTGCAGATGCAAACTGTGTAAAAGGTTATCATAGGTTAAGAAGAGTGTATGCTCCCAATTTAGGTCAATATCCTGTATTTGAAAAGCGTGTGGTAGGTCGAAAAAGAAGATATGAGAATATTTGTAGTGAAGTTATAGAGAAGGAAAAAAATCAAGATAATGTTAAGATTGCAGGCAAAAAGAAAAAGGACACTGTTGAAGAGATTGTTGGTTATCAGTTTGAAAATAGTTCAGGTATCAACTGCTATGCTAATCTAGTGGTCAATGTTGTTTTTTTCCTTGAAAGTTTGCAACAGCAAATTATGGAGAATCGGGGAAAAAGATTGTGTTCCTTGTTGCATTCTGTTTATGAAAAATTGGGAACTGATAAAACTAAAATGCAAAGCGTTTCTGATATTGGTAATCTTTTGGATATGTTCTGGTTCTACACAATTTATGCAGAATATCCAACAAGATGCTCAGGAAATGTGAAAATGGTATGTTTACATGTACCACTGACATTGACTCTGAAAGATTTATATATTTGACATTACCAGACTGTAAATCAGTGTCTTTCAACAAACTAGTTAAAGCAGCAAATCAAAACATGGAGTGTAGCCAATGCAAATCAGAAATTTTATCAACATTATTTATACAAAGATATAGACAATATATAATTTTAATGATGCAACGTTCTACAGCTGATGGAAGAAAATTGGAAACTTTAATAAAACATTTCGTAGCAAGCCAACTATCAATATCAGGAAGAACTTTTGTAGCAGTAGCAATAATTTTCCATTATGGTCCTTCTACAACATCTGGACATTACACTGCCTATTTAAAATGTGATAAAGGATGGACATATTGTAATGATGCTCAATTGGTTTTTAAACAACGTTTGCCTAGCGAATTACCAAATTCCTACCTAATATTTTTTAAAGCCAAAGTTTTAGGAACATAATTCAGCCTATTGGGAATATGTTAAAATGTCTTAATATGATTACTATTGGACAATTTCAGTTTAAAGGATTTCAGCAATACCATTTGGGCCAGAGGAAAGGTATACATTTGAATTATGGACTTTTTGTTGCACATTCTCACAGCATATATTTTTAATGAACATCATTTACAGTGTACAGAAATTATAAAAATAATTCTTTATTGAATGATTATTTAGGTACTTTCATATTCAAGTAAGAAAATTTGCTTAGAAGGAACCATTTTATATATGTGTGATTTGTATTATATGTTTTGGTATTGACAATGTAGTTTTAATGGAATGTTCAGAAATAGTTGACTATATTAATAATATTTTAATTGCAGTTTTTTTTTTAATGCACGCTGTTATGGGATGAGTAACATTGAACTCACTGTTTGTAGTGAAATTCAATATACTCTGAGAACATCAAAAAAGCCAAAGAATATAACTTATATAATGTTAAAATTATGTTATGTTGTAAAAAAATATAATATTATATATTATAATTGTATTTTTTCATCTCTTTCACAGATCCTAATTCTAAAACATGACCTTTTCACAAATTAACATTATAAAAAACATCAGTGATGTAATTTGAGATGTCATCAGTGATGTCATGAGTGATGTCACTGACCATGTCATGAGTGATGTATTATGTGACGTCATCAGCAGAGCATTGCGGGTGCGCGAGTTATAGCTAGATGAACTAACTATAACGGGGGAAATTCAATGGATTTATATGAGTGAAATGTCCAGCTAACTATAACGCCCCTGAAACCTATGGTTTTTTCAGTGAATTTCTAAGGTTTTTTAAATGCTAATTCCTAACTATAACATGTCTGAAACCTATGGTTTATTCAGTGAATTTCAAAGGTTTTTTAAATGCTAATTCCTAACTATATCATGTCTGAAACATATGTTTTTTTTTCAGTGAATATATATATATACATACATTACCTACTGGCGGTCGGCAGTAGGTAGTTATAGTTAGGACCTATTTTCCATAGGAAATCCGCAACATTTTATTTGGAATAACGTTGGCGCCGATTGACAAATCTTCGCGAAAGTTTCCAAACTTTTGGCCAGCTCTGGTCCGCTTCTATCCTGAAAATTTCACAGTGATTCGTCAAGCGGGGACAGAGAAAAGAGGGGAGTCCCAAAACGCATTTTCCCCATGCATTTTCCCATAGGACCTGTTGACGCAGCTACAGCCCGAACTGCTGAACGGAATTACACCAAATTTGGCAAAGAGGTAGTCCTCAGTTCAGACTCGTGCCTTATGCTTAAATGGTGTACATCCGTTCAGTAGTTCCTGAGAAAATCAGGGTAAAGTATGATTAGTGATGCAGAAAGAAAAATTAGGGCACATTTTGAGTGACTTCTCATATCCTTTTCTATTTCATTAAATAATTCTGACATACAGACTGAAACATGCACTTTCAGACTTCCCTGGTGAGCGGTAGCTTTACTACAGTGATCTAATGAGCAACTAGAGTGCTAACATTCTGAATTTATGGCAAAAGTGTGACACATCTGAATGCCTTCTTGATGGAATCAAAGTAAAAAAACTGAAAGTATTTCCTACTGAGGAGACTGCAGTAAACGAGGAAATTAGGAAACTTCATAACAAATAAATCTTCCAAGATGGCCACCAGAGACAAAAGAGCCCAAATGTAGCACAAATATCACCCAGATGTAGCCCAAGTATAGCCCAATGTCAGAATGTCCCAGAGTGTTCTTAAGAACTACTAGAGCACTTACTGTCTTACTTATGACAAAAGTATGGCACACCTGAAGCCATCTTGATTGGAATAAACTGGTAACACTTAAAACATTTAATTTAAAAAGGAACACAATGAGGGGGTTCATTTTGCCATAGAAATTATGATTAGTGCTGCAGAAAGAAAAATTAGGGCACGTTTTGACTTCTCAAATCCTCTTCTATTTAATTAAAAAATTCTGATATGCAGACTGAAACATGCACTTTTAATACCAGCAGCAGACTTCCGTGGTGAGCAGTAGCTTTACTACAGTGATCTAATGAGCAACTAGAGTGCTAACATTCAGAATTTATGGCAAATGTGTGACATATCTGAATACCTTCTTGATGGAATCAAAGTAAAAAACTGAAAGCATTTCCTACTGAGGAGACTGCAGTACATGAGGAAATTAGGAAACGTCATAACAAATAAATCTCCCAAGATGGCCACCAGAGACAAAAGAGCCCAAATGCAGCACAAATATCACCCAGATGTAGCCCACATGTAGCCCAATGACAGAAGTGTGCAAAACACTGATTTTTTGTGTATTTGGAGTTTTATATAGTGCAGACTTGTCAGGTATTGGAGTGCTTTACATGAGCATTGGTTACATCACACAAGATCAAATTCATTTTGGTTGTAGACATGGGGAGATTAAGTGATTTGACCAGAATCACAGAATGTTGAGCTGAAGCAGAAACTCCAACCTGGTTCCCCAGTTGCAAAGTCTGCAACTCTGGAAGTAACACCACATCCTCTCCCCTAAGTGCAACATTTAATCAAGTGGTCAACTGGATAAATAAACATAAAGATTACAAATAATTTAAAAGTTCTTTGTCGCTATTTGAAAACTCAGAAAATATGTCCTCATTTTAGTTTTTTAGAGCACTAACCATAATTTTGATACAAAGAAGACCCTCTCATATATGTAATTTCTAAAGGAAATGCTCTAGGTATTACAGTTTTGATTACATCAAGATGACGTCAGGCGTTCCACACTTTTATAATAAATATAGAATGTTAGCAATCTAGTTGTTCATTGGGATACTGTTGAGAGGCAGAGGCCAGGGGCATGGACTCTGAAAATTGAAGGCAGGTAGGAGAGTGCAGAGGCAACAATTTGACCACACTGGGCAGGCAGGAAGGGCAGTGGCAGCACAACAGACTATGGAGGGCAGTGGAAAGGGGGGCAGGGGCAACAAACCAACAATACAGGACTGGCAAGAGAGGCTGTGGCAATATAATAGACCATTGTGGGCAGAAAAAAGAGGCAGTGGTAGTACAACCATACAAGCCAACAGACCCGTTTCAGCCAGGAAACGTCAAATGTTTTTAAGCTCAAATGGGCTTTATTTGATCTGTCTCCTGTCTACAATCTCCTCTTTTTCAATGTAACTCAAAGGGGAAAATCAATGCCCCAGTTTTTTTTCAAAATCTCCCTCTTACCAAGTTCAAAATGTTCGCAAGTATGGTACATTGGATCATGGTAGGCAGGAGGAATTGGTGTAGGGACTTGGACTCATATAACAGAAGACAGGAGGGACATGGAGAGGTGCACCAAACTGACCCTACAGGGCAGGCATCAGCTTTTGCAGCAGCACAATACACCACATAGGGCATGTGGGACGGGAGTGCAGCACAACAATCCATAGAAAACAATAGGGAGGGAACAAGACCATGCACATGGACAACAGAGGGGAATGAGGCAATGGTAGCTAGCTGACCATAATGGACAGACAGGAGAGAAAGCTGCAGCATAACAGACCATAAAGGGCAGGAGGGACGGATCAGGGGCATTACAATGGAACAGACAAGCCAGGAGGGAGGGAATAAGGGTCTGCACATGGAAACAGAGGGCTGGGGGCAAGGGGGCAGGGCAGGAGCAGCAAGATGACCATGGAGGTCAGGCAGGATGGGCACTAGAAAGACACACCATGGAGAGCAACAGTAAGACTATGATGGCATACACACAGACCATGGAGGGAAGGTGGGAGGGGGTCTGGGGCAGCTAGCTGACCACACAGGGAAGGTGGGAGGGGCCATAGCAGCACAGAAGACCATGCATGGCAAGCGGGAGGGTTAGTGGCAGCACAATGGCTATGATGGGCAAGAAGGAGGGTGCAGGGGCATGCACAAAGGACCATGGAGGATAGAAGGGAGGGTCAGGACCTGGACACAGACAAGAGAGTTCAGGGGAAGAGGCCTCACAAAGGCCGCGTGGGGCAGGCAGGAGGAGCAGTTGCAGCACAACAGACCAGGGAGGGCAGAAGGGTGTGGCAGTAAAATGGACCATGGAGGACAGGAGGAAGGGGATAGGGGCATGGCATGTGGACAGGCAGGGTGGAGGTGGCAGGGACAGGTTACAGTCATCTGACAATGCTATGCAGGTGGGAGGGGAGTGGCAGCTCAACAGAACACTCAGAGTAGATAGGAGTGGCAGGTCCATGGAACAGGGGCATGCACAAAGACATCGAAGGGCAGGGGGAAGGAGAATAGGGGCAGCAAGCTAAGCACAGAGGCTAAGCAGGAGGTCAATGATGGGCCATAGGTTTGGGCAATGGAGGGCAGGAGGAGTGGACTGGTACATCATGCTAAATGGAGGGCAGTGGTAGCACATCAGACCATGCATGGCATGAGGGAGGAGGCTAGTCCATGGATTCAGACAACAGAGGATAGGGAGGAGGTGGATGGGGCAGCAAGTTAACTGTTCAGAGAAGGTGGGTATTAGGAACTTTATTGTTTTTAAAATGTGTGTCTGTGTGAACTACTTAAAATATGAACAAGTATGCAGCATCATCTCACTTTTATTCAGGAAGAAGAGGACGTTTATGACTGTGACTCCGGGCTCACTTGGCAGAAACACCCCCTGACCCTCCACCCCCATCGCAAAATGTAATGCCTGTGAAAGGGTAGGTGGACGCAGTGTTATATAGAACATAGTCCTGAGAGCACGATTGAAAATGAAAACTAGATATAGTATATGGTATAAACTATGCACCAAAAAGTGTGATATAAGATGAACCGGGGTGTGAAATATTTATTTATTTTATTTATTTTAGCGATTTCTAAAGCGCCTGGTGACCCATGGGCATCCCCGCGCTATAAAACTTGAATTCCTATTGAGAGGGGAGGTGACAGAAGGGTGTTATTTGGGAAACAGATGGGTCTTAAGATTTTTGCGGAAAGCAAGGTAGTTGGATTCCAGTCTGAGGGCGCGAGGCAGTGCATTCCAGCCCTTAGCTGCCTGAACGGAGAATTGTCGACCTCCTGTGCGGGATATATAATATGCAATACATTGTGCGCAATGACAGATTCATTGGAGAGCGCGAGATAGCACAGGCACTAGCGCGTGCTATGCGATATGCGCCTTGGAGTGTAATATGCACAGGGCAGTGTTGTGTAACCTAACTAGTCTCTAAAGTTGTAATAAAAAATATGTGCTGGGGAGTGTAACATTGCATATGCACTGTGACAAAGATATGGATCCCAGTTTGTAATATGTATGGCATAGCGCTGTGCGTTATAACATAGGCATCGAGGAAGGCACGTTAGATGGGGTAATGTAACCCGTGCGAAGGCAAGTGTGGCATGACATATTCACGGGGTGGTGTTACAGTGCACATGGGCTAGAGAGTGTCATAGCATACACACTAGCTGGTGGAATACAGCACTGAGGTGTGTGGCACTCAGCGGGCACTGGTGGGTGTAACACAGCATTGGCCTCAGCCAGGAGCACGCTGTGTCTCTCAAGTGAGGTTTGTCTCCTTTCCAGAGAGTAAAATAAAAAGTATTACACATCCGGCGGTGGATGTGTGTTTTATTAACCGTGAGGGGGGTTTCTTGCATAGTTTGGTCGAATTTTTGTTGAATCCCATTTGAATGGCTTGGTGTGCGTGTGTATTAAATGTGCCCATCAATAGCTACCCATGTTTGTATAAATAAATGACAAGGGTGTCTACTTGGAGAGTACACACCATCGGGGGCGCCGGGATTAGGCACGGTAGGCCGTCAGACACGTCAGAGCTTCACTAGCGGTGTAAATACATTCCACATGGATTCATTGTATGCATAGTCGCCTTTTAATGAATATCACACAAATCGTTATGGTGATAGGTACATACGGTTTGTCCAGCATGTCCTAGGTGTTTCTATAAATATATATATTTTTAAAATAATAAAAAACAAAGGCCAGCCCCGGGGGATGGGGTCCCCTGGGCCATAAGTGGCCTACGGAGGGGGGCAACGCAGCCCCCACCTAAAGAATAAAAAAAAAAAGGCCATGACCTGGGGGTTGGGGTCCCCGGGGCCGATTAAGGCCTTGGGAGGGGAGCCACGCGGCTCCCTTCCAAATTAATTTTATTCCACAAAAAAAATTAGGGTACATGCCATGGGGGATGGGGTCCCCAATGGGGTCCCCAGGGCCAATAAATTAGAAAAATAAGGGGGGCCACACATCCCTCCTTATTAAAAAAATAAAGTAAATAAAAGACCGGCATCGCGCCGTAGGCCACGCCCCCTCCTTGCAGCACTCTGCAAACGCACCCCCTGGCCAGTTGTAAGTTGGGGAATTAATTCCCTTTCAATACTGAGGGTCCCTGAGGGCCAACTAGCCCAACAGGTATCTCCAGTATGCACCAGGTAGCTGCGTTGCAGACAGGTGTTCTGAGGCCATGCCCCTTTTTACACCTCTATGCAACGCAGCTCTGTGGTGCTTACTGGAGGTACCTAGTGGGCTAGTTTGACCCTAGGGACCCTTAGAATTCAAGGGGACTTAATCTCTCAACTTAGAACGGCCACAGGGCGCGTTTACACAGTGGTGAAGGGAGGGGACGGGGCCTGGGGTGACGTGTGCAAACACGCCCTGTGGCGCGTTTTAAGATGGGGAAATAATTCCCTTTCAATCCTGAAGGACCCTGGGGGCCAATTAGTCCACCAGGTGCTTTCAGTAAGCGCCACTGCTCTGAGTTGCAGAGAGGTGGTGCAGGCCGTGCCCCTTTCTACACCTCTTTGCAATGGCGCTTACTGGACGTACCCAGTGGGCTATTTTGCCCCAAGGGACCCTTAGGATTCAAGGGGACTTAATCTCCCAACTAAAAACGGCCACAGGGCGTGTTTACACAGTGGTGAAGGGAGGGGGTGGGGCCTGAGTTAACGTGTGCAAACACGCCCTGTGGCGCATTTTAAGTTGGGGAAATAATTCCCCTTCAATCCTGAGGGACCCTGGGGGCCAACTAGCCCACAAGGTGCTTCCAGTAAGCACCACTGTGCTGCGTTGCAGAGAGGTGGTCTAGGCCGTGCCCCTTTTTACATCTCTCTGCAACGCAGCTCTGTGGCGCTTACTGGAGGTACCTAGTGGTCTAGTTGGACCCTAGGGACCCTCAGGATTCAAGGGGACTTAATCTCCCAACTTAAAACCGCCACAGGGCGTGTTTACACAGTGGGGAAGGGAGGGGATGGGGCCTGAGGTGACGTGTGCAAACACGCCCTGTGGTGCGTTTTAAGAGGTAGTTTTAATCCCCTGCCCTATTATATACTAGGGGTTTACAGAGGAGGTCATGCTAATCACAGGGGGACCCCAACGCATAGTGTTCCCTAGTGTATGTAGGTGTTTTCACTGTAATCTGAGTGTCTTTTAACATAGCACTGGCTCTAGGACTGCTTAGCCAGACTGAGTTACCACCAGTATCCATCTGAAAAAGTTGAGGGTACAGGATGATTTTGCAACAAGGCTTCTTTCTGCTCTTCTGTTTGTTCTTTCTGCACGTTATCCTTCTTCCTGCACTTTTCTTCGTCTTTGAGGGCTTCTGTTGCTTCTTTCTGCATTTCTTTTTTTTCTTTCTGTGCGTTTTTTCTTCTTTCTTCACATGTCCTATCTCTGTAGGCATAGTTAGAAATTAGCAGTTAAAAAACCTTTGAAATTCACTGAAAAACCCATAGGTTTCAGGCACGTTATAGTTAGGAATTAGCATTTAAAAAACCTTAGAAATTCACTGAAAAAACCATAGGTTTCAGGGGCGTTATAGTTAGCTGGACTTTTCACTCGTACAAAACCATTGAAATTCTCCCGTTATAGTTAGTTCAGCTAACTATAACTCGCGTGCCCGCAATGTACTGCTGATGACATCACATATTACATCACTCATGACATGGTCAGTGACATCACTCATGACATCACTGATGACATCTCAAATGACATCACTAGTGTCATCACTCATGACATCATCCTTGTGATAGAGTGGCAGACCTCCTCTCCTCCTAATATAACCTTTGATACACACATTCAAAAATAGAAAGTAACATTTTCAAAACAATGGACATACCAATACCAGTTACAACAACCTATTCAGTAATTCTAAGATCAACGTACACATCCACTCATTCACCAACAGTCCTATACAGTCACTCATACATGTACTCACTCATCATATGTACTCATGCACCTATACATCCTGTTACACAACACCACTCATCCATAGAGTTACTCACACACAGTCACTCATGCTAATAAAGGATCAAACATCCATTTACTTGCATATAGAGTTATGCACACACCACCACACTTACTTCTCCAGAAACTTACACATACTTAGTCTTTTAAACAATCACTTATAGAAACACATACTTATTCATACAGGAACTCTTTCAATCTCTTACATATACTCACTTATAATCACCAATAGTCACATATACTAGTTTAAAACATATATAGTTACTCATAAAGACACTATTGAGACAGTCATTCACTCACTAACACACTCATCCACCCATACAGTCCTGCACACATGCTGTCTTCAACACATACAAACAGTGAGTCACTCATTCATGCACCTATGCACTACTTAATACCCCCCACCGAACCATACAGACACTCAGACACTCATACTGATATTCAAAAAACCAACTAATAACCTATATAGACACTCATGTAGCTACTCACCAACCCATGCAGCCACTTATACACAAAGTGAGAGACTGATACAGATATTTACATATTTAAACATTACTCACTAAGCCATATATTCACTAAGATACACTTAATCAGTCAGTTTTTACAATCAATTTTTCAAAAACAAATCATCCATTTAGACACTTATATACCCATGTATTCTTCCATCGACCTTGAGATATACATATATAAAACATATGTAATTTTCAAAAAAACACACATTCACTGGATGATGTCATCAGTGATGTCATCAGTGATGTCATTTGAGATGCCATCAGTGATGTCATGAGTGATGTCACTGACCATGTCATGAGTGATGTAATATGTGACGTCATCAGCAGTGCATTGCGGGCACGCGAGTTATAGTTAGTTGAACTAACTATAACGGGGGAATTTCAATGGTTTTGTACGAGTGAAAAGTCCAGCTAACTATAACGCCCCTGAAACCTATGGTTTTTTCAGTGAATATATATATATAAATATATATATATATATATATACATAGAGGATTATTTGTTTCTCCATGTGTTTATTTAAAAAGCAAAGCGCATTTTTTCAGCTTTAATGAAGGAATTCTTCTTGCAATACGAAAGTCTGTTTTCACGTTCTATTTGTTTTTGTGTCACATGATTATTTATTGACTTTCTATCACCTAGCAACAATACTCGTGATCAAGGGTGGTGTACCCGAAACGCGTCGAGTTGCTGTAACTCTGCTTAAATAAATTAACTGCTGAAAGTTTATTGCTGTCCGTGGCTGCTGTTACTGTATGAAAGACAGCTTCTGGTTTGATTTACGAGGCTCGCCTCCTCGTCGCGGACCGCCGTTGGAAGAGGAAAGGGAACGGCGACGTTCAAGTGTGATACACGAGAACACAGGTCTGGATATATATATACATATATATATATATATAAATGTCAACACTTTAAATCTAGAATTCACTGCTCATATAGACAAATATGCAACACATTTCTTAGATGTACAAGCCAATAAAACGAGCACGGTGTCTTTTTTATCCCAGGCCCCGGACCAAGGAATACCACCATCCCTACAACCAGAGATCCAAAGCGCAACAACAAGACCAGGCGAGGAAAGGGCAGGAAAATCTCTACGCAGCGGGAAGAACATTCCCTGATCATAAATATTTCATCAGTTGACATCACATCCCACCAAAAAGCTGTTCTGAACAGAGGCTTGTCTTTTGTTCCAACTAGTCATGCAAACAAATTGGAAATTGATGTTGCATTGTACAAGTTCATGCGGACATTACGCTTACGTCACTATTTTTCCAACGTTGTAGCTACAGATGCAACTCCAGAAACCGGTAAACTGACGAAATTTAAGCCTCGCAGCACTTTCCAAGCCCCAGTGTCCCACAAGATGCTGGACACATTTGAGATCATGGTCAAAAAGGACATACAAAACTTGACTCTTCGCACAAACAAACACCAGAACTTGACGAATAAAGAAAGAATCACATTGAGAACCCTTGCAAACAACCCAGACATCACCATCCAACCCGCTGACAAGGGAGGAGCCATTGTCATAATGGACAAAGAGTTCTACTTACAACAAGTCAACACTCACGTGAATGATCAATCAATATATTTACCATTACAATTACAAACTGATCCAACATCACAACTTGACACCATCCTACAAGATATCCTGAAAAAAGCATATGATTTAGGGTGGATCGACGAACAGATCAGACAGTTCCTCACCACATCAGATCCGCGTAGACCTCATCTCTACATGTTACCTAAAATACATAAAAATTTACATCAACCACCTTTCAGACCTATTGTTTCAGGATGCGGTTCAATTTTTGACACCGTGGGCAAATATTTGGATCATTATTTGCAGAAGTTTGTGCAGAACTGGTGGTCATACACCAAGGATACTACAGACTTCCTCAAGAAACTTGAGCTGATTCAACCCAACATCCAATCCACCTGGTTATTGTGCACTATCGATGTGGTGGCTCTCTACACTTCTATTCCACACTCCACAGGCATGGAGGCAGTTGAATGGGCTCTTCTTCAACGCGAAGACATTGACACAGAAAAAGTTTTCATCTTACAACTACTACACTTTTGCCTTCATCACAGCTACTTCAAATGGAACGAACGATTCTATGCTCAACTCTCGGGAACCTCTATGGGTTTTCCGGGGGCTCCATCGTACGCCAACATCTTCATGGCCATGTTCGAACAGGAGCACATCATGGACATTCCCCAATGGTGGTCAAACATCTATACATACTGCCGATACATTGACGATATCTTTTTGGTTTGGACCAACACACAGCAACTCCTCGAACAAATGATAACAACTTTAAATTCCCACGACCCCAGGATCCAATTCACCCACAAAATTGACACACAGACTATCCAATATTTTGACGTCACCATTAACAAAAATCCAGATGGACATGGACTAACCACCACAGTCTATACCAAACCCACAGATCGCAACAATGCGTTACAATTCTCCAGCTTCCACCCCAACAACCTCATTTACAATCTACCTTACTCCCAATTCATTCGGATTAAACGTATCTGTTCAGACACATCTGACAGCACAGCTAAGATTAATGAACATAAAGAAAAATATCAGCAACGGGGGTACCCTCCTACTATTATTGACTCTTGTGCACAAAGAGCGTTGGCAAAATCACGTGGAGAACTACTGACATCTGTTAGAAAAACAAACAAATCAAACGTAGTGTTTATATCTAAATACTCGACTAGTTCCACTGCTATCAAAAGAATTATCAATAAACGCTGGGAACTACTATCCAACGAAACAGATTTCAACAACATTTTCCGTGAATTGCCTTTACATGCCTACACTAGGGGTCAAAATCTTCGTGAACTAATATCTTCTACAATAAAAAAACCTCATATCATCCGCACCAACAAAGGAAATTTGAAATGTCAAAACTGTTCGCATTGTAATAACATCATCCCAGGAAATATCTTAAAACATCCCACCACAGGCAAGGATGTTCTGCTTCGACACACCAGTGACTGCAACACCACTAATGTAATCTACGGGATTAAATGCCCGTGTGGCAAACTATACATTGGAAAAACCCAACGGAAAATGAAAACACGACTTACAGAACATAAAAGTCGCATCAGAACCCAGAGCAAAAATTCACCGTTGGCGTCACACTGGCACGAAGCATGCCACTCTATATCACAACTCAGATTCCAAATAATTGAACATGTGGAGCAACAACAAGGTGTCAACACTCACCTGAGACTCCTACAAAGGGAGGTCTTTTGGATCAAACTTTTGGACACCATGGCACCAATTGGTCTTAATGACAGGTTAGACATGTCATGTTTCATTTAACTACGAGCTCATCGACCAGTCCAAGTAGCCCTAGGCTACTTTGTATACTTCAGGCAAGTGACAAGCACTGCAGTACAACTAAAACACCTACACCATGTTACACACTTATCACCACCTAGTGCACTATCTCTATAGCCACAGGTAATGCCTCCGTTTCCCACGAGATGCATCGCTCCTAACCACACACTCAAGTGTTCACCTTACACCCACACTCCTTAAAACGTTCGCTTCGCATAACAAGAGGCTTAGTACCATCCGTAGAGGTTAAATTCCCAGTTTCCCGTACACGGCAGTTTCTTTTTGCACCATAAATGTGAAATTTGTTCACAAACTCTAGGCTGGAATGTCAGCTTCTTAGACTTTCCGCTTTTCTAACTGCGTCTATTAACGCTAACGATGCACACTTTGCTCTGAGAATTTGGCTTTTCTTCTCTCTCCATTCCCACTCCTACATCTATAACATCCCATGAACCCAGATGTATCTACCTATTCTCCTGCTAGTCTTCTGACTCCGTTCCAAGATGGCGCCTCCGCGCGTCTTTTGAGCTAGAAACTCTCTGTTGATTGTATCTGTCCCCTATTGTCCGCCTTCTATGTTGAGCTCTTCCGGTTCGTGTTCCGGTTTTTTCCTTCAAATAGCATCCTTACATCTGACTCTTTGCACCTGATTATCCGGTGAGGAGAATCGTCGGTTACTCTTGTCCCGAAGCACCTCTTAGGTAAGGTCTCTCCACTGGTATTTGCGGTAGCCGAGCAACCCGTTAACTTCGGTCACGCGTTGATCCTAACACCTCGCTTTCTTAACTTTTTCCACAGCTCACTACATACCTTTCTAGAGGTAAGATTTTTACCTGCTTTGAAACGCTCGTAACATTGTCTACATTGCACAATTCGTACTTCCCGTTAGCTCCACTGATTTCATACGGTACGTTTCGTTGATATCTTCCATTTTCTCCCACACAGCTCCTAAAAAGCATCTCGCAAGAGGTAAGATTTTTTATCTCCTCGGGAACCAATACAATTTAGCACATTTTTTCATCCCAGGCTCTGTCAGCTTTATTAACCCGACATGGTTCGCTCTTTACACCTACAGAATCACGAGGTTCCTCATAAACAGAGAACAATAATACACACGAACAGGTAACTCTTTTTGAGACACGCTTGATTTGCATTAGAGTTCCAGAGATTGAGCCCCTAACAAATTGCTCTAACCAGTGAAATGGTCTATTCTTTATTTTTCAGACTGGCCCCTGACGAAGGAACCGGCTGGTTCCGAAATGCATTGGGCATTTACATTTCTGTTGTGTTGTAATTCCGTTGCATTACCAAATGTTTATAACATGTAAATTGAACTTATGTTACACATGATTCCTGTATGTAACCGAGTTATTTATGCATACATGACATGAATTTGTTTTGGTACAAACCGCAATATCTTTACTCGTTGTTCTACATCCAAATATTGCGAAAAGTTCTAGAGAATGTTTTGTTTCTGTGTTGAAAATTAAACACATTATGATTTCATAAATTGGTTAGTGTCAGATTAGACACTCTGTGAACAGTGCTCAGTTTTACACAGGTTCTCATCCTGTCATTATCTGGTCTTTAGCTCAGTAGGAGAGGACAAACTCCTACATAAGTGATGCACCGCTGTTTTTACTCGGAGAATTACTGATAAATTGCTTCAATATTGGAGTGCTCTCCCTACATAACCGCTGTTACTGTATGAAAGACAGCTTCTGGTTTGATTTACGAGGCTCGCCTCCTCGTCGCGGACCGCCGTCGGAAGAGGAAAGGGAACGGCGACGTTCAAGTGTGATACACGAGAACACAGGTCTGGATATATATATACATATATATATATATATAAATGTCAACACTTTAAATCTAGAATTCACTGCTCATATAGACAAATATGCAACACATTTCTTAGATGTACATGTATGTGATGACTATGGTAAACTTGATCCAGGTCTTTTTTGCAAGCTCCCAGCAGGGAATTCTATTTTAAATACCTCCAGTTTTCATCCCAAGCACCTTATTAATAATATCCCATATGGAGAATTCTTAAGAATGCATAGAGTGTGCAGTTTAAATAAAGATCTTTTCCAATATCAGCAAGAGGCCAGAAGTAGATTCCTACAGAGGAGCTATGACAACAGAACTTTAGAACAAGCCATGACCAAAGCCAACATGGCAACTAGACAAGAAATGCTCGGCCACACCAACATTTCAGGCATTTCTGAATGTAGTATTGTAACCAGGGCAAATAAGACCGATTCCAGCGTGAGGCTTATCACCACATTCAGTAGACAGGCAAGGAGCATTAGAGCCATCGTAAACCAACAATGGCCTATAGTTCTTACAGATGCAACTTTAAGTCAGACTTTATCGGATAAACCTACTTTTACCTTTCACAGAACACCCTCTATGTGAAGTGCTCTTGTTAAAAATAGTCCTGAGCTCAACATTAAAACGAGTTGGTTGTTTCCCAAACATGGTTTTTACAAATGCAGTCCCTGCCGAGCATGTACATTTGGAGTCAACACTTTTTCTTATACCACGGTATTCAGTTCCAAACCAGTAGATATAAAAGGATGTTATACATGCAGAACTGAATACGCGGTTTATGTTCGCAAATGTACCTGCAGCCTACGTTACAAACGCAGTAATAAACTGCAGGTACATAATAGGATTCTTCAGTATTTGAGAGCCATTGTTAATTCTGTCCTCTCCTATCCGGTGGCTAGACATTTCAAGGACTCACATAACAACAATGTTAATTGCATCCAAGATTTTGTAATAGGGGCAGTGCATGCATACAAAAGAGGTGGCAATAGAGAGAAAGTATTACGCCAGTTAGAGTCCAGATTTATTTTGGAACTCGTTACCAAGTCACCTATTGGGCTCAATACCAGTGATGAGTTACACATTTTTTTATAACTTCCTGAAATTAAATAAATATTTATGTAATGATTTGATCCCTTATGTCTTAGGGCCCATAGCCTTGCAGTGTTTACAGTATACTGGTTATCATCCACACAGGCAAGCAGCAACATACTCTAGGGTGTCCCATTAATGATTACTCAGTGATTCGGGTCTGGTCCTTATCGATTAAGAAACAATTTTGATAAAATATTTTTGACAAAGTAATTTTGATACATTCAGCTAATGCATTTTAAGTCAACTCTTCCAACAGCTATTGCTCTCAGTTTTTATCAATATATATCACTTGGCACTTTAGATAGTTAGCCACTTTAGTACCATAGCACCTTATTTAGCTTATTGTTTTTTTAATATAAAACTATCATGCATTATCCAGATATATTATTATACCTGTGTACAACTACATTCACAGTATGTGATGTCATCAGATCTTTGCACTTTAAAATAATATGTACTTTCAACTTGTAAGTGTTATACCTGCTTACATGTATAATATGTGATGCCATCAGATTTGGGCACTTTGCACTTTATTATGTTATAGTTGCAGTATTTTCTGCAATATCAATTTTGATTTTGACTGCACGTTAGTACTTTATTCTGAACTTTCCTACTTATCTCAATAAACTATCAACATTGCTGTATCTATTCATACTCTGCTTTTTAATTCTGTGCATATGTATCAATGTATTAGTACTCTAAGAATCAAGGAGAGTTTTTGAACATTTGTATACATGTTCTAAAATTAGTTCACATATATATGTAAGGATGATTTCAGGGAGAGATACACAGTTTGTACTTAGTCATCATAATATTGCATTTCAGAATTTTATTTGTACTTTCAGCAATCCTTGTTTGGTATGTCTGTTTTGAAGAAATCAATGTGAGCATATATTTTTTCAATGGGTTTCATGGCATCTTTTAAGTACAGTCTTATATATATGTGCATCGTATCTGGCATCCTACTACTATTATACTGTTAATTGCAGTCTTTTGTCAGTGACAATCACAGTGTGCTTTGTCAGTCCTCACGTGGTTGTGTGTTTAAAAATCAGAAAATGTCATAGCGTGATCATGTGATCAAGGCCACTGGGTGTGGCTGAAACCCATCATGGACAGCACCCAAAATTCAATAAATAATACATTTTGCGCCATATCATTATGGAGTCCATGTCCACTTCTGACAAGAAGTTGTTGCTGTATTACGGGATTATTCCAATATGTATATATCCCAAAAATCTCCCCAAACTCCAAAATGAGAGAGGGAGCCGGCACTCGAAGTCAGGGTTATGCATCCTGTTCATTAAGTCAGGTCACACAGGGCACTGGAACATCAGAGAGACATGTTTCGGCAGCAATATTGCCTTTTTCAATCTGAGGTGCGCCATGTTGGTTTTTCTTTTTATACTTTAAAATCTAACAACATAGATGATTAACTATTTTTTAACAGCAGAATAACAGACATGTGCAGACATTGTAAAGGGACAACTCAAATCATATGTGTAAACCCCACTCTAGCTATATCACAGCTCCTTTTTTTGAAATTAGACCAGCACTCACGATAGTGGTTAAATTCTCATTAGGGATTGATTGATACAAACAAAAAAATGCATTTCGGTGGTGCGCCTTTGTGAAAGGCGCACCACCGAAACGCGTTTGTTGTTTGTATCAATCAAGCTGGTCTAATTTAAAAAACTGGAGCTGTGATTTACCCGTTAACGTCTGAGGTAGTAAAGGCAGAGAACGGAGTGATATGTACATATAATTCACTCAAAAAACCAAAGGTTACAGGGACATTATAGTTAGGAAATATAATTTAAAAAACCTTAGAAATGAGCTAACTATAACTCACTCCCCTGCAATGCACTGCTTATGACCTCACATATTACATCACTTATGACATGGTCAGTGACATTACTGAAGACATCACTCATGACACACTGCAAATACCGGGTGTTTTTTGACATAGTGTAAAACACATATATAGACATATCTTACACAAGGTTTCAGTGTAGCTATTTAGTAAGAAACTAATTTACCTTTCCCCATTGTGTTCACTTGTCAAAATAACAACATAAAAATCCTTTTTTTCCTTCTTCACAACACCACCGGAGGTCGCAATGACGTCAGTAGCCACGAGTAGAAATGACAAGTATAAAACAGATATATAGACATATTTTACAGAAGGTTTGAGTCTAGCTGTTTAGCAACATAATGATTTAACTTTATTTTAACAACACATTTCTAAAAAACAACAGTTTAAAAAAATAACTTTTAGCATGGGAACTCACAAATAGAACAAAATTACCAAACAGTTTTACTGCTAAATTGGTGAAGTGTAGCATATGTGACAAGACATTATCTCAGGGCACAGCAAAAAAAGTTCTTGTTTTGTTTTGTTTTGTTTTGGTGAAGTGTATACCACATATGTATACATATTATATTGTATGATCACCATTTGGGGTTTAATATCAGTCAATTAACACTTATGTTTGCGTACTTATTTTCAAATAATATATAATTCTGTTCGATATCCAGTCTTCGCAGACACCCGGACATCCAAAAATAATTTTTGCTTCTTTAAAAAACATTAAACTCATGTTTTTGTACTAAGTTTCTTTAAAATATATCTCTAAGACCTATTTTCTGGCTTTTTGGCGCTGTTACCCATGACGATTGTGCCTTTTCCATAAAGTGAAGAACATTTATATGTACACATATTACAGTATTTTTCACACTAGGGTTTATTACTGTAAACTCCAAACTCATGTTTTTCTAGTGTATTTCGAGAACAAACCATTTCTAACACCTATTTTCTGTTTTCGCTGAGAGTCTGGAGATCGCAATGACATTGGTAAATTGGTAAAAGTGGAAAGAAAAAGTAGGAATTCAATAGCCACCACCACATCAAAAAATTATAGCTATATAATTAATTCCAACCATCAGACTAGATAAATCACTATCTAAATAACTCTATAAAAAGCATTTATCAGAATCTCAGTATGATGCAATATGTATTAAAGATTTACTGATATATTTCCACCAAAATTCAAGAAGACATTGCAATAGTGGCGATGTCCCCGCAACAGTATATGGGAGCCATGCTGGCGATCGTGTCATCATCGTGAATATCGAGCTTGATTTGGACACATAACTTGTGTCACTAACACTTACACATCTGAAACATGGGGTCAGAGTACCTCGACCCTGACCCCTTAAGCTTGCTTTCACAGAAACTTTTAGCCCCGGGAACCATTCTTGATAGATAAAATGGCAGCCACAACTTTCTGTTCTGGTTGTGTCCAGACAATCACAGCGTTCCTGTTAGCACGCACAGTCATGATTAATCGTGAAATCGTCACAAAACATCCCCGGCCAGAGATATATCTATAATTTTCAATTTACATTTCAAAAAAACTACTGAACATATTTGCACGAAATAACAAAAGGCGCACTCTGCGTAACAACATCTACCAACCCTGCCAAATTTGGTGTAATTTCGTCCAGCTGTTTGGGCTCTAGGTTCGACAATAAGTTCCTATTGCAATTAACATTACAAACACACCCTCATTTCGTGCCCCTATTTCTCGGTCCCCACTGCATGGTTCACTTCCAAACTTTCCATGACAAACAGAACCTACTTTGACACTTTTTGGGAAAATTTCATAAAGATTGGTCTAAAGACGTGAAAGTCATAGGCAAGTCAAAAAATGATCTTCCTATGGAAACTATGTCCTAACTATAACTACCTACTGGCGGTGCCAGTAGGTAATATACACATATTTATTTGTTTGCTTTTTTCACCAAAGTACACTTCTCTCTTATGCGACAGGTGCTTCTACTGACAGAGGCAATTTGGTGACCAATTTTACAACCTCCATAAGGAAACGTAGAGAACTTGGAATTACTTCCCCAAATACTTTTTGGGGAAACCACCATCAACTGACAGACGTGTTTCGGCCTCACCAGTCTTTGTCAATGTCACCATCTTTTTTACTATACATATTTTTATTAGGAACAATTCATTTTCAGCTGTAAGCATGTCATGGCCAAAAATGATGGACTAACAATCAAGTTTCATTTACTTAGTGCAATACTGGTGCAGCCATTGTAGAATAATATTGTGCCTTAATTGGCTGTGAATGGGTTTGGTAAAGTGACTTGGTACTAATGGGGTAATATACTACACCTTACATTATCCTCTGAATGGGCTTTTGTAAATTCTCCAAGTGCTGATGTAAACCTGAATTCCATCTTGGTTCACCCTAAATGGGTTCTTTAAAGTGACATAGTGCTGATGTGGTCATGCCTTGCACCTTAATCCTGCTCTATTGGTCTTTTATATAGTACTGTAATACTGGTTCTGAGTTATTATATTGTCACTCATTCACAATCGTGAGTCACAGCGCCAGCCTCTTCACACTTTCTATCCTAATCCGTTTGAAAATGTATTTAAATGTTTTTCATAAAAGGTTTTTAAAATGACTATACTTGAGAAATCATTATAAAGTACTACGTGCTCAATTATACCATTGTGTCTTCACTTATGTGATTCCCTTGCCATCCTAAATCTATAAAAAAAAGAGACAGCAAGTGATTGTATTAAAATAACAGTGTTGTGAACTGAAACTCTCCAACGTTGATATATTAAGTAGCGGGGCTTCTTTAATTCTTCCTTGCAGTTTCTACCATAGCTATATTCTTATATGTAGAAAGAAAGGTTTTACTCACTATAGATATTAATACTTGTACTTTCTGTTTCTTGAAATCCTATATTCAGCCTATATGGCTTCATAATTCTTCATCACTATTGAGACCAAAGAGTACTCTAGTTTTCATTTCAATTATATATTTGGATTCTAATTTCCTACGAGTTCTCACTCTGTCATCTCCTCTTTCCATTATAGGGAATTGTCCATACAGAAAAAGCGCAGAAGGTTACTATCACCTTAACGTTTCAAGGCAAAATGTCATACCACTAGGTAGGTTTTGTCTCTGTTGGTTATAGCCCGGGTTTGTTTGAGTGGCCTCTTTTTTGCCTGGTGAACCATGCTCCCCATGTAAAGTGGGTCACACAGATATACCAAGCAGTAAATCACAAAAGTTGCATTCCTATTTAGTAAATTTGGGATTGTTTCCTTAATTATACTCCTATAAATGGGATATTCCTTCAGTTGTATCTCTCTAATTATTGGTACATGTCCATTTGGGTCTGTGTATAGTGCCACCCCATTGTTGGATAAAAGGTGAGTCATATCTGTAGTACTTCTATCACTATAGTTTATAATATTCAATCTGATAGGTTGATTATGGTGAGATCTTCCTGTTCTACTCATGTTAGCCCCTATTTTGCTCCTGGTTACTCTTTGTTGTACTGGTTGTTTGGCTCCATTAGGAGCCTCGTCTGATCCTTCTCCTGCTTGTTCTGGAGGTCTGGGCCTTTGTGGAAACTTGCACCATGATTCTTGAATAATTTTAGATACTCACAATAATGAGGGTTTAGATAATGTGGGTACTCATTGGGACGGTCTTCCAGCCGGTGGCGGGCTCTCCAACACGCCACCTGCAGGTATACAGCGTGTTGGTGACTTATTAATGTCCTGCTGCCCTCACGTAGGTAATTTCTGTATAATCTCTCATTTTTCCATGCGTTTCTGGGACCGTGTAGTAACAACGACAGAGCTGGCTACCGTATGTAAACTTGATTCTTTTTTTCACCAAAGGACGCTGCTCTCTTATACAATTGGCGCTTCTACTCCTGAAGGCAATTCCGTGATCAATTTTACACCCTCCCTAAGGAAACATAGCACTCTCAGGAGTACTTCTCCAAATACTTTATTGGAAAACCACCATCCACTGACAGATGGGTCTCAGCCTCACCGGCCTGTGTCAATGTCAGCGTCTTTTTTTGTCACGCATTTTTGTATTAGGAAAAATTCATTACGGGCGGTAACCGTATCATGGCCAAAAATGACAGACTAATAATCAAGTTTCATCTCCTTAGTGCATTACTGGGGCAGCCATTTTAGAGAGGTACATATCCTTACATTTAATATATGTCTTTATTCATAATACAAAGGTGGTGACATTCAAGTTCGTATTCATTTATATCCTGTCTTCATTAGATCACACCACGACAGTTAATTTTTAACGCATTTCATGTAATATGCCGAACATACATTGTTGACAATCTTAATTCTATATCACTATTTCCATGATTCTGCCCTGTATGCACATCTGCCACTTATTTCCTAGCCCTTAAGTGGAAATTACGGTGTTACACTAAATTATGCAAACATTTGTGTTTGAACATCTATATAACCTGATGACCAATAAAGTTTGATAAATATAATAAATACCACAATATGATAACAATCAAAATGATAGTGCGTCATTCCTAACAGCAATCTATCATACCTCTGATTAGTATACCAGATATGTTTTGATAAAGTGACTTTGTGCTATAATAATTCCTGGCTATAGGGCCACTCCTAGACATCGAACATCCGTTGAAACTAGGCCTGGGCGGCAAATACCGTTCCGCTCGCGGAATTTGCGGAATTTAGGTAATTTCACGTTCCGCGGAGAACGCGGAATTGTCCAAAATTCTGCTTTCCGCGGCTTCACGGAATTTTTTGCTTGTTCGCGATCTCAAAATGCGTGTTCACGAGATATTTCTCCCCGAGCGCGCAAACAGCGGTCGCGAACAGGAAAAAAGCATTGCGAACAAGCAATTCCACGTGTTCGCTGAATTTCTGCGTGTTCGCGGAGATTTTTAACCATTTCGCAGAGATTTCCGTTGCGCGACTACGCAAATTACGCCCACCCCTAGTTGAAACTATAATTACGCTCTGAATGGGCTTTCATAAAGTGTCCAAGTGCCAATGTAAACTTATATTGTGCCTTAATTGGCCCGTGAATTTGTTTGGTAAAGTGACTTTTTATGTTGCAGGGTTGCATGTTGGGCCAGGTTACTAATTAGTCTTTAGAGTGCAGGGATGGGTGAAGCATGTGGTTACTGATTAGTTTTAGGCTGCCAGGATTGGTGTTTCACCTGGTTACTGATTAGTTTTTAAGGCACGGGTGGGGGTGCTGCACTGGGTTACTGGTTCCTTTTTAGTGTGTGAGTGTGGGTGTTACATCAGTTTACTGATTAGTTTTTAGGGCCCAGGGATAGGTGTTGCACTGGTTTACGGATTAGTTTTTAGGGTACTGTGATGCGTGTTGCATTGGTTACTTATTTGTTTGTAGGGCACCAGTGTATGTGTTGCTCCTGATTACTGATTTGTTTTTAGGAAGCAAGTATGGGTGTTGCACTGGATTACTGATTCATTTTTAGGGTGCACCGATGGGTTTTGCACCAGATTAATGATTTGTTTTTAGGGAACAAGGATGGGTGTTGCACTGTGTCACTGATTAGTTTTTAGGGTACTAGTGTGGGCATTAAACCGGGTTAGTAATTAATTTTTAGGGCACAATGATGGGTGATGCACACTGTCATTGATTAGCTCTTTTTTTACACAATTCTGTTTATTAAAGATTTTCACAAAATGAAACACAATACAATGCATGATGTTTGCATCTTTAGAAAATACGCACCGCATTTACATACAATGTTGCACTTTTAAAGTAGCCAACAAGATTATGCAAAGGGCGAAGATGCGTTAGAAACGGTGCAAGTACAGGGTGCCATACAGAGGGGCTTTGCGAGTAGATAGACATGTTATGGGTCCAAGGAAAAACAGTAGAATCAAACAATAGCACCAGTAGGGGTTAGAGGTGCACTGATTATTTTCGAAGGCATTTGGATGGGTGTTACACCGGGTTGCTGATTATTGTTTGTGACAGAAAGATGTGTATTGTGCTAGGTTACTGATTACTTTTTAAGCTGCCAGGAAGAGTTTGCAACAATTTACTGATTAGTGTTTAGGGTGTGGGAAGGGTGTTGCACTGTATTGATAATAAGTTGTCATGGCAAAAGGATGGGTTTGAATAGTGCCACTGAGGACTTTTTAGGACTTAGGTTTGGGTAGATAATAGTGGTAATATTACGTTTCTAAAATGAGGGTATGGGTAGAAGATAGAGCTAATAACGAGTTTAAGAGCTTAGAGATGGGTAGAGGATAGTGGTAACAAGATGTTGACTAATATATATATGTGTGTGTATATGTATATATATATATTATCTACTGGCGGTCGCCAGTAGAGAGTTATAGTTAGGACCGAGTTCCCATAGGAAATCTGAAAATTCTATTTTTTAATAACTTTGGCGCCGGTTGATGAATCCTCGCGAAATTTTCAAAACTAATGGGGCGCTCCGCTCAGCTCCTACCCTGAAAGTCTCGGGGTGATTCGTCAAGCGGGGGCTGAGAAAAAAGGAGGGTTCCAAAACACGTTTTCCCCATGCATTTTCCCATAGGACCTTTAGTCGAAGGTACAGCCCAAACGGCTGAACAGAATTACTTGAAATTTGGCAAAGAGGTAGTCCTCAGGTCAGGGATGTGCCTTTTGCATATATGGTGTCAATCTGTTCAGTAGTTCCTGAGAAAATTGCAGTTAAAAGTACATAATATCTATATGCGCGCACGGTGCCGTGCGCGAGCGTAATTCTGATTAGTGGTTAGATGGCAGTCAACATTCGAATCGGTCGAAATCAGGAAGTGTCGGACGCCATTTTGTGTGTGGCAGTGAAAAGGAAAGGTGGAGAACGCGAAAAGGGGGCAGGGTAGAGAGCTCCTGACCCCCTAGCCTTTGTCAGGGGGTCCCTGAAGGACCCCGAAGGGTGAAAAATTTTTTTTTTTTTTTCATAAATATGCAGGGTGCGCGCACGGTGCACGCACGGTGCACGCACAGTGAAAAACCCTTAAAAAAAAAAACATTTGAAACGAGCCATTCCATATTACAGGATACAGTCAATCTATAACTATATACAGAGGTAGTTTATTGTAAATTAAATATATAAAAATATAATAATACATACATAAATTAGCATTTAAAAAACCTTACAAATTCACTAAAAAAAACATAGGTTTCACACACGTTATAGTTAGAAATTAGCATTTAAAGAACCTTGCAAATTCACTTAAAAAACCATAGGTTTCACACACGTTATAGTTAGGAATTAGCATTTAAAAAACCTTGCAAATTCACTAAAAAAAACATAGGTTTCACACATGTTATAGTTAGCTGGACATTTCACTCGTAAAAAACCATTGAAATTCCCCCGTTATAGTTAGTTCAGCTAAATATAACTCGCGCGACCGCAATCCACTGCTGATGACGTCACATATTACATCACTCACGACATTTTCAGTGACATCACTCATGACATCACTGATGACATCTCAAATGACATCACTGATGACATCACTGATGACATCATCCAGTGAATATGTGTCTTTCTGAAAAATAAATATTTTTTATATATGTATATCTAAAGGTTAATGGAAGAATAAATGGGTAAATAAGTGTCTAAATGGATGTTTTTTTTTGTAAAATTAATTGTATAACTGACTTATTAACAGTATCTTAGTGAATGCAGTGATATAATATGTGACGTCATCAGCAGTGGATTGCGGTCGCGCGAGTTATATTTAGCTGAACTAACTATAACGGGGGAATTTCAACGGTTTTTTACGAAAGTGAAATGTACAGCTAACTATAACATGTGTGAAACCTATGGTTTTTTCAGTGAATTTGCAAGGTTTTTTAAATGCTAATTACTAACTATAACGTGTGTGAAACCTATGGTTTTTTAAGTGAATATATATATATATATATATATATATATATATATATATATATATATATATATATATTCATATACACACACATATATAGATATCCGTATGAAAGAAGCTCCCAATTGAGGCACCACACACAGCGTGTCATTCACCTTTTATTTGGCAAGTAAGCGAGGCAACAACATCACCTTTCCAGCAAATATTAAAACCAAACGAGTTTCGGGCTTCCTTAGCCCTTGTTCACTGGTATCTCGGAGGGGGAAAAATCAGCATGAGTCTTTCACCACACTCACAGCGATTCAATTTATATCCCGCCCTGATGGGTGTATGCACTAACTGCATTGCGGTCTCACAAGTTCTTTTCAAAGTTTTGTCATCCATAGTGGGATGCCGCAATACCCCCAATTGTCTTTAATCACCACAGTGGGTCGCTGAAGCCAGGTGAGGCTGGGGCCCCGTTTCATTTTCTCCTCACCAAATCAGTCACGTCGTTCCTTTCACGCCTCGTGGTTCATTTAGCGTTTAGGAGCTGCAACATCTGCAGTGGGGCACCTCGCAGTCCGAGCAGGCCGCTACACATCCATATGAAAGAAGCTCCCATTTGAGGTGCCACACACAGCGTGTCATTCACCTTTTATTTGGCAGGTAAATGGGACAACAGCATCACCTTTCCAGCAAAGATTAAAACCAAACGCGTTTCGAGCTTCCTTGGCCTGTGTTAACTGGTATCTTGGAGGGGGGAAAAGCAGCATGAGTCTTTCACCACACTCGCAGCAATTCAATTTATATCCTGCCATAATGGGAGTATATGCTAACTGCATTGTGGTCTCACAAGTTCCTTTCATACTTTTTTCATCCATAGTGGGAAGCCGCCATACCCCCAATTGTCTTTAATCACCACGGTGGGTCGCTGCAGCCAGGTGAGTCTTGGGCCCCATTTCATTTTCTCCTCACTAAATTGGCCACATCATTCCATTCACGCCTCGTGGTTAATTCGGCATTTAGGAGCTGCAACATCTGAAGCAGGGCACCTCGCGGTCTGAGCAGGCCGCCACTCATCCATATGAAAGAAGCTCCCAAATGAGGCGCCACACACGGCGTGTCATTCACCTTTTATTTGGCAGGTAAGCAGGACAACAGCATCACCTTTCCAGCAAAGATTAAAAACAAACGCGTTTCGGGCTTCCTTAGCCCTTGTTCATTGGTATCACGGAGAGGGAAAAAGCAGCATGAGTCTTTCACCGCACTCGCAGCAATTCAGTTTATATCCCACCCTGATGGGCATATGCGCTAACTGCATTGTGGGCTCACGAGTTCTTTTCAAAGTTTTGCCATCCATAGTGGGATGCTACCATACCCCTAATTGTCTTTAATCACTACAGTGGGTCGCTGAAGCCAGGTGAAGCTGGGGCCTCGTTTCATTTTCTCCTCTCCAAATCGGTCACGTTGTTCCTTTCACGCCTCGTGGTTCATTCAGCGTTTAGGAGCTGCAACGTTGGCAGTGCGACACCTCCCGGTCCGAGCAGGCCGCTTCACATTCATATGAAAGAAGCTCCCAATTGAGGCGCAGCACACGGCGTGTCATTCACCTTTTAGTTGGCAGGTAAGTGGGACAACAGCATCTCCTTCCCAGCAAAGATTAAAACCAAACACTTTTCGGGCTTTCTTAGCCCTTGTTCACTGGTTTCTCGGAGGGGAAAAAAGCAGCATGAGACTTTCACCGCCCTCGCAGCTATTCAATTTGTATCCCGCCCCCATGGGCGTATGCGCTAACTGCATTGTGGTGTCACAAGTTGTTTTCAAAGTTTTGTCCATATTGGGATGCCGCCATACCTCAATTGTCTTTAATCACCACAGTGGGTCGCTGAAGCCAGGTGAGGCTGGGGCCCGTTTAATTTTCTCCTCACCAAATCGGTCACGTGGTTCCTTTCATGCCTCGTGGTTCATTCGGCATTTAGGAGCTGCAACACCAACAGCGGGGCACCTCGCGGTCCGAGCAGGCCACTACACACCCATATGAAAGAAGCTCCCAATTGAGGGGCCACACAAGACATGTCATTCACCTTTTATTTTGCAGGTAAGCGGAACAACAGCAAAGATTAAAAAGAAACTCGTTTCAGGCTTCCTTAGCCCTTGTTCACTGGTATCTCGGAGGGGGAAAGAGCAGCATGAGTCTTTCACCGCGCTCGCAGCGATTCAAGTTATATCCCGCCTCCATGGGCGTATGCGCTTACTGCATAGTGGTGTCACAAGTTCTTTTAAAAAATTTGTCATCCAAGGTGGGATGCCGCCATACCCTCAATTGTTTTTAATCATCACAGTGGGTCGCTGAAGCCAGGCGAGGCCGGGGCCGCGTTTCATTTTCTCCTCACCAAATCGGTCACGTCGTTCCTTTCACGCCTCCTGGTTCATTCGGCGTTTAGGAGCTGCAACATCCGCAGCGGGGCACCTCGCAGATTAAAACCAAACGCATTTCCGGATTCCTTATCCCTTGTTCACTGGTATCTCAGAGTGGGCACCCTCTACCAGTCCAAACAACCCCTTATGGTGATAGGTTAAAGACAACCTTTATTGAAAGCTATCCTAGTGGTAGCTATGGAGAGCAGCCGTCAGGCTAAGTCTTGAAGGAATGTAAAGCAGCTTGTTTCACCAGTCTATAATCTCTTGAATGACCAAATGAAAGGACAACCACATCAGGTATATATTTAAAATATATGTATTTAAGATAAAACACACCCCTATAGTCTCTTTATGAGGCTGAAGTTCAAAGTACTTAAGTTACAAGTCAGTATTCAACAGTAAAAGCACAAATACACGTTTGGGCCCAGGGGTGTACCAAACCATATACCAATAAAGTGGTATAGGAACCACGACTGAACTAGACACAAGGCCTAGAGCCTTTAGAAGCATTTGGGCCCCAAGGAACCACCCAAGGTAGTGACGTAGGGGACCCACTGGGGACGCGTGCAGTGTTAGAACACAGGGGCGAATCACCTTTGACTTCTATGGGGAAAGTCGCGGTTGGAAAATTACAAGTTAAGGACACTTTGAGGATGACTACAAGCAAACCATTTTGGACTTAGAGGTGTCTAGGGCCAACACCCACAGGAGCATCAGAGTACTCAAGTTACCTCACCCAGGGAAGCCGGGTGCATTGGTGTCTTTTGGTGTTGGGTCGCGGCGTTGTTTTCAATGGAAGCTGGCAAAGAAGTGCTGCTGCCGTAAAGAGGAGAAGTGTCTGAAGAGATCCAAGCCTGGATCGAGGATGGAAGGAACCTGAAAGCAGAGGGGACAGAGTCTGGGTCACTTACCAGTGACCAGGGGCACGATAGTCCAATGCCCACTTATGTCGGGTGCTTCAGGTGAGTTGATGGGTGTCTTGACTCTTCAGCCACGAGGTCCAGGAGGTGTCGACGACAACTATGAGCTGGATTCAAGCTGTCCCACAAAGTCTGTCGAGTGCTGAGGTGTCGGCGACCAGAATGGACCCAACAAGCCTTGGCAACGGCAAGTCAAGCGGAAATAGAAGTAAGACGTCAGGCCGACCAGCAAGGTCTGGAGGACTCACCCCGTGAAGGTAAGTCAGGGCATGTCTGGAGCAACCAGGAAAGCCCAATCAGAAAAGGAGTTGCCTTTGTGGGGACCCACTAGCCAACGGGCTAGCGATCGCAAACGAGCATCGAGCAGTTGCACTGGAAACTGGCCCGCGGGTCACTCGTGGAGTGGAGGCCGAAGATCTTCGGTGCAGTAGGCGCCCAAGGCTGAGGTTACTTGGAGCCTAAAGCACAACTTCAAGGAAGACCAGGAAGATGATGTACCACCAAAAGTTCATGGTGCCCAGGGGTCAAGGTTCCACATCACCCACGATAGCCACGGGCCTCAGCTTTTCTGTAGACTCAGGGTAGCCTTGGGGAAGTCTGGAAATCTACCTCTGGTGATGCAAAAACTTCGGCGTCCGGCGGGAGCTTCAGAGTTGCAGACCAGACAGTTGCTTCTTTGGTGCCTGCCAAGCAGGGGAGTCACTTCTTGACCCCAAGGGAGATTTTTTCCATCTTCTAGTTGAAATAGAAAGTCGAAGGTCCAGGATATATGTTGCAGAGTTTCATCCAGGGTAATCTAAAGTCTCAAGGACTGGGTTCCTATACTTATACTAAGATAGGGGGTTGGACAATCTTTGGGGACCCAGCTATGGGAGGGTTTGGAAAGAGGGGTGGTTACACCCATTTCCTTTGTCCAGTTTTGCGCCAGAGCAGGATCAGGTAGCCCCTGCAACCGGTTTGAACTGGACTATGCACAGGGACACCAAGTGTGCCACCAGTACTGGACTTCAAAGCACCAGAGAGTGCTCCCGCCCAGCCCCAATACACATCTGCCTGTCTGGGAAGGTGGTTACACCTCCCTGGGACAGGAAACCTATTGTCCAGGCCTCCCCTGCCGGAGTTTCGGTCAGCAGAAGGAGGCCAGACCCGTGTCTGTGGCAGTGGCATCCATTTTGTGATGCCCGAGCTCTAGAAAGTCTTTATCGGTTAGACCAGTGTGTACATGTCTCTCCCTCTAGAAGGGTGGAATGCTACCCCTGCTACCAGAAGTGGTGGGGGGTAGTATTCCAAAGTGTTTGACACTAAACACAACATGTTTCCATGCAGCCAGTCCAAAGTTAGCATTTACCGCGAGGTTATAATGCACTTAAGAGTATATGGTCAGACTGCACCAAAAACAGCATCAGAGGAGGTACTCCAAATGCTGCAGAGGGGCTCTGCTCATGCAGGGGCACCCTCTCACATGAAAACCAAGCACTCTGCCTTCAGGATTGTTAAGGCCTGCCATAGGAGTGACTTATAGGTGTTACATGTGTGTGCAATGGTAGTGATATAGGTAGCCTATACCACAGTAAGGGGTGCATGCACCACCTTACCCAGGCTGCAATAGCAGACCTGTGGTGTCATTTTGGAGTGCTTCTCAGGGGTGGCATATTACATGCTGCAGCCCTGGTAGGCCTCTGAGGTACCTATGCCCTAGATACATAGTATACCATATATTATGGACTTATAAGGCACTCCAGAATCCAATTAGAAATGTACCTAATGTACATGGAAACCATTTTAGAGAAGAAGCAGCTAGGCTGGGACCCTGATTAGGAGGGCCACAGCCAGACTAAGGTCAAGAAACAGTGAAACACCAGCAAATTGTGGGGGTACCCATGTGAAGCAGATCCTACTCTCCTACACCACACTTGCAGTGATTCAATTTCCCCCTCCGAGATACCAGTGAACAAGGGCTATGGAAGCCCGAAACGTGTTTGGTTTTAATCTTTGCTGGAAACGTGATGCTGTTGTCCCGCTTACCTGCCAAATAAAAGGTGAATGACACGTCGTGTGTGGTGCCTCAATTGGGAGCTTCTTTCATATGGATATAGATATAAATCCTCCTTCACCATTCAAACAGAGTCCTGTCACTCAATGGAGGGTGGGGCTAAGAACGTGTGTTTTTATTAAAAACAGTTAACTACCAGTGATGCGTTTCGACAATGGAATGTCTTTATCAATCTGGATTTCCTAAATGTGCAGGTAAATAAAACAATGTTCTGTTCATCTGTGTAAAAATAAAAAAACTCCCAAAATCATTCAAACAGGCTGGCGTCCTTGTAGACTTCACTAACTTCCGGGCACTCTTCACTCAGATAAGACTTTTTCATCATATCTCTTGCTTCCACTTTGTATTCTATTTTGATGTTCCATATATATTTGCTTTCATCTCTTGCATAGCCTAAGCTATGTACAGTTTTCAATTTTCAAATGATATACTATCAGCATCCGGCACTCGTCACCAGCAGGCTGGACTACAGCAATGCCCTCTACGCGGGAACCACGGTCAAACTACAGAAAAGACTCCACTGCATACAAAACGCCTCCGTACGGCTCATCCTTGACATCCCCCACCACAGCCACATCACCGCCCACCCGAAGGACCTACACTGGCTTCCCTTCAACAAGAGGATCACCTTCAAGCTCCTCACCCACGCTCACAAAGCACTCCATGACGCCGGACCAGCATTCCCCCAACCGCCAGTTCCGCTCCGCTAACCTCGCCCTCGCCCCACACATCCGCCGAACAACCACCGGCGGCAGATCCTTCTCCCACCTTACCGCCAAGACTTGGATCACCCTCCCCATCCACCTGCGACAGACCCAGGACCTCCTGACCTTCAGGAGACTCCTCAAGACCTGACTGTTTGATCACTAGATGCTCCCCCCCTCGTCAGCGCCTTGAGACCCTCACGGGTGAGTTGCGCGCTCTACAAATATCTGATTGATTGATTGATTGTGTACTGATGTTTTACCTACTGCACTGTCATATCACGCAGGATGCATTACTACTTAATTTGCTTACTTGGAACTCATTAGCCACTATGGCGATACACATCTCATCCCATATTGTCCCTTTTCCTAGGTACCATGCTAGGATTTACATAACGCTTGGTGCCTGCACCATCAATCAGTACCCTATTGTACCTCAGCACGGTATACCTCTCACCAGAGGTCACATTTTCACACCGGGTCGTCTCCACCGAGGAACCCATTATAGGCGAATACACGCTCTGGGCATGGTGATTTCCCCTTTGCAGACACATCATCCTCTGTGTCTGCATCCTTGGTCATTCAGTTCAGAAGGGCTATAGGCCCTCTGGGTATATAGTTCTCCTAGAGTAAAGGTTAACTTACCTTGGCTGTAATTTCCTAACACTTATATCAGGAAACTGACTCCACCAGACGCCCCCCTATGCACTACGCATTACATGCTTCTGGGCTCTGATTGATGTTGGGTTGTACCGATTTACTGCAATGTTTTTGTTACAGTCTAGAAATGGCCACCAGAATCGCTTTTAGCTCTGATAGTACAGAAGACCACTAGTCTGTTCTCTATGTTTACAAGAGACTATGTATAGGAACCTTGCATGTTTACTCACTGTGTGATCAAGACAGCAAGTCTGTTGAAACGCGTAACCTTTGTGCAATAAACTCTGCAACTGGCACTTCCTGAGAGCGCATGTATTCCTTCCTCTCGTGTGTGGTACGTTTCGCCGGCCGGCTCCTCTGACATTACGCACCACCTACCGTGGGCCTGAGATCCTGGCAGGAGCATTTCGTGTGTGGATATATATATATATTTATATATATATATATATATATATATATATATATATATATATTCACTGAAAAAACCATAGGTTTCACACATGTTATAGTTAGCGGAAATTTTACTGATAAAAAACCAATGAAATTCCCCCGTTATAGTTAGTGCAGGCAACTATAACTCACGCGACCGCAATCCTCTGCTGATGCTAATACTGTATTTAGACACTTATTTGCCCATGTCTTCTTCCATACATTTTTAGCTATACATATATTACAAATATTTTTTTTTCATAAAGACACATATGTCATCAGCAGAAGATTGCGGTCGCGTGAGTTATAGTTGCCTGCACTAACTATAACGGGGGAATTTCATTGGTTTTTTATCAGTAAAATTTCCGCTAACTATAACATGTGTGAAACCTATGGTTTTTTCAGTGAATTTGCAAGGTTTTTTAAATGCTAATTCCTAACTATAACGTGTGTGAAACCTATGGTTTTTTCAGTGAATTTGTACGGTTTTTTAAATGCTAAGTTACTTTACGCCATTCGTGGCGTGCGCGCCCACTTAACGCAGTTCGTTCCGTGCGCGCACGGTGCGCTTCGCGCACCGTGCGCGCACAGTGAGCACGCGGTGCGCTTTGCGCACCGCGCGCCCACTTTACGCAGTTAGTGCCGTGCACGCACGGTGGGCACGCGGTGCGATGACAAAGCAAGAAAGCACGTCAACAATCTGTTTCTGCTTTCCTCCGTGACTATGGTATGGGTGCCATTTACCACAACAACTTGCGTTATGACATGCAAGACATTTATAGAGGAGATGGTGTGCACTTCAATGATGAAGGGAACAGAGTCTTCCTCTTGAACCTTAGACTCTGCATCGGTACTTACTTGTAGGTACCACTAAAAAATCATTTCATAAACACAACGGCTCTTTTTAGAGCCCCCTAATATCTAAACACTTAAATCTGATTTTCATTTTTTTTTTTTTTTTTTTTTCCTACCGTACGCTTACCGTAAGCTTACCGTACGCGTACCCCGTGATTTTTTTTAAAATCAATAAATGTTTTCTTTGTACTTTTCTGTCCTTCTTTGACCCCCTTACAAATGTTAGGGGGTCTGTAACTCTCCTCATTGCCCCCTTTCCTTGTTTTCACTCTTTTTTTTCAGAGTGAAATACACAAAATGGCGGCCGCCGCTTCCTGGTTTCGGCCGATTCGAATGTTTACTAAGATCTAAGAGCCAATCAGAATCGCGCTCGCGCACGCCACCGTACGCTTACCGTAAGCGTACGGTAAGCGTACCGTAAGCGGGCTCAGATATATATATTGATTTAAAGGCTATTTTCTCAGAATCTACTGAACAGATTTACACCAAACCTACAAAAGGCACTTCCTTGACCTAGGGACTACCTCTCTGCCAAATTTTGAGTAATTCTGTTCAGCCGTTCGGGCTGTAGCTCGTTCTAAAGGTCCTATGGAAAAATGCATGGGAAAAACGCGTTTTGGGACCCCCCTTTTATCTCAGCCCCCGCTTGACGGATCCCCCCGAGACTTTCAGGGTAGGAGCGGAGCGTAGCGCCCCACCTATTTTGAGAAATTCGCGAGGATTCGTCGACCGGCGCCAAAGTTATTCAAAATAGAATGTTGAGGTTTTCCTATGGAAACGTGGTCCTAACTATAACTACCTACTGGCGACCGCCAGTAGGTAATATATATATATATATATATATATATATATATATATATATATATATATATATATATATATATATATATATAGCCTACTGGCGGTCGCCAGTAGGTAGTTATAGTTAGGACCAAGTTTCCATAGGAAGAGCATTTGCTGTTTTGCTTATAACTGTGGCGTCGTTTGATGAATCTTCATGAAAGTTTCCAAACTAATTCTTTGTTCATATCAGCTCCTATGTGTGAAGTTTGGTGGTGATGCGTCAAGGGTGAGCCGAGAAAAAAGGGGAGTCCCAAAACGTGTTTTCTCCATGTTAATTTCCATAGGAAACTTTAGACAAGGCTACAGGTCGAACAGAATTACACCAAATTTGGCAGGGAGAAGGCTCTTGGTCTAGAAAGCACGCTTTTGTTTATTTGGTGTAAATCCGTTCAGTAGTTTTTGAGAAATATCGAAATTTACAGATATCGATATTTGGGAATTCTGCCATCTGATTGGCTGAGGCATTACGAGCTTGCTGCTTATTGGCTGCGAGTGGTTGCAACTAGGAAGTGTTGGCCGCCATTTTGTGATTTCGTCAAAGCGAGTAAGGGGAATAAAGGGCGAAAAAAGTGGAAAAGAGGAGGGCAGGAGTACTGTAACCTCTGTGGGGTGTTTAGGGTGTGCTATAGACGGGGTGTGAAGCAAAGTATTCACCCCTAGTGGTGTGAAAGTGCTGGGCTACGGAAATTAAGTGAGGTATTGTCTAGAGGCTGATGCTGCTAAGGTGAGCTGGTGCGGGAGTCGGGGATTAAAGTGTGAGCCCAAATTGTGTGTCTTATGCTGTGAAGTCATGTGCAGTGGCCGCTGCACCACACCTGTGGAAGTAGTGTCAGCATGTGTTTATACCTACTAGGATGAACTACTGACCCGTACTGGTCTGAAAGTCCTGGGGTACGGGAAATTTATGAGGTATTGCGTACAGTCTCATGCTGCTAAACTGAGCTGCTGCCGGACTCGGGGATGAAAGAATGAGTCCAAACAGTGGAGTCCAAGCTGTGAAGTCATGTGCTCTGGCCGCTGTGCCACATCTGTCCAAGTAGTGTCAGTATGTAGTTATACCTGCTCGGAGGAACTTTTGTTTTGAACATTGTAACTTGTGTATGGTGCTTAGGGGGTGTTATACAGGGAGTGCGAAGGTAAATTCGCGTGTATCAAATCAATTCGGTATTTGTAAAGAGCAAACTACTCACCCCTATGGGGGAGTAGAGGTGGTGATCAAAGCGAGAGCTCTGTGCTGCAAAGTCAGATGGTCTGGCCACTGCATCACAGCTGTGTGGAGAATACATTTTGGTGAGGGTTCGGGAGTTGCTGTTACCTGGCCCTAAAATAGCGGGTCTAAGTTGTCAGTTATAAGGTGGCTCTAAAAAGAGACCTTGTGTTGATTAGTTGGAGCTACATATAAGTGCGGATGCACAGCTTCAAGTTATTCAGGAAAACTCTATTTCCGTGATCTGTGAAGTATACTCCATCACTTCTTTAGATATCAGACATATCAAAACTTATGTTTTTGTTGTAGATGGACCCCATTTTGTGGTGTCTGAGGTATGCACACACAGCTTTATGGAGTTTCTTCCTAGATTTTTCAATCTGAGGACAAAATTGTTTTGACCATTTCCACTTCTGTCTTTGGCATATATTGCAATATAGAAAGACAGTTTGAGGGAAAAGTAACATCAATTGTCCAAAGGTGTCCTTCATAAGCATTTCCAAACCTACCCAAGTCAATGTGCCTAGGTCGTTTCCACCACAGTGCACAATCATGAGGTCAGAGTGTTGGAGATGCAAACAGGTTTTACCCAAAGGCAACACTTGGTACCACTTCAATCCTCTCTGTGCAAACCATTTAATGTCCACACTTTGTAAACCTAGGTCTAAGTCAATACGTCTCTGTTCTGCATACCTCATGCACCAGAAAATATAGCTATGTCCTACGATCCACACTAACATTTTGAAGGTATGGCTGGAAGGTATGGAAAGATGTCTGTAGCTCATGCAGTTCCTTGGTAGAATAAGAGATATGTTTAAAGATGGGGAACTACTTTTTAATGCCATACAAAACGATACGTGATTGGGAGACGAAAAGCATTGTTTTTTAAAAGTAGGGTGGACATTCGTTTTGTGGAAAAGCATCTCTGTGATTGGTTAAGAAAAAGCAGTTTCAATGTGGAGTACATATCATCGGATAAAAGATGTCAACTCAACCACACCTGCTACTTGCATTTGGAAGGCACAGTTCGAACTTAAAACAACCGTGAACTTTTAACCTTCACGTGCCGTTAAATGTTCGAGAAAATGTTGCAAAAAAATATGGTTAAGTTTAAAAAGATTGATGAACTTTTAACCTGCACGTGTTGTAGAATGTTCTAGAAAGTGTGTTGATAGAATACAGTGCACTTCTGACTTCTATTTGTTGTTGAATATTTTTAAAAAACTGTTTGTATGGAAAATTAAAAAGAAACTAAGAGAGAGAAGTTTTGAAATCTAAAAGAATCAAGGAACTATTCTAATTTATTCTTTACATGTATTTATGTGTGGAGCAACAAAATTATAGACAGAACAGCACCAGGAAGAGGAAGAAGCAGAGAGTGGGGGGACGGGGGAGATGGGCAGAATGGCCTTCATGCACAATTAAGTATAGCACAAGTGTAGACAAACAATGGCCAAAATGAAATACACCAACAAGGAGCACAAGTCACACAACTCGCCAACATCACACCAGTGAACGAGCATAAAAGTGAAAACCACGCTGCATTCATAGAGGATGTGTACAAAGGCGGGTCGTTGGTGTTGTGGGATGTCTGCAACTGTGGTCATCATGGATGAGATGCCCAGCACGTTGCACATGGGCGAGTTCACTGTCTGTTACATTGCAAACAGCTGCTCCTCCCTCCCACGCGCTGCCACAATTTTGTACGGTGCGGTGTTGTATCTCGTGCACTCATACGGCACACCATTGTAATGCCTATTTGCACATGTGCTGCTGCATTCAAACTACACCATCACAGTGCCGTTTGGAGGTGGTGCATGCCACTTTACAACATCGACTGCTTTGGCCCTTGTGGCAGGCCACACCAGAACACAGAGATCACACTTACCGCACTTCCTGTACATGGAGATGTCCAAAACACCCCGTTGTCGGATAGCACACCCCTGCACTAACCTGTGTACTCTGGACCAGCACACACCGGTTGTGCATGCAGGAGGATGCGTGCGTAGCTACATGTCCAGGCTCACTGCCAACGCTGAGGTGATAGCACACTGTGATGTTGCAGGGCTGGTGCCTGTCATGCTAACACAATGACCAGAGGGACACACTTGCTCAGATGCGGGTTTGGGGGGCATTAACAGTCCCGGACTTGTTCCGAAGAGTCTTGTGGCCCTCATGGGTTTCCCTGTATCATGCTCATTTATTCTATGGCACCTGTGGGTGTTCTGGTGTGGCTCTTGGCTGTGTTCTCTTTCATGGTGCAGGTAGTTGTTCTGCTTAACACCATTGGAAAGCGGGTGTAGAATCCCTGCTGCTAACGTGGCTTATCGCGGGAATTTGTTTCGCATTGCAGTTGGTGTGAAAGTTGTGATGTGATTTTTTGCGTGTGCAGGACAATATACAAACTGGGCAGTGTATCTCGTCAAGATCCAGCACCTAAGGACCGATTCCCAATCCAGCACCTAAGGACCGATTCCCAATCGATATAAATACAATGAGGTTTTGTAAATGATTTTGTGTGTGCACTGTGAGTGCAGCCACTACGTCAGTGCAATTCAATATAGGATTTTAGTATTTAGAATAAACCGCAAAGGTGCACCTCGTGTCTTTTTGCACGGGAATGGGTATTCTGCATTTCATTATCAGCACTTTAATGGAAGTAAAGTTGAGATAAATCTAACACACTATTCAGAAGTTGGGGGAAACTGCAGACATCACCAGTATTCCCGCGATAAGTCCTACAAAATTAAAGACCATGGTTGACTTCATCAAATAACAGTAATAAAAACAAAAAATAGTTACACAGCAGTTAAGAAAACAACCAGAAACTTTATTATTTTTTTTTTCCAAACTTTATTTTTTTATTAACATATATCAACGATAAAGTAATAAACAAAATGTATAAAAAAAATACAAATTAACAAAATAACAAGACATAGAGAAAAAGAGAAGGAAAAAAAAGCTAGAGAGAAAAAGAGAGGGAAATAAAGAAAGGGAGTGAGAAATGGAGAAGGAAGAGAGAGTTAGAGAGATAGAATGAAAAGAAGGAAGAGAGAGAGAGAGAGAGAGAGAGGGGGAGAGAGAGAGGGGGGAAGAGAGGGGGGAGAGAGAGAGAGAGAGAGACACTGCCGCCCCTGCGTATCCATGAGCAAATAATTACCTGGTGCCACTGGAGTGTGCAGCAGTGGGCATCCCGGATATGTCCCTGAGTCCTGAGTCATGAATAGCGGAGACCACATCAGGTGCTTGGCGGATCGCACAGATGTCGCTGAGTCCTGAGTCATGAATGGCGGAGACCCGATCATCTTCTCCACGACCCGGCAGATCTCACACATGTCGCTGAGTCCTGAGTCATCAATGGTGGAGACCACATCAGCTTTTGGGGCCGCTAAGCCTGTGGAAGTTAAGTTTGTTCCACGTGGTGGTAGGCCCCTGATGACCATATGAGCTTCGGGTGGCACTAAACCTGTGCATCTGAAGTCCACGCCAAGGGGGTGGTAGGCCCTTGAGGGCTATGCAGATTAGGGCGCGAATAACCTTCTGTGGAAGTTTTGAAAGACTCTTTATGGTTGAGACACATGGAGCGTCCGGCATCTAGTCAGCACTGGCAATAAAGGATGTGACGTTGTCGATCTATTATATTTGCGTGGTCACATGGCCTGTGATGCATGTGCCGGACGGGTGAGGTGTGTGTGCAAACCTTCCCTTAGGGAGTGGGTGGGAGATGTGGAGAGCTAGACCACTGACCTGCGCACCAATAGCGAGTACGCCTGTGACAGGTAGCTATGTGGGGCCATCGTTGGAACGTAATCTGAGTGGCGTGGCGTGGTGTGGCATACGACGGAGCAGGGCAGGGATAGCTACAATGGCACGGACGGCTCGTAGTACTGTGTCTGTGAGTGGAGTGGACGGGCCGCAGTTGTCCCTCTGCGAGCCTGGGTGCGAACTGTTCATAACTCACACTACATAAGTATTGAAAAATCATTTTGTGATTCAGTCCGTCAGCTGGCATTTGTCCGAGGTATTTATGAAAACATATCAGAGTTCTTTCTGTGAGAGATACCCCTTTGACGCTGCCTCTCCCCACATCAGCAGGTAATGCACCCTCTTCCCACATTATCATCATACCCCCAACAACCTTCTTGGGCCCGGAAGTGTCCCTGTGCGGTTGGACAAAGAAGAGTCTTAGACATGTATAGATTTACATATAAAAAAAATTATTTAAAGAAAAGAACAACAAATGAGACTGAAGGGAGTCTGGTGCTGTGGTCGCTGGCACGAAGATGGGGTGACTGCCATTCAGGATTCAGGACACAGTTACACATGTGGGATCGATTTGTGTTAAAGAGGGTTAGTGGCACGACATGCTGTTGGCCTTGCATATGGAAATATGCCTTACTGATCAGAGGGAGTCTGGTGCTGTGGTCACTGCCACGGACTTGGGGTGACTGCCATTCAGGACTCAGGACACAGTTACACACGTGGGATCGACTTGTGTGAAAGAGGGTTAGTGGGACTAAGTGGCGCCGGCCTTGCATATCGAAATATGCCTCACAAATCGAAGGGAGTATGTTGTGTGGTTGCTGCCTCGGACTTGGCCCAACTGCCATTCAAGACTCAGGACACAGTTACACATGTGGGATTGGCTTCTGTTAAAGAGGGTAAGTGGCACCAGACGTATTGAGAGTGTATGAGCCTGTGATGATGCTTGGTATGGACAGGCCGCACTGGGAGTAATGTGTCTTGCTATAGGACTGCGTCATGTGGAATCACGACTCTATCTGAATTGTGAAGCCTGCTGATCGTAGTGTAGGCCAGAGGTAGCGGTAAGCAAGGGCCCACAGCCATGTGCATACGTTGGTGGAGTCATCGGCCTGCGTAGTGCAGGTTCAGTGGCGCCACTTGTTGCCAGCCTTCAATAAGAAAATACTCCTCACTAATCGAAGGGAGTGTGGTGGTGTGGTCACTGTCATGAAGTTTTGGGTCACCTAGTGGGTGCAGTGTAGGGGTATGATGAAAAGATTAAATAAGTATAGAATACACTGACGAAGTGTTGTATTTTCTGAGTAGAATCTTGTTGTTAGAAATTAGCCTTTAAAAAGGGAATTGCGAGCTGTACTGCCTGCAGTGTAGACTGCTATTCCATTTTAGTTTTCATTTGAAGATCAATTTGGTCATTGTAGTAAAGCTATAACTGATATAAAAGTTCTTGAAGCAAGGATACTAAAATGATAATATGTAGGGTGTAGGACTGTGACACTTACTTGCTTACTGGAGTCTGTAGTTGCATATGGAAATACCCCTCACTGATGAAAGGGAGTGTGGTGGTACGGAGTTGGGGTGACTGCTATTCAGGACTCAGGAAACAGTTACACATGTGGGATCGGCTTGTGTTGAACAGAGTTATTGGCACCACGTGTCTCTGCCGTTGCATATGGAAATATGTCTAACTGATCAAAGGGAGTATGCTGCTGTGGTTGCTGCCATGAACTTGGGGTCACTGCCATTCAGGACACAGTTACACATGTGCAATTGACTTGTGTCAAAGAGGGTTAGTGAGACTACGTGTCGCTGGCCTTGCTTATCGAAATATGCCTCAGTGATCGAAGGGAATGTGGTGCTGTGGTCGCTGCCAGGGACTTGGGGTGACTGCCATTCAGGACTCAGGACACAGTTACACATGTGGGATTGACTTGTGTTGAACAGGGTTAGTGGTAGTACATCTACATTCCTAGTTTGAATTTTATAAGGAGTACTTCGGCAATAAATATAAACATAGTTGGGATTTTCACTAGAAACTACTTTAAACTTTGTTATTTCTTTTTCAAACTTCACAACAGTATTATCTTCCATTTGTTGATCAACACCTAGACATATCCAACTGTTATTTTTTGTACAGTTCATTTGACTAGGAAAGAAACGTAAGTCTATATCATCACAAATTTGTTTTATAACATTTATATTAAAACTCGATTTTGTGCCGCAGGAAAACCTAGACTTATCCAGATGGTTCCTGTTGACTTTGAATATAAACTTGCAGATGTCTATCGATCCGAACATTGGTAGGATTCAATTTCTTGATGTGAAAGAATCTTCAAACTGAATCTGTACATTTGTTTCCTAAGTGTCTTCTCCTGTGAAATTTCTTCCCACATTTCTTTCAATTCTGTCTTCTCAGAGTTGGTAATATATGATGTTACATAGTGAGAAACAGCAATTGAGTTATGTGCATCATATTGTATGTTCATATTTGCATTTCACATCTTCAAAATCTCCATATGGTAATCATTATTGTACTTCGATGCTTCTGTTCTTTTTAAATTGTAAGTATTTTTGGGTGATTTTCGAGTGATGGTATGTCTCATTGCTGACATAAAACTGTTCACTCTTCCTTTGGAAATTACTGGACGTGGAAAGGGACTTCGACAGTATGTGTAAAATTTATCTTTTGCGTTATATTTTCGTCGGCAATACTTTCCACATTGATGACTTCGATATGCAAATACGCCACACTAATTGAAGGGAGTCTGGTGCTGTGGTCGCTGGCAAGTTGGGGTCACTGCCATTCAGGACTCAGGACACAGTTCCACATGTGTTGAAGACGGTTAGTGGTACCATTTGTCGCCGGTTGCCCACAGTGTAGGGCAGAGGTAGCGGTGAGGTAGGGTCCATAGCCACGTGCATACGTTGGAGACCCAAACAAACCTTGCGTAGTACCGGTTCAGTGGCACCACGTGTCGCTGGTCTTCCATGTGGAAATACTCCTCGGTGATCGAAGGGAGTCTGGTGCTGTGGTCGCTGTCATTGAGGACTCAGGACACAGTTACACATGTGGGATCGGCTTGTGTTGAAGACGGTAAGTGGTACCATTTGTCGACGGTCACCCACAGTGTAGGGCAGAGGTAGCTGTGAGCTAGGGTCCACAGCCACGTGCATACGTTGGTGGCCCCACCGGCCTGCGAGGTGTAGTTTCAGTGGCACCACGTGTCGCCGGCCTTCTATATGGAAAAACCTCTCACTGATCAAAGGGAGTCTGGTGCTGTGGTCGCTGCCATTCAGGACTCAGGACACAGTTACACATGTGGGATTGGCTTGTGTTGAACAGGGTTAGTTGGCACCACATGTCGCCGGTCTTCCACAGTGTAGGCCGGAGGCAGCGGTCAGCAAAGGCCCTCAGGCAGGTGACGTTGACTTGAGCTGAACAGATTGGGAACATTTGGTCTTCTTAACCCATTATAGTCTCTTACACAATTTGCGTCACTACTAATGTTGAATTGTGAAGCATGTAACTCCAGTGTTGGGGCGGAGGCAGCGGTCAGGATGGGCGCACAGGCACGTGGCGTTAAGTTGAGCTGCACTGTTAGTGGCACCTGGAGTACTCAGCATGTGCGTACCCTGCGATGAGACCTGGTCCCGGCGGGCCGCACTGGGAGCCATGTGTTTTGTCTAAAGAATTCTGCGTTGATAAGGCCACGTGGCGATGACTTATGGTGCAGTTAGTTAGTAGCACCTAAAGCACACAGTGTGTGCGCACCCTGCGATGATGCGTGGTCTGGGTGGGCCACACTGGGAGCAACATGTCTTGCGAACTGGACTGCGATATCTGCAATCGCCCCTACATTTGAATTGTGAGCCGAGCTGTCCGTAGCGTAGATCAAAGGCAGTAGTCGGTATAGACATAAGTCTGCGGTGCTGTGCCGCTGGGTTCGCAGGGGCCCTGTGTCGAGGAGTTCCGCGGTTATGGCGGCTTCCACGTGCCGGGGTGAGGGCTGCCATTCTGACAAACTCATTGGTCTTCCCACAAGTGAACCACGCCTAGGGCATGGTCTATTTATTCATACTCCTACGCTGGAGTGGCGTACGTTGGAACAGCCCACTCCCCTTCCTCTTCCAGGGGGGGACAACATAGCCACATGACCGAGATCTTCGCCACTGCCTGAGGTAACATGGTTGCGTCCACTGTGCACTACAGTACAAGTATCAATAGTATATCTCCACATGAAGAGGTTTGTGCTTTGCATAGTGAGGTTTGTGCAGCACATGAGCGTTACACTTGGCATTGTGTGCTTTATCAGTGATGGGTGACTTGCCTCCTTCATATATAGTTGGTTGCTCATCTCCCAACATTCAGCTATTGTGTGGCTGAGGGGCATGGCGTTTTGGGAAGGTTCGTTGTTCTGTTTTGTGCTGCCTCGGTGGTAGTTGGGGGGCATTGTTGGGTGTCGGAGCTGCATGATCAGTAGCTGTATCATGTGTTGGTCTTTAGATGTGGCTGTGAGTTGGGTTGAAATAACGGAGTAGATACTCGACCTCCTTACACCAGTTAAAGGTTGATGTTAATTTGTTATTGCTAACTGGGCTTATTGCCTGCTTTTTGGATCGCATTGCAGATTTGGCTGGTCCTTGAAAATATGGGGAAGTGGTGTTTTCGTGTTTTTTTTGCACGGGAACGCCTACTGTGCATTTCATTAGCGTTAGATGTGGTTTTTGTTTGTGGCGATTTTGTTGGTGTAAGGTATTGATGGAAGAGTGGTGAGATTTTCAGTTTTCACCAAGTTGAGAATAAGCCTGGGCGGTGAACTATGCTCCGCTCGCGGAGTTTGCGAAGTTTCAGTAACTTCGCGGTTCGCGTAGAGCGTTAAGTTGCTGAATACTACGCAATCTACAGCGTAGCGTAGTTGTTTATCTCCCTCGCACACTCAGTATGCATTCTCGCGTGCGCGGAAATGACTTGCCGTGATTCTGCGTTTGCCAACTCGATTTTCCATCCGTTCGCGTGTGCCACAAGGATTGGAATCCGGCCGCATGATCCCGCGAGACTGTGCGAACGCGAACACGTCATTCGGACGCGCTATCCTCCTTCCGGCAGCAGTGTTGGTAAGATCGCATTCCCGAACACGCAGAAACTACAATCTGGCAAAGAACATCTCTCGAGCACAATAAAACCTTCTAAAAAATTATCATTTTGCTCAGAAAAACTCCTCAGATTGTGATTTGGCTGTAGTCTTTTGTGCAAGGAGTCCTTTTTTTCTTACTCTTTTTTTCAAGAGGAAGGAAGTGCCCCTGAGTCTCCAACTTCCTGTTCCTGTCCAGCAGGCTCCTCCCAGTGCTTTGTCCATGTGCTGTTCACTTTCATTTGGATTTGGAGCTGGAAGGATCACTTTTTGTGTCTGTCTGCTGCATCATATCTTTGGATTGGATTTATTTGAGGACTTTTGAATTTGAGATTTCATTTTACAAGTAAGTTGGAGAATTGGTGTACATGTTTGTTTGATTGGGGCTTGTTTGTTCCTACAGTTTTCTGGGATTTTCATTGTTTTTAAAAATTATTGTTGTGGGTGGCCTGTACTTTCAGTAGGGGCCTAGTTGTTTTTCTTAGAAATTTCAGCCAGTAGGCCCAGAGGTACCCATGGGTCCATGTTTCTGTGGTGTCTGTTGAATTCAAACATCATGTAGGGCACGGATGGCATAGGATTGGATTGCTAAATGTGGTTGTGGTGTATTTCAATGTTTGGGTGTGTGTGTTTAATACCTTTGTTGGATGTGTGTGTGTGCTTGATGTGTAACTTTCCAATCCTTTCGTAGCCCTGTTGATTTTCGTTTTTGCATTTTTGTATTAAAGCTGTGTTGTTTAGCAGGCCTCCTTTGTTTGGTCATATATAGGCCTGCTTCAGTTCATTGTTTTCAATGGCCTGTTGTGACTGTGAGTGACCATGTGGCTTGGGGCCATTTTATGGTGGTAGTTTAGTAGTGTGCTTCTTTTTCCATATAGGCCTGCATGTCTTTTCTTTGTTCCCCTTGGCTTATGCTTGTTGCTGTTGTGGCCTGGCCATGTGGGTGGTGGCCATTTTGTGAAGACAGGCAGTGTGCTTTTGGCATAGGCTTGCATTGGCTGTCTTCCATTTTTTTTTGTTGTGGGTGGCTAGCGGCCATTTTGTGGAGCCATCCAGGCAGTGTGCTTGCTTTTGCCATAGGCTTCAGTTCCAAGCTTGTTGCCTTGTCCGCCAGTAGGCTCAGAGGTAGTCATCATCGGATCATGGGTGCATAAAAACTGTTTCTGTGTTGTCTGTTGAATTTTAACATCATGGATGGCATTGGATTGAATTGCAAAATGTGGTTTTTGTAGTGGAATTTTAGTTTTTGGGTGTGCGTTAATTAGGGCTTTTCAGCCAGTAGGTGACCCTAGGAGTTCAGCTCGCGTAGTTTTGGCAACTCTGCACAGCGCGACAACGCGGACTTACAGTTTTTGTCTTCTTCCCGCGCTCAATATGCGTGTTCGCGCACGCGATAACAACTTTTTGTACTGTTCGCGATGCCGAACACGCAGAATTTGCAATCTGGCGAACAATATCTCGTGAGCAACATAAAACCTTCTAGAAAATTATGATTTTGTTCATTTTGCTAAAAAAACTCCTCAGGTTGTCATTTGGCTGTACTTTTTGGAGCATGGAGTCATTTTTATTTTTTTGACAATTTTTTAAAAGAGGAAGGAAGTTCCCCAGAGACTCCAACTTCCTGTTCCTGTCCTTTGTATTCACTTTCTTGTTATTGTGGTGGGTGACCTGACCATGTGGGTGGCGGCCATTTTGTGAAGCCAGGCATTGTGCTTTTGCCATAGGCCTGCATTGTCTGCCTTGTTTTCCTTTTCTTGTGAGTGTCCTGGCCATTTGGGCGGCCATTTTGTGGGACCAGCCACTGTGCTTTTGCCATAGGCCTCCAAGCTTGTGGCCTAGTCTGCAAGTAGGCCCAGGGGTACTACTCATCAATAATCATGGGTGCCTGAAAGTTAAACGACTGTTTTTGTGTTGTCTGTTGAATTTTAACATCACGTATGGCATGGATGGCTTTGGATTGAATTGCAAAATGTGGTTTTTGGGGTGGAATTTCAGTTTTTGGATGTGTGTTAAATAAAAAGGGCTTTTCAGCCAGTAGGTAACCCTAGGTGTTCAGCTCGCGTAGTTTTGGCAACTCTGCACAGCACGACAACGCAGACTTACAGTTTTTGTCTTCATCGCGCGCTCAATATGCGTGTTCGCGCACGCGATAACGACTTTTTGTACAGTTTGCGATGCTAAAAACACAGAATTTGCAATCTGGTGAACAATATCTCGCGAGCATCATAACACCTTCTCGAAAATGATGATTTTGTTCATTTTGCTAAAAAAATCTCCTCAGGTTGTCATTTGGCTGTAGTTTTTGGAGCATGGAGTCATTTTTATTTTTTTTACAATTTTTTTAAAGAGGAAGGAAGTTCCCCAGAGACTCCAACTTCCTGTTCCTGTCCTTTGTATTCACTTTCCTGTTATTGTGGTGGGTTGCCTGCCCATGTGGGTGGCGGCCATTTTGTGAAGCCAGGCATTGTGCTTTTGCCATAGGCCTGCATTGTCTGTCTTGTATTCCTTTTCTTGTTTTTGTGAGTGGCCTGGCCAAGTGGTAGCGGCCATTTTGTGGGACCATCCACTGTGCTTTTGCCATAGGCCTTCAAGCTTGTGGCCTAGTCTGCCAGTAGGCCCAGAGGTACTACTCATCAATCATCATGGGTGCATGAAAGTAAAACAACTGTTTTTGTTTTGTTTGTTGAATTTTAACATCATGTATGGCATGGATGGATTTGGATTGAATTGCAAAATGTGTTTTTTTTTCTGGGGTATATTTCACTTTTTGGGTGTGTTAAATAAATGCCTTTTTGTGTGTGTGTGTTGTTGTTGCTCCCTGATGCTGCATCCATCCCATGTGATGCACACATTTAGGGCAAACAGACTCCACTACATTTATGTTTTTGTTCTTTGCTATTCTTATTCTTCCTGAGTGTACACAGTACAGTACACCAGGAAAGCCCTGGCCTTGTTGTCAAAGTCTCATAAATGACTACATTGTTGTTGTTCACTGACTTACTAAAATTTAATAATTGTGACCACACACTAAGAAGTTATATATTATATTAGTTTGATTGTACTATCTTTCCACTGATGTTCTTCTGGCTTTTTTGCTTTTAGGTGCACAAAAGACTGAGGAGGAGGTGTGGCATCATCTCCCGTTGTGGTGCGAGACAGACGTCCTGCGGCTGTACACGACGTGACTTGTGAGTGAACTGACCAGCCATCTCTGCAACTTGTGCAACTGAGTGCTGCTGACATCTGAAGGAGATGCCCCAAAGAAAGCAGGTAGCAGGTCCTCCAGTACCAAGAATGTTGCTATTGAGAAGAAGGAACAGAAGAAGAAGGAAGAGTCACTTAAGTCTGGTGTGCCGACCAAAACCTTTTTTGGGACACCAAAAATGACGTCTCCAGCAGCGGTGTCCGGGGGCCAAGCTGGGGGCAGCACCTCCACATCAGTGGGCCCAACCCACCAACCCAGGCCCAAGCAGATGAGTGTGGAAGAGGTAGCCAACCTACTGGTGGAAAGCAGTGATGCTGAGCCTGACCTAAACTTATCGCTATCTCAAAGTAGTACACAATCAACGCAGGAGGGAACACAGTTAGTCGGGGCAAGCTTGGTACAAACTATGGTACCGGAGGCCAAATGACCCATCTGAAAAAACACCACGCAATCAACTGGGAGGACCACCTTTGTCACATAAAAACTGGAACCATTGCTGTTGGTGGGATAAACGAGTAGAAGGTCCGCTCACAGTGGAAGAGGAAGAAGAAGAAGAAGAGGGAGACATTCTCTCTGGTAGTGGTACAAAAAGTAGCCCTGTCCCCAGCACTGCAGTGGTACCGCCCACATCCTCAGCAACATCTCAGTGGCACAAGAGTAAGTCAGCCTGAGACACCAAGGAGTACTGCAATGAAAAAAAGTGCGACATTGAGCCTTACAGAAAGGAATACCACGCAGCCTACCATTCTTAGCATGTTTACTAGGCCGGAGGGGCAGTACGAATGCAACCACCCAATAGCACATTTGTACAATGCAAAGCTGGCTAAAAGGTTAGCACTGGACCTTCTCCCTTTTTCTTTTGTTGAAGGGGTGGGTTTTCTGGAATTTGTGGCAACCATCTGCCCAAAATTGAAGGTTCCCAGCCGCTACTATTTCGCCAGAGTTGCTGTTCCAGCACTACATCACGACGTGCTGGAATTGCTTGGAAAAGCCTTAAAACAGAGTGCTGTTCAGAGTATCCACCTGACAACAGCCATGTGGACCAGCTGCCAAGCCACTGATTGCATGTGCATCACTGCACACTGGACCTCTTTTTCGGGTGTTAGAGGTAAGATATCTGCAGGTGTTGACACTGCTGAGATTTTTAATGACACTCGCAAACATGCAACTGTAGCCATGTTTGCTATGGCTACATTGGTTTTGTTGCCACGGACAATGGCAGTAATGTAGTTAGGGCCATGAAAGATGGTGGCTATTTCAGGGTCCCGTGTTGGCACACTGCATTAACATTGCTGTTCAAGACTTTCTGAAAAAATGAAAGCAAAGTCAGCAACTTACTGACCACCTGCAGAAGAATATGCACACATTTCAACCATTCTTTTAAAGCCCGGAAGCAGCTGAGGGTCATTCAATGAGAGCATAAAATGCCAGTCAAAGCACTCATCCAGGAGGTGCCAACACGTTGGAACTCAACTTATTACATGCTTGATCGTCTGTTTGAGCAGTACAAACCACTCAATGCTTATGTCATGAAAAGATCAGGGGATCCTACTGTGAAAGGCATGACCATTGAGATGGCCCAATGGGACCTCGTTAAATGCCTGACAGAGATGCTACTTCCTTTTGAGGTCTTCACATGTGAAGTCAGCAGGGAGGACTGTACTATGGGCCAAGCTATCCCATTGTTGTACATGCTAGAGCAAGAGCTGAAGGAGGTGTCTGAAACGTACGCAGGTGTGGATGACAAAGTAGACGCATATTATTTGGCGAACACCTTAGCCGTTCGCTTATCTGAAAATACGAGGATTCAAAATAACATTGTGTCACATCGACATTACATTACTGACACAATTTTGGATACACGGTAACAATTATTTCTGAACAGTAATGCAGTAATTCCTTTTTCAGAAGTGGATGTTGCCAAGTACAAAACTTTGATAGCTGAGGAAGTCACTGACTTCGAAAACGAATGACTCTTAGAGGCCCGCCACCCCAGGCCAGAACAAGTACTACAGGGCATCCTGAGTCAAGTTCTACTTCAGAGCCTGAGAGCAGTGCGTTTGCCTCCCAGCAGTCACCAACACTACCAGCAATAACATCAACAACAGCACCAACACGATCATCAGCCACATTAAAAAAACGGCAAGTGATTGGTTTCTAAGGAAAGGGTTTTGTAAATCCATTGCTGATGCAAAGGTAAAAGATGCCAAGCAAATCGGAGCACCCCTGAACATTGAGCGGATGGTCCAGGCCTATCTGGATGACACAACAGAGGACTTCATGGAGCAAAGCCCATTGGTGTATTGGTATGGGAAAAGAAGCCAATGGCCAGTGCTCAGCAGGCTGGCGATAAAGTATCTGGCTTGCCCTGTCGCAAGTGTCTCTTCTGAGCATGTTTTCAGTGCTGCTGGTGCCATTGTAACTGTGAAAAGGACCAGTCTCTCGCCCAAAAGTGTGGAGAGGTTAACCATGATCAAAATGAATCAGCACTTTATACCACCGGAGTACAAAATATGTGAATCACAGCAGGAAGAGGAGAAAGACTTAATGACATAAGTAGTGGGTTACATGACCTACTCCTGTCCGAACCACCAGAGTTTGAGGACGAGCTCCTCTTCCCTGACAACTAGACTTTCAAATTGTTACTTTCTTCCTTCCTTTATTTGTGTGTGTATCTGTCTTTCTGGTTCAAATCAAATCACAATAAATCTATCACTACGTCTCCTCTTTTTATTTCCCTATTGGAGTTGCACGTCTGTGCATTTAACTGTCCACTCCACTCCTCAGAGTCCTGCTCCATCTTCCTGACTCACCCTAAATACATTCCAGCAAGCCAGACATTGCATGGAGATGGAGAATAGTACAATAAATGTTGCCTCTAACAGTCCCTCCATAAGAAGTGAAACGTGACTATAGCTATCTTCCGTTTTGTTTCCGAGCTGAAACTCATCACTGTCAGAAGGCTAGGCATCTGATCTGACAGCCAAAGAGAAGAGCAAGACAGGTAATGATTAATGAATGATGGCATGCATTGCATTGGATGCTTGCTGACTCAGAGTGAATGTGCATGAAGTCGAACTATACTAGTTAATCTACAAAGTAAAAGTGACTCCAGTGACAGTCAATGTTTCCTTGTTGTTTAATAACCACATTGTACTCCTACTACTGCAGGTGCAGGCCAATATCCGTAGCAATTTTTTAATATGAAATATAAACCTAATTGGAGTCACTACAGACTGAGTTGGTGTTGGACAACACGTACCACACGGTCATGAAGATGACCACACTATCTTTGCACGCAGTCAGTCAGTTGGATCGGAGATGATTGATGGAATAACTGCGTTTCACGAACTGGCATAAAAGGTAAACACAACAATTCAACAAGAACCACAGCAGACCTAGGCTACATGTCCGTGTAGTAGAGTATAGTGGTATGACTGACAGTGGCGCATTGATTTAGTCATTTGATTTGGAAAATGCTAGGTTGCTGTATATGCCTTTTGTCTGGCTCTGTCAAAATTTAAGGTAAATGGAGGTTGGGTCACGGCCCGGTGCCCGGGGCCTGTTCTGTGCTGGCTCCTGTCCTGTTGTTGTTGTAGCTTAATGCTGTAAATAGAGTAGACACAATGTATCCAAGCCTCAATCTGAAAGTGTTCTCTCAAGAGTTTTGTCTTCTCTTCTTGCACTCCACCGTAATTGATGCTTTTTTTTATTCAGTTAGTTTTCAATACCCCTTTTGTTTTTCCATCTACACTTACAGGCCGGCCTTTACCCTGTGCTATTCTGGGAGAAACAACTCACACTTACCTTACCAATCCGCATCAGGCAGGCAGTGGCACCCAAGATTGATATGCGGAGTGTCCATGGAAGGGAGGACCAAGATGAATTACGAGATGCAACTCCACAATTGGACCAGGATAATACAGTAACTTTAGTATCATTCATCATTCGTCTTTTAATTAATTTGATTCCTTTTTTCTCTTCAATCATTCCAACTGTGGGTTGTGTTGTTGTTTGTTTGGTAATTGATCCCAGCACTATTGTTTTATTTTCTTTGCTAGCTTTAAAAGTAAGCCTGGTACAGCATGTAATTTGGGTCTCTCGGAGGGCATACAGGCAAGGCAAATTTCATATTAATATACTGCTGCCCTGTACTGTCTAATTGTGTAATAGTAGCTAGTAAGTACTACTCATTAACCATCAAGTTATCTTCATCATCATGCATTCATTTCCTTTTTCTCCCTTTATAGATTTATTGGATAATGGATCATGGTCGTCTTCCAAGATTGCGTTTTACTTTTGTTGTGTCCATGCGTACTGTTTTTCTTTGTCAAACCTTTTCCCAAACCCCCCTTCCAATCCATTCATCAAACCCTAACCCTCTTCCCCCGGGCTGTGTGATTTATATTGAGGTGTGATGTGACTACATTAAATGTACACCAACAATTGATCACACGCTTGCTGGGGCAGATGTGGTGAAAGCAACACTAATTAAATTTCAAGGCAGGGCAAGGATCTCCTTCTGCTTGCCCACCCATGCTCAGGCTATGTACAAGCCAATTTTTTTTCTAAAGGGACCCACCTGATACATAATTAATTGCCAGCATTGATTGGATTCATCATCAACATCCTACCACACAGCAGTAAAGGTTACGAATTACGATTGTGTTAAGTGACTCACTCGGCACCACTACAGTTTGTAACTTCTTGTACTAGGCTGTCCCCGCCACCATTATGTTTTATTTTACTTTAACAGTTGCAATATTGTTTGTATGGTAGTCTTCTTCTGTACTGTACTTTACTTAATTCTACTACTCCACCCACAGTCTCTCTCAGGCAAGTGACTGTCTCTTTTTTTTTTTTCCATTGCTAGTGCCAGTGTCTACTACTACCACCACAACCATGGCATCTTCTCCATTCTCTTGGGAAACCATGCAGCCATCGCTGTACCGAACTTAATCATCATCAATCACAGGTAAGATAAGTTTGGTGGGAGGTATAATGAACTAGGAGGAGAGACTGACTTTACTAGTAGGACAAATAACTCAGTGAGGGGTACCGCATCTATCTGTTTGTGTGTTACAAAATCGGCAGACATTTTAAATCAAACACTAGCTGCGGGCCTGCAGCAGCAAGGAAACCATGTGACGTAAATTCGTAAAACAGTAACCCACCCACAAAACATTAACATCGTATGTTTAAGTACAAATATAATTTATTACCCTAACAAAAATAAACTATCCCACTGTGACCTGACCCACCCCTCTCCCTAACCCCAACCAATGTCCAAAACCAAAAAGTCCAAACAATGTCCATAAACCCCAACGCCCAATACCCACCCACCAACAAAAGGAATTAAAAAGGGGCAATCCAACGTGGTCCTAAATTCGGTGGGCTTTGAGGTGTTTATCCATGAGGATCGTGACCCGCTCCTCTAGGTGCTCCTCCAAGTGTGCGATCCGGAGGAGCATCTGGCAGCTAAATGCCCTGCAGTTGCATCCAGGGTGGGGGGGCAGCAGTGCTAGATGTTATAGAAGCGCGGCGGCGGGCAGCTGCCTGACCGCGGTGTCCTAACACTGGAGGCGGGGCTTGGCTGCGGCCCGGGCATTGGAGGAGGCTGCAGCTGCAGCCGCCTACTCCTCCTCCTCCACCTGAGCCACCAGCCGCCGGTACTCTTCGCAGATGGCCGCCACTTTCCAGCACCGGGGCCTGGCTGCCAACTCCTTCCGTGTTGGTTTTTCTTGGGAAGGAGGATCTATATCAAGAAAGAAAAAGAATATTGTAACCAATACTCTTAGCAAAACAGTAACACAAACTTAATTCAACACATAGTGGCACAGTAGCACTAGCAAGCACAGTACATAACATTTGTGGTAAGTATCTATCCTCCCACTTCCTCGGTCTCTAACATTTGTGGGAGCTTCAGGCATTATACTAGCACTATGGACTCCAGTACACACCAGTCGACTTCTTCTTATCTCTAGTTTAGCGTAATTACATAACCTTGTTGTAGCCGGCATGCCAGCTCAGTCAGCTAAGCTTGCACCCAAGACAAACATACGAGTCATGACGCAGACTCACGTTAGTTTTATTTACTACTACTGTCTGCAGGTGGGGAAGCTCATATTTTTCTATTACGGGTGGCACTGGCCATACTCTCTCTGTTACATGAGGGCAATTGCTCAATTTCACTTTCACCCTGCCCTGAGTACTGCAAAAAGGCAGATTATTTATCTGATCCAATGATCATTGCTTATATATGGGAACACAACATAAGGTCAGTAGCGGTCGGTGGTGGAAGTGCTGCCGGGCGTTGCCGTGGGGAGGGGGAGGGGCAGGGTGGTGGGTAGTAAACTATGGGTTACGGACAATTACAGGTAAGTAAACATATAAATAAATAAAACAAATTTTGTTGCGCGCACTGCATCGCATTTGGCGTGCAGTGCGCACAATGATATTCGTTTCATTTATTTTTATGTTTACTTACCTGTATTTGACCGTAATCTATCGTTTACTACCCCCCTCCCTGACCCTCCCCACATCACCGCCTGCCAGCACTCCCACCACCGACCGCTACTGCATAAGGTACTTTGTGTTCATTGATTGTGTAACCAACAGATAGGCCACCCTTTGCAGGCTGTCTGACACAATCGAAAATAAATTAACATAGGTAGGGAGTGGTCCTCGGAGTTGGAGGAAGGCGCTTGATAACATATATATATGATGTGCTTGCAAACTACTGTTAGTCAACTGTATTCTGAAAATATTACTTATATTCCACTCCACTTTGCTACTCTGGTGCAGTTTCTTTCACATTCTCTTCAAAGTAAGACTCTGCATCCAGTGACAGTCTCCACCTATACTGTCTATGATGAATACATCCAGGCATCCATCCATTAAAAGTGAATGTCTATCATTCTTATTTATATATTTGTTAGCAAACCTTAGTTGGTTTCACCAACAACTACCCATGAGTCCGTTCCTTCCTTGCTTGCCTTGGCTTTGAGTTTGACCCAAACACCGCTGATGATTCTTGCTATCTAGTATCCACCCATACTGTGTCGCCCACCCAGGCAGGCATCTTCTTTCACCTTCCACCCATCCTTCAACAACCCATGTATCTGAACTGATCTGATTCCTATCAGCCACCTATGCATGCTTCCAACGTATCCTTCTCTGCCAGTCATTTTACATCTCGCCCGTCCTTCCTCCTTCCACCCTTCTTTCCCTCTTTGTTCAACACATCCATCAAGGTCATCTGATCTGACTTTTAGTCTTCTTCATAAAACTTTCACAGCTGAGTTGGAGTCAGATAGAAGAGGCCATTGGTTACTCAACTCACGCTGCTAATGCTATTGCTAATGCTTTGCTAATGCTAAGTAAAGGGTGTCTTCTTCAGCCGTTGTATAATATTCACTACAGCATAATACTTAATAAGTCTCACAGTACAGTGAGTGAAGTGAACACCCTTCCAGTTAGTAGTAATGTCAATAAGTAATGAATATAACTTACCACCGCCCTCCACTGCTGCTGGCTCCCCCCCTGTAGCTCCTGAAGGTGCGGCATCTTCTCCTGCCCCCTCCGGAATGGCCGCAGCGCCATCGCCGCTGGCCCAGCCGGCACTGGCGGTTGGTAGTACGCCTAGAAAAAACATTACATATTTTTAGATGCCTGTACACCTCCCCCTATTCTATTCATTTTCACTAGGAAGATTGAAAAAAAAGTTAATACAACATACATCATCACTAGTCCAAATCGGGTACTAGAGTAGAGCCAGTAGACAGACACTAGTAGTGTTATGGTCCCTAGGGTCATCTAGTCCTACTCTACTTTTCGGAAAGTTCACCAGAGCCATGTAACCATTTTAGATTCAGGTCTACTCTTTTGCGCATGTTACCTCGCAGCTTGTTGTGCAGTAGACGCCTTTGAGGCCACATGAATGTTGCGTACAAGTGAAGAGGTCGAAAAACAAGCCACTTTGTTTTGGAGTTCGGTTAGTCCGTATTGCTTAGCCATAACATGTTACACTTTTTGGCATGACTGCGAAATACTTGCATAATTGCATTATACTATCTAACGTGCACCATTTTTCTCATAATAGGCAGAAGATTCCCTTCTACAAACCAGAGATTTGCAGAGCTTATGATGCATGTAACCAGTATTTCTATGTTTTATGGTGAGGGGTCTCCCAGAATTCACGCAGATCTTTTGTCTTCTATCATGCACTTGTAAATGTTTACTGTTTTAATCTTATGCATTTTGCTGTTGGAGCTGGCTGTAGTAATTTCATATAACAACATACAGAGCTTATTATTTGAAAATAAACCTTTTGAACTTACACATAGACTCTGTGGTATTTGGTGTGGTGGGGTGGACTTACACGAGTGAGTGAGCGAAAGGGTGTTATGTTCTGGGTTGTGTAATCATTGGGTATCTTCGTGTGGGGGTTCGGGACCTAATGAGACACTATAGCTAGTCGGTCAGGGGATTGTGGGTTCTGATTGAGGTGTGAGTAAGGTCCAACCTCCTATCACCAACATCCTATTTTCTTGTGCATAGTTCTGTATGTGGCTGTGCAGAATCCCCACAACAGTAGTAGTATGTACCATCCTATCAAAAATACTAGTCAAATATCTGGTTGGGCATTTTGTTGGTGGGAATTGTCAAAGCCTCAAGATTAAGAAGACTAGAAGAGGACAACCCAAAGGACAGGACCCAGTGGCTAGAGCTATTGGTCAATCTGAGTTTTATTCAAAAGACAACCTTAAATAAAGAGTGGCCAACTGGGCAAGCTTAGCTACAGACAGACTAATAGTAGTAGTACAGAGAGTCATAGCAGAGGCAGTTAGAAGGAACTTAGAGGCTGGGATTACCAGAATTTGGAAACAGATAGTCAAGGTCAAAGAAGCTTTTGTAAAAAATAGAATTTGGAAGTGGAACCATAATTAATAGTTCAGAAAAAATAAGGTGCAGTAAAAGTTAGGGAAATATATTTGGTAATATTAACCACTGGAGGACTTACTGGGGCCAGCAGCAGGGCCCTCGGTAGAGGAGTGGTCCTCTGGTTGTCCCGTCGACTCGGATCCCGTCTTCTTGCCCCTGGGTGGTGCTGATCATGTAAGATATAATAAAGAAAGAGACAAACATTAAGGAGTGCTGTGAAACAAATAAATCATTTTAAAAAACGCTCAAAAAACATTTTAGGACACAACAATTGCAATAAAATTGACCTATCTAATCAGATCAACTACTGGCTTGCGGGATTCACGGACTGTCTACTTATTTATGAACACTATTCCAGTGTTCCATAATCATTCTGATTCCAGAATACTAACAAAGCCTAAGTATCACCTGACCTAGACCACCTATTCCAGACGGGCCAATTGTCACTAAGTCTGCTTTTCCATTTTTTTTAGCCTTCAAAAATGCATGGATGAAATGGAGGACACATGCATAAATTTGTGCATACACCAAATTGTTGGTTGGTTGCGTCTGATGTTGTTCTGCTACTGACTGACACTGTTAAGCCTGCCACTCACTAAACAAACTATGAAAGGTTCTACGGAGGACTGGGGTAAGCAGCACTCAGTGACAGAGGAGGCGTCACGCAGACCGTAAAAAGATTATGAACTAATGCTAACTAAACCTAGTATCTATCCACCACTATTTCACAGGAGGACAATGGAAGGGCTAGAGTCTCTCTAGCAATAGCATTACCTAACTTCAGTTCTCTAAAGTAAACTCTTGCATTAATCAGCCCAAGCTAGCGCAAAGTTGCAAACAAGTAAGAGTAGTGCCGAGCACCTGTGTCCTACAATCACAGAAGATTTTGAAACGTAATTTACCTGAAATATATGCAGCAGTAATCTTGTTATTCGTCAAAAAATTAAACACAATACTTATACTAATATATATTAGCTACTCACCAAGCCCCACAACCTCGACACCTAGCAGGTCCAACAGATCCTGCTCCCGGTCCAGGATGTCTGACCACCGGTGGGCCAGCTGATTATGGGTGCGCCGGACCCCTGAGCAGCGAAACACTGCCTGGCGCACCTTCGCCCACTGACGGTGACGCTCCTGGGTAGGGTACCCGGAGCCTGGCCTGCTGCCTGTTGCCAAGGTCAAGGGGAGGTGGCGCTGGATAAAAAACACAAGGGTGGCCACCTCTGCCTCGCCAAAAAGCTGCTGGGCCTGCAACCCTGCAGGGCGCATTCTGCCGGGCGGCTCTTGGGCGCAGGCGCCTTGCCCTTGGAGCCGGTAGTGCTGCTACCCTTGGCAATGGTTCTGGGGTGTGTGGGAGGCGGAAAAGAAAAGTTAGAAGGAAAAAATAAAGTTGGGGGAAGAAGTAGGAGCTTAAAGAAAGAAGTAATATAAAACAGTAGAAAAGTAAAAAAAACACAGTATATAAATTTAGGGACAGAGAGAGATAGATGATAAATAAAAAATTTCAGAAAAACAGTGTAAAAAACTAAGGATTGCAAAGATTGAGGGAGGATAGAAAAGTAGGCCCAGAACCATAGCATAGAGTGAAAAACAAGAGGGCCGTGCCCATCGTGACCGCGTGGGTAAGTTCGCGCGATATTTCCCCGCGAACACGCAATTATCGGAAAACGCGCTCCCGAACATGACATGCGCATCGTCAACACGATATAGGCGACCCAGAACAGGAAATAAGGCATCACAAGTGGGCGGGATCATTGAAAAACAAGATGGCCGCGCCCATAGGTGACCGCATGGGTAAGTTCGCGAGATACTATCCCCTGAGCACGCAAACAGCCCCCCGAACACGCACAACACACTCCCGAACAAGAAAAACACATTGCGAACGGGAGCGCCAAGCAACTACACGCGCTCGCGTAGCTCGCGTAGCGCAATGACATCTTCGCGTAGCTTCGCGTAGCGCGAATACGCGAACTACGCCCAGGGTTAGTTGAGAATGGGATGATAATTAAAAAACATAGGTTTAATGAACATTATAAATAGAAATGAGCATTTAAAAAACCTTTGAAATTCACTGAAAAAAACATAGGTTTCAGGCACGTTATATTTAGAAATGAGCATTTAAAAAACCTTTGAAATTCACTGAAAAAAACATAGGTTTCAGGCATGTTATAGTTAGAAATTAGCATTTAGAAAACCTTAGACACTCACTGAAAAAAAACATAGGTTCACTCATGACATGGTCAGTGACATCACTGATGACATCTCAAATGACATCACTGATGACATCACTGATGACACCATCCAGTGAATATGTGTCTTTCTGAAAAATAAATATTTTTTATATATTTGTATATCTAAAGGTTAATGGAAGAATAAATCGGTAAATAAGTGTCTAAATGGATGTTTTTTTTGAAAAATTAATTGTATAACTGACTTATTAACAGTATCTTAGTGAATACAGTGATGTAATATGTGACGTCATCAGCAGTGGATTGCGGTCGCGCGAGTTATAGTTAGCTGAACTAACTATAACGGGGGAATTTCAATGGTTTTTTACGAGGGAAATGTCCAGCTAACTATAACATGTGTGAAACCTATGGTTTTTTCAGTGAATATATATATAGGGTAAATTACAGGCTGAAGGGATACAAACATGCACGTAAAGAAAATATGCATGTCATTAACAACATTTCTCTTCACACATTGCTAAATAAACCTCAGGCAGCTATTTTTTATCCATATTTTTATCCATATTTATCTATACTTTTTTACCACAAAATGAAAATATTCATAGACATATGTGTTAAGACTCCATGCACCGGCACTTTAAATTTTATGTTAGGGACGGCTGTCCTACTATATGCACTAAGTGAAGATAAAGGTAAAAGAAGAGAAAAAAATTAATGTAACATTGAATATAGCTTTTGCACACTATCATGTATTTGCATTTGTATTTTTAAATGAATAACAACAACCGTAGATACATATCCCTTGTATCAGCAAACACTGTTCTAACATGTGGCATTGACCAATCCAGGATATTCTATATTACGTTAATAGCATTAATGCAGTTATACAAATAGGATATATTGAGATGCAATGGGCCAATATTCATCCTTATGAAACATCCTGGTTTCCAATAACATGTTATACATTGGTCAAGTTTATATATGAATTTTATAGAATTTTAATATATCTGATTTTATTGATTATAAAAACTAATGCATTAAGGCAGAAATAACAGTTACCATCAAATTGTGGTTTTATACATATTATTTATTACAAATGGAGAGATATTTATATATATATATTTATTTATTTATATATTTATTGAAACAAAATATCCATATGAGGAACATTGCAAATATGGATGACACCGGTTGTTGTGAAAAAGAATATTGACAACATGCATGATTACGATTTTTTCTATGTCTATGTATCACATGAGGCATCACATGATGCATCACATGACTGGGGAGGTGGTATTAGAAAAATATAAAAAGCAAAAGTGGACTAAACTTTCCGTACGTGAACAAGAGCACGGAGGTGCTCGAAACGTGTCATAACGGCTTGAATAATAAGCAACCTACTTTGCCACGCATTTTGGAGTCCGGGTCTCTCTCATCGCCGCAGTGGAAGTTGGGAGATCGAGTACTTTTTCATATCTATCTATATATATATATATATATATATATATATATATATATATATACATATATACATATATTATCTACTGGCGGTCGCCAGTAGATAGTTATAGTTAGGACCGTGTTTCCATAGGAAATCCGCAACATTCTATTTGGAATAACTTTGGCGCCGGTCGACGAATCCTCGCGAAATTTTCAAAACTAATGGGGCGCTACGCTCCGCTCCTACCCTGAAAGACTCGGGGGGATTCATCAAGCGGGGGCTGAGAAAAAAGGGGGGTCCCAAAACGCGTTTTCCCCATGCATTTTTCCATAGGACCTTTAGACACAGCTACAGCCCGAACGGCTGAACAGAATTACTTGAAATTTGGCAGAGAGGTAGTCCTCAGGTCAAGGATGTGCCTTTTGTAGGTCTGGTGTAAATCTGTTCAGTAGGTCCTGAGAAAATAGCATTTAAATCAATATATATATATCTGTAAGCGCGCTCCGTGCGCTTACCGTAAGCTTACCGTACGCGTACGGTGCCGTGCGCGAGCTCAATTCTGATTGGTGGTTACATGACTGTAAACATTCGAATCGGTCGAAATCAGGAAGTGTCGGCCGCCATTTTCTGTCTCTCGCACTGAGAAACAAAGGTGGGGAACGTGAAACGGGGGCAACGAAGAGAGTTGCAGACTCCCTAGTGTTTGTCAGGGGGTCCAAGAAGGACCCAAAAGTACGAAAAATAAATTTAATAATTTTTAAAAAAAATCGCGGGGTACGCGTACGGTAAGCTTACCGTACGCGCACGGCAAAAAAAATAAAAAAAAAATAAAGAAGTAACAATCACATTTATTAAATAAATTAAAGGACCCACAAGGGAGAAAAAAACAAATGTTACTGCGTAAAAAAAGGCGAGGCGCGCACGGCATGGACTGCGAAGCGCAGGGTGTGCGCATAGTGAAAAACCAGAAAAAAAAAAAATAAATAAATACATAACTTAGCATTTAAAAAACCGTACAAATTCACTGAAAAAACCATAGGTTTCACACACGTTATAGTTAGGAATTATCATTTACAAAACCTTGCAAATTCACTTAAAAAACCATAGGTTTCACACATGTTATAGTTAGATGTACATTTCACTCGTAAAAAACCAATGAAATTCCACGTTATAGTTAGATCAGGTAACTATAACTTGCGCGACCGCAATCCACAATGTGTAATTTCAGATGTCATCATTGATGTCATGAGTGATGTCACTGACCATGTCATGAGTGATGTACTATGTGACGTCATCAGCAGTTTATTGTGGGCGCGCAAGTTATAGTTACCTGATCTAACTATAACGTGGAATTTCATTGTTTTTTTACGAGTGAAATGTACAGCTAACTATAACATGTGTGAAACCTATGGTTTTTTAAGTGAATATATATATATATATATATATATATATATATATATATATATATTCACTGAAAAAACCAGAGGTTTCACACACGTTATAGTTAGCTGGACATTTTACTCGTAAAAAACCATTGAAATTCCCCCGTTATAGTTAGTTCAGCTAACTATAACTCGCGCGCCCGCAATCCACTGCTGATGACGTCACATATAACATCACTCATGACATGGTCACTGACATCAATCATGACATCACTGATGACATCTCAAATGACATCACTGATGACATCACTGATGACTTCATCCAGTGAATGTGTGTTTTTTTGAAAATTAAATATGTTTTATATATGTATATCTCAAGGTCGATGGAAGAATAAATGGGTATATAAGTGTCTAAATGGATGATTTTTTTGAAAAATATATTTTGTAACTGATAAAGTGTATGAAAGTGAATACATGGCTTAGTGAGTAATGTTTTAATATGTAAATATCTGTATCAGTCTCTCACTTTGTGTATAAATGGCTGCATGGGTTGGTGAGTAGCTACATGGGTGTCTATATAGGTTATTAGTTGGTTTTTTGAGTATCAGTCTGAGTGTCTGCATGGTTTGGAGGAAGAAATTACGTAGTGCATAGGTGCATGAATGAGTGACTCACTGTATGTGTTGAAGACTGCATGTGTGCAGGACTGTATGGGTAGATGAGTGTGTGTATGAGTGTGTTAGTGAGTGAATGACTGTCTCAATAGTGTCTTTATGAGTAACTACATATGTTTAAAACTAATATATGTGACTATTGGTGTATATAAGTTAGTATATGTGATAGTGAGAAATTGAAAGAGTTCCTGTATCAATAAGTATGTGTTTCTATAAGTGATTGTTTAAAAGACCAAGTATGTGTAAGTTTCCGTAGAAGTAAGTGTGGTGGTGTGTGTATAACTGTATAAGAAGGTAAATGTATGTTTGATTCTTTATTAGCATGAGTGACTATGTGTGTGAGTAACTCTATGGATGAGTGGCATTGTGTAATAGGATGTACAGGTGTATAAGTACATATGAGTGAGTACATGTATGAGTGACTGTATAGGACTGTTGGTAAATGAGTCGATGTGTATGTGGTTCTTAGAATAGAATAGAGTTTGTTGAAACTAGTATTGGAATTTCCATTAATTTTTTATTTTTTAGTCTCTATTTTTTAATGTGTGTATCAAAGGTTATATTAGGGTAAGAGGAGTTCTGCCACTTTTTAACAAGGATGATGTCATCAGTGATGTCATCAGTGATGTCATTTGAGATGTCATCAGTGATGTCATGAGTGATGTCAGTGACCATGTCATGAGTGATGTTATATGTGACGTCATCAGCAGTGGATTGCGGGCGCGCGAGTTATAGTTAGCTGAACTAACTATAACGGGGGAATTTCAATGGTTTTTTACGAGTAAAATGTCCAGCTAACTATAACGTGTGTGAAACCTCTGTTTTTTTCAGTGAATTTGCAAGGTTTTTTAAATGCTAATTCCTAACTATAACGTGTGTGAAACCCATGGTTTTTTCTGTGAATTTGTATGGTTTTTTAAATGCTAATTCCTAACTATAACGTGTGTGAAACCCATGGTTTTTTCAGTGAATTTGTATGGTTTTTTAAATGCTAATTCTTATATTTAACGTGTTTTTTTTTTTGCAAGGTTTTTTACATCTTTTTATTTTTACTTTATATTCTCTTTAAACACTATGGTAAAATTTTAAAAATTCTGCAATATATATTTTTTTCACCTTTTTTTTTTAACCAAACAAGTAAGATATATTAGTATAACATAGTGATTCTTTTTTTCCATTTTTTCTTTTTTTTTCCGTGCGCGTACGGTAAGCTTCCCGTAAGCGCACGTTTTGCTTTATGTACGTAATATTTCTACGCTTTTTGCGTATGGTTACGCAATTTACGTAGACGTGCGTACTGCGTACGCGGCGCGTAAGCGCATACGTTACACGCGCACGTTACGCGGAAGTGTTGGGGCATGCCTGTTATGCGCATGCGCGCGTGCGCGTGTCTTTTATACGCGCATGCGTACTTTTACCGTAAGCGCTCCGTAAGCGTAACGTACGCGCACTGTGGGTCATGTGATCAAGAAACAACACTTTTGATTGGTTTAAACTACTTTCAGTTCTAGAACTCTCCTACACCACACCCATTCCCCTCATTTCTGCTTGTGATCCCTTAGGAGAAGGAGCTGAGTTGTCTTTGGGATACGATGGCAGACCAGCACTCCTCTTCTGAGAGTGAGGCTAGCAGCACCACCATCAGGCAGAGAAGGAGGAAACAAAAGAGCTCTTTTATATGGGAGTATTTTACGTTTCCTGATGGCCAGAAAAAGGTTAATGCTCCTTTAGTGACTTGCAAGCTTTGCCAGCGTGTACTTTCTAGAGGTAATCCTAACAAGAAGTATTCCTTCGGGAATCACACTATGTTAAGACACCTTGAGGATGTACACCCTAGGACAAATGCTCGACATACTGGAGCTAACCCTTCAGTAAGTCGACCGAGCACATCCACAGCAGCTCAGCCGAGTCCATCTTCGGCAGCTCAGCTGAGCCCTTCATCTGTGGGAGGAGAATCACCTTTTTCTGGTCCTCTGGAAACTAACCATCAATTTGCGAGGGTTACAATGTGGTGCTCAAATTGTCATGGTCTAATTGTTCGTGGGGAGACCAGTGTTCCCCTAATTAACAACAGAATAGACCAGCACATTTGTCCTACCAGCTAATACTCCCATTCTTTCTTTCCTCTGTCCCTGTATGAACACAATGGCTCTTTTAAGAGCCAACCTTACCTTTCAACTTTTTTTAAAAAAAATCCCCAAATGTTTTTTTTTTTTTTACCGTACGCTAAAAAACAATTACCACATTACAAAGTCCTTGAGGGATTAATAACGAAAAAGTGAAAATCTGATTGAGGAGAAGTGGAAAAAAAGGACCATAAAATTTCTGACTTACCTGACCCACCCAAAAAATTAAATATCAATTTAAATTTTATTTAAATTGCTAGAAAAATGGTTTTATTTTTCGAAAATTTTCTTTCTCAATCTGAAAAAAAAAGAAAAAAGTATTAATATTTAATAAAACATTTTATAATACAGTACACATATTTACATATTTTCAAAAAACAACTTTTTGCCATTTTTTTGCTGTTTTCAGAATATATTGCATTTCACTATTAATCGTGAAAGCAATTGCATTCATCACTTAACAGCGGGCAAAAAAAAAATAACAATCTCAAAGATTGTTTTTAAAAAGCCCAGAATCTCTTCTCACTTAAACATAACATTATAGAAATGCAAAATATTCAAAAAAAATTTCATCTAATAACAATAACTATTTCTAAAAAATACCGTCTGACAATTTTGTTACAGAAGCATAATCACAAAAATAATATATCTCAAATAACTCCACAAAACATCTGGTTACCTTTCCTTTAGGCCAAATGGTAATCTTTACATTCTTTTTTGATTTCCAATGCTAATCCAATAAAATTCCAAATTTTGATTTGTGCAGATGTTACCAATTCTCTCTAAAATTTTGGTTTCCGAAAGATTAATTAGGAATTAAATTAGTCCACAATACAATTGGTTACCTTTCCTTTAGGCCAAATGGTAATTTTAAAAATCATTTTATTAGAAAATTCCAATGGTAATCCAATAAAATGGTAAAATTGATTTGTACAGATGTTGCCAATCTCTCTAAAATTTTGGTTTCAGGAAGATTAGATAGGAATTTGCTAAATCAAAAGGCAAACGTTGCTTAAAAACCAATTGACAATCATTACACATTGTCCAGCCTTTTTTACATTTTAGATAAACTGTGTAATGACCAGAAGTTACAGTAGGTCCATCATGGAAAATTATTGCAACTGTTACAAAAGTTTTTCCTGAAATTGATAATTGCTGTCCTGTAAACTTCTTTATTAAAGTATCCAATTTTGAACCATCAGCTCGACATCGTTGCATCATTAAAATTACATACTGTCCGTATTCCTTTACAATTAACGTAGAAAACATGTCAGATTTACACTCACCGCATTCCATGCTATGATTAGCATCTTTAACTAATTTAGCAAAAGTGACTGATTTACTCTCTGGCAATGTTAAATAAATAAACCTTTCAGAATCAACATTAGAGCCACATGTATTGAAACAGTTTTCACAACTATGTTCCCATTTATAAGAGAGACCAAACATATTTTGTATTTGTACCCCTTCTTCTTCCAGTACCTGAAGAAAATACATCAAGAATTCCTGTGCATCTTGCTGTACATTTTGAGAAAACTGTGTACATCCTGAACATACATCTAAAAGTTTTCTAATTTCAGTAGCACTTTCTATTTTAGTTTTATCAATACTCAGCTTTTCAAAAAGGAGACTCAGCACAGAACAGAATCTTTTTCCCTGATTTACTATTATCTGCTCTTGCAAACTTTCAAGATAAAATACAACATTCAGCACTACATTAGCGTAGCAGTTGACACCAGAGCTATTTTCAAAATGACAACCATCAACCTCTTCTGAGGTTCTGTAGCGATCCGAACCCGTGAATTCGGTATCGTAGTACCGACACGATTTTGGTACCAATGAACCGCAAATGATCCATTATATACATGACAGTGTTTTCGCTGCGCAACTAGCATGAATTCACTGGAAAATAGGGCATTCTGTCATAAAAGTCATGGCATCCATTTTAGTTACGGCATCCATTTTGTTTCTTGCCCTCACATAGTCAATGAACGGACGATGACCTCGGCAGAGTCACCTTGTTAAGGACACGTAAGCTCGAGCCCCGAGAAAGGCTGACGCTGCATGACTAGGCAGAATCAAGCTACCTCCCTTGCCTGAGGCCACTCCTGCTATACTGGTTCTCGTGTCCGTTGTCCTGACTGAAAGGCCGAAGACGGTAGCCATGCCCGTTTATGATCCATAAACACCTCTTATCCTACATTTCAATCCTTTGCACCTGGCTCTGCTCCTTACCTTCTGGGCTTTTACAATGGGGAGGTTACGATTTTTATGATGGGGAGGATCAGGCAACGAATGGAAAACTGTCGAGAGGACCTGATCGAATACCGAAAACCTGCGACTAATTATTGTTTGATGTCAAATTTACTGTTTGTTTGGGATACCGGGTTGGGCATGAGAAATATTTGTGTAATGTAGCCTAAAGACATTTTGCGTGTATTTAAAGAGTAACCCACTTAATGCAATTTGAACAGTCTCGTAGATTCTGCCTCTGTGTGGTTCCTATGATTTCTGTGTCCCTGCAGTAAATAAACCTTGGTCTTTGACGCCGCCATCGAGAAGCCCGTGTCTCTGTTTATTTGTGCACCGGGACAGGGGGAACTCAGGGGTCTTCGGGTGTTGTTTCCCTGACACCTCTGGACTCTTAAAAGTCCAGAACCTCACTTCAACATTGTCATTTTTCTTTTTGCTTGCAATTACATCACTCTTCTTTTGTTTTCTCTTCTCTACATCCTCATTACAGACATTCTCAATTCTCCTTTTCCGAGAAACAGCACGTTTTTCCAACACAGGATACTGACCTAAATGAGGAGCATAGGTTCTTCTTAATCTATTATACTCCTTTACACAATTTGCATCAGCACTAACTTTTGAGTCATCAAAGTCTATCATGAATAAACCAGATAATGTTTTCACTCGTGACAAAGCAACATAAGCCATACCTTCTTTGAACACAGTTGAACCACTGTTCACAAAAGCACAATCTACAGTTAATCCTTGAGACTTGTGAATAGTTACAGCATATGCTAGAGAAAACGGAAACTGCTTCCTACGTACATATAAGTCTTTCACAAGCAAAAAACGGACTGAACAATGACAAATGTGTTTAACCTCTTCAATCTGATCAAACTTTATTTTTAAAAATTCAATCCCATCTTTTTTCTGGTAGTTCACAAAACCCACAACTTTACCCATAGCTCCATTCACTAAGCCTTTTTCAACATCCAAATTTCTCCTTAAAAATACTCTACAGTTCATGCAAACATATAGATTTTTTTCTAATCCAGCTGTTTTCGAAATTTTCTTCTCTAGAGAATCCGATTTTTTTCTCAGTTCGCCTGTTAATGTAATTGTAATTCTTTCATGCTGAATTTTGTCCACTGCTTCCAATTTCTTAATCTCTTCCTTTTCCAATTTCAAAAGTTCCTCATTGAATACTGAGCACTCACGTAGTGTTGGCATTAAGCAGATTACAGAATTTTTTTCTGCAATGTTCTGGTATATTTTCTCTGCAACTATTTCTTCACTTGGGAATAAATTATGTAGCAACCGACTCTGTAATGCTTTCCTGACAACTTCAGTGAGTAGTCCAATTCTGATATCTTTCAGAATATTTGCATAATCTTCATCGTTTGCTTGCTTCATATTAGTAGTAAGTTCCTTGTACTCAAAGAAGGACCAAATATTTGCATTACCAATGCTTCCCAATGACTTCTTCGTGTCCTCATGTGTCACAGTATTAAACACTGGTTGTCCTTTAACTGGAGTAAGCTGTAGAAGATCCCCAAAAACTATGACATGTTTTCCACCAAATAACACGTCATAGTCTCTCCTTAGAATTTGCTGCATTCTAAAATGCACAAAGGCAAGCATTAAGTTTGATACCATGCTCACCTCATCAATAATGAGAACTTGCATCTTCTTCAACACTCTTGACACTTCAAAGCATGCTTCTCCTGTTAGCTTGTGGTATTCTATTTTGTTCTCATGCTCCACTGGTAACATTAGCAAACGATGTAAGGTAATTCCTTTTATGTTATATGCTGCTAACCCAGTTGGAGCAGTTACCACACAAGACAAAGTTGAATCCGTTTTTTGCTGTAGGTAGCTTCTGATGACTTTTATTAAGAAACTTTTTCCAGTTCCAGCTTGTCCGCTCACATACATCCTGATTGGTTCAAATGATGTGCATGAGCACTCTTTTTTTTCATGTAGTAATCCGTGATCAATTTTGTTTCTGATCTCTTCATAAATTTGTTGCTGTTCTTCATTCAGTTGTTCTTCCAAATTTGGTAAGTCTATTAATTCTTCTTGAGCTTGATTCATAGCCGTTTCCACTTCAGTCATGGCTATTGCAGCTTCATTTTCTAAGATTGGCTGTCCAAGTGGATCTTGACTGAGCGTTCCTGAACTTTGGCTGTCTTGAGAACTGTCTCTAGCTACTTCAGCTGCAATTGTAGCTTCCTGTTCAATTTCTTCATTTAACATTTGGACATAATTTGTGAAAGTACTGCATTCAATCGTATCTTTACATGCATTAAATGAGTCCTCATAGCTCTGGAATTCTCCAAGTAGTTCATCCTCTGAACGCCATGGTTTGAACAGCTGTAAAAGTGCCAAGTAGTAAAATTCCTTTTTGTCAGTAGTGTCGCAAGTCAGCTTCCGGTGATTTATCAAACTTCCTTTTGTTTGCTTCACCAAACATCCTTCCTCACCACTGACTTTATATTTTCCATTGTTGATGTCTTCTGTGGCATTCCGTTTGAAAATGAAGTTCTGCAGCACTTCATAGAGACACATGTTTTCAAGGTGATGACTTCTTTTTGGGTAATATGTGTCCAACATGTTTGTTTTTAAAATGTCTGTACTTTCAGGTTCGAACTGTGCTAAATATTCAATTTCTCCAACAGATTTCAGTACCCGATTTCTCATTGCTGCAAGGCCTAAACTTGCCCAAATTATTCTTCTTGATTTCGAGTAGAGACTTGCAGATGATAACCTATCTGAACATTCGTAGGATCCAATTTCTCGATGCGATCACATCTTTAAACTGAAACTGTATAGCTTCTTACTGACAGTCTTCTCGTGAGAAATCTCTTCCCACATTTCTTTCAATTCAGTCTTTTCTGATTTAGTAATGTAAGACGTTACATATCGAGCAACAGCAATGGAATTGTCAGCTACATACTGTATATCCATGTTAGCATTCCACATGGATAAAATGACTGGGTTGTAGTCATTTATATATTTTGATTCTTCTTTTCTTTTTAGGTTGTAGGTATTCTTAGGTGATTTTCTTGTAATAGTATGTCTCACAGCTGACATAAAACTGTTTACTCTTCCTTTTGAAAGAACAGGTCTAGGAAATCCAAATCGACATTTAGTGTAGAATTTATCTTTGCTCTTGTATTTCCGTCGACAGTATTTTCCACACCGATGACTTTGGAAACGTAAAACTTGCTCCTTTAACTTTTTCTCTTCTGTGCTTTTTGGTATAGCACATGTTGCATATTCTTCAATGAAAGATAACACTGCTTCATCAGCATCTGTTCCAAATTTTGGGGCATCCTTGATCCACAACAGCATATGAATATGAGGAGCACCTCTTGCTTTTCTCCCAAAAAATCCACAACTTCTCCAAGAGGTGGATTTTTTTTATTGCAGATGAAGCACATCATAGCCTCAAATCTATGATTGAAATATCTGCAAACATTAACTGGATCCAATGAGCACAGTTCTCCAGCTGTCTTGTATTCAATGTTTTTAATGTTTGAATTTGCCTCTCGTAGAAAATCCAGTAAATCATCCCAAGCGTACTCAGCACAGCTTAGGGTAAGGAACCATGTTGGAGTTCCTAAATTCCGTAACATGCATTTTAATTCACCATGGCGTCGGTACCAATATTCATTTGTCCCACGCTGACAAGCCATCAGATTGATCAGTTGTGTATCCAAATGATCATCTCGGTGCTGCATTTTCTCCATAAAATCCTTAGCAGACACATTTTGTAAATTTACTCCACTTTTTAAAATGTGATTTACTGCATAAGATAATGCAGACAAGTCGCTTTCAAATAAAAGATGGAACAAATAAGGAATACTTTGACGAAATCTTGGATCTTCTGCATATAGTCTTGTAGTCCGATACTCAGAAGCTGGAATCTGTTCTGGACGTTCATCGTATCGTCCTCCTTTTCCTGTAGGAAACAGCTGGGGAAAACATCGAGCTTTCAAGCTCTCCTCCCATACACTCACGGGAGTTCCTTTTGCTTTCTTCATCTGAAACAGATCAATAGTGTCTCCCATAACTTCTTTTGAATGAAGAGGATGTATGCTAAAATGTTCATAAATATCTTCTTCCTTTGACTTGTCCACTTTTTCAATTTGTCCAGTTGGTGTTTCTGTGTCTTCTTGTAAATCTTCTTCTTCTTCATCTATATAAATTGATTCATACCATTTATTATTCCTTTTCAAATACAAATTTGCTCTTTGTACTTTCCGTACATCTACCAGCTCCTGCCAAATCTTCTTATTCTTTGTAGGTACACCATTAACCAGAATTACTAATGGTTCAGTTTCCAAAGTATCTGCATCAATAGTTTCCATATTTTTTTTCAAATCCAAGGGCAAATACACCACTCTTCCTTTTAAACCTCTCAGTAAATCAGAAGGAGGTAATTTACCAGTTTTGGGCTCCATACGTACTATGGTCTGGAACGGATGAACACATTGAATGAGTATAGACTCATATGTATTTAAATCAGAAAGTTCGGCAGGAATAGCATCCAATTCTAAATTATTATGTACTGCTCTGGTCGGCATTCTATTTTCTTCTAACTTGTTATAACAGTATTTACAAATACGCTGATCTTCACCCAATTCAAAACAATTTTCCAGAAATATATATGTTGCAAAATCCTTCCACTTATAATTATCTTCATTTTCACTTTTTTTATACAGATCAACATTCCTGGTTTGATTTTTATAATAAGTTCTGCGGCAACAAATACAAGTAATATTTGGTCTTTCATTAGAGATTATTGCAAATTTTGTGATTTGATCATCAAATTTCTTACTTACAGAGGGTTCTACATTCTCTTCCACATCTTCCTCGATAACTGTGTCATTACCTGCACTCTCTTGTTCTGGACCAAAGTAACTAAACTGAATTTCATCAGTAACCTTCTCTACATCTGATACCGATCCACGGAACAGAGCCCTATTCAATTCATCTAACTTTATTGCTGGACTTTTAGCAAAATACAATCGTCTCACAAACTTTCTCATTTCAGTATGATGAACAGCCAACATCCTAAAATGGTGAAAAACACTTTGACACACTTTCCTAGATAGACAAGCCAGAGAGTGTCCTTGCAAACCAGTATTCTCTCTCACTCTGCATGGATCTAGACTTTGAAGCACCTTCATCTTCTGTTTAACACTTTTTTTACTATATTCTCTTAGAAACTCACGAAATTTATCAATAGATTCCTGACGCACAGTGCAAATACTACTACAATTCCAAGTATACACTGGGGCTTTAGGACGTCTCCCCATAACCTCATCCGCCATCACTTGTTCCTCATCTCTTGGAACCATTTTCTCCTTCTCCATTATACAACCATTTTTCACTTCATAAGCACGACCTCTGGTGTCAACTGCATGCAGCAAACTATTACTTTGAAGATAACTCTCTTCATTAAAAAAAGGTTCACTACTTGAACTATGCATCCATTCTCCTAAAAACACTTTACAAAAGTTTGTTCTTTTCACTAGTCTTTTCCTTTTGCTTTGTGATTTCAGTACATTGACCATTTTATCTAATGTACGCATCCTGTTCAAAATTAAAATGAATAGTTTCCTTTTTAATTCTAAAGTCTTTGCTACAATGGCTTCAATTTCTTTTTTTCTCTTATAAAATTTTGCTTTTTTCTTATATTTCTTCACATCCTTTATCAAATTGGACATAACTCTTCTCTGAAACATTTTTCTACGAATCTCTTTAAACGCTGTTTTTCTTTTTAAGTTAATCTTTATTGTTTCTGAAGGTATATTTGCATTAACTAAATGCTCAATTTTCTCCTGTTGTTTTCTATTTAAAACATTATTTCCAGTAGAGACATTTTGTACATTTTTCCTTTTTTTGAAGATATTTTTAAAAAAATCTTTTGTCTGCTTACCAGAAGACTTTCTCTTTTTCCCAACATGTGCATCTCCAACTAACTTAGGTCCTCCAGTTGTCTTCAAATATACATTTTTTTTCTGGTTTTTCCTTAGTCTGGATTTTGTAGGCATCTTAAATTTTGTTCACTGCTCTTCAGCAATACCTGAAAAAAACTAAAACAAAAATCATTTATTTTATTTAAATATATTACTATATTTTTTATGATCTTTTCAAATCTTAAAATACTATGTACCCCTTTCCTACAAGTGAAAATCACAATAAAACCATCACAAATTAAATATCTAAAAACAATTCCTGTGTGCACACAGACTCATGGTTTGATATTAGGCAGAAAACGAAATTTCTTTGCCAATTTGAAAGCACACTTAGTACTCTTTTTTTGGCAAGTGATAAGTACTTTTACAGTCTGACACATTTTCAATCCACTTTTCAGAATCTGAAAACAGCACATGTCCAAACAGCTTTTTGAGACCAGGAACATGTGTAACCTGGGTGAATGACTACACTCCAGCAAAGGCAACCAGCCTTAGTGTTGTTGAATGTATTTGCATTACTCACTGCAACCTCAAACACCACTCGGTTGTGAATACTATGCATGATTGTACAGGATAAGCAGCTGGGTGTGTGCTAAGAGTCTGCTTCTGCCGAAAAATAGCTGCCCCTTTCCTACTAATGCCAATCTAAAATTACCAGAGTAATACGCAATAAATCTCTGTCAACAATTCCTCTTTGCACACAGAGTCATGGTTTGATATTAGGCAGAAAACGAAATTTCTTTGCCAATTTGAAAGCACACTTACTACTCTTTTTTTGGCAAGTGATAAGTACTTTTACAGTCTGACACATTTTCAATCCACTTTTCAGAATCTGAAAACAGCACATGTCCAAACAGCTTTTTGAGACCAGGAACATGTGTAACCTGGGTGAATGACTACACTCCAGCAAAGGCAACCAGCCTTAGTGTTGTTGAATGTATTTGCATTACTCACTGCAACCTCAAACACCACTCGGTTGTGAATACTATGCATGATTCTACAGGATAAGCAGCTGGGTGTGTGCTAAGAGTCTGCTTCTGCCGGAAAATAGCTGCCCCTTTCCTAATAATGCCAATCTAAAATTACCAGAGTAATACGCAATAAATCTCTGTCAACAATTCCTTCTGTGCACACCGACTCATGGTTTGATATTAGGCAGAAAACGAAATTTCTTTGCCATTTTGAAAGCACACTTACTACTCTTTTTTTGGCAAGTGATAAGTACTTTTACAGTCTGACACATTTTCAATCCACTTTTCAGAATCAGAAAACAGCACATGTCCAAACAGCTTTTTGAGACCGGGAACATGTGTAACCTGGGTGAATGACTACACTCCAGCAAAGGCAACCAGCCTTAGTGTTGTTGAATGTATTTGCATTACTCACTGCAATCTCAAACACCACTTGGTTGTGAATACTATGCATGATTCTACAGGATAAGCAGCTGGGTGTGTGCTAAGAGTCTGCTTCTGCCGAAAAATAGCTGTCCCTTTCCTAATAATGCCAATCTAAAATTACCAGAGTAATACGCAATAAATCTCTGTCAACAATTCCTGTGTGCACACAGACTCATGGTTTGATATTAGGCAGAAAACGAGATTTCTTTGCCATTTTGAAAGCACACTTACTACTCTTTTTTTGGCAAGTGATAAGTACTTTTACAGTCTGACACATTTTCAATCCACTTTTCAGAATCAGAAAACAGCACATGTCCAAACAGCTTTTTGAGACCGGGAACATGTGTAACCTGGGTGAATGACTACACTCCAGCAAAGGCAACCAGCCTTAGTGTTGTTGAATGTATTTGCATTACTCACTGCAACCTCAAACACCATTTGGTTGTGAATACTATGCATGATTCTACAGGATAAGCAGCTGGGTGTGTGCTAAGAGTCTGCTTCTGCCGAAAAATAGCTGCCCCTTTCCTACTAATGCCAATCTTAAATTACCAGAGTAATACGCAATAAATCTCTGTCAACAATTCCTCTTTGCACACAGAGTCATGGTTTAATATTAGGCAGAAAACGAAATTTCTTTGCCATTTTGAAAGCACACTTACTACTCTTTTTTTGGCAAGTGATAAGTACTTTTACAGTCTGACACATTTTCAATCCACTTTTCAGAATCTGAAAACAGCACATGTCCAAACAGCTTTTTGAGACCAGGAACATGTGTAACCTGGGTGAATGACTACACTCCAGCAAAGGCAACCAGCCTTAGTGTTGTTGAATGTATTTGCATTACTCACTGCAACCTCAAACACCACTTGGTTGTGAATACTATGCATGATTCTACAGGATAAGCAGCTGGGTGTGTGCTAAGAGTCTGCTTCTGCCGAAAAATAGCTGCCCCTTTCCTACTATTGCCAATCTAAAATTACCAGAGTAATACGCAATAAATCTCTGTCAACAATTCCTCTTTGCACACAGAGTCATGGTTTAATATTAGGCAGAAAACGAAATTTCTTTGCCATTTTGAAAGCACACTTACTACTCTTTTTTTGGCTAGTGATAAGTACTTTTACAGTCTGACACATTTTCAATCCACTTTTCAGAATCTGAAAACAGCACATGTCCAAACAGCTTTTTGAGACCAGGAACATGTGTAACCTGGGTGAATGACTACACTCCAGCAAAGGCAACCAGCCTTAGTGTTGTTGAATGTATTTGCATTACTCACTGCAACCTCAAACACCACTTGGTTGTGAATACTATGCATGATTCTACAGGATAAGCAGCTGGGTGTGTGCTAAGAGTCTGCTTCTGCCGAAAAATAGCTGCCCCTTTCCTACTAATGCCAATCTTAAATTACCAGAGTAATACGCAATAAATCTCTGTCAACAATTCCTCTTTGCACACAGAGTCACGGTTTAATATTAGGCAGAAAACGAAATTTCTTTGCCATTTTGAAAGCACACTTAGTACTCTTTTTTTGGCAAGTGATAAGTACTTTTACAGTCTGACACATTTTCAATCCACTTTTCAGAATCTGAAAACAGCACATGTCCAAACAGCTTTTTGAGACCAGGAACATGTGTAACCTGGGTGAATGACTACACTCCAGCAAAGGCAACCAGCCTTAGTGTTGTTGAATGTATTTGCATTACTCACTGCAACCTCAAACACCACTTGGTTGTGAATACTATGCATGATTCTACAGGATAAGCAGCTGGGTGTGTGCTAAGAGTCTGCTTCTGCCGAAAAATAGCTGCCCCTTTCCTACTAATGCCAATCTAAAATTACCAGAGTAATACGAAATAAATCTCTGTCAACAATTCCTCTTTGCACACAGAGTCATGGTTTAATATTAGGCAGAAACGAAATTTCTTTGCCATTTTGAAAGCACACTTACTACTCTTTTTTTGGCAAGTGATAAGTACTTTTACAGTCTGACACGTTTTCAATCCACTTTTCAGAATCTGAAAACAGCACATGTCCAAACAGCTTTTTGAGACCAGGAACATGTGTAACCTGGGTGAATGACTACACTCCAGCAAAGGCAACCAGCCTTAGTGTTGTTGAATGTATTTGCATTACTCACTGCAACCTCAAACACCACTCGGTTGTGAATACTATGCATGATTCTACAGGATAAGCAGCTGGGTGTGTGCTAAGAGTGTGCTTCTGCAGAAAAATAGCTGCCCCTTTCCTACTAATGCCAATCTAAAATTACCAGAGTAATACGCAATAAATCTCTGTCAACAATTCCTCTTTGCACACAGAGTCATGGTTTAATATTAGGCAGAAAACGAAATTTCTTTGCCATTTTGAAAGCACACTTACTACTCTTGTTTTGGCAAGTGATAAGTACTTTTACAGTCTGACACATTTTCAATCCACTTTTCAGAATCTGAAAACAGCACATGTCCAAACAGCTTTTTGAGACCAGGAACATGTGTAACCTGGGTGAATGACTACACTCCAGCAAAGGCAACCAGCCTTAGTGTTGTTGAATGTATTTGCATTACTCACTGCAACCTCAAACACCACTCGGTTGTGAATACTATGCATGATTCTACAGGATAAGCAGCTGGGTGTGTGCTAAGAGTCTGCTTCTGCCGGAAAATAGCTGCCCCTTTCCTAATAATGCCAATCTAAAATTACCAGAGTAATACGCAATAAATCTCTGTCAACAATTCCTTCTGTGCACACAGACTCATGGTTTGATATTAGGCAGAAAACGAAATTTCTTTGCCATTTTGAAAGCACACTTACTACTCTTTTTTTGGCAAGTGATAAGTACTTTTACAGTCTGACACATTTTCAATCCACTTTTCAGAATCAGAAAACAGCACATGTCCAAACAGCTTTTTGAGACCGGGAACATGTGTAACCTGGGTGAATGACTACACTCCAGCAAAGGCAACCAGCCTTAGTGTTGTTGAATGTATTTGCATTACTCACTGCAATCTCAAACACCACTTGGTTGTGAATACTATGCATGATTCTACAGGATAAGCAGCTGGGTGTGTGCTAAGAGTCTGCTTCTGCCGAAAAATAGCTGCCCCTTTCCTACTAATGCCAATCTTAAATTACCAGAGTAATACGCAATAAATCTCTGTCAACAATTCCTCTTTGCACACAGAGTCATGGTTTAATATTAGGCAGAAAACGAAATTTCTTTGCCATTTTGAAAGCACACTTACTACTCTTTTTTTGGCAAGTGATAAGTACTTTTACAGTCTGACATATTTTCAATCCACTTTTCAGAATCTGAAAACAGCACATGTCCAAACAGCTTTTTGAGACCAGGAACATGTGTAACCTGGGTGAATGACTACACTCCAGCAAAGGCAACCAGCCTTAGTGTTGTTGAATGTATTTGCATTACTCACTGCAACCTCAAACACCACTTGGTTGTAAATACTATGCATGATTCTACAGGATAAGCAGCTGGGTGTGTGCTAAGAGTCTGCTTCTGCAGAAAAATAGCTGCCCCTTTCCTACTAATGCCAATCTAAAATTACCAGAGTAATACGCAATAAATCTCTGTCAACAATTCCTCTTTGCACACAGAGTCACGGTTTAATATTAGGCAGAAAACGAAATTTCTTTGCCATTTTGAAAGCACACTTAGTACTCTTTTTTTGGCAAGTGATAAGTACTTTTACAGTCTGACACGTTTTCAATCCACTTTTCAGAATCTGAAAACAGCACATGTCCAAACAGCTTTTTGAGACCAGGAACATGTGTAACCTGGGTGAATGACTACACTCCAGCAAAGGCAACCAGCCTTAGTGTTGTTGAATGTATTTGCATTACTCACTGCAACCTCAAACACCACTCGGTTGTGAATACTATGCATGATTCTACAGGATAAGCAGCTGGGTGTGTGCTAAGAGTCTGCTTCTGCCGAAAAATAGCTGCCCCTTTCCTAATAATGCCAATCTAAAATTACCAGAGTAATACGCAATAAATCTCTGTCAACAATTCCTGTGTGCACACAGACTCATGGTTTGATATTAGGCAGAAAACGAGATTTCTTTGCCATTTTGAAAGCACACTTACTACTCTTTTTTTGGCAAGTGATAAGTACTTTTACAGTCTGACACATTTTCAATCCACTTTTCAGAATCAGAAAACAGCACATGTCCAAACAGCTTTTTGAGACCGGGAACATGTGTAACCTGGGTGAATGACTACACTCCAGCAAAGGCAACCAGCCTTAGTGTTGTTGAATGTATTTGCATTACTCACTGCAACCTCAAACACCATTTGGTTGTGAATACTATGCATGATTCTACAGGATAAGCAGCTGGGTGTGTGCTAAGAGTCTGCTTCTGCCGAAAAATAGCTGCCCCTTTCCTACTAATGCCAATCTTAAATTACCAGAGTAATACGCAATAAATCTCTGTCAACAATTCCTCTTTGCACACAGAGTCATGGTTTAATATTAGGCAGAAAACGAAATTTCTTTGCCATTTTGAAAGCACACTTACTACTCTTTTTTTGGCAAGTGATAAGTACTTTTACAGTCTGACACATTTTCAATCCACTTTTCAGAATCTGAAAACAGCACATGTCCAAACAGCTTTTTGAGACCAGGAACATGTGTAACCTGGGTGAATGACTACACTCCAGCAAAGGCAACCAGCCTTAGTGTTGTTGAATGTATTTGCATTACTCACTGCAACCTCAAACACCACTTGGTTGTGAATACTATGCATGATTCTACAGGATAAGCAGCTGGGTGTGTGCTAAGAGTCTGCTTCTGCCGAAAAATAGCTGCCCCTTTCCTACTAATGCCAATCTAAAATTACCAGTGTAATACGCAATAAATCTCTGTCAACAATTCCTCTTTGCACACAGAGTCATGGTTTAATATTAGGCAGAAAACGAAATTTCTTTGCCATTTTGAAAGCACACTTAGTACTCTTTTTTTGGCAAGTGATAAGTACTTTTACAGTCTGACACATTTTCAATCCACTTTTCAGAATTTGAAAACAGCACATGTCCAAACAGCTTTTTGAGACCAGGAACATGTGTAACCTGGGTGAATGACTACACTCCAGCAAAGGCAACCAGCCTTAGTGTTGTTGAATGTATTTGCATTACTCACTGCAACCTCAAACACCACTTGGTTGTGAATACTATGCATGATTCTACAGGATAAGCAGCTGGGTGTGTGCTAAGAGTCTGCTTCTGCCGAAAAATAGCTGCCCCTTTCCTACTAATGCCAATCTAAAATTACCAGAGTAATACGCAATAAATCTCTGTCAACAATTCCTCTTTGCACACAGAGTCATGGTTTAATATTAGGCAGAAACGAAATTTCTTTGCCATTTTGAAAGCACACTTACTACTCTTTTTTTGGCAAGTGATAAGTACTTTTACAGTCTGACACGGTTTCAATCCACTTTTCAGAATCTGAAAACAGCACATGTCCAAACAGCTTTTTGAGACCAGGAACATGTGTAACCTGGGTGAATGACTACACTCCAGCAAAGGCAACCAGCCTTAGTGTTGTTGAATGTATTTGCATTACTCACTGCAACCTCAAACACCACTCGGTTGTGAATACTATGCATGATTCTACAGGATAAGCAGCTGGGTGTGTGCTAAGAGTGTGCTTCTGCAGAAAAATAGCTGCCCCTTTCCTACTAATGCCAATCTAAAATTACCAGAGTAATACGCAATAAATCTCTGTCAACAATTCCTGTGTGCACACAGACTCATGGTTTAATATTAGGCAGAAAACGAGATTTCTTTGCCATTTTGAAAGCACACTTACTACTCTTTTTTTGGCAAGTGATAAGTACTTTTACAGTCTGACACATTTTCAATCCACTTTTCAGAATCAGAAAACAGCACATGTCCAAACAGCTTTTTGAGACCGGGAACATGTGTAACCTGGGTAAATGACTACACTCCAGCAAAGGCAACCAGCCTTAGTGTTGTTGAATGTATTTGCATTACTCACTGCAACCTCAAACACCATTTGGTTGTGAATACTATGCATGATTCTACAGGATAAGCAGCTGGGTGAGTGCTAAGAGTCTGCTTCTGCCGAAAAATAGCTGCCCCTTTCCTACTAATGCCAATCTTAAATTACCAGAGTAATACGCAATAAATCTCTGTCAACAATTCCTTCTGTGCACACAGACTCATGGTTTGATATTAGGCAGAAAACGAAATTTCTTTGCCATTTTGAAAGCACACTTACTACTCTTTTTTTGGCAAGTGATAAGTACTTTTACAGTCTGACACATTTTCAATCCACTTTTCAGAATCAGAAAACAGCACATGTCCAAACAGCTTTTTGAGACCGGGAACATGTGTAACCTGGGTGAATGACTACACTCCAGCAAAGGCAACCAGCCTTAGTGTTGTTGAATGTATTTGCATTACTCACTGCAATCTCAAACACCACTTGGTTGTGAATACTATGCATGATTCTACAGGATAAGCAGCTGGGTGTGTGCTAAGAGTCTGCTTCTGCCGAAAAATAGCTGCCCCTTTCCTACTAATGCCAATCTTAAATTACCAGAGTAATACGCAATAAATCTCTGTCAACAATTCCTCTTTGCACACAGAGTCATGGTTTAATATTAGGCAGAAAACGAAATTTCTTTGCCATTTTGAAAGCACACTTACTACTCTTTTTTTGGCAAGTGATAAGTACTTTTACAGTCTGACACGTTTTCAATCCACTTTTCAGAATCTGAAAACAGCACATGTCCAAACAGCTTTTTGAGACCAGGAACATGTGTAACCTGGGTGAATGACTACACTCCAGCAAAGGCAACCAGCCTTAGTGTTGTTGAATGTATTTGCATTACTCACTGCAACCTCAAACACCACTTGGTTGTGAATACTATGCATGATTCCACAGGATAAGCAGCTGGGTGTGTGCTAAGAGTCTGCTTCTGCCGAAAAATAGCTGCCCCTTTCCTACTAATGCCAATCTAAAATTACCAGAGTAATACGCAATAAATCTCTGTCAACAATTCCTCTTTGCACACAGAGTCATGGTTTAATATTAGGCAGAAAACGAAATTTCTTTGCCATTTTGAAAGCACACTTACTACTCTTTTTTTGGCTAGTGATAAGTACTTTTACAGTCTGACACATTTTCAATCCACTTTTCAGAATCTGAAAACAGCACATGTCCAAACAGCTTTTTGAGACCAGGAACATGTGTAACCTGGGTGAATGACTACACTCCAGCAAAGGCAACCAGCCTTAGTGTTGTTGAATGTATTTGCATTACTCACTGCAACCTCAAACACCACTTGGTTGTGAATACTATGCATGATTCTACAGGATAAGCAGCTGGGTGTGTGCTAAGAGTCTGCTTCTGCCGAAAAATAGCTGCCCCTTTCCTACTAATGCCAATCTAAAATTACCAGAGTAATACGCAATAAATCTCTGTCAACAATTCCTCTTTGCACACAGAGTCATGGTTTAATATTAGGCAGAAAACGAAATTTCTTTGCCATTTTGAAAGCACACTTACTACTCTTTTTTTGGCAAGTGATAAGTACTTTTACAGTCTGACACGTTTTCAATCCACTTTTCAGAATCTGAAAACAGCACATGTCCAAACAGCTTTTTGAGACCAGGAACATGTGTAACCTGGGTGAATGACTACACTCCAGCAAAGGCAACCAGCCTTAGTGTTGTTGAATGTATTTGCATTACTCACTGCAACCTCAAACACCACTCGGTTGTGAATACTATGCATGATTCTACAGGATAAGCAGCTGGGTGTGTGCTAAGAGTCTGCTTCTGCAGAAAAATAGCTGCCCCTTTCCTACTAATGCCAATCTAAAATTACCAGAGTAATACGCAAAAAATCTCTGTCAACAATTCCTCTTTGCACACAGAGTCATGGTTTAATATTAGGCAGAAAACGAAATTTCTTTGCCATTTTGAAAGCACACTTACTACTCATTTTTTGGCAAGTGATAAGTACTTTTACTGTCTGACACATTTTCAATCCACTTTTCAGAATCTGAAAACAGCACATGTCCAAACAGCTTTTTGAGACCAGGAACATGTGTAACCTGGGTGAATGACTACACTCCAGCAAAGGCAACCAGCCTTAGTGTTGTTGAATGTTTTTGCATTACTCACTGCAACCTCAAACACCACACGGTTGTGAATACTATGCATGATTCTACAGGATAAGCAGCTGGGTGTGTGCTCAGAGTCTGCTTCTGCAGAAAAATAGCTGCCCCTTTCCTACTAATGGCAATCTAAAATTACCAGAGTAATACGCAATAAATCTCTTTCAACAATTCCTCTTTGCACATGGTGAAAACATAGTCCATAATATTTTAAATGTTCCTTACATTTAAATTTCTCCCAAAATACAAATTGAAAAACACAACTTCAACAAAAGGAATTCCAATTCTATTATTCATTTCTAAATTTACCTCTCAAACTCTTAACTCACCTTTAAAATTAGTTAGTTGTGAAAGGAATGTGGCACTCAAACAGCAGATTATCAGAGCCAGGATCTCTGTTCTGTACACCTCTCTCCTCTCACCAGAACCAGATAATGGCAATGTTTCCCTCTCTTTTTCCACACATATACATGTTAATTACAAATCTCATTGCTTCCCCCTTTTTTTCAAATGAAATCACACATTTCTATTGGTTGAAAACCAACCCTTTTCCAAAAGTACCCTTCCCCCAACTTGACTTCTGCCTGCTACCATAGCAACAGCTCATGGAACACTGCTGTGTGGAGTCAGGTCAGAAGTTCACCACACAATGTTTCATTTTCAAAGTGCAAGAGTGCTTGACTTTTCAAACCTAACAGCAAATCCATAGTAATGTTCTTTGGTAACACATTTTTCTGTACCAATACAAAACATGCTTCTATAAATTTACACATACAGCCTAGTTTTTAGTGTAGAATGGTGTGAAACAGCCAATGAGTTCTTTTTATTTTAAAAAAATATGTATGCCTCCATTTCCAAACTGTCTTTCATTTTTTTTCCCATTCTACTGACATACACCTCCTGAGTGCATCCAGATCTCCTTGGAAGATGTTCACAGTGTGGATTGTAGGGCACAGCTATGTCTTCTGGAGTGAAAAGTATGCAGAGAAAACAGCTATGGTGAGAGACCTTGCTTTGCCAAATGTAGACATTAAATGGATTGGTCAGAGAGGGTTAAAGTGGCACCAATTGATGCCATTGGTGAAATCCTTCATGCAAATCCAACACCCTGACCTCATAATAGTGCACTGTGGTGGCAATGACCTAGGCACTTTGACTGGGGTAGGTCTGGAAATGCTTATGAAGGAGACCTTTGCACAACTGTTTTCACTTTTCCCTAAAACTGCCTTTGGGTATTCTAACATATGCCAAAGGCAAAAATGGAACTGGTCCAATCAATTTTGTCCACAGATTGACAAAGCAAGAAAGCACGTCAACAAATCTGTTTCTGCTTTCCTCCGAGACTATGGTATGGGTTCCATTTACCACAACAACTTGCGTTACAACATGCAAGACATTTATAGAGGAGATGGTGTACACTTCACTGATGAAGGGAACAGAGTCTTCCTCTTGAACCTTAGACTCTGCATCGGTACTTACTTATAGGTACCACTAAAAAATCACTTCATAAACACAACGGCTCTTTTTAGAGCCCCCTAATATCTAAACACTTAAATCTGAATTTTATTTATTTTTTTATTTTTTTTTTCTGCCGTACGCGTACGGTAAGCTTACCGTACGCGCACTCCGCGATTTTTTTTTAAAATTAATAAATGTATTTTTCGTACTTTTGTGTCCTTCTTTGACCCCCTTTCAAATGTTAGGGGGTCTGTAACTCTCTTCCTTGCCCCCTTTTCATGTTATCCACCTTTTTTTTTTCTGTGTGAAACACACGAAATGGCGGCCGACACTTCCTGATTTCGTCCGATTCGAATGTTTACAGTCATGTGACAACCAATCAGATTTGAGCTCGCGCACGGCACCGTACGCGTACGGTAAGCTTACCGTAAGCGCACGGAGCGCGCTTACAGATATATATATTGCTTTAAATGCTATTTTCTCAGGAACTACTGAACAGATTTACACCAGACCTACAAAAGGCACATCCTTGACCTACGGACTACCTCTCTGCCAAATTACAAGTAATTCTGTTCAGCCGTTCGGGCTGTAGCTCGGACTAAAGGTCCTATGGGAAAATGCATGGGGAAAACGCGTTTTGGGACCCCCCCTTTTTCTCAGCCCCCGCTTGATGAATCACCCCAAAACTTTCAGGGTAGGAGCGGAGCGGAGCACCCCATTAGTTTTGAAAATTTCACGAGGATTCGTCAACCGGCGCCAAAGTTATTCAAAATAGAATTTTGAGATTTCCTATGGAAACACGGTCCTAACTATAACTACCTACTGGCGACCGCCAGTAGGTAATATATGTATATATTCACTGAAAAAAACATAGGTTTCAGGGACGTTATAGTTAGTTGGACATTTGACTCATATAAATATATATATATTTTTCTTTTACATATTAATCATAGTATTTTCTCATTTTATATTAAGTTAGTGTAGCTAAATGTTAGTAAATGTTAGCATTTTTATAATATATCATTTATTTAAGTGTTTATTTGGGGTTTCAATATTTTTCTACTTTAGGTATTTTACTATAATAACATTTTGGTTTCAATCTTTTGGTCATTTTAATTATAAGTGTAGGGTTATCAATATTATGGGTGTCCACATAGTGGTATTGATATGTGTACACCACAATATTTTTGGTCTGGATATTTGCAGTACAGTCATTCCTGATGTTGTTGCCTTGGTGTTACAGTACGAAATCAATCCTTAGCAGAGTCGTTACAAAAAATGCAAATTGAAATTGAATCATTGAAACATGAAAATACTGTATTAAGGCAGGAAGTTCTTCGTTATAAACCGAGAGATTCCTTATGGGGAAATCCTGTTTTGTCACAACACTTAGACCCATCAATGTTTGGTAGTAAGTCTAAAGTCTCTAAAGTAGTCACGAGTCCTGATTCCAATTCTTCACCGGTAACGGTGGCTGTTCCTAATGTTGTTCCTTTGGCAGCCCCGGAACACTTTTTTGTCGATTCTGGTAAGTTTACTGTATTTCTTAGTCAATGCCAATTACATTTTACATGTAAACCACAGTTGTTTCCCACTGATGCGACTAAGGTAGCCTTTTTGCTTTCCTCTTTGGGAGGCACAGCAGCAAATTGGTCTATACCGTATATCGACCGAGATGATCCCATTCTACATAATTGGCCGTTGTTTAAAAACACCATGACTAAATTGTTTGCAAAGCATACATATGTACAAGCCAGTGACAATGAATTACTAAATTTAAAACAAGGTAAACAAGATTTGTTAACTTATGTAACCCAGTTTAATAGACTTTTGACAGAGACTCAGTGGCCAGAGGAAAAGCGCACATCATTATTTTATAGAGGTTTGCGTGATGACTTAAAAGATGCCTTGGCACATATTGTGGATCTTCCTGATGAATATTCAGATTTTGTAGAGATGGTGGTCAAATTAGACCATCGGTTAGGTGAAAGAAAGGGTGATAAAACCCGATTTGAACCAAGATTTTCAGTATCAAAAAATGATAGAAAGGAAAGTGACACTAAGGTATCTGAGTCTGAACCTATGCAGATTGGGACTATTAAAGGACCCTTATCTGTAGAGGAAAAGGATAGAAGGAGAAAATTAAACCTTTGTTTATATTGTGCAAAATCCGAACATTTTGCGAGAGAATGTCCTATAAAACCTAAAGGGGCAAAGAAGGTTAATTCCGTAATCACAAACACCACAGAGCAGGAAAACTAAAAAACTCGTCAAGAAGGGGGGTCTCTTGCACGAGTAAAGAATCTTTCTTGACCTCCAATGTTTCCACTAATGTGGTACCAAGAATACCTCGACATTTCATGATACATGTAGTTTTGATAATTAGTACCCATGTGCGGCATTCCGTCCCAGTCTTATTAGATTGCGGAGCCACTGGGAATTTCATGGATATCAAGATGGCAGAAAAATTACAGATACCAACTGAGTGGAAAACTCAACCTGAGTCAGTGTGTGCAGTAGATGGGTCAGTTTTATCTTCTGGAATGATCACCAAGAGAACGACTCCCTTGATTATGGTATGTCAGAATGGACATACGGAAAGAATAGGTTTTGATTTAATTGATACACCTACGTTTGGGTTAATTCTAGGAGTACCATGGTTAACTCAGCATAATCCTAGAATTAATTGGGCTTTAAGAACGGTATCTTTGGATTCCACTTTTTGTCGTGAGTCTTGTTATCAAGAAGCACTCACTGAATCCATGACAATTTTACATTGTGCAGCTACGCAAACACAGGTTGTTAGTCTACCAGTTGACTATCAAGAATTTAAAGATGTTTTCGACCCAGTAAAGGCTGGCTCTTTGCCGCCACACAGGTCGTACGGTTGTCGAATTGATCTAATACCTGGAGCTTCCCTGCCTAACACAAGAGTTTATGCTCTCACAGAAGAGGAAACTAAATATTTAAGGACTTATCTTGATGAATTATTGGCATCAGGGTTTATAAGGCACTCTACCTCTCCTGTATCCTCACCATTATGTTTCATTCCTAAACCTGATGGAAGTCTCCGCGCTTGTATTGACTATCGCAGATTAAACAAGGCCACAATAAAGAATAAATATCCATTGCCTTTAATACCTGTTCTCTTAGACCAATTACGTCATTCTACAATATACAAAAAATTAGATTTGAGAGGTGCATATCACCTTGTTAGAGTCAAAGAAAATGACGAATGGAAAACAGCGTTTAAAACTAAATTTGGCTTATTTGAATATACAGTGATGCCTTTCGGGCTATGTAATGCACCTGCAGCATTTCAATTTCTTATCAATGAGGTATTGCATGAATTCCTTGATGTTTGTGTAATTGTGTATATCGATGATATACTTATCTATTCAAAAACAAGAGAAGAACATGTGCAGCAAGTTAGAGCGGTATTGCAGAAATTGTTGACAAACCATCTTTTTTTACAGTGGATTTTCTTGAGTATTGTTTGTCTCCAGCAGGAATAATGATGGATGTAAAAAAGGTAAATGCTATTAAAGAGTGGCCAGAACCTACAACTGTTAAGGAAGTACAAAAGGTTTTAGGTTTTGCCAATTTTTATAGGCGTTTTATTCCTTGTTTTGCTGAAACTGTTGTACCTCTGACCCAATTGTTACACAAAGGACAAAAGTTTGTATGGTCAGAATGCACAGCACAGGCGTTCAAAACACTCAAAGAAAACTTCACCTCTGCACCACTATTAAAACACCCAGATCTAGATCTTCCATTTTTTGTAGAGGCTGATGCTTCACAGGTGGCGGTGGGAGCAGTTCTATCTCAAAGAGACATCCTGGATGGTCAGCTACATCCTGTAGCGTACTATTCTAAAAAATTGCTGCCTGCTGAGCAAAATTATACTGTGGCTGAGAGAGAGCTTTTGGCAATCAAATTGGCTTTTACTGAATGGAGACACCACTTGATGGGCACAAAATTCCCTGTCACTATATTTAGTGATCCTAAAAATGTACAGTTTTTTAGTTCTGTAAGAGCATTGACACCCAGACAGATGCGTTGGCTGAATTTTTTTAGTGCCTTTGATTTTGTTATTACATATCGACCAGGTGTACAGCAAATTCAGTCAGATGTCCCATCTAGGTAGGGGTACACAGCTGATTTGAAAAAAGAAGGAATTGGCCCCCCCATAATCCCTCCACAAAAAATTCTGGCTCCAATTGTACAACAAGATTTTTTAAAACAAATCAGGGAGGAACATTTAAACGTAACGACACAGGAGTGGTTAAAAAATCCTCACAATACTATACAAGATGGTTTATTGTACCATAATTCTTTGTTATATGTGCCAACTAAGAGTTTACAAGAAAAGATTTTAACCTGGCATCATGATTCACTTTTAGCAGGGCATCCAGGATCACAAAAAACCTTGGAAAATTGCAAAAAACATTTTTGGTGGTCTTCCATGATCGCAGACGTTAAAAGGTATGTCAATTCCTGTCCAATTTGTGCAAGAAATAAATCTATAGACAAAGCACCCATGGGATTATTACAACCATTGCCAACTCCTCCGAGTCCTTGGCATACAATCAGTTTGGACTTCATAGTTAATTTACCTAAGGCAAATATGTATACCACTATTTTGGTGGTAGTGGACTATTTGTCAAAAATGGCACATTTTATCCCTTTGGTGAAACTCCCTACTGCAGCACAGTTGACGGATGTTTTAATTAAAGAAATAGTGAGGTTACATGGTTTGCCAACCAAGATCCTTTCGGACAGGGGGAGCCAATTTACCTCAAAATTTTGGACCAATTTAGGAAAAAGTCTAAAGATGGATATAGCTCTTTCAACGGCCTTTCACCCTAAAACTGACGGCCAAACTGAAAGAGTTAATCAAACGTTATTGCAAACTCTACGCTGTTTGATGGCAGAATTCCCCACTGACTGGGATAAGGTGTTACCTGTTGCAGAATTTATTTATAATAACAATGTGCATTCTGCAATAAAATGTACTCCGTTTTATTTTTTACAAGGGTACTATCCACAAGCATTACCTATTTCTGTGATCCCCTCTTTAACACCAGGGGTCACGGAGCGACTTTCCACTCTACTGAATATACAAGCAAAAGCTATGAAACATTTAAACAAATACAAAGACTCTATGAAGAAGCAAGCAGATAAACATAGAATAGCTTCTCCACTATATCAGGTAGGAAATAGTATTTGGCTTTCTACAAAAAACTTAAAATTGTCAGGACCTAGAAAACTGATGCCAAGATACATAGGTCCATTTGTAATTGAAAAAATCATTAATCCAGTAACTGTTAAGTTGGACTTACCCCAAGAATATCCTGTACACCCTGCTTTTCATGTATCCCTATTAAAACCCTATAATCCGCAAACCAGACCAGAACCTCCACCCCTCCTGTTCATGTTGACGGACATCTAGAATATGAAGTTCAGAAGGTTTTGGATGCAAAGAGAATGCGGGGTAAATTGTACTATTTGATAGCCTGGAAAGGTTTTGACGCTACTGAAAATTCATGGGAACCAGCATCATATGTTCATGCTCCACGACATTTGAGACAATTTCATTTACGTTTCCCCCTCAAGCCTCGTCCGGTGGGGTGGCCTTTGAGGGGAGCGACTGTTACAGTCTGTTGTAACAATTATGCTCGAACTCATCTGGAGGAATCATCTTGTAAAGAATAACACAAGTAATGATTAGTTAATTGTTTTTTCCTGTATGTTTTGAAAGTTCATTGCCAATGCTTGTTGATGATATTTGCAACAGTCTCGTGTGATGAAACTCCATGCCAATGCTTGTTGATTATTTAGGCAGTCTCGTGTAGTGAAACTCCTCACATGTTCAAGTATTAAAGACATGAGGCTTTATTTCTGCTCGTGCTGCTGAAAACATGGCTCACGTTGTATTATTCCAGTTTGTGCATATTGGAAATGCACGTTCAAGAACATGTTTTATTTTTGGCAGTTGTAATCACGTTCCCTGATCACGTTCCCTGCAAGCGGACTGGCGTTAGCCCCAACACGTGAATCAATGGTTCCCCCACGTGTCAACCCCACCCTCCAGCCACTCTATTTAAACCCTAAGCATCCCTGCAAACGCGCTTACGCTCGTTTCTCTCCCCACACTTACCTGAAGGCAGAAAACCCTCCACGATCTTGCATCGGCTCTCGAGTTTCAGCGAAGCTTCCGGTCCGGTCTCCAAAGTCTTCCCTCGTTGGCACGAAAACCTCTCAAGCTTCTCTTCCGAATATCCGGAGTTACATGGACAGGATTCCTACAGGGAAAAGAAAGCAAACAGAGAAAGCATTCAGGAAACAGTGAGTAACCGGCTGGCTACTACAAAAAACAAACTGTAAGTTTCTTGAACATTGTTTTATCCCAGTTCAAAATAACAAAACCTTAGTCAACTCATTTCCAAAGATATACTTGGCCAAGTGTATAGGACTTTAGTGATTTAACAAGCATAGAACAATGCAAATATAAAAAAGACTTTGCTTATCTGAATTCAAGTGGGATCTTTTCTCAGGCGTAGCACGTCCGCCTCATCCAAGGCACTAAAGACACAAAAAGAAAAGGCAAAAGAGACATCATTGGATTAATAATTTGTTGGCGGTCTTTGGACTATTTAGTTGTGAGTATTTACAAGCAAAATTAATCATTGGTCAACAAACCCTTTGCACGATCAGGATAACCAAATAATTTCAGCTGATGTTTCATCCTTTATCATTGCAGATGTGTGTTCTACATTGTATTCAGGTGTAGATCAAACCTGAGCCAAACAAAGGTACAGATGTATGTAGATATGACACATAATTCTTGCAAATCTTATATTCTTTATTCTAATTTCGTGTTGTTCTTTGTTTAACATTAGAACTGTGATAAAAAGAAGACAGACAGGAGAACGTAGAAGCACGCTGAGATTGGAAGAGTCTTTTTGTTTGTTGTTTTGTCCCTATTCCCCCTTCCCTTAAGGATTTAACTTTGGCAAACTGTGTTAAATATTCAGTTGAGTCCAGGGGAAGTTCTTGGGGGAAGTCGAGAGCAATCCACACATCTCTCAAGTTGAACATCCTGCCTTTCAGGTGAGTGAAGGTTAACACTTGGTCAGTCTTCTTTTGAAGACCAGTTGGAATCTCAGTGTGGGCAGGAGAGATATCTTTGTGGGGACCAGGAAGAAATCTTAGGATTGAGAACTGTGGGGATGGGAAGTGTGTGTATCTGAAAATTAAATTGTAGAATGTAAAGGATATTGAGGTTTTAAATCTATGTTTACTTCCAAATCACTTCAAGCAATAAAGTGGTCTTTTTATCCCTATGTATGTTACTTTCCTAACCTAGTTTATGATAAATAGCATCCCTCTCTCTACTTTAATTGCATATGTGGCGTAAGTCACTATTCAATAAGTAGGAACCAACAACCACAGCAAATGTCTATAGATATATTTGGTCATTATTATTTTGTACCTTTCACTAACAAAGTAGATTTGTACCTTAAGAAAACATGAAAAAGTACAACCTTTAGAAAAAACAGATATAAAAAGTGTGTATCACACAGTCCTTGCCAAATCATTTAAGATATATCACAAACCATGAACTAGCCCTTGAAGGTAATTACATGTCCTTGGAGCTATAATAATGCCAGATTTTAGATTCAGGCTTTAACCCAGGCATGAGGGAGAAAGGCAGAAAGGAAAAAACTGAATAATAGAAAGAAAGGAAAACAGTGACAAACAGAAAAATAAAGGGATGATACAGAACTAGCAAGAGAGAGAGATGAAGGGCTTCCAGGGGTGACATGGCAGCCGGTTAGCAGTGGGTCATGGAGGCTCTTGAGTCGTAAGCTTTCTCTGCTAGAGTTTTGAGCTCTTAATAATGAAATATTCCACTCGAAAAGAGAAAAGAATGCTTACTTGGCTCTGAGGATGATAGATAGTGCGGTTCCTTTTTTGTGTTCTACCCGCTCCTCCAATTTTGATCACGGGAACGACGGCATTGGCTGCAGTCGTGGGACTACCCAGCTGGGAGTCTCATTGGGCTCGAGCAGCCCTCGAGCTTGGTAGAGGGACGAAGGTAGTAGCATGGATCACAGAATAGTGGCCGAGGTAGCACAAGCTGCTGGAAAAGAGCATGGAGAAACTGGAATGTTTCGGGTTTGGTGCCTGGCAAGGGGGGGAAGTCTCACAGACCATAGAAAATCAGAGAAATAGTGGAGAAAGAGGAGGAAACGTCCCCTCCACAAAGCACACAAAGAAGGTTCTGGGATAAGGGGGACATTTCTTTGGGTAGAGAAGGAGATATTTTGGCTTCTGATTTCAGGGGTAAGATGCTGGATAGTAATATACCCCAGGGCAGATATGCTCTCAGAAGCCTAGCAGCAGGGGGGTCCCCACTGGTTCAGGGTAATACTCAATGCAAATTAGTACAGGACAGCCCAGTAAAATCATCAAAGAAGCCCATAGAAACACAGTCAGTCCAGGCAGCTGATGAGGACTGGGCAAGCCCCAGGAGGGGGAAATCCAGGAAGACAAAGAAAAGTAGACCCTCTACTGCATAAGCCAAAAACTACCCCTTCATTGTGAACTTTTTTCAAAGTGCTGCCAAAAACTCTAATATTAAAAAACCCTGTTATTGCCTCTTCGATCAGCTTCTCTTGGCCCCTAGAGGGGAGGACATTCTAAGCCAAAGAGATTCCAAACTTTGTCGGATGATCCACGGCCTCCAGAGGTGGCCACTTCTCTCACCCAGGGGATGGAACAGGGAAGCTTGACTTCAGTCACCGTCGTGAATCCCCCATCCCTGCAGGCAGAGATCCTTTTAGGTTAACCTGAAATAAAACAAAACCCAGGAAAATCTTTGTCCACTTCCATATGTACAAAGTAAAGGAAGAAATCCTCATCAAGGCGCTAAATATGAAGTAGCTAAATGTGGATGGTATTAATTTTTCAAATAAGGTCTGATGTGTCCAGATCGCAGCAAATAAACAATGAGAGTTAGGCATAGTGCTTGACCCATTGAGGAAACTAGGTGCAACGGTGCAATTGAAATTTCTTGCTACATTGCGTGTGATGCATAATAACAAAATGCAGAATTTTTTGTGAGTGGAAGATGTGGAGGAATTTATGAAGACCAAATGAGATGCAGGGATAAGTTAGAGAAGGTCTGGGGCAGCTACAATTTTTTCTCCCTCCCCTGGCTTCTCTGTTTGCTCTTATTGGTTCTTTCTGCACTTTTCCTCTCCCTCTTTTTGGTTTCTCAAGATATATATATATATTTTTTTCCTTTCTACTGTAGGGTGTTTTGGGTGTTTTTTGGAGCACATTATGTGAAGCAGTAGTGGCACAACTAAGTAAGGTATTAGGTATTCTCATGAGTCCACGGGCCCCTATAGGCTTAGGCCATTGAGGAGGAATAGGAGGGTTCTCCAGGGTGGGGATTTCAAGGGGTCATGGGAGGGGTAGGAGTCCCGGGGTGGCGACCAGTGGGAGAAAATGGTTTTTTACACCCCTGTTGCAGCCAAATTTTGGTGTAAGGGATGAGTGATGGCCAGAGCTCTCAGATTGAGATTATATCATGGAACGTGAATGGATTAAGAGCCAAATTCAGGAGAAGAAAGATTTTACAATATTTGAAAGATGCCACTGCTCAGATTATAATTTTGCAGGAAACTCATTTGAATAACCTGGAAATTAGAGATATTTTTAAGTCTACAGGTTGAGCTCTAGAGGTTATTAACACCAGTCAACAGTAAACTACAAAAGGGGTGACAATCCTGTCAAAAAGAACCTGCATATGACTATAGAGGAAAGTAGAGTAGACAGGGTTGGCAGATGGGTCATTGTTAAATAAAGGTGCTATCATCAGAAATATACAGTGGTCGAGGACTATGGTCCAAATATAGATGACCCTAGTCCATTTAGTGGGCTGCTGACAAAGCTGGTAAATTTCCCAGACCCAGTTATTTTAGCAGGTGATTTCAACATGGTGTTGAACATGGGGTTGGACCGCTCATTCAACAGCAGAGCAGTATCAAATAGTAGGATGCAGTCCTTAAAAAAAACTTCCATTAAACAGCTAGGTTGCGATGACATAGGGAGAGAAAAAATGGGAGCTAAGAAGGGCTTCACATTTAACAACAAAAAGTATGTTTAAATATCAATCAACAATTTTTTTTTTGATGGATCAAGAGATGAAGGATCAGGAGCAAGACATTAAGCATTTAGGAGCGCATTTGTGAGATCACTCTGCAGTAACCTTAGTATTAGTTGTTCCTACGAGGTTAACACAGAGGAGATGGACCGCCCCCTATCATTAGATGAGTCAACAATTGTATGGGATGAGTACAAAGCCTTTCTGAGGCGGAAAATAACTTCTATTCAATCATTTTAAAGTAAGACGTATAGAACTGAAGTAAGGGAAATTGAGCGCAATATTCAGAGGTTGGAACAGCAGTTAGTAGCGACAGGACCCGCAGAAAAGCTGGGGTCTCCACAAATCTCTCTCTAAACTCTTAGGATGGATCTTACAGGGGTGGTTGAAGAGGGATTGCAGAAAAGATGGCAAGTGAGCAAACTCGCCCATTTTGAATATGGAGAAGGGTGTGGAAAACTCTTGGCTTGGAAGACTAAGAACAATCTGGCGAGAAGCTTTATAAAGGAAGTCAGGTGTGAGACGTGAGGTAACTCTCTTATGACTAGGGATGTAATAGAAGAGGCATTTCACAACTACTTTGAGAAGGTATACCAGGCAGAATTGGTATTCGGAGAGGAAGATGTGAAATTATGGTTGGGTCATGAAGTCCCCCGCAGAGTCAGCAAAAAGAATGGTAATAATAGCAACAGCACAATTACAGTGAGTGAGATCAGGAAGGCAATAAAGGCAGGAAAATCTGATAAGGCAGCAGGTCCAAATGGACTACCCGCTGTGATATATAAAATATGGGGCGAGGTTCTCATGCCAGTAATGGAGAAGCTGTTCTTGGATATTTTAGAGAAAGGAAATGCCAGCATCTTGAAACGAGGCCATAGTGACGCTGATTCTTAAACCAGAAAAACCAGCAAATGTTTGCGATTCCTATTGGCCCGTCTTGCTATTAAATTGCGCCTATAAAATCATCGCAAAAATATTAGCAGACAGGTTAAATGGGGTGCTGGGAGATCTCTTACATGTGGATCAGAAAGGCTTTGTCAGGGGAAGGGGATGCATGTCCTAACTTATAATCTAATTGGAGCAATGGATATAGCTACTGTTCATAAAGTTCCTCTGGTGATTATTACCTTGGACGCTACAAAGGCCTTTGATAGGGTGAACTGGCCCTATCTTAAGAAAATATTAGGATTATCTAATTTGGGCAAAACTTTCTGCTGGACTATTGAAATCATATACCAAAAACCAATAGCCAGGGTGCTGGTGAATGGAAATCTTTCTATGCCATTTAAAATCTCAAGGGGAACTAGACAGGGGTGCCCTTTACCCCCTCTTCTTTTAAACTTATATATTGAACCCTTAGATGTGAAAATGAAGAAAAAAGATTGAACACACCCCTTTAGGTATAGGGGCTGGGAGACAAAGGTAGCCCTGTATGCGGACGATTTAATGATCTACACTTCCAATTTACACACCTCGGTTCCATTAATATATGATCTGACCTTTCAATTTGGGCGCATTTCGGGCTATGAAGAGAAGGAATAAAAAACCAAGATAATGGCCTGGAATGTAAAACTACAGGAAGAGTGCATTAAAAGGAAGATGAGATATCTAGGCATTAGGATCACACAAAGCGTCAAAAAAATTCCTGGAGTCAATTTCCATAAGGTCAGCAAGGATGTCTGTAAGTTACTATTAAGCTGGTCACATCTCCGTTGAAAATTATCAGAAGAGAGAACCTGGTAACAATGTCGATCCTCCCCAAACTTACTTTTCTATTCCAGAAAATCCCCTTGGTTTTTAAAGACAAGTGGCTCCAGAAGATGCAGGTCAAGAAAAGCAGTTTTATCTGAGCCTCAAAAGGCATACGGATTGCATGGAAAAAGCTTTGAAGGAAGAAGGATAAGTCGCGCCTGTGCCTACCGGATCTAACCTATTATGCCTGGGTTTTCCTGCTAAGAAATGGGAAGATGCTCCTGAATGAACATGATGGATCGGACATTGGTAAAATTTTTAGGGTGATGTTATCAGACATGAGGGTGGGCGAGAAAAATTTTATCTACAAATTTGGAGATGCTGGATATTTCAAAAAGATGCATCTCAAGACTCTACAATGCTTAGCAGTTATGTGGTACAAGATCAGAAAGGAGACAAATCTCAGTTTTTATAGTGGGCTGGCACCAATATGGGATGCTCCTGGTTCTCCAGAGTGGGCTAGGGATATCCAGTCTATTCCTCTGAGGGAGGCAGGAGTGATGAGGTGGGAACAGCTAGTTGAGGAAGGCAGATAACCAACAAGGTTCAAATATCTCCAAATAAAAAGTTGGTATCAATCTCTGGGGGGGACATTGGCCCCTAAAATAAACTGGAGTTGATGTTGGTTGGCAAAGTCCCAAGAAAAAAGGAGGTGGCTAACTGATATTGGCTCTTGGTGGAACTATCGGACGGCGATTTTAGATCACCAGTGGACCTGTGGAGGAAGAGCTTGCTGGATACACAGTTAGAAGATTTATGACAAGTATCTTGTAATAGTCTGTACTCCACGGTGCACGCCACAAATTTAAGGAAAAACCACATCTTTTGTCTCCACAGTGACTATTGGACACCCCTAAGGCTATCCAAATTGGGGAAGGGTGTCACGCTGAGATTCCCAAAATGCAGTCAAGAAAAGGTGGATGATATACACACGTTCCTGGAGTGTCCTGAGATCCAATGCATTTGGGCAAATGTGAGTAGCTGTATGCTTATGATACTCAGTGTGGCACTTCAGGTAAGCACAGACTTTGTTTTTTTTGGGGTCCTGGTACAATATGAGTCTCTATCAACAAATGCATAAAGCTGTTTTTTAATTGATGCTTCTTGCTCATAGCGACTTGTAGAAATTGGATAAACAATATACCACCGACTGGGGCAGACTGGATTAACTCTGTAAAATATACAATAAGGCTAGAAATGGCATCCAAAACCAAAAGGAATAATTTTTGGTCTTCATGTGAAAATTGGCTAGAAGCCTTGTTGGTCAGAGTAAACCGTGGAAGGAGAAGTTCTGTGTAAAGCGTACCATCCTCAGCTCTAAACAAAGACCTCAGGCAAGTGCTGATCAAGGGAGGACCCAGAGTTTGTTCTTCTTTGTTTTTTCAAAGCAAATGAGGACATAAAAAAGAGAGAAATAAAAGTCAAATAATCTTATAATGCTGAAAATTAGGTATCCAGGTATCCAGCAGCGGCCCCCTAAAAAAACCTTTTGGCCCCTGCAATTATATTTTTATAAGATACGCATTGTCACTATGAATTAAGTTTGTAGTGCAAGTGTGGACTATTTTCTAACATTATGCCTCAACCTTTGTGATAAATTCATTTTTAGAATAAAGACAATTCAAAATAGAACACTCTAGCCTGTTCTCATTAAACATCAAGTTAATCCAATCCAGAAATGAGTTTATCAATGCTTAAAAGCAAAGATATTTATTTAATTCTGTTTTTATAATATTTTCTCACCAAATCCGTTATATATTGGAAGAAAAATCAATTTGAATTCTACTCTGCTTGGTCCCAAGTAGTAAGTGATCAGTGACAGTAGCTGTTTGTCCCACTTCCCTTACCAAGCACTTGATAGTGCATAGGTGTGAGTCCTTCATGAGAATAAATGTCAGCTTCAATTTAAAATATATAAGTCAATGTACAGCACAAGATTTGTGTTGCAACATCCACAAAATAACAATGCATGATGTTGGAAGCCAGATTGTATCAACTACATTCCAGATTTATTTGCTTTTTGATACCTGATTTCTGACTCATGCTGAGGTTGTAAGCCTCTGAGGAAGTTCAAATTCCACTTTACTTGGTGGTGTCCCCAAGAACATATGAGGAAATGTACCCCACCATAGGTTAGATTGACAGAAAATAAAATAGCATATTCAATTTAATAAGCCTTTCCTAAGACATGGTATAAGTTAAAAATCATGAAGTTTTCTTTAAAACATTAACTTGATACAGAAAGCAAAGAATAGTTAGTCTCAAATCAGTCAGAATGCACAATAAATCATGTACAGGAAATTAGGTTGAGGCTCAGTAAATTGCAGCAGGAGGTTTTCTGTTATGTCAGACCTCAGAGAGAACATTAGAGATTATTCAAAGTCCAAAGCATGAGTCAGACCATCAAGGGTCTTCTCTCTAGGGCCCAGATTCAGAACACTGTCATGGAATGCAGTACAGCTTCCCAAAGAGGCTGCACTGCATTGAGTGACAAGGAGAGTGCAGGAGAGCTCCATATTCATAGAGATATGGCACTCTCCTCCCATCCCATTAGCACTGATTTCAGCTGCTGTGTGCCAGGCACACACCATAGCGCCATAGTGCTAGGGTGCTTGTTTTGTACATAAAGGGTGCCCTTTCCTGTACAAAATAAATACTATGCCTAGACAAATGTCAAAGCTTTTCCTACTTTGTATTTGTGCTGCACAGTGCAGCACGCCTACCAAGTCAGAAAATAAAGGAAATTGAAAACGTTTCTACTTTTAATGCGTGCTTTACAGCGACATACATTTTTGGTGCTAAACCCTGTCTACTAATGTTGGTAGATAGGCTTTAGCGTAAAAAAGCACGGGTGGTTGCATGGGAATGCCCATGTACCATCCAAGTAATGCAAACCAGCGCTTTGCGCTGATTTGTGTTACTTTTCCATACAGACAAATGTTAATGCCAATTAACGTTGGTTTGTTAATCCCCAAAAAGGTTTAGCATCGGGTTAGCGTTAAAAAGGTAACACTAAACCTTTACGAATCTGGATCAAAGAATCAAGGGATTGACTCTGGATCACCGCTAAAATTAACACTCTTTTATAGAAAAATACACTGCGAAAATCCATAGTCAGCATGAGGTGAGTAAAATGTTAAATAAGCTCAGTGGATCACAATGCAGAATATAATGCAACATTACCTAACACCATTCTAAACACCAGCCTCTAATGAATAGTAATATGTTGACTTTTGACCTAATGTCATTGGATTTGACAGTGAAACTCTAGTTACACACAAAACAATGACAGATGTATGAAATGAATAGACCATCTGTGCAGGCAGGAAGGTCCTAGAACAATTACATTTTGTTGGAAACTTCGAGTTCACCAAAAACAACACATCGTTTTAGAATTATGTCATTTTTGCACATTTTGTTCTATGTAGCGAGATAAATGAAAACACATTCATGCTTTGAAATTCAAGATAAAGTCAGACCCAGTGTAGGCCTTGTTTAAGCTATGCTAGAAAAACATGATTCTATAAAGTGCAAGTATTTGTTTTTAGTGACATACCATAACATGTGTAGTTGTAAAGGGCACGTTCACCAGTGGACATCGTGGCAATGAATAACAGTTGTTTTTGTTACCCAACGGCACTCATTTTATCAACCTCAGAAGTATGAAAGGCTGAGTGGACCCAGCAGGATTTGAACCTGTGATCATGAGATCAACACAGTCCCCTACAATGTAATCATTAGTCCACAAAGCCACTAGACCCGGGTTTAGTGCAAAAGAATCATGACACTAAGCAAACATAAATTATTAATCAGAAATAGCTCTTACAGCAGTGGAGTCACACTGGAAATGAGATAAAAGTCTCAACTTTTTTGTGTCATTTTTAAATAGGCCCTGGAAATTTAATAGGTGTGGGTTTAATGTGACAACATGTGCAAACACCGGGATACAGAAATTATGTTTTCATGCGACAGCACGTTAAAGTCAGACTTTTTCAGACTTCTGGCTTTGTCAATGCTTGGTTGTGGCGGTGGGGCCTGAGATGTGAAATTGGCAATGGTGGTATTGGAGGTATTAATGTAGTGCTTGGGCTGGAAAGATTTGTGGCTGATGTATTGGTGGTGGTATTGTCATTGTTGTGGTGGTATTAGTGATATTAATGGTGGTGTACTATTGGTGGTGGTGAGAGTACAGATGTCATTGGTTATGACAGTAATTATATAGGTGGTATTGGTGGTAGTGTTATTGGCATTGGTAGAGCTATTGTTACTGGTGGTTGTTCTGGCAGTATAGAAGTAGTGGTTGTGGTGCTGTTATTGAGGTGAAGGATTTTATGATAATGGTATTGGTATTGTTGTGGTGGTATTGTTGGTATCAGAAGAGGGATGCAGCATTGGTCGTAGTAATGTTACTACTGGTGGTGGTATTGGTAGCATTTGTAGTGAAGGTGTGCCATTGGCGTGGTGATGGTGGTATTGTTGGTACTGCATTCTGGTGTTGGTGATACTAGTGGTGGTACTGGTACTGGTGGTAGTAGTGATGGTATAGATGGTAGTGTTTTTATCAGTGGTGGTGTTTGAGTGTGATGTTGGTATTGGTGGCCTTGTGAATAGGATGAAAATGTATTGGTGGTCATGATATTGCTGGTGAAAGTTTTGTTGGTATGGTATTGGTGACAGATGTTTTGGTGTTGTGTGGTACTGGTGGAGATGGTGTTGGCAATATTGGTGATATTGGTAGTTGTGCTGGTGTTACTGATGGTGGTAGAATGTGTGTTTTTGTGAAGATATTTACCACATTAAGGAACTTCGGTGAAGAACGGGAAAGTGGATAGAAAGATTAGTTACACTCTTCAATGTTCATTTCTGGAACCTGCTGCTTAACAAGTGTTTCCCAGTGAAGGATAGATGGCAAGGGACAGTGAGCAGGCTTGAGTTATAATTATTCATTCTAGAAACATTTGGCAGTTCAATCCTCTTACAATGTTTTCATCTCACAGACATACCATTCTTCTACAGTGCCCTGGTTCCACTTCTACAAGGATGCTTGTTAACCCCTGTGTTATTAAAACTTTACACTGCTGACTTGACCAGCACACTGTTAAAGGCAGAATCCATCCTGATGAGAATTGACACACATAGAGTCCCCATGATTCAATAGGCCGATGACCTGCTCATTCTTGACCAAAATATAATCGGCAATCGGCATGCAACACTCTCTTGCTGTATTAAGTAAACACCAAACTGGTCATCAACACCGACAAAACAAAGGTAATGTTCTCTGAAAGATACAAAAACAGATCAAAACTTCGCTGGAGGCTAGGGGACTTAACCATAGCACAAACAACATCCTACAACTATCCAGGTGTATGGTTCTCCAACACTGGAAAGCCCTATTTACATTTAAATCATATTACAAGAAATTCAAAGGAGTGGTATTCGCCCTATCCTAACTAAGGGCCTGATTATGATGGTGATCGGACTTCTGTCCGACCGCCATCCTATCAGAGATGGGACCGCCCAACAGGCTGTCGGCAGTCACACCATAGGCATTACGATGCGCCCTCCATCACTGCATATGCAATGCCTATATTTTGTATTTCTGTGGGTGCTGAGGGCTGCAGCACATGCTGCAGTACCAAAATGGGACACTACATGGTGCAGGGATATGTAGGGGGCTATGGTGCCCCCCCAAAACCCACAGCTGTGGACCAAGGGGCAAGGGGGGCCCACTACGGGCCCCCAATGTTCCTTTCTTCCAGCCTTTACCGCCGTGAAACGGTCGACAGAGAGGGACATCATAATCCCTACAGCAGTGCCTGGCAGGCACCGCCACCATTGTAGGGATTGGATTTCCCTCCGATGGTCCGGCGGGCTCTTTGAGCCCATCGGATCCGTGGTGGGCAGTCTCTCCTACTGCCATACAGCTGCCCGCCATCCTAATGTGGGATCATTTGGGTAGGATCTATTTACCCTTGAATATGTTTGATACCGCATACATCGTTTTATGCGATTTACAACACGTGGAACCACACATGGTTCGTTGACTTTACAATTTGAATTTTAAAGACCTAATGTAGAGGCCAGTGAATTTCTAGTAGACTGGACCTCGTTTGAGTATATTAATCTGCGAAACTAAAACTAGTTTGCTTATGCATTTGTAGTTGAATTCGTGTCCTGATGGCGGTGTCTACTTATGTAGTGATACACGCAAAGTCTCAAGCTTGAAGCCAGGTGAGCCACCACGTGGGTTATTATTAACCTATATTGGTGTTAAATGTTTATTGTATGATCAGGTTTTGATTATTTTTCAATTTGGTTTACATTTGTAGTAATCTACAACAAGTTCCGCCAATTGAAGCGAAAAAGACAGAAAATAAAGAAAGAATTTCTCAATTAGACTCAGATGAATCTTTTTTCAACCAAGACTCTCTACGATTCTGGTAATAATTTTCCTAAGGGCTAAAATGGTTAAAATTATCTTTGCCTTCGATATATTCTCATTATTTTTTATATATGTCACCAGGCAGTTTCCTTTGATTCATTACGAGTGGCAACTGCGCAATTTGTGTGAACATCTGTTCCATCACCTACTATCTAGGTGAGTGTATGGAGATACCCTCGCTCTCCTCATCAAAAAAACCTTTAACACAGCATAGAGATCTATTACTTATACATATTTATTTTGTTTAGGCTGTTATACACCTCCAGTGTCCTGAAGAAGACCCGATATGACTGTTTACAACGAATGGTTGATGTAGGGTCGAAACGTTGACGGTTCCACAGTCCCTTACCAATTGGAATTCCTTGTTATATAAAAAAAGATAGGACATGTGCCTTACAAGGTTTATTATATACCCATAAGGAAGTTGAGGACTTTTTACAACAGTTTTTGTATATTTCGATTTTATTTAAGAAATACGTGCTTATATTGTAAATATTTACACTTTCACTATTGCACTGAGTCACTTTATTCACTTTGTCACTGCGTCGTTTTTCTAAAATACTGTATATACAGCCTTTTCATTCTTCGTGTAGGATTTTTGTTTATTTGCATATATTCAAATGAGTTGTTACCTAATTGAATAGACCAAGAATAAATTGTTGTCTCCTAAATTGTAATTCATTGTTTAATACTGATTATTTGATTATTTGATTGGTTTATTAATGCTGTGCTTTTTGATGTGTTTTTGATTTGTGTTGTTGGATTGATTACGATTGAAATTAACTGTTTCCCTAGGGAACCATTGTTTACATTATATTGACGATGCCCGGGTTCCTTGGGTTATAGGGTTACCCCTGTTTGTTTAATCCTTGTCCTGTGCAAGAGCTGGCTTGCGAGGGTTTCTTGCAAATTATCTTTCTCTTTCTCATTTTCAAAATATTGTTTCTAGTAAAATATGTCAGATACTCTTTCCTATACGGAAGAGTATATAGCGAAATTGATAGCTGAGCAAGGTGAAGCAAATGCCTTTGGAGTAGAGTCATCTGTTATTAATACGACTCTAAATGACAAATTGGTAAGATTGGAACGTTTAGAAAAGAAATTAGTAAGAACACGATTACATGGACATTTTCTAACCAAGTATTTGCAAGCTAATATTATCCCGAAAGGTCTCCAAATCAGAAACGAACCCGCCATTTTCATCGACATCCCTAAATTTAGAGAAGGTTTTAGCTTTATTTCAAATAATTGCTCCAGGTACTGGATGGTACTTGGAGTTGAAACTGCGTTGGAATATTCTAAAAAACTAATACAAGAAATCAATGATCTTAAAAGGGAAATAGCGGGTGACAATACTTTGACAAACGCCAAAGAAGCGTTGGAAAAAGCAGAGAAGACACTTGCTGAATTTCATACATTTACACTACACAAAAAGGCTGACAAACTGCAGAAGGATATACAGAATTACGATAAGAGGTTAACATATCCATATATCTCAGACGACTACTACCAACAGGATAGTCAAGGTTTTTATACCAACCGTAGCAGACAGGGACCATGAAGGTTTACTACTCTGTCCAATTCCTCTTTCGGGAGCAATTCTGAGGGAGAAACTGAACAAGCATCGACAAGTACAGCACAAAGATCGCAAGGCCCTCAACAACAGTCTTTTTTAGGGGAGGGAACATGGAGCTCCAACAGAGGAAGGGGTTTTTCCAGACAAAGAGGATGGAATCGGGGGAGGGGAGGGAATCAACAAATGTATACTCACAGGGTAAATCAGAACCCCCCACCTCAAAGAGGCAACCAACAAGTGAGATTCTTCGATCAGGTGAATCATGGGGAAATCTCAACGAGACGCCAGACATATCGGTGGTAACCTCGACCCCCTTAATTGCAATTTCTGATACTTCACCGTCCTTACGCATTATTGCAACTTTGCCAGTTACCCATACCTCTCCTCGAGTTGAAGACACCAATGTCGCTATAGTTTCTAACAATGTACACAAGGAACCTCTGGTTCTGAATGATAGTGACCCTATTATCAATCTCTCCAACTATAATCTGTCGCAGGAGGAAAATAATATTCTTTCCAAGGGGTTGTCTTTTGTGCCCACTCACAGAACGGATCCATTTATGGTCAAATTAGAACTTATGCAGTTTTTCAGAAAGATCAGACTAAAATATTTCTTTGCGCAAAGAGAACCGTGTCTTCGGCCGATTGCCGCAACACCTTTCAAACCCGACTCTGTCTTTACACCTCCAACACAGACTATGAGCCAAAAAATTCTAGCCTTTGAACAAATTGTAATACAAGAAGTGTTGTCCATATTGGATAAACCCAGATTTGTTCCTTACAACATCTCATTAAGAGAAAAATCGGCCCTTATGTCTCTCAAGAATAATGAGCAGATAATTATTAAAGCTGCCGATAAAGGTGGCTCTATTGTAATACAAAATCGGATGGATTACATCAATGAGATCCAGAGACAACTCAATGATCAGGGCAGTTACCAACCTATCACAAAGGATCCAACATCTGAGATAAAGATTTTGATAGACTCCCTGGTAACACACGGCCTTGAATTGGGATTCCTGAGTATCCCAGAGTCAAAATTCCTTTTGAAAACCAATCCGATAATTCCCACAATCTACACCTTGCCTAAGGTCCATAAGAACCCTGAGAAGCCACCCGGACGTCCAATTGTATCGGGCTGTGGTTCTGTATTAGAGCCTCTTAATCAATATATTGATTATCTTTTACAGCCATTTGTGAGTGAAACTAAATCTTTTGTTCGGGACTCTACACAGATGATTCAGTTTATAGAGGATTATCCTTTTGACAAAGAGAGACAACTGTTAGTAACCTTAGATGTGTCCTCTCTGTACACAAGCATTCCCCAGCTTGAAGCACTTACTGTGGTGCAAGAGGTACTTAATACAAGACCGACTCCCCATAGAGTCCCCACGGAATTCTTAATAGCTATGTTGGACATTGCAATGACAAAAAACTATTTTGTTTTTCAAAATCAATATTTTTTCCAGTGCAAGGGCGTTGCTATGGGTGCGAGCTATGCGCCGTCCCTGGCAAATCTCTACATGGACAATTTTGAGTGGGAGTATCTGTATGATGAAAATAATCCGTATAAAGACAGCATCGATATGTGGAAAAGATATATCGATTACGTCTTTATGATTTGGACCGGTACAACTGCGATTTTGACGTCATTCTTTGAATGGCTAAATGAAAGATCCAACGATATAAAATTCACAATGAGTGAGAACAATGAGGCCATAAGTTTTTTGGACCTTAATGTGAAAACTATGGATGGGGTACTGTATACTGGGCTCCATAGAAAACCCATTGAAAGAAATGCTCTACTCAGGTACAACTCTAATCACCCTCGCAGTCTCCGTGATAATTTGCCCTACGGGCAGTTTCTCAGACTGCGGCGTAATTGTACTCAGAGAACAGACTATTTTGCTGAAGCAACAGTTCTAACACAAAGACTAAGGAGTAGAGGCTATCCTAGTACTCTTTTGAAACGCGCCAAAAAGAGAGCGTGGTATTGTCCATGAGAGACTTTACTAGAGACGAAAACAAGTGATAAAGTGAATGACAGAATGGTGTGTGTCACCACCTTTAATCCAGACAGCCAAGCAATCAAGAAAACGATAGTTAAATACTGGAACTTGGTAGCTACAGAAATTGGGACTGCAGATCTACCATTGTTTGCGTTTAAACGTGGCAAGAGTATCAAAGATGCTGTAGTCAATGCCTACCTTCAGAGTCCCCCAGCACCAGACTTACGTTCCCAATTATCACTACCACCGATCTTGGGTCATAAAAAATGTGGCAACTGTAAAGCCTGTGTGTCCACGATAGAAGGCCCCTTGTTTGTTTTTGGTACAAAGAGTTATACTCGACCTGCGTTCACTAACTGCAACAGTAACAACGTAATTTATGCAATATATTGCCCATGCGATAAAATCTATGTAGGGCAGACTACACAAAAAATAAAGTGCAGAATTTTACAGCACATGAGCAGGATCAAATGCAAAACACATGGGGCACCTTTGGTGGATCATTTTCTTACATCCAATCATTCACCAGATAGTTTGAGATGGACAGTAGTTGAGAAGGTGCGGCTGCATCCGAGAGGCGGCAACATACATTCCATTCTCAACTATAAGGAGTGTAGATGGATCCACTTTTTGGACTCTGTAAAGACAGGGCTAAACGAAAATGAAGAAACCAACAAACAACTAGGCATATTATGCTTTGGATAAGCAAAGATATGTTTAAAAAAATTTTTGGCCTAATATGTTTGTTTATCCTTTATACTCATGTATGTTCGCTTGTCCTGCTCACTAATAATTAACCATTGTTAAATGATGATCTATGTGTTGATGAACTGGTTTCTGTGAATTATCGGGGTGTTACACTGTGCCTTAATGATTATATAACTGTTAATATCTCCTGAGTTATGATCTTTATAAGGTACTTTTCCTCCTTTTTTGTGACCATATAATTGTTGTTGGTTCCGCATGTTAAAAAGTTGTGCTAAATGTGAAAAATACCTTTTAAACATTTAATTTGAAATGATTCATTTTAATAGGGTTGCTATTTAATGTGAAAAAACATGCAGCTTTTGCGGAAATGTTATATATCTAGATGAATGACATATTCTGCATTGAATTAGAGAGCATCGACCATATGGCACTGTTTTGGCTTCGTATGCGTAAGAAGAACAGGCAGGCTCCGAAAGAGCCGTCTTCTAGTTCTGTGGACGCTGCAGCGAGTTAGTCCTGTTTCTATGTTCTCTGACAGCAGCAATATAGCTGCTGCACGCGCGTCTTTCTGGCTCGTTGTCTCAAGCGAACGGACTTCCTTTTGAAGTGAGAGAAATAATTTGAGTACATCAGGTATGAGGCGCATTCACCGTTTTGCTCTTTAATCGGAAAGCATTTTGCTCGGGGGCTGTAATTTCTTGAGTATGCCGTTAGCCCAAATGCCGCTAGGCGCATTCACCGTTTGCTCTTTAATCGGACAGCATCTTGCTCAGGGGCCTTAATTTCTCGAGTATGCCGTTAGCCCAAATGCCGCTACGCGTATTCACCGTTTACTCTTTAATCGGAAAGCATTTTGCTTAGGGGCTTTAATTTCTCGAGTATACCGTCAGCCTAAATGCCGCCAAATAGACTGCCATGAGTATTTTGTATGCATTAGATAAACATGGGGTGTCCGTGGAACTTTAATTATACATTGCATACTGTGTATTATGATTTGGTTGCAATTAAATCCTTGCAATACCAGCTTACATCATTTGGGTAGGATCTATTTACCCTTGAATATGTTTGATACCGCATACATCGTTTTATGCGATTTACAACACGTGGAACCACACATGGTTCGTTGACTTTACAATTTGAATTTTAAAGACCTAATGTAGAGGCCAGTGAATTTCTAGTAGACTGGACCTCGTTTGAGTATATTAATCTGCGAAACTAAAACTAGTTTGCTTATGCATTTGTAGTTGAATTCGTGTCCTGATGGCGGTGTCTACTTATGTAGTGATACACGCAAAGTCTCAAGCTTGAAGCCAGGTGAGCCACCACGTGGGTTATTATTAACCTATATTGGTGTTAAATGTTTATTGTATGATCAGGTTTTGATTATTTTTCAATTTGGTTTACATTTGTAGTAATCTACAACAAGTTCCGCCAATTGAAGCGAAAAAGACAGAAAATAAAGAAAGAATTTCTCAATTAGACTCAGATGAATCTTTTTTCAACCAAGACTCTCTATGATTCTGGTAATAATTTTCCTAAGGGCTAAAATGGTTAAAATTATCTTTGCCTTTGATATATTCTCATTATTTTTTATATATGTCACCAGGCAGTTTCCTTTGATTCATTACGAGTGGCAACTGCGCAATTTGTGTGAACATCTGTTCCATCACCTACTATCTAGGTGAGTGTATGGAGATACCCTCGCTCTCCTCATCAAAAAAACCTTTAACACAGCATAGAGATCTATTACTTATACATATTTATTTTGTTTAGGCTGTTATACACCTCCAGTGTCCTGATGAAGACCCGATATGACTGTTTACAACGAATGGTTGATGTAGGGTCGAAACGTTGACGGTTCCACAGTCCCTTACCAATTGGAATTCCTTGTTATATAAAAAAATAAAAAAAGATAGGACATGTGCCTTACAAGGTTTATTATATACCCATAAGGAAGTTGAGGACTTTTTACAACAGTTTTTGTATATTTCGATTTTATTTAAGAAATACGTGCCTATATTGTAAATATTTACACTTTCACTATTGCACTGAGTCACTTTATTCACTTTGTCACTGCGTCGTTTTTCTAAAATACTGTATATACAGCCTTTTCATTCTTCGTGTAGGATTTTTGTTTATTTGCATATATTCAAATGAGTTGTTACCTAATTGAATAGACCAAGAATAAATTGTTGTCTCCTAAATTGTAATTCATTGTTTAATACTGATTATTTGATTATTTGATTGGTTTATTAATGCTGTGTTTTTTGATGTGTTTTTTATTTGTGTTGTTGGATTGATTACGATTGAAATTAACTGTTTCCCTAGGGAACCATTGTTTACATTATATTGACGATGCCCAGGTTCCTTGGGTTATAGGGTTACCCCTGTTTGTTTAATCCTTTTCCTAATGTGGGAGGTGGGAATCTTCATTCCGATGGCGGTGGGACCGCCACTGACAGGCTGTTGTTGGCGGTCCCACCGTCATCTTAATCAGGCCCAAAATTCCATACTGTCCTCTTTATCAGCTGAGGGTATCACTCGAGTCACAAGAGCGAAGTTAATGTCAACCTTTTTGTATGGGCATCAAACCTACTCTGAGAAATGTTCTTCTGTACTGGACATATTACAATGCATCTCTTAGAGAAGACTTTATCATCTACCAAAATACACTCGACGCTCGTTCCTACTATGGAATTTCGCCTGACTGGACAGTATTTTGAATGCAAGGCATCCTTTAGCAAAGTCTATTTCTCTACTCAGCAATTTATCCTAATACTTTAAAGAAAGCATTGCAGGAGATTTACTCAAAAATTGGGCAACCCGTGGTCTCAGTACTTAGGAGAGGCAGTGAAAGATTCAACTGTTAGTATGGACACACTAGCCTCCAAGTCACTGTCCTATCCTGAAGAAACAGTCCTTGGCTTTTCAAGAAAAGCTGAGTTCAACACGGTCAAATCTAGCAGCTCCACTCACAAAGTCTTACGAAGGACCCAAGATGCAACTCCTCTTGAGTGCTGCACTTAGCAAGGAGACCAGGCTTGAAATCTTACGAGCAAGACTCTTGTTCCTTCCCATCAAAGAACTCCGTTCGGCTGGACTGCGGCTCCTGGAATTGGCCCTTGCTGATTTTGCAACTATAAGAGAGAGTCCAAGCTTCATCTCTTTTGTTGTTATGCTGAATTCTCACCTGCACGACGCACTTTACTGTCTGTGGTCGTTGTTTTTAAAGCATGGGTGCCTTGGATTTGTGCTTGACAACCAGAACCCTACTGAATTTGGCTTGTTTTGGGCAGTATATTGATTTGATATTTTCCACCATTAAACTGCGAGCAATATTGGCAAAGGTTCCTTGAGCATGGAAGCATCAGTCCACTCTATAAATAAACTACTTATATAAAAGTTGTTCCATTTTTAGCGACTGTTTTGTCTACTTCATTTTAACGCTTATACAGACATATCTTACTTGGAACGCCTTGTAAACTGACTTTTATATCTTCTGTTTTAAAGTTTAGGTTTATTAGATGAAAAGTAGAGATACAACAATTAGTAAATGCATAAGTGGATGCACAAAGTCTTGCACCTTACATAGTACATGGTAAACGCCATTTTCTAATAACTTTTGAGGTGATGAAAGTTGTTTAAAGCTGACGTGTGGGGCCTCCACAGGTGATTTAATTTTCTCTGCTGTACAGTGGCTTGCTTGCAGTTACTTTGTGATTGAGGTGACCAATTCACTTTTATACCAGAGATAATTATTTGCAGGATTTACAGCCACCTTTTTGATTAATTGGGAAACATTTCAAATATAATATATTATAACACACAGTCATCTGAAAATATACTTAATAGCTTCAGGACCACATACGCACTTTACTACGGATTGCATGAAATCATTTAGATATTTGTCTTGTATGGAACTCAATATTTCATAAAGTACAACACAGTCACGAAACATTCTACAATCCCACATTAGCCTGACACCTTGTGGTCACAGAGAGCACAACACTGGTTAACAGAGACGTTACCCCCAGGTCCGTACGTCCTCGACACCTTCATCAGAAGTGAGATTTACTATCGCACCGACAGAAAAAAAGAACGAAGGAATGCTGGACCTACCCTCCCCCTCCCACTGGGAGTACATAAGGCGTACTGGTCCCAGCATTCCTCCTGTTCTTTTTTTCTGTCTTGCTGACAGTGATGTGGACGTGGCAGGAGCGGGGGCACTCCTGCCTTTTGCTGTTTACTTACGCGGAGGCTGCTGGTCGGTCCTTTGTCTGAGGCCTCTCCCTCCCTGCCGGGCTTGGGGGGAGTGGCGCGGGCTTCTCCTTCATTGTTTCTGCCGCACGGCAGTGGTAATACGGCGTTGGCTTTTTCTCTGGCCCGATAGACGCCCCTCCTGGCCTGCCGAGCTTGCTAGGGGGCGCGGCCGGTGTGCTGCTCCAGGATTGGCTGCAGCTTTCTTCCCCTTCCGGTTTTTGGCTTGCCTGACTTCCGGTTTTGACGGCGGGATGGAAATGAGGCGCCTCGATGTTCCCGGGTCTGGGCTGCTCGTTATAAACGGGCCGGTGGTGTTTCTTTGTGTTTGGCTGTGATTATTGTGTTATCCTGCCATGGGGAAACGTTCGAGGAAGAGGCATCATAGGGAGAGGTCTTCCTCTTCTTCTTCTTCGTCTGCTGCTTCCAGGTCTCCTTCCCCTGCCAGGTCTCGACGCCGTGATGGTGGTGGAGATGCGCGTATTAAGCGTTTGATCTGTGAGACTTTGACCGAGATGGGTGATGTTGGGACCCGTCGCAGGTGCCCTGCTCCGGTTTCGTCGGACTCTTCTGGCGATGAGTCTGCTTGGTTGGGGGACGGCGAATTGAAGGGCAAATATGTGGACAAGGACGCTTTGCCGAGTATTCTGAAGCATGTTAAAGAGAACATGGGGTTCCCTGATGAGGACGCTCCGAGTACCTCTAGGGGGCCTTTGTTGCGTCAGTTTCAGAGTGCTGCCACGGTTGATGTTCCTGTCCATCCCTTCATTAGAGATGTTCTGAAGCGTGAGTGGGCTGATCCTGATCGCATTTTGATTCCGCGCTTCATGACTCGGCTTTATCCTCTGCAGGATATGGCTTCGGCCCTTCCGGATTCTATCCCTATTGACTCCTTTGTGGCTTGTTTGGTGGGGCGCACTTCCCTAGCTGAGGACGCCGTGCTGAAGGAGCCTGTAGATAAGAAGGCGGATGTTGCGCTCAGGAAGGTTTATTCTGGTTCCCACCTGGCCTTGCGGGCTGGCATCTATGGGACATATGTTTTGCAGTCTCTGCTGTCTGACCTGAAGTCGCTCTATCAATCGATGGACAATGCCACAGACTGTTCCGGTTTACTTGAGCAGATCGAGCGTCAGGTGGAGCTCCTGTCCGATGTCTCCTTTGACGTGGTGCGTGCTTCTGCACTGTCCGGCGGTGCTTGTGTGGCGGCTCGTCGCAGTCTTGTCCTTAAAGACTGGAAAACTGACTCTGCGCAGAAGGCGTGCGCTTTGCGGTTGCCTTTCCAGGGTACTATGTTATTTGGGGGGGAATTGGAGGCCAAGTTGCATAAACTGTTTAAGGAGAAGAAGCATTCTTCTTCGTTTAAGGTCTCCGCTTCTGCTCCTGTCCCTTCTAAATCCAAGTCTTTCTTTCGTCCTGCCTCTTGTAGACAGTTTGTGAGAGGCCAGGGAGGGTTTGCTTCTGGCCGGGGTCGGGATCGTAATGTTAAGTCCCCTCCACTTGCCAAGCCGCGTTCCTGACTCTTTGGCGGTGGTTCCCAGGTTGTTGGTTGGAGGGCAGCTGCGCTTCTTCCTGGCGGCCTGGGTTCAGTCTTGTTCCAACGTCTGGGTGTTAGAGATCATTCGCCTGGGTTATACTCTGGAGTTTTCGGTTCCTCCTCCAGATTCCGGGGTTCGGCCAACTCCCTGGCGTTCTTGCCGTTTGAAGCGGGCTCATCTCTCTCGGGGGATTGCGGATCTTCTTCAGAAGGGTGCCGTTCAGAAGGTTCCTGCTTCAGAGGTGGGGAGGGCTTTTATTCCCTGATCTTTCTGGTTCCCAAAAATATGGGGGGTTTCCGCTTGGTTTTGGACCTAAAGGTGATGAACAAGTGGGTGACCAGGGTTCCTTTTCACATTGAGACTTTGCAAAGGGTGTTTCCTTTGGTGCTTCCGGGTCACTTCATGTGTACCCTGGATCTTCAGGATGCTTATTACCATGTTCTGATCCATCCGCGGTCCCGCAGGTTTCTGCGGTTTTGTGTTCTGGGGCATCATTATCAGTTCATGGTATTGCCCTTCAGTCTTCGCTCGGCACCAAGAGTCTTTACGAAGGTGGTGGCTCCTTTGGTCGCGTGGCTTCATCTCCGAGGGGTGATGGTGTACCCGTACTTGGACGACTGGTTGGTCCATGCTCCATCTCGGGTCCTGTTGTTGGAGGCCCGGGAGGTGGTGTGTTCGGCGTTACGGGCCCATGGTTTCCTGATCAACTTCCCAAAGTGTCAGCTGACGCCGTCTCAGGACATGGTTTTCATTGGGGCCCGCTTCAGTTCGGATCTAAACCGAGTGTTCCTCCCCGAACCTCGGGTTGTGACGTTGGTGTCCCTTGCTCTGCGTTTCCGGGTGGGGGGTGCCTTTCCGGTGCGCCTTTGGTTGCGTCTTATGGGTCTGATGGCGGCGACTGTTTTTACGGTGGCCTGGGCGCGTTTTCATCTGCGTCCCCTTTGGGTGTACCTCCTGTCTCTCTGGAATCCCCTGTCCCGCGATTTGGAAGTTCTTATTCCGGTGTCTCCTGTGGTCCTCCCGGTTCTTCTGTGGTGGTCGGTGAAGGGCCATCTGTCGCTGGGTCTGCCTCTGCAGTCTTCCCCTTCTCTAGTCTTGACGACGGATGCCAGATCCTTGGGGTGGGGTGCGACCTTGGGGTCTCGATCCCTTCAGGGTCGTTGGTCCCTCCTGGAGAGCCGCCAGTCATCCAACTGGCGAGAGCTGACGGCTGTGTCCCGGGCTGTGATGGGTTTTCGGGGTCTGTTGCTCGGTCGGAACGTGTTGGTTCGGTCCGACAATATGGTGACGGTGGCTTATCTCAATCATCAAGGGGGAGTTTGTTCGGCCTCTTTGAATGTGGTGGTTGTTCCCCTGTTTTGTTGGGCGGAGGGCCATCTGCTGTCTCTGACAGCGGTTCATCTTCGGGGAGTGGACAACTGTGTGGCGGATGTCCTGAGTCGTTGCTTGCTGGATTCTCTGGAGTTGTCTCTCACCCCGGTTGCGTTTCGGCTTGTGTGCGGGAGGTTTGGGCTTCCCTTTCTGGACCTCTTTGCCTCCCGGCACAATGCTCAGCTTCCTCGCTTCTGCTCCCGGTTTCTGCAGGAGGGTTGCTGGGGGGTGGACGCCCTGTCGATTCCTTGGCCATCCCGTCTCCTCTATGCCTTTCCTCCTCTGGCTCTGGTTCCCCGATTTCTGGCCCGTTTGTGTCAGGAGGATCAGGAGGTGGTGGCGGTCCTGCCGTTTTGGCCTCGGAGGTTCTGGTTTCCAACGGTTCGTCTTTTGGCGGTGAGGGGTCCCTGGTTTCTTCCCCTGTCCCCGTCTCCTCTGAGGTCTTCCCCGTCCCTGTCTCTTCTCCGGTTGAGGCTGTCGGTGTGGAGGTTGAGAGGTAGGGTTGGAGGCGGCGCGGTTTCCCGGAACATTTAGCCTTCTACCCTCAAGGCTTATGATCGGCATTGGGGTAATTTCGGTTGTTGGTGTTCGGCATTGTGCCTGTCCCCTTTGTACTGTTCCTTGCAGGTTGTGCTTCAGTTTTTGTGGGAGGGTTTCGAGAAGGGTTTGGCTGTGTCTACTCTGCGTGCCCAGTGGGCCGCGGTTCGGGCGTTTCGTTCCACGTGGGGGAATCTTTCGGATGTTGAGGACTTGGTTTCTCGTCTGCTCTGCAGTTTTTCTATTTCTTGTCCTGTGCCTCGCCCTTCCTTTCCCCTGTGGTATTTGCCATTAGTTCTTCGGGTTTTGATCGGTCCACCGTTTGCGCCTTTGGCTGAGGTGGATTTGAAGTTTCTTACTCTCAAGGTGGTTTTTCTGGTAGCCGTCACCTCTGCTCGTCGTCTTGGGGAGTTGGGGGCCTTGATGGCGCGTGAACCTTTCCTGTCCTTCACGGAGGGTGGGGTGGTGCTTCGCCTTGATTCTTCCTTTGTGCCGAAAGTCTCTTCGCAATTTCACATGTGCCAGGAGTTGGTCTTGCCTGTCTTGGGCTCTGCTTTGGATTCTCCTGGTAGTCCCCGGTGGTCCTTGTTGGATGTGTGCAGGGCTTTGCGCATTTATCTTGATCGCACGGCTGTGTTTCACAAGTCTGACTCCCTTTTTGTCTCCTTTGGGGCTGCTTCACGTGGGGGTAAGGCTTCTTCTGTGTCGATCGGACGTTGGCTGAAGCAAGTCATTTCCTTGGCCTACTCTCTGTCTGGGTCTCCTCCTCCTTTGGGGGTTCAGGGTCGTTCTACGAGGGGGGTGGCTGCCTCTTGGGCGGAGGTTCGGGGTGTTCCTCTCTCTGAGATTTGCAGAGCTGCCACGTGGGCCTCTTCTAATACTTTCATCAGGCATTATCGGCTCCTCAATCTGTTAGGGGATGATGGGAGTTTTGCGTTGGGGGTGTTGAGCTCTGCTCGCTCCTGATGTTTTTTTCTTTTTTGTCTCGAATAAATCTCTGGGTTTGTTTTGCTGTCCTGGTGGTTTGTTGTGTTTTCTGGAATGTATGCCGGTGTCTGCTTTGGTATTTCTCACTTGTGATGAAGGTGTCGAGGACGTAGGGACCTGGGGGTAATGTCCTATTACTTACCAGTAATCTTCAATACTCCGGGCCCCGTAGTCCTCGACACCTTCATGACTTCCCTCCCTCCTTCCCTGTCTACCGGCCTTCATTGTGGCTTGGTATTTCAGGAGGAATGCTGGGACCAGTACGCCTTACATACTCCCAGTGGGAGGGGGAGGGTAGGTCCAGCATTCCTTTGTTCTTTTTTTCTGTCGGTGAGATAGTAAATCTCACTTGTGATGAAGGTGTCGAGGACTACGTGACCCGGAGTAATGAAGATTACCGGTAAGTAATAGGACATTCCTACACAGCCCAGAAAGGAGCACGTGCAATGCCAATGACTCACTAACATTTAACATCGAACACACACGCTTTTGACGACTACAGTGTTTTTGAGTGAATTGCTCTGGAAAATAACGTTTTGTAAATATCTTAATGAAATATAAAGAGAATATATATCGGCAGTCGGGTTTTGCCACACACTGCACTAGGGAAGCAATTCCTGACCGAAGACGTATATTAATGGAGACCCGTGGGATCAAGTCTTGTGGCATAAGAGGGGAGGAAGCTTCCTGAAAGTGGAGAGGTGTGAGGGCTGTCCCACAGCTCCGAGACTCTGTTGATTAACAACACAGGCTTTGATAGTTAGGTAAGATGCCGCTGTTATTGCCAACATTACTAGACGGTGACATAGGTTAAACAAAAAAATGTTAACTTTAAATATGTGTATTCATGTTAATGGACGTGCAACTTATAGCTACAGTGAGCAAGAGGTTTGGTTATTTAAATGTCATTCTGCAATGTTTGCTGCAAAAAAAGAGTATTTCTCTACTCCCAAGCCAGACCTATCTTTCTTTTTAGGGCTGGCTTAGAGATAGTCTTGTCCGTTTCTCCGTCTTCAAAACAATTCACAATAAAAATACGTGAAGATGCATACACGGGCTTTTGGTCAACCCGTTTCATCTTCTGGTTTGTTCTAGTGTCATTCGCCTTTTGCTTCTGCCCACCACAGACAGATTACAGCAGTGGAATGAGTCAGCCCACATCATTTATTTACTCTCTTCTCTTCACTGTGAGCAATGACATTGTGCTTGTACACAAGGAGACATGCTCTTGAAAAGTAATCTACTTAAGAGCTGGAGCTGGTGGCCAATCACTTTCAGTTCTTTTTTCCAATCTATTTTTGCAATTGGTCTGGTTTTTGGAAAATATATGGCCACCACCTTTGGACAACAGTATTTTTACTCTTATTACAAAGAAAACAATAAAACATCGCACACTTGCCAGGGTCAAACCTATTGGATTTGCCAATGCTTGTTATAAAATGTCCATGCACTACTTGTTTACAGTAGCTTAATATATTCTAATATATTCTACAAAGTAATGAAAAACCTGCAAATTACAGCTCCTCCTCTTGTATAGATTACACAGGCAGGTCCATGCACAGTTCATCGCTGTTTTTTAATTGGCAATCACATCCATGCTGCCTGTGTCACACGAAGATGTGAAACTTTGATTTTCACAGTACGAATTACATGTGTCAGAGAGGGAGCCTAAGGGCGAAGCGCTCTTAAATGTTTTCCCTTCTCTGAAATAGGGTACAATTTCGTGAAACAAACGTATACAACAGATTTGTCATCCGTGCACAAGTTAAAGAGGTCGAAGCACATAATTGAAAGAAAGCCAAAACATTTTTTAAAAATCCGAGCCGTCTGCCAACCAACAATTCAGCGACCAGAAAAAATTTGGAAAGGAATGAAAAAGATAACTGAAGCAAATGTGCAAAAGCACCACAGCCTATCTATCAGCCTCCACCACGCGCCACTGCCAATACCTTACATAAGAGAGCACACTCTGCTCTAGACGTAGAACAAAGGGCCAACGAGACTTGAATGTCAGTGCATGGAAATCAGTTCCCAAGTCTCAGCCATTGACAATGTGTATACGCACAAATACATGGCCATGCCTGCTGTCATGACACAGCAACCTATGTATTTCGGGGCAGATTTATATCAGACTTCCGCCACTTTTACGCTGCCGTTGCGTCACTTTTGTGACGCAGCGGCGGCGTAAAGCCTGCGCCATGTTGCGCCCCATTTACATCGTGACGCATCTATGGAGATGCGTCACGGTGTAAAGCCCTGCGCCACATGAAACCTGCGTCAGGTTTCATGTGGGCGTTTCTACTCAGGGGGGGCGTTCCGTCGCAGGAACGCCCCTGAAAAGTGACTAAGTGAAATCTATAAGATTTCACTGAGTCACTTTCCCAACGCTGATGCGTCAAAACCCTAGGAAAGGTTGGAACAGTGCTGGAGTTGCGTCGCGCTTGCGACGCAACTTCAGCACTGCGCCAACCTTACGCCGGCAGATGCGTCACGTATCTGCTTGTCCTGGCGCCACGATGCACCGCATTGTAAATGCGGCGCATCTGCGGTGGCGCAAGGGCAAACTTGCGTGACGCATCTTCCCTGGCGCATCCCTGCTGATTTGCAGGGTTGCGCCAGGGAACATGAATCTGCCCCTTCGTTTTCTCTCCTTGCAACGCAATGTTGGCTACTATGTTTTTCTCATTCAACAACTATGAGGACAGGCGGTTCCCTTTTTTGAAATGTCAGATGCTCATTATGAGTATGTTTCAATTTGCACAGTGATATCGAATGTTTATGGGCAATGCTTGGAATTAGCTGTATAGATCCTATATGTCAATTTACCTTAGTGTTCCGTATCATAATGCCGAGTAGCTATAAGTATTACTTATTTGTCACTATTCCTTTCTAGCTGCATTCTACTTGGTTCGAGGGCTGGATCAAGTACACTGGGGCAACTTTACAAGCCCCTTGCGCCACTTTTGTGTCACTTTTAACATTTGAAAAGTGACGCTAGAGTGGCGCAAGGGGCTTGTTAAATCTGCCCCACTATCTATTACACTAAAGAATTTCTGTTAATATTTCTGCTTCTTGCTAATTCCTGACACACGCACAATATGGCCGCAGCTTGGAGGCTCAATAGGACACTGGTCAGCCAGCCCCTTTTTTTGCTTTCTGGACTCGCTGAGTAGACGTCGCAAACAGGACGTCGGAGGATTACACGCTGGATACAGTTGGTTTTAGTGGGACCCTGTTCGGCATTAGTTGAGCCATTTATTACCAACTCTAATGACGGCACAGGACTATTGGGAATTGCAGTACACACCACACGCCGAATACTCGGCTGTATGTGATACGCTTTTGTAAACTTGTTTCCAAATCATACTAATTAGATCAGCTTTCTTTTTTTTTTTAATTGAATTTTAGTTAACCAATAACTGATAATATACAATTACATAAACAAAAATAATGAGAAAAAAAAAGACAAGAGCATGATATTTTGGTCAATAGAAAATTCAGAAAATAAGAAAAAAAGGGACGAAAGAAAAAGGAAAAATAGGAAATGCATACATGTAAGGCTTCTATACAATCATACAGTCATATTGATCGAGTACTGCATTGTCTCTATGTATAACATAAATACATATATATCACTTCGTAGAAACCAGGGAATAAGAGAGCAGACACGGGAGAGACAAGACATGACAAAAATCAGAAAGCATATTTAAACCGTAATGAGCGCCAAGTGGTCCACTGGGGCCCCCAAATCTTGATGCCCAATCTCCGTTTCTGTCGCCCTTTAAGGGCATATATAAACTATGTACCAGATTACATATGGCATTAGCATTCCTCTCCACATTTCAAAGGATGGGGGTTCTTTTTGCCGCCAGAGTGATGCTATGCACAATCTAGCCACAGCCACAGCTATAAATATTAGGGGGCATATTATCAAGAAAGGGCGTTAAAATTATCGCCGCTTTAGCGGCAGAAAACTGCCGCTAAAGCTGCGATAATGGGCTTGATAATATGCGCTTGTGAATTCCAATAGAAGCCCATGTTCTGTGTCAACATGGGCTTCTATTGGAATTCTCTGCGGCATATTATCAAGCCCATTATCGCCTCTTTAGTCGCAGTTTTCTGCCGCTAAAGCGTCGATAATTTTAATGCCATGCTTGATAATATACCCCGTAGTACCTAAATGCCTACATCTCATGAACAGTCAATGTGTCCTCCAGAACTCCCAAAAGCATGACTGTGGGTGTAATCACAGTCTGTGCCCCTGTTACCTCCATCAAGAAGGCCTCTGTCTTATTTATCAGCTGTCTCAGCTCTGGATATGCAAAGAACATTTGCAAGCTGTTGGCCTGATCCGTCCCACAGGGTGTGTATTTGCCTTCATTTGACCCACCCCATCGTGCAATTTTAACAGGAGTGTAATATAAATTAAAACTAGTTTTGTAATGTTGTGTTTTAAGGCTGTAGGAGATCTGGAGCTTATCAGTCAGAGCAATAGAATCTTGTAAAATATTCCCTCCCTGGAATAATCTGGTGTTCCATTTTAGATTCTGTACCTCCAGATCATCAATTTGTGTTTCGATGAGACTTTGATATAAAGTGCCAATCTTTCCACACCTTCTGACTACCTCTAACAGGTTACTTTTTTTGGCCAGGCACGCTACATCTACTTTTTTTAGTAAATAATCCTGGTTCTGCAGGAATTTAAAAAAATCAGTTTTGGGGAGATAATATTCAGACACCAACGAGGAGTAGGCCCTAATACCACTGTTATCCACTAAATAACCCAGGGCCAAGATTCCCTTTTGTCTCCATCTGGCCATGGTGGTGTCAGAAAAGAGAGAAGGAAGCAGTGCTGAAGAAGAGGTGGGCATATAAAAATTAAGCCTACCGATGTGTAAGTGCCTCCGAACCTGGAGCCATGCCTTATGAGCAGCTTGAACAAACTTGATGTGTTTTTTTATTTTTATATAATAGCTGGGCTCAAGATTATGAAAAAAAGCTCCTCTCTACTTTTGAGCCCAGCAACCTTTGAAAAATATGCGGGAACTCTTCTTCCTTAGCCTCTCCTTCCTCAACCAGTAACATTCCCATTTGTTGAAGTAAGCATGCCCAATAATAAAACAGGAAATGAGGTACTGCCCAGCCCCCTTGAGATCGTGGTAGGGTCATATACTTCATTGCTCGGCGAGGTTTGCCTTGCGCCCACATAAAACTGCTACATATAGATTGAAGTTTATGGAGTTGCTTTCCCGTGAGTTCCAGGGGGACCGACCGAAAATAATACAAGACCTTTGGTAAAATGCTCATTTTTAGGACATTGCGTCTTCCCACCATTGCCAAATGTAAGCCTTCTATTCTATCTAAATCCCTTTTAATTTTCTGCACCATGGGGTCCCAGTTAGACACTACCATCTTATCCAAGCATGCATTAATAAGTACCCCTAAGTATGTTGCCTTCTCCGTGACCCTAGAATCGCTAAAGAGGGCTTGGTCTGTGCATACTACATGTGTCTTTGCTATGTTTAGCTTATAGCCAGATCTTTTACCGAATAGGGTTGCTAATTGTTCAGTCTCTACCAAGATCTTAGCTAGATCCAGGGAGACTACCTCAATATCATCTGCATATGCTAATATATTAACCTGTTCCATCCCAGGTTTCACCGGCTGCGTATTTAAGTTCCAATAGGTTCAAGAATGGGTTAATGTAAAGCACAAAGAGTTGGGGGGAGCAAGGACAGCCTCGTGGGGTACCCCTCAATATTGATACAAGATCAGATTCAAGCCCCAATGTGCATATTTGCACCGTAGGGGAGCTATAGTTCTAACCGCTTGACTGAACCAGGCCCAAAACCTTGCCACCGCATAGTTGCCCATAAAAATCCCCAAGAGACATGGTCAAACGCCTTCTCTCCATCAAGTAGCATTACTCCACATGGAGATTTTTGCACTTTAGCAGAGTTTAACATAGTGACTACCATACTAATGTGATTAACCGTGTCTCTTCCTTGGATGAAGCCATGTTGACGGACAGAACTATGGGAGCTATCACTCGGGAGAGTCGTGTAGCCAAGATTTTTGCATATATTTTCCCATCACAATTTAAAAGTGAGATGGGTCTTTACGACCCCGGTAGCGTGGGCAGTTTGTCTTTTAAAAAAAAAATTATAATACTAGCTACATCCCACGATGCCGGGGCGTCCCCTTTCTATGCTTCCTGAAACACAGTAAGCATATCTGATTGTAACTCAGATTAAAAAGTTTTATAAAATTCTAATGGCAGCCTTGCCTGTTGCTAAAGAGCCAACTGCCTCCACAATCTCTTCTAGGGTTACAGGCTCCTCCAAATATCTCTGATCATCTGAGCTCAGCATCTCCCTATATGGATCTTTTGTAGAAAGATTTAGTTCTCTCCTGACTGTTATGATCCTCCGTAGAGAACTCCTCATAGAAGGATTTGAAGACCTCCATGATCTCTGCCCATGTTTCTACTATTTTTCCAGTCGAATCTTCAATTGCAGTGATTGTGTCTTTAACCTCTTTACACCTGATTGTTTTGGCCAAGCATCTGACAGTCACCTCCCCATACTCGTAGCAGTCCCTTCTAAAAAGGTGATCTTTATTAGCATTATCCTTAGCTCATTCCCCATTTATCCTGGCCTTACAGCGAGCTACCTCAGTGTGCGCCTGCGTGGTATCTAAATTCCCCTGCAGAGCATGTGTTAGGGCATATTCAGCTTGCTGGAGGTTATCATATAGTCCCAGTATAAACTGCCTCTGTTGCTTTTGAGCATATAAGCCAAAACTCAAAATTACATCCCCCTGAGTCCTGCCTTTAGAGCATCCCACACCATGCCACATTTAGTGGAATTGCGATTTATGGAAAGAAATTGGTTAAGCCACTGTTGTATATGACAGATAAATTGTTCATCAAGCAGTAGCTTCCCATCAAAAGAAAAAGTCCCATGAGGTCGTACCACTTCTTGCATTTTAAGTTTTAATAACAATGGATTATGGTCCGAGGTGATTCTAGGGGAGATCTGTATCTGTGCCTCTGCTAAATATGTTTTTGGTAACAAACAAATATTCTAGCCTGGCTAACTTTTGATAAGCAAAAACCAAAGGAAATGATGGACGGAGCGTTGAACATTGCAAGCACTCACCCCCAGTCAACTGATCTGGGTTTAATCCATCACCGTTCTTTAGCCCACTCTGCCACCCCAGTTCAGACATGGCCATATGCAAATCAGTCTGACCCTGTGCCTCATGGGAACAGTCCAGCCCGAACTGCCAAGCCATGTCTTCCCTGGACCGGAAACAAGCTTCCTAGGACCGGTTTCTGGCATTTCAGCCGTCTTGAGCCAGGCTTGCTTGAATCCAGTGGCAAAGTGAGCAAGGGACTCACGTCTGAGCATACCCTGCCAACTTATGGCGAACAAAGCAAAAACCAAACGAAATGATGGATGGAGCGTTGAACATTGCAAGCACTCACCCCCAGTCAACTGATCTGGGTTTAATTCTTCACCGTTCTTTAGCCCACTCTGCCACCCCAGTTCAGACATGGCCATATGCAAATCAGTCTGACCCTGTGCCTCATGGGAACAGTTCAGCCCGAACTGCCAAGCCATGTCTTCCCTGGACCGGAAACAAGCTTCCTAGGACCAGTTTCGGGATAACAGCCCTCATCAGCCAGGCTAGCTTAAATCCAGTGGCAAAGTGAGCAAGGGGGCCACGTCTGGGCATACCCTGCCAACTTAGGGTGAACAAAGCAAACACAAGATGATGGAAGGAGTGCTGAAAAGTTTCAGACACTCACCCCCAGTCACAGATCTTGGTTGAATCCACCATCGTTCTTTAGCTCACTTCACCACCCCAGTTCAGACACAACTATATGCAAATCAGTCTTGACCCTGTGCCTCATGGGAACAGTCCAGCCCGAACTGCTAAGCCATGTCTTCCCAGGACCGGAAACAAACATCCTGGGATTGGCTTCTGGCTAACAGCTGAAGAGGGATGTTAACCGAGACGGAGTGAATTTTGAAGCTTTCGACAAGCGCCTTGTGTTTCCTGACTCTCAGCCCAGGTTTCATCTCTATGTGACATGATAGTCTCATAGATAACAGCCAGGGAGATATCTTCTGAATGTTCTAATGGATTGCACTTATCTTGTCTCGTTGCCCCCCTGAGGCTGTGCCTGTACCCAGCTTAGTGAAGAGAGGCTGTTCCTGGATAGGTGCAATAGCTAATTCCACAGGTTCTCCGGGTATAGATATTGGTAATTTCTTCCATACTGTGCCTGGGCCAGATACCACGATCCGATTTCCCGGGGTCTCCTCATCGTGGTGAGTGCTACTGGTCTCACTCCACTGACCGTTGGGTGAGTCTGCAGTGACTCATCTTCTGATGAATCAGAATGATCAGACAAGGAAAAGAAGTGGTCGCCCACGTCTGCCTCAGGCAACTCCATGGACTTGTTCACATCTATTATTTGCAGCTTACCGCAATCCATTTTAATAACCTCAGTCTCTGAGCTGGCAGCTCCATACTCAATAGTATTCTTACCAGATGCAGTCCCCAGTGTTGTATGCAATTGAGCTATTGCCCTCGGCACATCAGTCCCACTGGGGTATACAGTATGGTATCACACAGGATATTTACCTGCACTCCCTGGGTCATTGCAGCCTCCATACTGAATCCAGAGACTCCTGTATTCCCAAGGCTCACCTCATCCAGACAGGTGGTTATAGCTGCCTCCTCCATAAGGTGCCCATACCGCTTGGTACTCTTCCCCTTCCTGGCCGAGAGAAAGATAGTAGGATTCGTTTTCTTTCCTGACCCCGTGGTCCAGCTATTCCCGGATCCTGAGATGCTTCCGCTATTAGCAGCCACTCCAAGTCGTTGTTTTTCCTGGGCAGTTTCCGGGGCTTTCATTGGGATTGTGAAGTCTCCAGCAACGCGTGTCTTGGTTCCTCGGGCATTCCATGGGGGCATCCTCATCCCTGCCGCCTCACGCTGGACAGTAACCAATGGAATCCTTGAGGGGAGCACAACACCAGCCGTGCACACGGGACCAGAGACCGCACACCGCTGACCAGTGAACTGTAAGTGCATCCCAAAGCATCTGTCGCTGTATACCATCGGAATCAGCTAGCTTTAACCATTAATCGTAAATCTCCTTGCTGTGCTTCTTGCTGGAGATGAGGAAGCCAATGGGCTACGAATGCTCCCTCAACCAGCAATGCGGCCACCATATTGCCCAGATCTGCTTTCTTGTGTTTACCAAACAAGCCTTTGGCAGCTTGAGCAGCACAAGGCCATCACGGGAAGCTCCTCTTCTAAATAGAACAATATTTCGCTTTTCATTCCAGAAACCGACAAGTTTAAAAACATCCAAGGATAGACGCTCTAATGTATTGTTTGCACACGTAATGGCACTGCTGATGGAGTGGTATTTTTCTCATGTTTACATTTCATTTTTGACTATTGTGTAGGGGTGGGCAGAATTTGCGTAGTTGCGTTACGCAAAGTTCCGTGAAACGGTAAAAAATCTTCGAGAGCTACGCAGAATTCCACGAGCATGTGGAATTGCTTGTTCCGCCCGTTCGCGATGCATTTTTCCTGTTCGGGGACACTGTTTGCATGCTCTGAGGAAATATCTCGCAAACTTGCCCATGCGGTCGCCAATTGACGCGGCCATCTCATTTCACCTGTTCTGCCCGCTCACGATGCTTGTTTCCTGTTCGTGAACGTGGATGTCTCATGGCACGTCCGAATGACGTGTTCGCGATCGCACACTATTGCGAGATCACCCGGCCGGCTACCAAAATCTCGTGGCACACGCAAACAGATAGAATGACTCGTCAGCGACCGTACGGATCCCAGTAAGTTGCTCTCACGCATGCGAATATGCATTTTGAATGCACGAACAAGGAAAAAATTCCAACACGCTGCGGATCGCAGAATTTTCGGCAATTTCGCGTTCTCCGCAAAATTGCCAAAAATCCACAAATTCCACGAGCGGATCTGAATTTACCGCCCAGGCCTATTGTGCACAACAGCTCTCATCTTTGCACTTCACATTCATTTCTAATGTACTATGCACAACCGGAGTACATGATCTCAGGTCTTGTTTCTTTTGACTCTTTATACAGCTGCTTTCTGAGCAACACTCACTTCTCTAGCAATTGCGAAAATGGTCACGCTCCATTAGAGGCTTATCTATGCTTTTTACATGAATATGTACAATACAACTTATGATCTTCAAAATTTGTTTATCATTGTTATACAGCCTTGAAAAAGTCACTGTGTGACGAAACACGTGTCGGCTGCCATCAATGTATTGAAAAGTGGATGAAAATTACCTGTGGAACAAGATTATACTGAGCAGGCCTGGCCGTAGTTTGCAGAGTTTTGCTACCCGGAACTCCGTGAAGTTACAAAAACACTCAGTGAAGTTACGCGAGTGGCGGAGTGCAGTGCGAACTTCAGTTTGTGCTGGTATTCCTGCAGCTCTGGTAAAAATTCTACCCGAGCAGCAGCTCGCGCTCGGAAACTTACCATTCGCGATCGCAAACTTACCGTTCGTGATTGCGAGTGGGGAAAAAACTCCGTTGCATATCGCGAAGCGGAGTTTTCTGCACTGCGCGAGCTCCAGGCCTAATACTGAAAAATACTCAAATTATGTTTTTCTACATTCAAAAAATTCTTTTTTCATGGCAAATACTGTTTGGATATTACTTGTCTCCTGAACACTTTGTATGGAGTGCTGTGGTATTCCTTTCTGCTGTCATATAAGAGACTACTGATTAATTAAGAATTTCCACTGACAAATAGGAAATCACAGGAAAATGGGGCAGCAAGACATGCCCATAATCCAAGACTGGACAATGGGTATGAACACATCTGCCCTTAAAAATTCAAAGAAATATGGGGAGTAGAGACGTGGGAACCAGGACTGTAAACCAGGGGTCCAAAATATACATGCCCCATACACTTGCATTGCTCTAAGACATGCAAAGGGAGCCCGGCTCTAGGAACGGGGATGTTTCTGGGAAATTAACCATAACAGGATGTAACCTATGCTGCATATTGTGGAACATCAGTGGGAATTGGAGGGAGAAAAAAGAGGGAAATGTGAACAAATATCACCGTAACCAATTTGTTTGATTTACTTTTGGCTTTCATTGTTTATTTGACAATGCTATGTCAACCTAAACACAAATAAAATATATTCCCAAAAATAAATCCCAGGTCATAACCAAATACTGACAAAGCACCCAGACAAGAATCACAGAGGAGAGACCAGGAATAGTAACTTCATCTCTACAGTGTACCACGACCAGCTCATTTGCCCACCCGCAGCATGCATTTCACTAGAGCATGATTAACAGCATACCCTGCTGTGAAATTATCTACAGCAGGACAATGTACCTGCCAAAAGTTGTGCTATCAGTGGATTTTTTTTCAAAACTACCAACATCTTGCTCACAGAGAGGGTTAACAAACATTTTACATCCACAAGTACAACCACTTCAAAAGGGTTGGCCGCTAAGAAAAGCTATGCAAAGACACCAGCTGTTCTCAATATAAAGAACTCTTATATCAGAAAACCCTTATAAAGAATTTGAAAACTAACCAAGAAATCACTGATGTGCAGCACCATCAACTTCTACAAGAAAAATACTCCAAACGCATTAGTATTAAACAAATAGGGCAAACAAAACATGGGTGAATAAAGAGTACAGTGTGTTAGAGTCACAAAAGATTATTGTAAATTTACATATTAATGTGCATAGGTGTGGATTCACCAGTTTTGGGAATCCATAAACATTCCCAGCAGAAAACCTGGAAAATTGCACCAATTGCAGCTTTTAGATCATTACTGGTGATTGTATGTGATATTTTCAATTTCCCTAGTGTGGAGTTGTACGCACAGTATAATAAATGCACATTGGGGAACGGTGGACTAATGTGCAAATAATTTTTTTAATCTTTTTTTCCTCCACAGAAATACATTTTCTCCATAGAGAAATATCTTCCAACACCCCTACCCCACAAAATAATTCAGGGCTGCTCCATAACTCTTTCCATCTAAGAAGGGGAGTTATTTGAACCCATGATGAGGGTAACCTCTGATTATTTCCAGGGTTTGGAAACAGTGGGATAAGAGTTTGTGAATGCCAGAGGCAACAAACTCAAAAATTTGTTACTTCACAAACCATTCCTTGATCCACCCACTGCTCGCCCGTTGACTCGGGGCTTACCAAGGCGTGATTATGGAATTACACAGATTTACACTTGTATCCTTTTGTGAATAACTAAACAGAATAAATGGAACCATATTCAACTGTAAATGTGTTTACAGTAATCGGTGGCTTTAGGAATCACGCCCCATTTACCTAAATCAAATGAAATATCTGTAAATCTGTAGCTGCACAGACTTCTATGCATATGTGTAAATTTAAAATATTTGGAAATTCATATAGGGTCTATATCAATGGAAATGGATACAAATAAAAGAGATAAAGATAAAATTAGGTTGGTACAAAAATGAGTATGCTTTCTAGACTGAGTCACCACTCTCTCCACTGTACTTTCCGTGGTCGATCTGCTAATAGCTCTCCTTGCGGAGTGCAAGTTTGCAGAGATCTGCAAACATCAGTGTCCAACAAGATCGACTCCTTATCCATCTGTCTCAATCTCATGATGATGAGTACAGTGGGTTCATGCTCTAGTCAGGCTTTATGACTGTGGGGTATTTCATTGTGAGCAAACCAATAACAGCAGAAAAGCTAGTAAACTAAGGTTCTGCAAAGCAGCAGGCATAGTCATAGCCAGGAGAAAGTGGGCAGCTTGCTGGCTCCACGCACTGGATATTGCAAAGCAAAAAAGGTCCACACATGTCTAACAGCGATTGACCAGTGAACTGCTAAGTAGATCCATTCTATATACACAACATTTGGCAGATGGCTGCAGCTATACTGTCAATCAAAGTCAATTGCATTTCAAAAGTTTAAACTCTCATGTCTCCCTCCTCACAAAGGTGCCTGAGATAGCAGGAACTTTTGTATCTGCAGTAGAAGAGTGATCATGTTTCTGATATAGAAATGCAGAAAATACCCTGTGGTACTATCCTTTTAAAGAAAGGAATTATCTTCTGAGTTAGATCTCTTAGTCCAATTGGCTTTTGGCATAGATAGCTTAACTCCTGCCTATGGCAGCAGTGTGACTACATGTCTAGGTGTGTTATAGTGTTCCTCAAATATCATGCAATTTAGCAATATACTATCAATATATAAATTCATATTTCATTTACATCTGGCCCCGAAAAATGAAGAAAAACATTAAACTCAGTAGCAGTGTTTAAATATTCATTGAAAGACCCCAGAAAGTTAAATGCCTGTCCTGGAAATAGAAAGGTACCTAGAGTTGCTGGTTTCAGCTGAGGACAATTGTACTGCGTGGTTGAGAGATACTAACGAATGTGAGCAGGGTCTTACTTTTATTCAAGCATGTTGACAATCAGTGATCGGCTGTGGGAGATAGAGATCAGAGTCTTAGGGCCTGATTATGATGGCAGACCGTTGGTGGTGGTCTAACCGCCAAGAGCCCCTTGCTCTGACTGCCGGATTACAATACCAGTGGGTGGACCCACAGCGTCAGGGGGAAGACCGCCCCCTTCACCAGAATCGGTGATCCCAACAGGGCGGCTGTTGGAATCGTAGTCCAGAATGGCAAAGGTGATGAGACGGGCACTGCCGTCGAAATGACACTATCCCTTTCCGACAGCCTTTTTATTACGGGAAGACCACCATGAAACGGCTGTCAGAAACAGAATTTGGGGGCCCCAAACATGGCCCGTCCATCTTAGGCAACTGTAAAGTGGCATTGGGGGGCGCATGTAGTTCCCCCATTCCCCTCCATGCACTATGTACCATGTACCACATTATGCATAGCACATGGTCCAGGGATGTTCAGGAAGTGCTCCTTTTCAGAGCAGCTTGTGCTGTGGCCCTTTTGCTCGGCCCCAGCACAAGCTGCTGTCAAAAGGAGCACTTTGCGACCACCAGCCCAGTGGTCAAATTGTAATTCGGCGGTCGAACCGCTGCCTGCTTGTCGGGTGGTCTCTTGTCCGCTACAATAGTGGACAGCAGTCTAACCGCACGCTATCATAATCAGGCCCTTAATGTAAGATGTGGCAGATTTCCCACAAGATCCAAATAACCAGATCTATAGAGTTAATCTGGCTACTCTAAGGAATTCCTTTCTTCACCCTATTTATTTTAGCTAGCCTAAGCAGCAGCTTGTCTTCATATGGACTGCATGTAGTATGTTTACAAAAGACAAACAAATAGCAATACAGATATTGTGCATATAGGGCCAAATCACCTTGGTTCAAAACTGAAATTTTAATTACAATAAAAAAGTGACACTATAGAAAATGGGTAATAATATTCAAAAGGTTATGGGGAAAATCTGTTGTAAGTTTCCAAATACTGGCCAAATAATTAAATAGGACAAAAATATTGTAAAGCAGTGGCTCTTATCATTCAGTCTGTGGACTCCTGGGGCTTTGTGAACCCTACTCAGGGGGTCTGCGACCTCTTAGAAAATTAAACAATGTTAACAGATTAATATGTGTATATAAATAAAAAAGCAACATGTACAATTAAACATTTTAAAACATTCTGTAAATTTGAAGGAATTTGAAATTAAAGGCCAAAAATTAAGTTAGATTGAATATAGTATGGAGGATTAGTAGCCTCAATTGAATTAAGAAAATCTCAAACCTTCCCAATAAAGTTGAAATTTAGATTTTTTATATTTCTTTGTGAATTAACTGAAATATTTAATCACATGTATATTTGTTTGATGAATGCTTAGTTCTGTATTTCTTATATATTGTTTTGCAGTTCAAATGAGTGAAAATGTTCAGGCCATGGTACCTGGCCACAAGTAATTACTCAGTGGGAATTCCCAGAATCCAATAATGTTTCAGTAGGGGTCCCCAGGTTTCAGAAATGATTAAATGGGGGTCCACAGAAGTTAAAAAGTTAGGAATCTCCGGTCTAAAGTCATTCAACATTTCAAAAGACACAACTGAATCAACACAACAGTTCAAACCACATTGTCTAAACGAGGGAAGTGCTGTTAAATCTTATTAAATTGTTGACAAGTTAGCTCGATGGCTCAAAGGCAACAGTCAGTAGGTGTTGCTAATATGGTTTGAAGATCGAACAGGGCAATTCGGCGTTGTTGATCAAAAAGATGTGCAGTGTTGTTTAATCCATGGCGTGAACAATTTCTAAGGTATTTAAGCTCAGATGATGCAATGTTGGGTATTTGAAAAAAATGTTGAATAAAAAATGTGATACATAAATATCATGTCAAGAATATCAGAATGACAAAAATATAATCAACAGGAATATCAAAGGTAAAAATATCGAAGCTAAGTGATCTTTTTAATATTGTAAAAAATATTGTTTGTTAAAATATCATTATATATAGTATCATTTTTATGGGTTCATTTATAAATATTTTTTGTTCAATTCTACTTATATCTTATGTCTTGGCTTTTGTGGCTGTATTGTTGTATATTATTTCATGTTTTTAGAATAGGTCTTTTTTAAGGCTTTTGTGCTTGGTATGCATTCTATTTTGATTGCTGTATTTTACATTTTGTAATTATTTGACTGTTTTATAATAATCCGTGAGTGTTTTAAATCATGTTGATATTTCATGATCATCTGGGAAATGGTCAAATAAAGATTATTTGATTGATTGAAATATTTTTATTTTTATTCAAATTTTTGTGCTAGAATAGTTTGTAGTTTTTTTGTTATTTGTACAATTGTTCATTTGCTTTATTATAAATGTTATTACTGTTTTTAGTTAATGTAAATGTAATTATTTTATAGGAGCATGATGTTGGGTTTGTAGGGGAAGGGGTAGGGAGATGATTAAAATGTGGGATTATTGATGTGCCTGTATGGTCATTTTCATCAAATATGTTTCATTTGATGTATTAATTTATTTAAATGTACTTGTAAAAATCTAAATTAATTTTAAATTATTAATTTGTTAAATGAAAATACAGTTGTTAAATGTTCTCAAATATTTTTAAACTATATGTACATTTTCCTGTTTGTAATTTAATACATTTTGAAAATTTGTAAGATTTTTTGTAATTTTATTATATCTAAAAAAAGATAATCAGTACATTTAAGTAATAATATTTTTATGTGTTGCCTAACAATGTAATTTTATTTCAAAGTATTTAATAATGTGTACATTTCCATTTCCAAGTTATGTTTTGTATTTAATAAAAATTAAACACACTATTAGATTTTGTATTTAACTTTAGAAATCAATATTAAGTTACAGTTTTTACAAACAAACTTGTGTATACAATATCCAAGAATTATAGATCAAAACTTTATATTATATTATTATTTTATAATATTTAAAAATGCATTGTTTTTTGCATGTTTAATTTTTATGTTGACAATGTAACTAGTATATTTTAAAATACATGTATCTTAAAAAATTAAATATATGTTTGCATATTATAATGTATTATTTTTTATTAATTTAATAGACTTGGTTTATTAACATTTGTTTTTAAGCGTTATGAATTAGGTAACTGTGAATATAATTTACACATGTATGTGTGTGATAAATAAATATATGTTTTTCTATTTATTTAGCTACAGAGTTTACTCTGCTAGAGGTGGCAAATGCGATAAATAAGCCTCCCCCCCCGGTAAAGCACCGGGACTGGACAAGATTCTGATATCTTCCGGCACAAACCAAAAATCTGGGGACCCTATCTACAGGTTCTATTCAATGCCATCTTGAAGGGTATGCTGATCCTCGAAACCTGGGCAGGGGCAGAAATAGTTCTCCTGCCAGCCAATTATAGACCGATCAGTCTGATTGACGTCACACAAAAAGTGTTTGCACGGGTAATTCTTGATTGCTTTCAGGGGTGGATGGACGATCATGAGATATTAAGCCCTATCAGGCTCGATTCAGGAAGAACACTTCCACCGTTGACCAAATATATAGACTTCAAATTATATTTTGGAAAACAGTGAGAATGGAGGGTGGCAGCCTCTATCTGATTATCTTGGATCTCAAGACGGCCTTTGATCTGGTGCCCAGAGCAAAGTTATGGGAGGTACTCAGAGAAATGGGGATCCCCCTTACCTGCTGAGCATACTTATATCGTTACAACAAACAAATGATGGACGGAATGCTGACAATGCAGACATTCTCCCCCAGTCAAAAGATCTGGGTTAAATCCATCGTTCTTTTGCCCACTACACCACCCCAGTTTAGACATGGCCATATGCAAATCAGTCTTGACCCTGTGCCTCATGGGAACAGTCCAGCCCGAACTGCCAAGCCATGTCTTCCCTGGACCGGAATCAAGCATCCTAGGACCGGTTTCTGGCTATCAGCCGTCATCAGCCAGGATAGCTTGACTCCAGTGGCGTAGTGAGCACGGGTCCCACGTCTGGGAATACCCATCCCACTTAGGGCAAAAAGCATTACATGCTTATATGACTGCATGAAGGAAATTTTGCCCAGGTAAGGTGTGGAAAAAGAGAAGACCTGACCTCACGATTTCCAGTTGACAGAGGAGTAAGGCAGGGCTGTGTGCTCGCACCGACCCTGTTTTGCCTCTTTGTCAGTGCACTGATTGCCCAACTCACTGAGGTCAGGGATAACGATGCCCCCAAACTGGCAGGTACCAAGGTCCCAGCAATGATGTTTGCTGATGACACCCTCCTAATGTCGAAATCCCCTATGGGCATCTAGAGGGTCTTAGACTGCTTTCCCATCTTTTGCAACAACAGGGGGTTGGAGATCAATACTCAGAAGACAAAGTTTATGGTCTTCAATCCGTCCTAACCCCAGTCTAGATGGCATCATGTTGGACAGGGTGACGGTATTTGAATACCTAGGGGTCACCCTGACAGAAAACATGGAGTGGGGCCCACAAATTGCCAAAGCCAAGATTAAGCTAGCACAGACTACTGGAGGAATTATCAAACTACTGAGAAACTCTTCCTCCAAACCTGCTGGGCCTATAGTGATATACATATTACGATGAATGTAAATGCTGCCCCAGGGCAGCCGAGAACTTGCACTGCCCTTGGGCAACAGATTCATGTGAAAACACTGAGCGGCTGCTTACAGCCGCTCCGTGTTTTCACACTGCAGACAGCACCCCTGCACTTTTGAAGGGTTTTAGAGATCCCCTTGCAGGCACTTGAAGTCAGTGACTGCACCTGCCTGCAAGGGGATGTCTGGGGGTCCATTGGGCCACCTTTCCCCCCCCCACAGGGCTGCTCCCAGGGAGCGCACTCACAGTGCACCAACTAGAAGGTAGCACACTGTGAATGTGCCCTTCAAGAGCTTATTTGCCTCTGCGCCCATGTCTGTAATATGGCGCAGAGGCAAAGGAATTTCATTTGTATAGGGCATACCCATATGCAAATGAGCGAACACCCCCTGAGGATAGCGCTGGTGCTTTAAGTGTGCCAGCGCAATTGGTATTACTGAAGGGGACACACAAGCCTCAGCACCCCCTTCTATAATACCAAAGTGCCCCATGAGCAGGCAAAGCGGGCGCAAATGTCCATTGCCCCCCCGGGGCAATTATTGTAATACAGCCTCAGGAGTTTATTTTTTAACCATTTTTCGGGGTTTCTTTTATTGCTTCTATGAATTTCTATTAGACCTGTTTTATTTCTGAAGTTTTTAAAAATTATTTTGCCCTTTTTGGTGGATTATATTTGTGACTACATGGATACATAGGAATATCTGCTGCTACAGAACAGTAAGTTTTATACAAGTTACGATTTTTGGGTGGGAAATATTTTTTTTTAATGTGTATGTGTATTTGATGTGATTGGTAGTTATGTTAAATCAAATGATATTACATTTTATGTGTTGTAGTTAATTGTTTCTATTTGAATTTACTTGTAATTTTAACCTTTTTGGTTGCGGCCTTTTGTCGTTGTTTCACTAATATACATAATAATTGTATTTACTTACTTGCAATTTATTTGTGTATTTTTTTGACTGATGTTTAAAAATGATTTGTTAAATACTTTGTTAAAAATTTGTTAGTTATGGTGGTTAGGTTTTTTTCTTTAGTTTATTTGGAGCTGTGCAGCAAATTAACTTTATTATAATTTGCTTTTGGCTTTTGATTCTAAGCAATGCGCTCCTTTGTTGTTAATAAAAAGTTTTACTTTACATTGTCGTATGTCACACATTTTATTGGTTTGTTTACTGACTTTAGGTTTAATTCGGGTTAAGGATTGTTCAATTCATAGTTGATGGTATCTTTGATCTTTTTGGTAGATTTCTATATATTTTTACAGTATATTTTAACTGTGTTAGTTGGGTCTGCCTTGCTTTTGATATTTGCCTAATTTTAATAGGTTCTCTGCTGTAGAAATTATTCAGATGCAATTGTCATTGTTAAGGTTATCATGTAAGAGGAATGGCCCCTTATTATGTGTGGTTTTAAGTGTTCAGGAATATGGATAGCTTGTTCTCTTCTGGGGGCTGGAGGGGTATCACTGGAGGCTGCTTTAGTTTCAGGCATCAAGGGCCTAATTACAAGTCTGGCGGTCCGAGGACTGCTAGACTTGCTGGGGCTTGGCAGTGTCAATCCAGCCACCACCTCACCAGGAGTCCGAATACTTGATTACAGCTTTGGCAGACAAAATCCCATTGCACTGCTGCAACCGCCAGAGAACAGCCATTCTCTTGTGATGGCATGGCCAGCTAGGGACTTAGCAATGTTTTGGTTAGGACACTGCGGCATGTGTAGCACAAGGAGCCGTCAAACCCTGATTAAAAAACACCCTTTATCAAATACAGACCTTTATCTATTTCTCCTGATTTTCCTTTACCGAATACTACAGTTGACGCTGAAAGAACAAAATATCTAGTAAGTTAGTGTGCCGGAGTGGAAAACAGACAGGATGATAAATATCTAATAAAAGGTTATCTTGACTATCTGCACTGGAAAAACAGAGTAAACATATGTGATGAGCAGCTGAAGCTGCTTTTTCTAAGTTAAAGGCAATGGATTCGATTTAAAGAAAAATATGTGCAATCTTCTGAGCATTATATTTTGAGAATGTACAATGTCTTTGATTTCTGACACTTCACTAGACCTTTGTGTGCAGTATCATGATAAAATAGAATGCACTGTGTAATGTAAATAAATAATTTTGTATCATTTATTTAGACAGTTTGACAGATCTTTATTACATTTCGCAACCCATGCACCTCATTGTATTCTCTTTGTGAAAATATAAACTAAGGGCATGTTTATACACTACTGTACGAGTTCAATCAATCGCTTCTGAACCGCAAGTTAAATTTATTTTTTCTAACACCGTTTTTACTACAGCTATGGTGATTGTTTGCTGTAACAGAATAAATTAATAATCTCAAAGTACATACACTGGCAGACTATAAGTAACATTAAAGTATTACAAATTTACATATATACATCTATGGGAGTTAGAAAATGTCATTTTGCTAATATACCTCTGAGTTTTTAAATATTGGGCCACTGTCTATTTGTAAAATAGCCATAGGATAAAGTAAACTTGTATAAATATATATTATAAATCATAATGTGGCAGAAATTCTGCTATCTTAAAGGTGGTACAAAGGCTGTGAATACAATGCAACAATGTGTCATTGTAAATCATTATAAGAAAGATTTGACCAATTTAATCAATAGTATATATAAATATTTTTATTGAAAGGGTCCTCATAATATTGCAAAGATGTCTATTATTGTGTTGATATTTTATACACATATAGGAAGTGCCTCATGAAACCTTTAACATCTTCGGAGATAGCGATCTATTTCAACAAAATACAAGTATGTTAGTATAATTAGCCCATATAACTTTATAGCATTTGAATGTGGGCCCAGGGCTTAATGATCAAGATGTGCCAAATTGTTAATAAAGACAATGTACAATGGAATTCCTTTGGATGAACCATTTGTTTAACAAAAGCACATGAAGTCTTCTCAGCTTTTATCATTACCGTTGTTGTTATAAACTTGCTGTGTTTCAGTCCAGTTTAACAAAGCTAGCATTATGAACTTCTTTGTCAGTAAATAGGTCTTCATCTGTAAGCAAACACAGTGAAACAGTTAGATGACAGTTGGAAGAGGATGTAGTGCTCTTCTACTAGATTATCTATCACATATTCAAAACAGGTGAATTGTCCCATCAGGCATGTGAGGTAGACATGGTTGTTACAGGGTGCTAAAGTTAAGAAAATTGTCCCTATCATATAAAATCATACTGGAACCATAATTTGGTGCTTTTTATTCTGACATAACCAGTTTCCTGACCAATAACTGCTTCTTTGATATGGTGAATTGAAAAAATAAAAATTTTCAAAAATTTGCCAAAGTATACTAGCATCACATTGGCCAGCATTGGCACAGGCTCTGTACACATGCAGCCACTCCCAGCCAAAGTCAGACTCCCCAAATGCTCACCCCCGGCTTGCTGCTGATGCTCCTTAAAAAGCGCATCCAGCTCAGGCTGTGTCACCGCCAAGATACGCCCCATTAGTAGTGTCATGCTGCGCCGTGCCAAACGCCCAGTGCGAGGAAGCAGCCCCAAGGTCATCTTCGCCACATTTTTTGCCAGCCGGCTGATGTCGTCCCATCTCTTGTGGCAGTGGGTGCGCCATGGTTTGAGACCCCCAGAGCTCACACCTTCGCTGCAATGGCCCTCCACACGGCCTTATGCTAGTGTACCTTGAGCTGCAGGCATGGGAGACAAGAGGGGGAAATGATCAGTGACACAGTGTCATGTACCGACATCTATCCGTATAGCAGCAAGATACAAAATCATCACATATCCAATGATATGGCAATCAGAGACTATAGTACAGCTCACATGGGACACCTGCATGGGAAAAGCTGATGTTAAAGCATGCAGGTGTGAGGGGGAGCACAGTCCCTGCACATCTCACGCAGATGCACGATGCCAGCACTGAAACACCCATGTAGCCTGCCCACATCTCCAGTCCATTGTTGGTTTGAGCAACACATACATCACATGTCAACCTGTGTTTGGGGGTGGACTCACTGTGTCCAAGACTGCGCAGCCATCAATGTCCATGTCCTGTGAATAGATGAATGTGTCATGGTGGTCACATTGAGGGACATGATCTCACAAATACAAAAGGCCATTCCCAAGGGCAGTTGTGTGCAAAATACAGTGCTGAGATGGCCCATAGCTGGAGTGCAATATGAAAAGAGTGATGTCATACTCTGTAAGTTAAGTGAGGTGTCCTTGTCTTTGTAGGCGGGGACTGTGCAGGCCAGCTGGGCTCACACTGAGATGGACTACATGGGCACACACAGCCATCCAGCCAAGCAATCACTGTCCTGACTACAGCATGAACAACCTTCTGTGTCACTGTATGGCTGACAACACAACACAGGTCACTCATACATACATGTGCAGGGAGGGAAACTGTGGCATTGGGTACACACACCCTCCCACTGGAGACAGCATGTCAGGCAGTGCATGACGCTACCCCATACTCCCAGGCACATACTGCATCAGTCCAACTACATGTGTGGCCCCCTGCCCTACCCCACCATTGTTGAAGACTTACCATGACATTTGGGGCACCATACAGCGTTGGAATTGGGTGGTGAGGGGTCTCAGGCAGCAGTCTTTGGAGGCAGCAGCAGGTGAGGGGTGTCAGGCAGCAGTCCCTGGAGGCAGCAGCAGGGGAGGGGTCAAAGGCAGCAGGCTCTGGGAGCAGTGGAAATGTAAGGCTCACTCCCACACATATATAGCCCCCTGGGGTCGTTTCAAAGGGGCCAAGCTGCAGCAATTGGTGGTCCAGGTCTGCCTCTTTCAAATGCATCCAATGACTGCCTCCGCAGTGGCGGAGCATGCCTACCGTGATCTTCAAAATTGCATCATACCACCGCTATCAAGCTTCCCATTGGCTCTAGGGCATGCTCCATGGCGGTGACACACTGCAGGGGCCCGGGATGCACTACAGCAATTTTAGCGGTGGAGCATACCATCCATCATTTCCACATGTCTCCATGCCTATGACTACCGCACTTGTGTGAATGGGGGTGCTGGTGACACACCGCCGGGGCCAGGCGGTAGCTTCCGCGAGATGGGTGCCATACATTGACACCAGGCACCGCCATTCAGGCTGCGGAGCATGCCAACCGCCATTTCCACATGTCTCCATGCCTATGACTACCGCACTTGTGTGAATGGGGGTGCTGGTGACACACTGCCGGGGCCAGGCAGTAGCTTCCGCGAGATTGGTGCCATACATTGACACCAGGCACCGCCATTCTGGAGGCGTAGTATGCCAACTGCCATTTCCACATGTCTCCATGCCTATTACTATCGCACTTGTGTGAATGGGGGTGCTGGTGACACACCTCCGGGGTCAGGTGGTAGCTACCATGAGATGGGTGCCATACATTAACACCAGGCACCACAAATCAGGCTGGTGGAGCATGCCAACCGCCATTTCCACATGTCTCCATGCCTATGACTACTGCACTTGCGTGAATGGGGGTGCTGGTGACACACTGTCAGGGCCAAGCGGTAGCTACCATAATTTGGGTGCCATACAATCGCAATACCCATCTGTCAAACATCAACAGGGCACAGTGCCAAGATGGTCAATGGAACATCACCGTGCACACGAGGCCAATGTTCCATTTACTCCACTGATGGCTACACATGCCATGTTTGTGTGTGTGTGTTTCGTAGATTGGCCTGTACCCACTCACATGTCACTTATGGATTTGGAGTTGGTGTAGGCAGGACAGTGCTGTTCTGGACTCTACTATATGTACACATGTCAATGTGTTGAGGTGCAGTGACAATCACAGCGATGCTCATCTCAATGAATGATGAAATATGTTGCATTGCCTCTCATGTCTGCTCATGCACACATTCGTCATTCCTGCGCCGACTGTGGTCATTGTGTGGTGGGTGGGTGCCAGGTTGTAATGACACATTGAGGTGTGACAGGTACAGCAGCTAGGTATGAGACAGTGGGTTAGATTAGTTACACATTTGATGGATGCTATACTCCCAGGCGTGCCCATTTGAAATGTGGCCGTATCCCTATGTGCATTCACATTGACCAAGGTGGTGTTTGAGGTACTTGTCTTGAGTAAGTTGACAGGTGTGGCCTTTGTGTACATGAAGGTGTCCCTACATGTGAGCTGGTCTGTTGGTCAAGATTGATGTCAATCATTGTTGTTGTTGTGGCATCCAGAACGTGATGTGCTGTGCACATCTCATGATGTATTGCATTGACATGTGTTCACTATCATCTCCAATAGGAGGCCAAATTTGATTCGTCACTTGACGGTGCTGGAGGACAGGGAGAATGTTGCGATCATATGGAAATGCCACCTGGACAGAGCCACCCTGAAAACCCTTTGTGATCTGTTGGAGCCCCACCTGCAGCCTCGCATAACAGATCCAACAGCTTTCACCCCTACTTATAAGGTGATGGCAGCCCTACATTTTTTTGCCACTGGATCATTCCAAGAGACAGTGGCCAGTGCTTGTGGGATGTCACAACCGATGTTCAGCATGGTGCTGCGTGATGTGCTGGCCGCCATGAGGCTATACAAGGACAGATACATCCATTTCCCCAGGGGTGCTGAATTGCCAGATGTGAAGGGAGACTTCTATTCCCTTGGACACATTCCCAATGTTGTTGGGGCAATTGATTGCATCCATGTTGGGCTTGTGCCACCACAGGCAAGTGAGCACATTTACTGCAATCGCAAGCATTACCACTCCATCAATGTGCAAGGGGTTTGCCTGGCAGATATGATCATCTCCCACATGTGTGCCAAATTCCCAGGCTCGACCCATGACTCCTACATCCTGAAGAACGGAATTGTGTCCCAGCTGATGGCTAATCTTCTTCCCAAGCGTGCATGGATTGTGGGTGAGTATGCCTAGTCGTGTGGCATGCTGAGTGTGTGACCTGCTGCCCTCAGCCTCTGCGATCTTGCAATGTCTATTTGTGTTCATCATACCTAGGTGACTCTGCATATCCCAACCGTCCCTGGTTGCTGAGCCCACTGCAGAATCCCAGGTCCCCGGCTGAGGTCTGCTACAATGAGGCCCATAGGAGGACACGTTGTGCGGTGGAGCGTTCTTTTGATCTGCTCAAGTCACGTTTCCACTGCCTAGACAAGACCGGAGGTGCACTGGCATACTCGCCCAGGAAGGTTTGTCCGATTGTAGTGGCATGCTGCATGCTGCATGCTCCACAACCTAGCCATTCGCAAGGAGATTCCCCTGCTCCTGGATGATGGAGAGGACCCAAGGCCCCAGCCTGCAAACCAAGCCATGTCCAGTGATGAGGACAGTGGAGAGGAGGAAGGTGTTGACCTGGGATCAACTCATCATCCGCTACTTCACTTGAAGGTGGGTGCCAATGTGCAACATACCCATTGTCTGATGATATTGCTGTTGTCGTGAAGGGGCATGTGAGAATTGTAGCAGCAGCCAGTTGTAGACTCAGTGGTGGTTGGCAATGTTTCTGGGACAGGTCATTTGGGTACATCTACAGGACGTGTATGTTGACACTTGTTGCCCATTGTGACATGTGCATGTTGGGTTATCCTGATGGTAGGTGTTGTGTGATGTCTGTGATGCCACACCCAGACCAGTGAAAATAGTTCTGTTGTGTTTCCCTAGGTGCCTTCGACTTCTCCTGGCATACATAGAGCCCATGCTCCTGGTACATTGAGATCATGTTGAAGACTGTACATACTGCAATAAAGACGGAGCTGACACAACATGTGTGTGATGATATTTTATTCGCAATGGTGAGATGCGAGGGGGTGTACATTTCCATTGGGGGTGGGGTAATGAGTTGACAGTTGTAGTAGATGAGATAATAGAGTAGTCACCACATTGCTGTGGTGACCCAGTCCAACAGACAGATGCCATTCACAAGGCAGTGTAGAGAAGGACAGTCCAAAAAGTCAATGGAGTGGTGGAGAGGGTTGCCATCATGGCTGGCTCCGTGACTGGTGTCTGGCAGGTGCTTGGCCTCCAGATACTCCCAGGTTCTTCTTGGGATTAACCCTTCGACATTTGGCACGGGGGGCCCTGCTGCAGGGCCAGTGGGGTCTGAGGACTCACCCCTCTCTGTGGGGGCAGGGGAGGATGGTGAAGTGTCACCGTGCGGCCCACCAGAGGGGGGTGGAGGTGTTGTCTGTGGCACAGGCCTGTCCCTCAGTGCCGCCACTTGCTAGCCCAAGAGGTCCACAATTTGTCCCATGCGGGTGTCGATGGACCTCATCAGCAGGATGAGCTCGTGCAACAGTTTGTCTGACCGGCCTGTTCGTCCCTGGGCCTCTTTGTATTAACCCAGGACTCTGGTGATGTGTTCCAGGGATTGGGTCCCAGCCTCCTGGTGTCTGTGGGTGACCCTGCCCCTCCCACCTGCCCTGCTGCCACAGACCTGTTGTCTCACCACTGTGGGCACCTGCATCCTCTCCCTGCCCTCCTCCGTGGGTGGTGTGTGCTGGTCATCCTTTGGGACAGGGAGAGTGTTGCAGGCAGCACTGGTGGTGGTGGTGGTGGCGGTGGCCACACAGGCCGTGACAGCAGGGATCTGCTGTGCAGTTGTTGTTGGCGCAGATGTGGTGGGGGGGACAATGGGGTCCTGGGACCTGTTGCTCCCTGGCACACCAGATGGGCCGATTTGGGAAAAAGGGGGTGGTGATGGACAGAGTTTCTGAATGATGCAGAATACTCTTACCAAGTCAAGAGATCATGGTTTTAATCCATCACCGTTTTTTAGCTCACTGCACCATCCCAGCTCAGAACCTGGCTACATGCAAATTAGTCTGTACCTGTCCCAGTGCATGATGGGAACAGGGCAAACCAAACTACCAAGCCAATTCTTATACTGGGAAGGAAACAAGCTTCAGGGGACCGGTTTCTGGCATCACAGCCTTCGTCAGCCCGGCTTGCCTGAATCCTGATGGTGCAAGGAGCAAGGGACTCACGTCTGAGCATACCCTCCCACACTGAGTGTGGATAAAATCGAGTTGGGAGTTCTGAATGATGCAGAATACTCTTACCAAGTCAAGAGATCATGGTTTTAATCCAACACCAGATGGGCCGGCCTTGAGCTCATCGTCCATGGAATCCTGGTAGTCAACATCCGTACCGGGGGGGAGATTGGCTCTGCAGGTTGCTGGTGTTGTCCTCTGCAGTGAGGTCTTGGTCACCTGTGGGTCAGATGGAAAATGGTCATTGTAGTGCACCGGCAGGCTTTGTGTTAGCTGTGTGTCATTCACTTTTTGAACACTGCACAATTGACTAATCATCACATTGTTGACCATGTGCACTACTGTGCTTCCTGACATAATGCAGTGGTACAGACATTACTTGTCCATGGTGTGAGGTGTCAAGGCATACCATGCGACCGGTGCACAATTAAGGATTACAGGGACTTGTTGCCATCTAGGGCCTGGCACAACCTGTGTTTAATTGAAAACTCATTGTTTATTTGTGTGACCTGGCAGACGTCACATCTGGCCATGAACTGGCCATTGTCATCTCCTGCATACCTTTGTCCTGTCATATGCATATCTTGATTTGCACCACCATACATGCTTTTGTATTTTTCGAATGGTTCTTTTTGCACTTGCCCCATGGCGATGCACATGTAACTAGGTGCTGTGCATGATTGTGCCCTGACTTTCTTCTACTTGTGCATTGGTGTGTCACACTTTGGTAGCTGTGACAGTTTCCTTAGCTTACCTGTGTGCACACTGTGCTGGGCAATGGGGTAGCTATGCCTCTTTGTGTAATAAGAGGGCTGGTGTGGTCATATGGCACCATTAAATTTGTGACAAATGGGTGGGTGCACGTACTGGCTACCTACCTGTAAGTTTGTTTTGTGTACTGTGCTGGCTTCCAACTGCTCCTGGGTGGGGGAGTCCTCCATCCTGCTCAGGTGTGGGACAGAGGGAATGTTGGGAGTAGTAGTGCAGGCCTCCCCCCCACAAACACCCTCACTGTGAAGATGGCTACCTACCTGTAAGTTTGTTTGGTGTACTGCAATGGCTTCCGACTGCTGGGGGGAGGGCTCCATCCTGCTGAGGGTGGCTCAGGGTGCATGGTGGGAGTAGTGGTGCATGTCCCCCACTCACAAACACCCTCACTGTGAAGATGGCTACCTACCTGTAAGTTTGATGACGGTGATGTGATGGCTTCCAACTGCTGGTGGGGGCTCCATCCTGCTGAGGTGTGGGGCAGGGTGGGAGTAGTGGTACAGGCCCCCCACCCAAAAACACCCACACTGTGAAGATGGCTACCTACCTGTAAGTTTGTTTGGTGTACTGCAATGGCTTCCAACTGCTCCTGGGTGGGGGAGTGCTCCATCCTGCTCTGGTGTGGGACAGAGGGAATGTTGGGAGTAGTAGTGCAGGCCTCCCCCCACAAATGCCCTCACTGTGAAGATGGCTACCTACCTGTAAGTTTCTTTGGTATATTGCAATGGCTTCCAACTGCTGGGGGAGGGCTCCATCCTGCTGAGGGGGGGCAGGGTGCATGGTGGGAGTAGTGATGCATGCCCCCTACCCACAAACACCCTCACTGTGAAGATGGCTACCTACCTGTCAGTTTGATGAGGGTGATGTGATGGCTTCCAACTGCTGAGGGGGCTCTATCCTGCTGAGGTGTGGGGCAGGGTGCATGGTGGGAGTAGTGGTGCAGGCCCCCGACCCATAAACACCCTCACTGTGAAGATGGCTGCCTACCTGTAAGTTTGTTTGGTGTACTGCAAAGGCTTCCAACTGCTCCTGGGTGGGGGAGTGCTCCATTCTGCTCAGGCGTGGGACAGAGGGAATGTTGGGAGTAGTAGTGCAGCCCCCCCACAAACACCCTCACTGTGAAGATGGCTACCTACCTGTAAGTTTGTTTGGTGTTCTGCAATGGCTTCCAACTTCTGGGGGGAGGGCTCCATCCTGCTGAGGAGGGGTAGGGTGCATGGTGGGAGTAGTAGTGCAGGCCCCCCACCCACAAACACACACACTGTGAAGATGGCTACCTACCTGTAAGTTTGATGAGGGTGATGTGATGGCTTCCAACTGCTGGGGGAGCTCTATCCTGCTGAGGTGTGGGGCAGGGTGCATGGTGGGAGTAGTGGTGCAGGCCCCCCACCCATAAACACCCTCACTGTGAAGATGGCTACCTACCTGTCAGTTTGTTTGGTGTACTGCAATGGCTTCCAACTGCTCCTGGGTGGGGGAGTGCTCCATCCTGCTCAGGTGTGGGACAGATGGAATGTTGGGAGTAGTAGTGCAGGCCTCCCTCCCACAAACACCCTCACTGGGAAGATGGCTACCTACCTGTAAGTTTGTTTGGTGTACTGCAATGGCTTCCAACTGCTCCTGGGTGGGGAAGTGCTCCATTCTGCTCAGGTGTGGGACAGACGGAATGTTGGGAGTAGTGGTGCAGGCCTCCCACCAACAAACACCCTCACTGTGAAGATGGCTACCTACCTGTAAGTTTGTTTGGTGTACTGCAATGGCTTCCAACTGCTCCTGGGTGGGGGAGTACTCTATCCTGCTCAGGTGTGGGACAGAAGGAATGTTGGGAGTAGTAGTGCAGGCCTCCCCCCCACAAACACCCTCACTGTGAAGATGGCTACCTACCTGTAAGTTTGTTTGGTGTACTGCAATGGCTTCCAACTGCTGGGGGGGAGGGTTCCATCCTGCTGAGGGGGGGGGGGGCAAGGTGCATGGTGGGAGTAGTGGTGCAGGCCCCCCACCCCCAGACACCCTCCCAGGGAAGATGGCTACCTACCTGTGAGTTTGATGTGAGTTGTGTAATGGCTGACACATGCTTCTGGGTGGGGTGGTGGGAGGGATCCATCTTTCTAGGCTGTGGGTCAGGGGGCATGGTGGGAGTAGTGGTGCAGGCCCCCCACCCCCAGACACCCTCCCAGGGAAGATGGCTACCTACCTGTGAGTTTGATGTGGGTTGTGTAATGGCTGACACATGCTTCTGGGTGGGGTGGGGGGAGGATCCATCTTGCTGATGCTGTGGACCATGGGGCCTGGTGGGAGTTGTAGTGCTGTCTGCCTGTACACATGCCCCATGGTTATGTTGGTAACTATGTTTGGCGTGAATGGTAGTGGGTGGATGTTGGATCTGTGAGCCATGTTTTTGTGAGTGTGTGCAGCAGATGGGTGGTATGTGTCCTAGGTGGTGTAGCTTTGTAGTTGTGCAAGACAGTACATAGCGGAGTGGCGGTAGTCATTTATTTGTATTTACCAGCCTCCACTCCCCCAGCTACTCCTGTGAGACTCTCTGGATGCAGTATGGCAAGCACCTTCTCCTCCCATAGTGTGAATGGTTTTGGTGGAATGGGAGGGCCACCGCCAGTCCTCTGAGCCAGCTCACGGTTCTTGCTCCTCCTCTACTTGACCACCTTCTTCAGATCATGCCACCGCTTCATAATCTCCTTTTTTGATCTTGGGGTGGTCCCTACTGCATTGACCCTTTGGACTATCCTTGCCCACTTTTGTGTCCTTGTGGCTAATGGTGTCTGTTGGACCAGGGTACCAAAAAGCTGTGGTTCCAATCTGACAATCTCATCTACCATGACCTTCAACTCACTCTCAGTGAATTTGGGCATTTTCTGTGTGGCCATGGTATGTGGTGTGCAAAGTGGTTGTGGGTGTAGGTGTGTGAGTGGTGGTTGTGGTTGTGCTGTGTATGGTGTGTGTTGTGCAGGGCGTTAGTTGTGCTGGTGTGGAGGTGGTGGTGCTGTGTGTTGTGTGGCTAGTGATGTTGTGTCCTTTGCCTCTCCTGTCAGCTGGGGTATGTGTCCCTTCTCTCATGGAGTATTGCAAAGGATTGTGGTAATGGAAGGGGCTGGTTTTATACTCGGCTATGTGGGTGTGTCCAATTGGGGTGTTGCTGACAGGTGTGTTGTCCTGGGATTTGTATGTTTCTTTTTGCCATTTGGTTGTGTCATTGGGTTGTGTTTTGTGTATTTGGGGGGCATAGCTAGTTTTCTGTGTGCACTGTTTGGCCTTCTTGTGGGTTTTCTGCTTCGTCCGCCATATTTTTTTACGGATCTTCCACCGCGGTGGCTGTGCTTCAGCTCTTCCACTGGCTCTCTCATTCATTCCATTTTGCGACCGCAGCGGTCAGTGACAGCAGTACGTACCGCGGGACCGCTGGGTATATCCTAATTTCCGGTGCGCTGTCTCCGCTATACTTGCGGCAGGTTGGTGTTTTTCCGCCGAAAATCCGACCGCCACGGACAGATTTTGGGCATCTCCGCCCGCTACGGGCATTTTTTCTTGGCCTTGTTTCGCCGCGGTCTGATTTTTTGGGCGGTTGATCCTAATTTGGCCGCCGGTTATCCCACGATGCCGGCGGGTGGTTGTTTTCCGCTTCCATGGCGGTCGGGGTGCTTTTCCGCCCGCCATCCTAATGGACCTCTATAAGTTTAGCCTTAAATAATTTATAGGGAGTCCATAGACAATTGAACAAAATAAAGGCGTTGGTTTTTGATAATGATACAGGAAACCATCCTGAAATATTGATGGTCCATATTTGTCTCCACTCTTTTAACAAAAGATTCAGGGAAAGTTCTGCATTCCAAAAAGTGGATAAAAAGATAAAGGGGCTCATTACGATGGCGGACGAACCTGAGTCCACCTGTTATCGTTACAGTGTTTGGGACCACCCGCCAGACATGTGGCAGTCCCACCACTGCAATTAGGATGCACCCGCCATACTGACTGGTGCATCTAGGACATTTAACATTGCGCATGGTGCTGCTGGCTGCAGCACCGTACGCAGTGTTAATATGGCATGTACCGCATTTCCCTGCACTACATGGGTACCCCCCCCAGTGCACCCCTTAACACAGGGGGGCCCGCAACGGGCCCCCGAATCCAGCCTCCACCAGCCTGAAAGGATGGCTGACGCCAGCATTGTAATCTGGCGGGCGGTGCCTGCTAGGCACTGCCACCATTTCATGCTCCCTTGTCCATTCGCCAAGCAATCAGACTGATTGCTTCTGGTGGACCGGGTGCTGACGGACTTGCAGACTGATTGGAATTCCCACCGCCATCCTAATTCAGCGGTGGGAATATCGCTGTGTGATGGCGGAAGGACCACCACTGCTGGCCTGGCAGTGGTCCTTCCGCCATCCTAATCGGCCCCAAAGTTAGTAGCATTTGTACAATGAAATTGTTCATAAAATTTAGAGACAGTGTCAGAATCTGGAGTCTTAATTTGGGGAAGCACATTTGGTAAGGTGTTAAGCAGTGTGTTACAAAGAAGTTCATATTTAATGGCTTCGGTATTGGGTAACATGAATCTGGCCTGTAGTTCAGAGAAGGAAAATAAAGCCATATCTTCATAGATATCCTGGAGAAAGAAAATGCCAGCCGAAATCCATAATTTCCAGAATGTGATTGTACGATTACATTTTAATGCAGGATTATGCCAAAGGAAGATCATAGAAGAATCTGAAATACGTGATGAAAAGGATACGTCAAAATCATTAATAATCACTGGGGGAGGATTTAAAAAGTTTATTAGAATCAGACATGGACAAAAGTGATGGGAGAGGAAATGTTGATACTAAATTTCCCTCAATCATTAACCATTTAGGGGAATAGTTAGGGTCCAAGCACGAGAACCAAAGTAAACCTTGTTTTAAAATAAATGCTTTATGATATTTGAAAAAATCAGGCATACCAAATCCTCCATTCAGATTAGACAGTTTAAGTTTAGTTTAAGCAATATGAGGTGTGTTTGCGATTCCATATACATTTAGAAATAAGCTTATCACATTTTTTGTAAACTGAGAGGGGCAACTGTGTATGGATCATAGACAAGGTATAGAAAATAATTGGGGCTAATACCATTTTAACGGTTTAAAGTTTTCCCCACCATGATAAGTGTAAGGTGGACCATTGACAATTTTTTTCTGTAATTTTGGTAAACAAAGAGTCACAGTTAAGAGTAACGGAGTGCTTTAAAGGAAGTGAAAAGAGTATACCTAAATATTTAATTTTCTCTTTTTGCCAAATAATTTCAGTATTGTCCCAATATTGAGGGTGTACAGTGCACGTTCAGGGGAAAAAAATCTGTTTTATGAGTATTCAAGGTATAACCAGAAATAGTAGAATATATGCGTATGACATCTAAAACCGCCGGTGGAGATGTGACTGGATTGCTAAATTGCTATATTAGGACATCATCTGCATAGACAGATGTTTTAAGGTTAATATCCGCTAACATAATTCCTTCAATATCAACCAAATTTCGAATGTGGGAGAGAAAAGGTTTGATTGCCAATAAAAAAAGAAGAGGTGACAACGAGCAACCTTGCCAGGTTCCTCTCTAAAGAGAAAAGGGATTTAAAAATTGACCATTAATAAAGAGTGGGGCAGAAAGGAAGCCATATAAAGTTGATATCATTTTTGTAAAGTTATTACCAAAATAAAAAGAAAAAAGTGTTCGATAGAGAAATCTCCACTGAACCTTATTGAATGCTTTCCCCGCGTCTAAAGCTAGTAAGCCAGCAGGAGAGGTGAGGGTAGAGGCCTTATCAATAATATGAAAAAGGAGTCTTGTGTTATTGACAGAGAAACGTTTTGACATAAATCCAGATTGATCTATATGAATAAGGGATGGCAAAACTCAAGCTAATCTGGTGGCAGGAATTTTGGCAAACCATTTACAATCCTGGTTGATCAGAGAAATAGAACGATAATTTGAAACTTTGGTATGGTCTTTATCTGGTTTAGGTAAAACTATAATTAACGCCTCCATAAAAGAGCAAATAAAAGTTCATCTGCCATGATAGGGTTATCTAATTTGATTTTGGCAGACTGGGAAAGTTGAGGTAGATTGGCAGAGATTAAAAAATGATCAATAAATTGGGGATCTAGAAGGTTCGGGTTACTATACAATGTGGAATTAAAATGTAAGAAATTCATCTATAATGTCTGGCGTAGATATAGCAGCAGTACCATTGTGTCTGTGGATACCATGAATTTGATTTCTATCTTTCTTGATACGGAGATAATTAGCTAAGAGTTTTCCTGCATTGGTGACATTAAAAGCAAATTTAGCTTTCTGGTTGGCAATCTGTATACCAGCTCTTTTACTCAACATGGAATTATACTCATATCTAAATTTTAGAAGTTTGGTTTTAAAATCATTATTCTTTGAATCAGTCGTTCACATTTTGCAATCTGTTTTTCTAGGTGTAACAATTTGGTGTTAAACAAATTATTTTCATGTGCCATTATAGAAATAACAATTCCTCTTAAATAAGCTTTAAAATCATCACATTTTACAATAGGGAAGGTAACATCATCATGGTTAAGTAAAAAATATTCATGAATAGCTTTTAAAATGGTATCTTTATGAGCATCATGAAGAACAACATCAACATTATGCACCAACAAGAATGAGAGACTGAAAAACTACCTGTTTGTAAGTGAAGCGAAATTATGGCATGGTCTGAGACTTCAATACTACCACCAGTAGGTTGAGTTACTATTTTCACTAAGTCTCTACAGACCAACAAATAATCCAAATGTGAGTGAGAACTGTGGGGATTGGAGAAAAATGTGAATTATTTCTGGGTGGGGAAATGTGATCTCCAGATGTCAACCAGTTTAGTGTTCTTAAATAACGTTCTGAGGGAATTAAATGTTTTAGGAGGGGTGTATCTGGTGGATGATAGTCTATCAAAAAGGGGGTCACTAATCAAATTAAAATCACCCCCAAAAATTAAGGAAACTTTCCCAAATTGAAGAATCTCAGAAGAAATACAAGACCAAAAATGAGGGTCATCTGCTGTTGGTCCATAGATAATAATTAGGTGTAAAATTATATCTACAATTTTAACTTAGACTAAATGAAATCTACCATCTGAATCAGATTGTTTGTGAAGAACTTGCAGCTGAAGAGTTTTTGAAAAAAGAATAGCCACACCATTCTTTTTACCTTGCGCTAGGGAGGAGATTTTCTGGCCAACCCACTTCTTTTGCATGGATATTAAAATGGTGTAATCAATGTGGGTTTCTTGTAGGAAACAAATATCAGCTTTTTGCCTATGTAGATAGTCTAAAATCTTTAATCTTTTAACTGGATGATGTAAACCTTTGACATTCAGTGAAACAACTTTAACATTAGGAGAACTACTCATAGATTATGAGGTGAAAAAGGAGAAATGAGAAAGAGTGGAAGAATGACAATACACAACAGGAGTAGTATGAGAGATCAAAGAAGTCACCAATGGACATGGAGGACATACATATAGAAAGAAGAGACACACACGTGCATCAAAGAAGAGATAAAGGAGGAGGGTGGTAAACCCGTACTAAAAGGACTATCATAATAATAACAGGAGTATCACTAGTTGGATATCAAATATACCTTTGAGTTATCATAGTAGTAATAAAGCATAAGTAGTAGCACTAATAGAATAACTTCAAGTTGGAGAGACATGTGTATCCATTGATAGAGGAGAGTGGTTTTCTAGGAAAGCTTGAAGGTCTTCCGGTTGATGAAAGGATTTGGAGATTTCGCCTTTCTAAATACGCATTGTGGATGGATTGAAGAGTCTATATTTGAAGCCTGAGTCTCTCAGTCATGATCTCAACGCTGCAAAATCTCTTCGCATTGCAACTGTTTCCATTGTGAAGTCCTGATGGATGAAAATCTAAGAGCCATCAACTAGAAGACAAGAAATCTCACGAGCTGCCTACTTGATAAGGACGAGGTGATGATGGTGTAGAACCTTGAAGATGACTTGCCTGGGTTTAGTTTGACCTGGTTTATGGTGAGATAGAATACGATGTGCTTTATGTATATCAAATCTTTCTGAGAACCTCACATTCAGTAAATTAGGCCGCAGATTCTCTAAATATTGCTTGCAATCATTCCCTTCAATGTCTTCAGGCAAATTAAAAATACGTAAGTTATATTGCCTATTCCTGTTCTCTAACTCAATCAGTCTGGTACTTATGAAGGGGATTTTTGTAGCCATTGTCAAAATTTGATCTGTTTTGGTTATATCTTCATGCTGCTTGATTTCATTATGTGCAACCATCATTGAAAGACTGGCCATGTCATTCCGCAAATGTTTAATTTCCATGGTAATATTATCAGTGTTTGATCTAACTGCCTTTAATTCGTCCAGCATAGTAATAAGGGAAGGTTCTGATGAATCAACCATTTTTGACTTCAAAGGTGGAATAGAAAGGGGGCGCTAGAGGGTGCACTGCGGAATGGCTGCCTGTTGAGACAGCTCCGCCGGACAGGCACATTAATCGGAGACAATATTGGATATGCGGATGCAGATTTGAAAGATTTTGGCAGAAATGGGCATTGGAAGAGGTGGTGATTAACATGCGCTAAACGAGAGACCTATGAAGAGCAGTGGAGGCTGTAAAATCGTGCCTGTGGACTGCTGGCAAGGAGGGAACGGTATCACGCAACATGGCGGCGGCCCGAGCAACGATCGAACAATGAGCGTCAGGAGTTGTAATGTGGCCTCAGCACTGGCGATAAGGTGGAAAAGTGGGCAGCAGACATTCTCTGGGCACCGCATGGTGCAGGAGGGAGATATTGCACAGTAAGGTGACAGCGGCAGTATTCTGCAAGAGCCTTGGCGGTGTGACGAGAAAGGTCTATGCAAAATGGCGGCGCCCTAAACTACAACCGAGCCGCAGTAATTGCGGGGCTGCGAGCGGATGAGCGTTGGAGATAGTGATGGCAGCGACAACTTGGTAAAGTGGGTAGTGTACTTTATTTGGGCATCTCACTGTGCAGGAGTGAGGTGATGCTAAGTGCAGTGAAAGCAGTATCATTGGGAGTGGATACTGACGGTATGGCGCGATAGATCAGCGCAAAATGGCGGCGCTCTGAAATGCAGTTGAACTGGACTAATTGCGAAGTTGCCAGCAGGGGAGCGTGAAGACTGAGGCGGTGAGGCCAGCTACCATTCAGCGCCAAAGAAAGCAGCTGTTGAATTTTGTGCTGATCGGCGCACTATCAGGATTAGGAGCCGCGGTAAGATTGGGCAACCCGGTACAAAATGGAGGCCGTAAGGAAAAAAAGCTGAAATTGATGTTTACCGGTATCGCCTGTGAATTGACAACAAGATGCAGCTGTAAGCGACCAAAGCTATTGCCCTGCACAAGTATTCGGATTGCCCTGCTGCTGGACAGGGGAGAGGCTGGCCCTGTGCTGTGTCTGCTGACACGAGATGCGGTGATGAGGTGGCCCCAGTGCCATCTGTAAGATCCAGGGTCACGATCCCTGCCACTTTGGAGCGCAACCGCTTTGGTGCCATGTCGGGGCTAATAGAAGTGAATGATACCATATAGCTCCGCTTGTGCAGAAAATACGGAGCATACATAGATGCCGCGACAGGGGCTGCCAATTATTGGATGCGCGAAGTGGGGCCTGTTGCAAACAATTGGATAGAGCTGCTGACACACGCTATATACTGTCTACGGCGGGAGTTGTGGAGGTAACTTACAACGTGATACTGTGGGCTGCTTTGGATGCCAACTGCCTCTGAGTACGTATGCTGCACCTGTTACTAATAGACCATGAGCTGCGTTGCGACGTTGTGATCCCTGGAGGTGGACTAAACTAGAGATCAGGAGCGTGCCTATCTGAGAGGAGACAACAACATATTGTGCTAATTTCGAACTGCGGTGCACTACGGCGATCCTTATCATATTCTGGAGTGTCGGCTAGCAACATCACGGGTAAGCCAGACAAACAGCAATCCAAGCTCTCATTTGAAGCAAGGAGACAAACAAAGGGTGCAACTGCACACTCCGACAACAAACTTGAAACTGAATCCACAACTGGTGGTGCAATGGAAAGTGTCCTTCAGGCGATCCAAAAAAGTCTGCAAGATATAAACGGGAAACTGGATACCCTCACCCAGCGGGTTGATAACATATCAGCAAAGTTAGATAAGCAAGGGGAGCGCCTGGATGAGGCTGAGAATCGTATTACGGCAGTGGAGGATGAAGCGCATGCCACGATAAGTAAATGCACAGGAATGGAGAAACTGTTGGAGGTTATAAAAAATAAAGCTGAAGACTTAGAAGTGAGATTTCGTCCTAATAACATACGGATTGCGGGTATTCCAGAATCCACTAACACAGGAAGGATGGAAACATATGTGGAGGAGATGCTTCTTTCAGTGTTTGGTACAGGGCACTTTTCAGCGGTCCTTATAGTGGAACGTGCACACAGATCGTTGGCCCCGCGACCGCCACCGGGTGCACCTCCAAGACCCATAGTTGCCCGTATCCTTAATTACAGGGATAGAGATGTTGTACTAAGGATGGCCCGGGAAAAGCAACAGGTGACATATCAAGGAAACACGCTGGCATTTTACCCAGACTTTACAATGGCAGTACAACTAGCACGAAAGGACTTTGCCCCGGCCAAAAAGAAGCTTCATGACTTAGGTATAAAATATGCTCTATCCCGCCCGATTGAAGGTGACATGGGAAGGTCGCTCCACAATTCTCCGAACACCAAAAGCAGCTCAAGACCTCGTTAAGAAAATCATCAATAAGAGCAAAGAGCAGAAAGGGGATGAGCGAAACCACGACTCAGAATAGGATTAGATGGTGAAGGAGTTGCTGCAAAAGTCTCTTATTGGGTGGCTGCACTATGCGGACTTCATCCGGTCACGACAGAACGGATCGAGCATCATGTGGCTAGCTACCATTATTGCTTGGTAGAGAATGGAGATGCTGGAACGTGTTGTGGTAAAGTATGAGATGCCATTCAACCATTCTATACTGGTGGGGATGAACATTACGAATATGACGGAAAACAGAGAGTTATTTAATTGCTCTAACAATTCTTGTGAAGTGGGTCTCCCGATAGCTGCCTCAAATCGAACTAAGAATAAATAGAGCTTAATGAACTGTAGTACAATAGCATCTGGGAATTGGGGATGAATGTGGGACTATAATCGGACTATAGGAGCCCCATGTTTTTAGGAGCGTACACTATGGCATTTCTTATTTAAGCTACTGACTGATCAACCACTGTGAATCACTTTGATATTCAGAAGGAGAGGGTAATGTTGCTTCGAAATGTCTAATAGTCCGCTTTGCATAACGATTGGCCGGTTACCAGGAGTACTCCTTTGATGTAGGCAACGGTTAATCTGCATTAATGATGGAGTCTTGACCACATCCACTATGTTGGGTGGAGTTGTGCGCACTTAGTAGACCCCCACGCGGGTGTTCCGCATGAAGTACTTTGTTATGATATGTTTTTACTTCAGGGTCTGTCTTTGGCATAGTTGGGATGCTGAAGTGAGTTATAAAAGATTTGCGAGTCTTCATCGTTACATACGCAGTTAGCACGTTACACTCTGACCGCGGCCCTGCATTTAACTCTCAGGCTTACAAAGAGACCATGGAAGGAATGGGTGTAGCATTGCGGTTCTCATCTCGTATCATCCTGAGGGAAATTCTGTTGTGGATAGAAAAAAACGGTACTTAAAGCAATCTTTAACAGCTAGGGTATTAGGCAAAAGAGGTAGTTGGGTCACACACCTGTATGGGGTACAGCGGGCATTAAATAACCAGCCAAGAAGCTCTCGAGGAGGTGTCACTCCATATGAAGTACTCTTTGGGACACAAATGTGGGTGCCGGATCTTGACTGTGAAGGCGCAGTGGTGTATGAAAAACCATTTGACATCCATGATTGGGCCTAGTGGAATCCGATGTAGCAGACGTCCTCCTCTAGCTGCAATCCAAGAAGTTCAAACAGAAAGACTCATCACGTTTGAAGAGCCACCTGTAAGGAATGAAGGACTAAGCAACAATGCTATGGAACTTGTTCCACTTGAACCAAACATTCAAATTCAACATGAAATCAAAATAATTCTCAAGTTGCAATTAGACCTAATACAGATGTCTACATCAACATGCCTCGTCGAGAGGAAAAGGGCATTTCAACTAATCCCGATGCAATTCCAACAATTGATCGAACTGCTTCTGGCTACTTCATTAACTTTGATACGTTTTCTCTGTATCCAAGCGAGCCGGAAACTACGCCAGCCAAAACACCATTCAAGCAAGATCTAAAGAACTTTCTTCTCTTTCTTCAAAAGACATACCTAGTATCACCTTGGATTGAACTCTGGGTAATTTCTGGGATATATTTGTTTTTCTTTTCTGGCTAGGTTTAGTATTGACTTTTAGTATGATTATAAATGGACGTTATCTTCAACAAGATTCCACAGCCCAAATGGTCAACATCCTCCTGAAGCCACACACATCGTGAACAAAGAGACTTGTCATCAGTGAACATCACAGCTGTTCCTATACCAGATGGTATAGTATTGGACAAGGTTGATTTCAACATATTCGGACCATTCGAAGTTTTAAAAATTAATCATGTATTTAAAATCTCGTTAAGTGATTTCATTACCTCCAGTACATTTTCTGATGATTGGGACACTGAAACAGTTAATAACATGTTATCTGATTTAGAGTAAACTGCTGCATTTTCTAATAATGAAATGTTAGAAGGTTCATCAGATTATGACAAATTGTACTGTTACCAACATTTTGGTCATCATTTCCTGCACAAATCCATTTCACCTAGGAATGTATATGAATACAATCAGTGGTAACATTGCCCAACACCACCAAAAAGTAGTTCACAAATGTTTGCACAAAAATTTGCATACTTTTCAGGGTTTAACATCACAGATCCAGCCTCATTCTATTATAAGGTTGCACCAACATCAGCACTGAAAATTATGTTGACAAACACTAAACAGATTTACTCTGCTTCCTTTTTGGCCCAATTGTCTGAACAAGGTTTCAACCTATGGCAAGACGAAATTGACACAAAATTGATTTGGGGGTCAAGGGACTGGCAAGTCCAGGGTACAGAGGCACTATTTAGAGCATGCCTCATTCCAAAGCAGATGATCTTTTTGAATGATTCTGTGCAACAGATATCCTGTCTTGGAATAGCCAAGATGAAGGACCTAAACTCTCCAAAGTTTCCTACGCCAACACATGGGTGGCAGAATTCTTCTACAAAGGAAGGGGCAACAATTGATGACATACTAAAGTTCAATAGAACAGACCCCAACTGAAAGTGGGAGGTTTGGCCCTTAGACACAAACACATGTCATAAAAGGTTCCTGCACATTAGCGAGGGACTCAATATGCATAGGCCAGACCCACGTTATGTACAGAGAGAACATCCAGGGGTAGTGACATCCTATAAGTTTTGGGAAGTTTGGCCTACAATAGCTAGAAACCTCAACACTTGCAGAAGTGAAGCAACACTTATCTTTACTCTCAGAAGACATGGATCTAAGAGACTTTCTACTAGGACCTAGGAAACAATGTCAAAAACGTTTCATATATGCAGGCATTTATGCTGCCTATAATGAAATCTGGAAGATTTCCCAACAAGAAGCCGCAGAGAGAATACGGGAAACAGACAGTATAAACTTAGAAAAAGCTTTTGCTGTTTGTGGATAATGGGTTAACAACTTTGACCTCCAGAGTATATTCATTGGGCAACATTGTATCTTCTACTATTGACAGACTGGAACAGGATTTAGCCATATTACAACACGGCCAATCACAGTAACGTTCTATTATGTTATTGAGCTGGATGCTACAATCTTTGCTTGCAGGCCTTGTGCCTTGGCATTTTATAAACAGCACGTCACTGTTTTCAGAATACAACCTAACTGATGCACAGATTGAAATGGCACAAAGGGGAGATAAATATACAATGCTGCAAATGGAAAAACTGGACAGACTGCCATTTACAGTAGCTGAATCACCATCAACTGAGTGGCTAATCCATTGCCAAATCACTCTCCCGGTCACTACATTTCAGTTTCACTATTGCCTTGAGCAAAGGCAGGCAGGCACATATGAAAAATTGGGCAAAAGAATACATTAGGAAATCCTGGGATTTACCATATAAATTTTGATGCCGGAGTGGGGATCAAGAAGTGTTTCTTAGTGATACCAACTGCAAGTACACTTTAAGCGGTTCTCTCATATGCCAAGATATCGTTTTGCACGGAGCCTGTAATGGTTCAGTTTCAAATCTGTCTTGCCACATGTAAGGAACTCCAGCTGCCGTAATATCGCCTGTGTTTGAGTTACTTCAAATGGGAGTTACTTGATGCTGAACAATCAAGGTTGTTATGGCATGCTTCCAGGCATTGCATATCTGGTCATCGTGAACACCAGGATTACTTGCTGTATGCAAGTATTGTTTCCGACGACAATTTCAGTCAGGGAGGCGCTAGTAGGCCTTCACACAATGCTACGTTGATACAGTTTGATGCTTTGTGCAGAATGAAAGCCATGCTTTTATAGAAAACCATGCCACTGACCGCCGCTCGAGAAACCTTTGAACTTCAAGTTGCAAGGACCTCGACTGAGATACAGGCACTAATTCGAACAAACTGCCCCCTACATTTTGTTGAAATAGTGGGACGTATCTTTAATATGTCTGATATGAGTGGCATTATTCACCTATTTAAGACCATAGGGTCCAGATTCCTTAGCACTTTCCAGACTATCCTCGGAGTTATTGCTAGCTTCATACACTCCGTGTTTAGAAGCATTTTCAGGGGTCTACCTCTGATACTGCTCGCTGTAGCTGGAATCCTGATTATTGTTTGACTGCTGTGCAAGGGATGGACCATCCGCCAGCGAGATTGCAAAGGCTCTCCTGGAAAGACATTACCGTGAGCGCATGGTACAGCATCTCGGTGCACCTGGCCTATGAGAACTACGTGCTTTTTGAGGACTGCTTCGTACCTGTCTTCTGGTGCCTGTTCTGCGGAGGCGAATGCGAGTTGGATATCTGTCTGAAACCTCTGACGGAGACGCCAGTGGACTTAGACTCCAGGCTGGAACCTTTGTGGTCCCATGCACAACTCTGTCCCCAGCGTATTCCCATCTTGAAGCATGCTTTCCTTGAGGAACCGCAGGTGCCTTTCACGACTGAATACAATTTCAGCTCCAGCATTGACACCGAGGTTTCGAATCCAGTACCGGAAACCTACATCCAGCTACTGGCAACGAGGAGTTACATCTATGCACACTTGACGTGCTATGCGAGGTATTGCAATGTTTGTCCCCTGCTGTAGCAGGCAGCGATAATGTTATGTCTCCCAGCCAGGACTCCTAATCTGAATCTGGCTCATCGTGTGCTGGGAACGAATATGGAACTTTTCTTTCCCTTTCATTTTTTCTTAAAAGACTCATTTTCAAATTGACACTTTCTATCTCAAAGCATGGCCTTCTAAGTACGCTTGCAGTAGTTCAACTCATGTGTTCGAACCCGTTTAGAACTGTAATTTGCGGAACTTTACAACAATGTCAAACATTAACATAGAATATTTTTCCTCATTTTTTAAACTGTTTTTAAATAATCTTTTGACGTTTTTAGAAACATTTTAAAATGACTACTTGATACTTTTATGCACTGACCACTGTTATAAATGTGTATTTCAAAAATGTGTATTATAATTGTTAAGTATAAGGTGGAGTGGCCTAATGTCATCTACCTGGTGGATTTGCGGACTCCAAGGAATCCTTTGGGGGTCCTGCACGTGAACTGCCTCAAGCTGTTATATTTCATATCAGTACCCTAATATAGTTCCAGGGAACATCGTACACTTTCCCTACATCAGCTCCCGTTATTTCATATGAATGATCCTTATAAGGACATACCTCCAAATAAGGACAGAATGCCTTATAGGGACATCATGCCTTATAAGGACTGCAGCCTTTTATGGACTAAACCTTTCACCTAGTTCAATGCCCACGTTGGGTTTTTCCCAATCGATATTGCTAAGACGTCATCCTTAGCGCATATGAATAATTGATGAATACACTCTCCAGGAGGTATACTTCACCTCTCCCATCGATGCATAAGGTTTAATCGCCAACATCATCCTCATATTGAACAATGGGTAACACCTGTACATAGACTGTATAAATACAGCACCTCTTGCTATCAGAAAGCAGAAGGGTTGCACCCTTAACAGAGCTGATTTCCAGGAAGAAGAAGATCATCTGGACTGAGCCCTGCCAGAAAGCTTTTGATGCCCTGAAGGCCGCCATGTGCACGGCGCCCGTGCTCAAAGCACCCGACTTCTCCAAGGAATTTGTCATGAAGAACGACGTTTCAGAGCATGGTGCGGGAGTGGTGCTCTCACAGCGGAATGAAGAGGGCTTAGACCAACCTGTAGTCTTCCTTAGCAGGATACTACTCCCCAGGGAACAGAGGTGGAGTGTCATAGAAAGGGAAGCTTTCACTGGGGTCTTGGCACTGAAGAAGCTGAGGCCCTATCTGTATGGGACTCACTTCTGTGTTCAGACAGACCACAGGCCTCTCAGATGGTTGATGCAAATAAGAGGGTGAGAATCCAAAACTGCTGAGGTGGTCCATCTCCCTACAGGGAATGGACTATATGGAGGAACCGCCCTGGCACAAAACACTGCAACGCAGATGGTCTGTCCAGGTTATTCCGCCTTAGTGAAGAGAACTCCCAGGAGGTTAGGTAGTTCTTCCTACTTTCAGCTGGAGGGGACATGTGTTAGACTTGCCATCTTTTGGCGTGTTTCCCCTGAGTTTTTGCTTTCTGACCTCCCGGTTTTGACTCTGTTTGTGCTGGCTTAGTGTTTCCGTGCAATTTTCTCACTGCTGATCAGTGGTAAATTGCAAGTGATCCTGTGGTAAAAATGTGTTATGGATTGGCCTATTTGATGTGTCAGTCTCTTGTAAAGTGCACTGAGTGTGCCAGGGCCTGTAAATCAACTGCTGTTGGTGGGCTGCAGCACTGGATTGTGCCACTCACACAAACAGCCCATAAATGCAAGTCTGGTCTGCCATTGCAGAGCCTGTGTGTAGTCTGGTACTGCCATGTCAACTTGGCAAGTGCACCCACCTGCCAGGCTCTAACCTTCCCTTTTCTTACATGTCAGTCACCCCTATGGGAGGCCCAAGGTACCCTTGTGGGCAGGGTACAGTGTATGTGAAAGGTAGGACATGCTCTGGTGTGTGTGGCATATCCTGATAGTGAATTACTGCCAATTTCGTTTTTCACTATTGCAAGGCTACCTGTTCCCCATAGGCCAGAATGGGGAGTTTGTTCATACCATCTTATAAACACAACTGGCCCTGTGAACTAGGTAGATAAATCAAGTTTATTATGCCTAAACTCAGAATCTAAAGATGCATCTTTTAGTGAAGGTGATTTTACATTCTGTGTTTGAAAATACCACTTTTAGAAAGTAGGCTTTTTCTTGCTCAGCCATCCAGAAGGCCTTTGCTGGGTTTGTGTATTGACTGTCTGGGTTTTGGATGACAGGGGCTGGGGAGCCGCATTGGCTCCAGATAGTCTAGGTGGGTCAGGAAAGGCTGAATAGACATGGAATGCATTTAGAGTAGGGGGAGATTTCCTTGCACCTGAATGGGCTTGGTCTGCCTCTGACAATGCCGTCTCCACCTCCTGCCAGGAAGCCACAGAAGAGAAGGCAGAACTGGTTCTGGCTGGGAACAGATACTCTCTGCCTGAGAAGACTAAGGATTTTGGGGTATAAAAAGTGGAGCCCAAACCCCTGAACTTTAGAACTCTTTTTTACCAAGAAGACTGCCAAGAAGAGCTGGAGAAGCTGTGAGGAGGAACTACCACTTTGCTGTGTGCTTTGCTGAGTTGGCCTGCAGTGGCTGCTTCTGTTTTGGGCAGTGAAAGGACTGGACTGAACTGTCTGTGATCTGCTTTTGTGAGTTTCTCCAAGGGCTTGAGGTAGAGCTTGCCCCCTGTTCAACAAGGCTCAGGAACAGCAAAGACTTCAAGCTGTTCTGCCCTCAGCACTGGGAACGGTGTGTTTTGTGCTGCAACAGAAGAAAAAGCAACCCGACGCCGTCTACGGCGCCACTGCCGACTCCGTGTCCTGAAGGCACCGCAGAGGGCACCACCGCAACGCCGCGCCACAATCCTGGTCTTAACAATGACGCCTGCTGATGCCGCCACCAAGCCGCTGCTCGCACCGCGACCTGTGGGCACCGCACTCCACACCGCCTCGCTTCACGATGACGTCTTGGTATCCCCTACAATGCCCCTCCACACCGAAATCGATGCCACTGCTTGTACCGTGGTTCGAGGGCACCACTCATAAAGTTTCACGACGCACCGCCCTCATACCGCACCACAGCCTGGGCTTACCGATGCCAGCACTATCCACTCCAGTTTGTCAGCCGACAACAGCGCTTCAGCAATTATGACACCGCTGCTTGCACCGTGACCTGCAGCACCACGACGAGCACTGCATCACTTTGCACCGCAACCCTGGTCTCACCGGCGATGCCATTTGATGTCGCCACCGAGCGGCTGCTCGCACCACGACCTGAGGGCACTGCATGCCGCACCACTGCACTTCGCACCGCAAAAAGAACAATTGATGGACAGAATACAGAACAATGTCATAAATTCACCCCAGTACAGAGATCTGGGCCTAAATCCATCGTTTTTTAGCTCACCATGCCATTCCAGTTTGCACCCAGCCATATACATTCACCCCAGTACAGAGATCTGGGCCTAAATACATCATTTTTTTGATCATCATGCCATTTCACTTTGAACCCAGCCATATGCAAATCAGCCTTGACCCTGTGCCTCATGGGAACAGTCCAGACCGAACCGCCAGGCCAGGTCCTTCGTGGACTGGAAACAAGCATCCTAGGACCGGTTTGGGGGTTTCACCACTCATCAGCCAGGATAGCTTTACTCCAGTGGCATGGAGAGCATGGGACCCACGTCTGGGCATACCCGTCCCACTCAGGGTGACAGATGCAGAAAGAACAATTGATGGACAGAATGCAGAACAATGTCATACATTCACCCCAGTACAGAGATCTGGGCTTAAATCTATCGTTTTTTTGCTCACCATGTCATTCCAGTTTGAACCCAGCCATATGCAAATCAGCCTGACCCTGTGCCTCATGGGAACAGTCCAGACCAAACTGCCAGGCCAGGTCCTCGGTGGACCGGAAACAAGCATCCTAGGACCGGTTTCGTGGTTTCACCCCTCATCAGCCACGATAGCTTGACTCCAGTGGCATGGAGAGCAAGGGACCAACGTCTGGGCATACCCTTCCCATTCAGGGTGACAAATGCTAGAAGAACAATTGATGGACAGAATGCAGCACCCGATGCCTGCCGATGCCAGTGCTCCAGATTTCAACCGCAAGGAGTTCGATCAGCAATGTCTGTGACTTCAAGGGCCCGACGACTCCTGCACCGGCCTCCGGAACCGACACCTGCTTTTGGAAGCTCAACGAGAGGTCGCTGACCTGACGCCCTGCATTTCTGAAGGTACTGTTTTGCGGGTCTTCCCAACACCGTAGCTGGGCCGCGACACTACGGTCAGCCAGAACTGTTTGGATTTGTTTGTTCACAATGACGTGATAGCCTCGGACGAAGTATTCGACATCAAGGAACTATTTTTCAAGGTTATTTTGATAACTGAATATTTTTAATTACTGTATTGTGGATTTGTATAGTTTTTGGCCTTGTCTTAAGTATATAAAAATATTTGATATTTTTCTAAAGTGGTGTGGTGTCCTTTTGTAGTGCTTACACTGTATCACTGTTGAGTATGTGCAAATGCTTTACACACTGCCTCAAAGATAAGCCTGACTGCCAGTGCCAAACTACCAAGGGGGTGAGCAGGGTTTTTTTTAGGAGTGCAACTCCCTTATCCTGATTAGGAAGAAGGGTCTCTACTTGGACAAAGGTACTTACCTCTACCAACTAGAGACCCCCATTTCTAACACCTCACCTGTGGGGTGCCACAAGGCTCGACCCTTAGCCCAATCCTTTTTAATTTATATATTGCCTTGCTGGCAGATTTGGTGTGCTCCTTTGGGTTCCATGTGCGATCTTATGCCAACGATACTCAAATCAATGTGTCTATCCCCAATGACCTGACATCAGTGGCAGAGAAGTTCAATCAATGCATGAGTAGCATCAGAAGGTGAAAGAAAGAGAATGCTCTAAAGCTCAATGCAGAAACAAATAGAGGTTTTGGTGTTTGGCACTCAGGAGTCCATCTGGTCAATCAATCAATCAGGTGTTTGTTAAGCGCGACTACTCACCCGTAAGGGTCTCAAGGCGCTGGGGGGTGTGGGGTTGGCAGGCTCCAGTCCATCAAGGGGGGGGTCTGTCGAAGAGCCAGGTTTTGAGGTTTCTTGCAAAGATGGGGAGCAATGTTGTCTGTCTGAGGTGGAGCGGCAGGGAGTTGCAGGCTCGGGCTGCGAGGAAGGAGAAGGAGCAGCCTCCCGATCTGGTCTTTCTCGTGCGGGGGACCACAGCGTAGGAGAGCTGGGCTGATCGTAGGGTCCTCTAGGGTGCTTGGAATTTGAGTTTGCTGTTCAGGTATGCTGGTACGGTGTCGTGGAGAGCCTTGTGGGCGTGGGTGAGCATCTTGAAGGTGACTCTAGCTTCGATGAGGAGCCAGTGGAGTGTGCGCAGGTGCTGGGAGATGTGGCAGTGTCTTGGCTGGTTGAGGACCAGTCTTGCGGCGGCGTTCTGAATGTTCTGTAGTTTGCGGGTGAGGTTTTTGTTTCTTCCGGCGTAGAGTGTGTTGCCGTAGTCGAGTCTGCTGGTTACCAGGGCGTGAGTGACGGTATTTCTGTGTTCGAGGGGGATCCATTTGAAGGTCTTTCATAGGAGGCGGAGGGTGTGGAAGCGGGAGGACGAGAAGGAGTTGATCTGGCAGTCCATTTTGAGCTCGGAGTCCAGGATGATTGCCAGGTTGCGTGCGTGGTCCATGGGGGTGGGTGGGCTTCTGTGGGCAGGGGGCCACCAGGTGTTGTTCCATGCAGCGGGGTTTGAGCCCATGATGAGTACTTCTGTTTTGTTGGTATTTAGTTGTAGGCAGCTGTTTTTCATCCATTTGGTGACGGCTTCCATGCCTTCTCGAAAATTGTGTCTGGCGGTATTGGGTTCCTTGGATAGGGAGAGGATGAGTTGGGTGTCGTCTGCGTATGACACAATGTTGAGTCCGTAGGTTCTGACGATGGGGGCAAGCTGGGCCATGTAGACGTTGAAGAGTGTAGGGCTGAGAGAGGACCCCTGGGGGACTCCGCAGGTGGTAGGTGTAGGGTCGGAGAGGAAAGGGGGGAGTCTGACCCGCTGCGTTCTGCCAGAGAGGAAGGAGCAGATCCAGTTGTGGGCCTTGTCTTGGATCCCTGCGTCGTGGAGTCTGCGTATAAGGGTGCGGTGAGAGACTGTGTCGAACACCGCTGAGAGGTCAAGGAGAATGAGGGCTGCTGTTTCTCCTTTGTCCAGTAGGGTGCAGCTGTCGTCTGTTGCAGCGAGGAGGGTGGTTTCCGTACTGTGTTTTTTTTCTGAAGCCAGATTGGGAGGAGTCGAGGATGTTGTGCTCGTCGACAAATGTGGCGAGTTAGCTGTTGATGGCTTTATCGATGACTTTCGCTGTGAACGGGAGCAGGGAGATGGGTCTGTAGTTTTTGAGGTCGGTGGGGTCCGCCGAGGGTTTTTTCAGGAGGGGGTTGATCTCAGCCTGTTTCCAGTCGTTGGGGAATGTGGCGGTTGCCAGGGAGCGGTTGATGGTGTGGAAGAGCATGGGTGCGATGGTGTCGGCGGCTCTGTTGGAAATGTGGTGGGGCAGGGGTCTGTTGGGGCTCTAGAGTGGATTAATTTCATCGTCTTCAGTGTGTCTTCGGTGGTGAGGACTGTCCAGTTGTCGATCGCCGGCTTCAGGGTGTCAGGGATGGTTGGTGAGGGTTCAGTGTGTTGGTTGTCTTCGTCAAAGTTGTCGTAGATGCTCTTGATTTTGTGGAGGAAAAAGGTGCTGAGTTTGTCGCAGAGACCTTGTGAGGAAGGGATGTCAGTGGACTCGCTGGTGGGTTGGGCGAACACCTTGATGATGTTGAAGAGTTCTTTGCTGTTGTGTGCTTGAGTGGAGATTCTGTCTTCAATCGCTTTTTTCCTCTTTTTTTTGATGAGTTGGTGGTGGGCGTTGGTGGTGGCTCTGAAGTTGTTGTAGGCTTCTGTGGATTTGGTGTTCCTCCAAGCCTTTTTGAGGCAGCGGCAAGTGCGTCTGGACTCTCGAAGTTCGGTGGTAAACCATCTAGCTTTCTTGGCATGGGGGTTGTTGTTTTTCTTGAGGGGGGCTATGGTGTTGGCACTGTTGGAGATCCATCTGTGCAGGGTTCGGGCTGCGGTGATGGGGTCATCGTTTTCCGCGATGGTTGTGGTGGAGTTGCTGAGTGATGAGGTTAGCTGGTCGTCGGTGATTCTGGTCAAGTTTCTTCGTGGGAGCAGGTGCAGGTGTCTGTGGATGGTGGGTGTTCTGAGGGTGAAGTGGACGCATTGATGGTCAGTCCATGGGAGTTCGGTGGTGTGGCTGAAGGTGATGGAGTTACCTGTTGTGAAGAGGGGGTTGAGGGTGTGTCCTGCTGAGTGTGTGGGTTCGGTCACGATCTGACGGAGTCCAATGTTGTGGAGGTTGTCCAGGAGAGATGGGGTGCTGGGGTCCAGCTGTTTGTCCAAAATCTGGTGGCCGGACGACTGTGGACTTCTTTGTACTCTGGTCACTTCAGCCAAAAACCTGGGTGTCATCTTTGACAACACCGAGTTTTGACACTAATTTCAGCCACAATATCAGCATCTGCTTCTTCATCATCAGGACCCTGAGGAAGAACTTCCCTTATTTTCCCTTAGAACGGTGTCAATCAGTCAGCATAGCACTGGTCACTTTGCAATTGGACTATTGTAATACTTTATACCAGAATATAAATGCTTCCTGCCTCAATAAGCTTCAAATTGCTCAGAATGGGGGGTTGGGGCCCATCTTGCCCTCAATATTCCCAGATGTCTCTCGGTCAGGGACAGGATTCGTTCCATTCACTGGTTCCCTGTTAAAAAGAGCATTACTTTCAAAGCTCTCTGTATGGTCTTTTCAGTCCTGCATCGGTAACGACCCTGTCAACATAACTCACTCTTTCACTGGTACACTTCCTGAAGGCTCCTCAGATCCTCCTGAGAGGCAACGATGTTGAATACTTTACCCGACCACATCTATAGACTTCACTTATTTGCTGTCTTCAAAAACACCTGAAAACATGGCTTTTCCCCTTCCTGACCCCTTAGTCATCTTGCGATCAACTACAAACTCCTATAATCTGTCTATCAAAGCGCTTTAACACCTTGATGTATAGTGCGCTCTATAAATTAGTTTTCATTTCATATTCAACCACAGGAGGCTACTATCCAGAAGATAACTAAAAGAACTCCCTCAGTTGATTGCCTGGCAGACCCATGCCTTGGATAACTAATCAAATTGTTACCAAGAAATGTCAAAAATGCATCAAGAACACAAAAGGTAATGGGAGCAATGCTTACAAAAGGTCTAACCCTGTAAATCGCGGGGGTAGCATTCCAACCCATTGTTTCTTAGCCCCTAATGCCACCTCAGATTAGACCCAGCCATATGTAAAGCATTCTTAACCATGCTGCAATAGGAACAAACCAGCCTGAACTGCTAAACCAGGTCCTCTCAGAATGGGAACATAAGTAACCCAATAGCAGTTTTGGCCTCATTGGGTCAGTTCAATCGGGTATACTTTGTTTCCAGTGGCATAGTGAGCAAGTGACCAATGTTTGGGCATACCCATGGCCATCTAGGGCATTACATCAAGCACACAAAAGGTGAGAGGAGGATTGTTTGCAACTGGAAATCACTTGAAGTAGCATTCCAACAAACTTCTTTTGCCCACCATGCCGCCTCAGATTAGACCCACCCATATGCATATTAGTATTTGTCTTGCTCTAATAGGAAATATAGGAACAGTCAAGGCTACTCCAAGCAAGGCCGCCTCTGAACCGGAACACACATTACAAATCAATGATGAGGCCTAACAAGACCGCAATTGGACTGGAGTTGCTTGTGTTCCATTCTAGAGGGGCCTCGTTTGGCAGTTCGGTATGGACTACTCACATGACGAGCAAAGACAATACTGAGGTGTATAAGGCGGGCATTTGTCTTGAATGGCACAGTGGGTAAAAAACAATGCTTGGAATGTGTCTAGGATTTTTGTGCATTAATGTTTTTGTGCAATATTTACAATCTGCAAAATGTGATTGTTCACTTAAATGCACATGCACACATTGATATAGCACTCTTGTAGTTAAATCTATTTTCCTTTGATATATATATAAGTGTGTTTTCCTGACCCTTGTTAACTAGTCCTCAGTTTGGGACTAGTAAGCATGTTATACAAAATAAGTGTCTTCCCTGCCTTCCTCCTGAACATTTTCATGTTTTTATATTTCTGTAGCACACAGTAGAGTCATGTTTGTTTGTTTCCATTGACATTGATTGTGCTGTTCTCGAGGACTCTTTCCCGGCTTGGTCACAAAACTGTAACTTATTTCAAAGTCCTACTAGCTCACTGTATGCTATTCATTCATAATAGCTTGCTGTTTTTCATTGATCTAGTTTGTTCCACCATCTCTCAATGACATTAGTATAGAGCGGGCAGAATAAATATTCACGTAATTTGCTGTGAATGTAATACTTTTAATCATACCATGATGAGTTTAGAGTTTTAGTGATTTCATATGTAAAAAAAATTATATATAAACCCCCTTATGTTTGGGGGTGAGCCACAAAATGTTCTTGAAGACTGAGATGCTAATAGGGATGCTATCAAGTTTCTCTTTTGATTTGGCTTCCCACTTGCGCCTTGAAATATAATCTGATTTTTTACTTCTCTGTAATGTCCAATTTGCAGAGAGCCTTCATAGCAATGGATTTGTACCACATTTCTATAGAGTTTTTGTACTAAATCATTTAATCTAGAACTCAGTTATTGAGTGTGCACTTTTGCTTAATTGACTGCGTTTCTGGCATTTTGATGTGTTGGGACGTGCCTTAAATCGGGTATACATTGCCTCAGAAAATTGAGTTTTAACACTGTCCCTGATTCATCTAATTGTGGGTGTTCTATGAAGTAAAGTTTTGGAAAGTAAAAAATGATGGGATTCCCGCGTCCAACAATTCGGGGTAGAAGAGGATGGTTGAAAGTTAAGAGCGTCTCCTTTCTGCTTCAGAAAATTACCTTTTTGCCCTGTCCCTAGTTTAGTGATTTCCCAGTGTGGTTTTTCTTGGTAGATTTTGCTGAGATTATGACTTGTGGTTCTGCTCCTGAGAAAAACGGAATGCAAATATGAATAGAATGGAGCAATTGTTTTGTTTGCAAGTGTTCTGGTGTTTCATTGAAGTATTGAGACCTGTGCTGCACTACTGATTGTTATACTGTATAGGAGGTTTTTGGTTATGTGATGTTGAGTCTGGGTTTAGTTGATGCTTGGATCACTGTGATTTTGATGGACTTTTCTTATTTGTGATCTGCTTAAGAAGTTTTGGTTATTATTGTAGGTTGGTTTGAATATTGGATTCAATAATCAAGAATTCACAATCTTAAGTTATTATTGTTTAACTTATCTGCATCATATAGTGTGTTCTGTGAGGCCTCACAAAACACACTAAATTTATGCATATTTTATTCTGAGCTAAAAAAAAATGTTTTTCAGGGACTTGCATGTCTAATCTAGGCTGGGGTCTTTCGCCTTTCCATGCACAAGATTAAATACACTAGCTATAGGTGGATTGCTGCTGGACAAGAGTCTGCTTTAGTGTGAATTGAGATTTACAATTGCAGTTAAGGTGTTGGTCTTGGTTCTGTTGTTTTATGAGATTATTCTAACCTGCTGCGTTTTCCCTATTTAGGCTGAACAGACAAGATTTGTCGTTCGGTTTTCCTATTGTGGGTCCATTGAGAGAAGTTTCTCATTCTCTGTGATCGGTTAGTCAGTCAAAGAGTCATGCTGGGATTGGTGAGATGTCAGCACAGAGTCATGCTGTTACTGGATGGTTTCTGTCAAAGCCACACTGTTATTGGTTGACCTTTAGCATAGTTGTGCTGGGATTGGCTGTTATTCACTAGCTTGTTTTGTCCATTTTTGAATTATTTGGAGTGAGAATAATGGGTGCTGTGTTGAAAGAACCTAACTCTCTTGGCATACCTGCTATGGAGGGATAAAAAAATACCTGATGAGAGAACACCTGCCTATGAAATGATAAATATTGTTCTTTATGTGTGCACCTGGATTCACCTGGATTCACGACTGGCGTGAATACACTTCTTGTGACAAGGATTTGCAGTTTCTTTTAGTAGGTACCTTTAACATTAGAAAACTAGATTTCCTGAAACAGACTAGCAACAATAGGAACTAACTACCTAGACCTACCCAGTTTAAGGCTTTAAATAAATGGGATCAAATTGCTACAGAAAAGGAGAGAAACAAAATAAAGAAGCAGAGGAAGGGTTTATTTAGATAAAGGCTTGGGGACAAGTGGGACCATCAGGAGAGATATTGAAGAGAGGATGTGATAGAGAAAGTGAGAGTTGTGTCTGCAATTCTCAATGAAATGACAGACAAAAAGAAAGGTGATTAGGGACAAAGAGAGAAGAGAGACTCTTGTTCTTGGCAAGACTCAGATAAGGAGGATACCTTTTTTTTAATGATCTTTTAAATTCCAGACCTCCTCCATGCACAAATGGGACCCAGAGACAGGAGCAGAATTCTGCAGTAACTGATAGGGGTGCAGCAAGAGAAAGTACAGGTGTACAGGCACAGGGATGGATCAACTGTGCTTGCAGTTGTGGGTATATCTGAAAGTGCCCCACCTGAAAATGCATTGACAGTTTTGCCGGGATTCTAGCAGAAATACCTCTGTTTCCTCTCCAGTTTCAAGTGAAATGCCTGTTGCTATTTCTCCTACTAAAATTCATAAGAGAAGTATATTAGCATTGAGCTTTTAAAGATTTGATTTGAGGAAATTCTACAGAGGACAATTGATAGAAACAGACTGATATCATACAATGTGGATAAAATGAGGTACTTAGCCAGAGAAGCAGCAAGGTGTGCGAATGAAGCACATGACAGGCTTGAGGAACTGGTTGATGAGTGTGAGGTTGACATCAGTAGAATGAATGACAAATGTACAGAGGAATTACAAAGTGGATTTTACCAATAATGAAATAGAAGAGATGGATTTGGTGGCTTTACAAGCTCACATTAAAGATTAGCTGCGAAGATAAAGGACTGTAGGGATTTGGAGAAATACAGAGAAAGGTGGAAGAAGAAAGTTATCTATAAAAAGAAAGCTACATAGACAGGAAGGAAAAAACAAGGTCTGCTGGTATTTCAGAATTAGAGGCAGTTTCAGAATTTTCCCTGAGAGAAGTACATAGAAGGAATTATGCGCATATGCCTTGGAGGAGTGGTGATCCTCATGCTTTTATGACAAGCTTTCCAAAATTGTGAGAGGAACCTAAGAAATGATACAAGGCGGTACATAGGTTGACAACAATTTTGAAAATGATTTGGATGCACTGCTTGAGACTGTTGTTCCTACTGATGCTTGGCTGACTGAGGAACCAACTAGAGTGTGGCTAATAATACTCCATCTTAGGTGACTGTTGACAAGTACAGAACGGTGATAAAGCATTTAAAAAAAGGTCCCGGAGAAAGAAATCAACTTGACAAAGATGTTCAGATCCACACAAGAGCCAAAGGAGTCAGTGCATGCTTATTATGAGAGGCCTATACATATTTTTTAAAAGAACAGTGGAGTTGAAAAGCCCCGAGAAAGATGGTGCTAGCAGTTTTGTATCTGCTTTTATTAAGGATTTACATCCTGAGCTTTGTTCTCATATACAACACAGTGCAATGTACTAGCATATTAAGGGTATTGATTTAATCATGAAATATGTTAAGTACAGTATTGATTGGTTTGAATCAATCACAGGGAAACTGTTGGTTTCACAGATTCAGTAGTTTACAAAAAATCACAGGAATCAAATGATGGGTTCTAATTTGGGTTTTGTGCCATTTGACTATTCTGGAATGAATGAGATGCATTCAATTCAAGGTGTGAGAATAGAAAATGAGATGGTGAAGTTGGAAGGTCAAGGAAGTGACATTGTGAATTTTGTTGGAGTGAATACAAATGCTGAATTGCTGAATAAGAGCACTGCTTGTCTTTTCTGCAGTGAACTTTGCCACTGGGAGCAAGAATGTGGACAGAACCCAGATTGAAATGAGAATAATTAACTTTTCCAGATGCTGTGGAGTGCAAAGGCACAGTCATTAGCTCAAGGCCATCCAGCTTCTGTGCAGATGGCTCAGAGTTCAGGGTACCAGCAGAATCCATTGATTCTAAATAATGATTTCCCTTAGTAGTTTTACCCAGAATTCCCATTGTTGGTCCCTGAGGGGGGAGGGGTGCTTAATTCAAGCAGTCCTGGGGGTAGACTAAAGTAGCTCTTATGCAGATAGTGAGGTGAATGGCCACCCATACCTTCCAGATAGATACGAAAGTTTCCCCCCTCTACAGTTTTGTGTCTAAGTTCCAAATATACCCCTCTTAAAGACAAGTACAAGCTTTAGGCATTAGTAATAAACAGTTTGTTAACCAGGTTACAGCAGAAGCCCCTGTTAAAATAAGATCAATGGAGAATAATCATCAGATCATATTGTGGGATTCAAGTCCTATTAACCTATTTGACAGAGACTTGCTTTGCAAGATGAACTGCATGATTTATTGACACCGGATGGAGTTGCAACTGAAACCCAATGTGAAGACTCACTGTTTAAAATTAAATTACATGATTCAAGAGTTCAGTTTCAAGTTCTTACTAAAGATGCTTTGCCTCTGTATTTCAGACATGCTGTCAAGGAAGAGGTATGGGATTCTACATGAAAAGAGATATGAATGATAAAATAGTGCAAAGTCTGTCAACATGAATGTAACAACAAATGCAGTTTTCCTTAGAATTAAGTAATACAGCTTTCAAAAGAGGCAGAAGAAGAAATGAAGCCTGCTGTTGAGAAAATGATTGAGCAGGGAATTATGCAGGAATTGCTTACTATTCATCACAATTCTCCTGTGATGGGTAATAAAAAGTGAACAGTAAATAGAGAACAGTGCAGGGCCTCGGAGAAATAAAAAAAAAAGTGATTCTATGTTGTCACATGGTACAGAATCCTGCATTAATCTTGTTCCGGAATACAACAGATGCAGAATTGTGTACAGTCGTTGACTAACGCTCTTCTCCATTACTCTGCATTAGGATCATCAATTCCTTTGTTCCCTCCAGTTCCAAAATAAAATTCTTTTTGGGTGTTGAATCCCACAGGGGTAAACTGAAAGTCCTTACATTTTAGTCAGAGCTTAAATAAAGATTTGGAAAGTTTGTATTTACCCTCCAACTCAGTCTTGGTTCAATATATAGATGACTTATTGGTGGCATCTGGAATAAAATAAGACTGTAAACTTGATACGATTGCACTATTCACTCATTTAGCTGACAATGGTCACATGATTTCCCCCACAAAGATGCAGTACTATAAGAAAGAAGTGATTTAACTGGTCATCACATTGAGAAAGGGGCAAGCAAATGTTCAAGATAATGCATTTCTGAATTTCTGAAAAAGGGGTCTCCCACCACCCAGAAGGCTGTGAGGATGTTTCGGGGGATTGTTGGCTACCTTATTCAGTGGATTCCAAACTTGTATTTGATTGCTAAGTCTTTAGTAAGGTAGACCCACAGTGACATCAGATACACTGTACATTTTGATGACAAATGTTTAGAGTTCTTCTGCATATTAAGGGATAAATTGTGGAATGCACCCATCCTCGAAATGCCTGATTACAATATTGATTTTTATCTTTACTGCCATGAGAGAGGTGAGTGTGCCACCCAGTCCTTACTCAAACACATGGTGGAGTCTTGAGGCCACCAACCTACCTGTCAGCTGTGGTATATACAGTAGCTGTAGGTATGAGAAATTAGGCTATTGGTGGAGGAGGGGTGTGAGCCCTTCTCAAGCAACAACCACAAACAACATAAAAAGTCCCTAAATTAATCTGTGCTTAACACCATGGTAGCCTGGTACAATGAGGTTAAGGTTAACTAAGAGGCAATGTGTAAAGTATTTATGCAGCACAAAAACATTAAAAAGTAAAATCACAACACAAGAAAGAACTCACACCAATTTAGAAAAATAGAGTGAAATATATTACATTATTTGACATCAAAATGACAAATATCATATTAGTAGAACCGGGAACATGATAGTGCCTAGAAGCACAAAGTGCCAATTGTAGTTATCTGGTTGTGCCGAACACAAGTTCAGGCCAACCATGATGAAGTGCAGACCTGATAGAGAGACCAGGTTAGGCCCACTGAGAATTGTACCTTATGTCCTAGATGCGAGGCTAATGGTTGTGCAGTGACAGTTTGGAGGAGTGATGCAGGGCCCTACATCGAGTTCAGTTGCGCTGCATTGGTTCCAATCAGGAGATGTGTGGGCTGTGAGGTTGGGTCCATGTAAAGTTGCATTGCGTTGATTCTGATGGGGAGCTGCGAGGGCTGCGATGCAAGATTCTGCATTGAGTTGCATTTCGCTGCATTCCTTCCGATGAGGAGATGTGAGGACTGCGTTGGGTTGCATCATGCTGCGTCAGTTCTCATGCGGACAACGGAATTATTCCAACTTTCAAGGGTCTAGAACTGGAGAGACACCACTTGTGGGTTAAGACTCACAGTAGGCATAGTTCAGGTGTAGGGTTCAAGGGTGTTGCAGCCTTTGGAGTCCCTCTGTTGGTCCTGGGTTCAAAGTGTAGGTCCAGTCCTAGCAGAGCAGCTGGGCTGTCCTTCTTGCAGCAGGGCAGTAGATTAGTTTTCTTGTGAGTGTGCTACAGGGCCAGAAGTGATCTGAATAGTCGGTCTGAGGGTCCCCTTTTTATATCTGGTTCCCACTTTGAAGTGGAAAAGGGTTCTGGAGTTTCCCCCTACAGAAGTGTCAAGAATTTCCTGCCTCCCTGTCCTGGTCCCAGTCTATTTGGTGGCACAATAGGCTAGTGTGAAGTCTGGGAGAAAAACACAAAGGCCAACTGTCAACTACACCTAGTCATATTTACCCAGGAACAAGCTGCAGTCACCAATGGTTAGGACAAGAAAATACCAACTTTCTAAAATTGGTATTTTCAAAATTGTGAAAATCCAACTCTACCTTTAAAGAGAGTTATAAATTACAATTCCTCAGATACCAAACATGACCTTCCTACCTGCTCCGAATAAAGGGGTATTCCTTATTAATGTGAAATGGTCACCCAATGTTATCCTGTGGGAGAGGTAGCTCTTGCTGTAGTGATAAATGAATTTGAGACTTTTTTACTAACAGGACATGTACAACTTAAAAGTACATAGCCAACATTTTAAATACAACACACCCTACCCTGGGGGCACTTTAAGGCCTACTCTAGGGGTGACGTACATGCATTAAAAAGGAAGGTTTAGGCCTGGCAAAAGGATTATTTTGACAAGTCAAAATAGCAGTTTAAAACTGCACACACAGGCTACAATGGCAGGCCTGAGACATGTTTAAAATGTTACTTAAGTGGGTGGCACAATTAGTGCTGCAGTTTCAATTGTAGCATTTGATTTATAGGCCCTGGGTTCATGCAGTGCCACTTTACTAGGGGTTTATAAGTAAATTAAATTTGCCGATTTGGTGTAAGCCAATTTTAAAATGTTTTAAGGATAGAGCACAAGCACTTCAGCAATTATTAGCAGTGGTAAAGTACACGTTGTTCTAAAGCCAACAACAACAATTTCAGCACACAGGAAGGGTGAAGGCAAAAAGCCTAGGGGAATACCATGCCAAGAATGTGAGGTCTACTAGTAGACTTTCCTGATTTTCTGAAAGAGGTTGCAGCTGTTTGTATTGCAAATTAGCAAAGTGAAGAAATTATGATGGTACATTCATTGATTGTGTTTGTTCCACATTCTGTTGAGTTTCTGCTGACTCATACTGAGCCTCAGTACATGACAAATAGTCATCTGACCAGCTAGGAGCAAGTCATTCTGGCAGCTAAGAATGTCTTCATCAAAAAGGTGTAAGTTCCTAAATCCTGCAATGCTGCTTCTTGTTCCACACAGTAATGTAGACAAAGACTGGAGTGGTGATGATGATGAACCAGAACATGACTGTATCAATGTCACAGACTTATGTACCAAGCCAAGATCAGACCATAAAGAAGTTCCCCTTGAAATGGCTGATCTGATTTTGCTTGTGGATGGCTCTTGCTTGAGAGACCATTGTGAGACACTTGAGGCTGCCTATGAGGTACGTTCCATTTCTGAACGTTTTGAAGTATCCTACCTGCCTAATGTAATTTCAGGAAAAAGTGGCAGAGTTAACTGCACTGACAAGAGCGTGTTGAATTGCAGAAGAGTTTAATGCAATGACATATACAGACAGCAAATATGGCTTTGGAGTGGTCCATGACTTTGGACAGTTGTGGTCACAAAGGGGTTTTATTACATCATCTGGAAATCCAATCAGGACCAGCTGGTACACACTGAGATGTTGGAAGAAATATAGATGTCAAAAGATGTTGCAATGGTCAGGAGTACTTCCCATAAAGCTGGAAAAAATATGTTCATGCTTGGAAATAAATATGCGGGCCAGGTAATGAGATACTGTACACTTGAGAATGAAGCTGTGACATCAAACTAACAAATTACAATTCAGGAGACAAAACAAAATCGATCAAATGGGAGTGCTGTTGAAAATGTAAATAGTTTCTTGCTGAATCCAATATAGACATCTTTGAGTGAATTGAGGAGCATACAAGGGGTAAAAAATGTGTTAGCATGTTTAATGGATTTAATCTTCTATCGCCTTATCAGTCGGATTTAAATGTTTCGCTGGAAGATCTTCCCGATAACAATGGGTTAAAATATGGTGTATTTCTAAATACAGTTGCACAATTTAACCATAGTACTAGTAAAACTAAATACAAATGTTTGGGCAGTCTAAGATGAGTGTAAGTTTGTTAGTCAATATAATTAAAGAAAAGTGAAAATAGTGAGAGATTGGAATAATGAGAAGAAAATAGGAGAACAGGTAAATACAGGGGATGACTTTAGATGTTCAAATTTGCTTTCAAGATTGAGAATGGAGCATGGGAGAAAGGGTAAAATGTGTATGGTGAGTTGTGTACGTACAGGAGTTAAATCAACTGAATATGTGAGGGAGAGTGAGTGTGAAAGAAATTATATTGTTCTTGGTGAAATCCTAATTAGTTTAACAAAACATTTTGAGAAAAATGTATTATGTTTGTGGTAAAACTGTTTTTTTCAACCTGCCTCATAATTGTGTGGGTTCCTTCTAGTTAGCGTTAGTGTTTCTTAGAGTTTATCATGTGAGTGGAGTAAATGATGCTGTTGGATTGAAGAGAGTAAAATTTAGTATTGAGCAGATATTATTAGATATATTAGGTACTATCATTCCATCTATAGATATGGCTATGAATAATTTGTAAGTTAGACTTTTGTCTATGCTTCTGGACCATCTTGCTTCTAATATAGCTGGTGTCTCAGCGCATTTTAATTCTGAACTAACAGCAATGCGGGTAGTGAATATGCAAAACTGTTTAGTGCCAGATATCCTTCACATGCAGGAAGTATGTGCAGGGTTGTAAAGGTCAGGGGGTACTGTACCGTTATACCTAATAAGTCTAGGGTTAATAACACATAAGTTCAATAGCATCATGAATTAGTTAGATATTAAGGGGGTTTAGTAACAGTGGGGAATGGCTCGATTGTTTGGGAGGGAGTATGTTCAGGTTGCTAATAAAGTATGTAATTATCATGTTAGTCTATGCAATTGTACTCTTTCTTTGTTTTCACATTTTGTGGATACGTGTTTCTAAAATGTGGGTGTCAGAAGAAAATAAAATAGCCAATTTGAATATGATATGGAGAAAGCCAGATATTGTGTTTAAAATCAGCTGAAATAGATTGAAGAGTTAACCTGAAAGAAAATCACAATGACGCACACTGAATTATAATCACTGACTCATTATATTTATTATGTGTTTTAATGATTATAGAATAATCAAATGAGGGACTTAGTTGAGGATTTTTGTGCATTTATATTAACAACCTGCAGAATATGGTTTTACACTTGATTACACAGGTACACACGGATATAGTACTGTTGTCTTTAAAACGAGTTTCCTATGACGTATAGAAGTGTGTTTTCCTGCCCTTTTTAAATAGACCTCATTTTGGGCCTAGCAGCCATTGTTTTATAAAATGGATGTCGTCTCTGTCTCCCCTCTCCACATTTCACTGTTTGTAATTTTTGCAGTGTACAGTCAGGTAGAGCCATGCGTTTATATATATTGACATTGTTTTTGGTGGTCTCGAGGAATCTTACCTGGCTTGATCACAAAACTGTAACTCATTTCAAGGTCCTCCCACTAGCTTACTGTACCCAATTAATTCATAAAGGTTTGCCAATGTTCATTTATCTAGTTTGTTCGACCATCTCCGGGTGGCATCAGCATAGAGCTTGCAGAATCAATATTCATGTAGTGCGATAGTGCTTAGATTCTAAGGCAATATGATGCTTAATAAAACAGTGTTCTGATTTGCTGAGAGTGTAACACCTATGATCATACCAAAATAAAGATGCAGTTGTAGTGATAACATGTGAAAATAATGTATAAAAATCCTTGATTTTGGATGTCAGCCAAGATATTCTTGAAGACGTAGATGCTGCAAGGGGTGCTGTTCATTTCTCTTTGCATTTCACTGCCCACTTAGGACTTAAACAAAGTTCTTATTTCGCACTTCTCTATAATGCCTTCATTGCTGGGAGCTTTCATGTTATTGACTCTGTACCACATTTAAATTTTTGTAATAAATTCTTCAAACTATTCTGCTCAAATAGAACTCAGTAATTGAGTGGGCACCTTTACTAATTGACAGATAATCCATCTATGCCTATGAGGTTAATAGATGTTTTTATAATTTGTCTTTTTAGGTGCTTTGTCAGATGGATTATCTGTCCTGAGGAGACCCACTATAAGTTATTTGTAGGTCAAAACATTGACACTGGAGTGGGGATCATTTGATACATATTCATTTCTATTTCTGGATCAGTATTTATGCTGGACTGAAGATTTTAAATTTTGGTTACCCATGATAGATATATGTATCATGGCTGAATTATTTCACAACATCACTTAAAGGCACTGCACGATCTGCACTTCATTTTTTTATTCTCTAGCACCTAGTGAAAATAATAATATATTTGTGTTTTTTGTAAATTATTAAGATTGACATGTAGTCTAACGTCATTAGTCTTTCAGATTGAGTCCCAGAGAACCATTTGGCTTAGATTAAGTAAGGGGCCGCTGGATAAAGGATGATGGTGTTGTGGTGAATAGAGGATGGCTCAGAATGATCAAACATGGCTGAGTTCCTCTTTCTATGTATAAGTTCTTGTTTGGTGTGGTAGGTGGAGAGCTTCACCCTGAGTGTCGAGGTCTTCGCCTCGAGTGTGGAGGCCAGTGTAGACTCTGCAATCAGGGCAGAGCAGTCTATTTACTGGGGAGATACCTCTACATGTAGGAGGAAGGCACCAGAATGTATTGAAAAGTAAAAACAACTGATATGAGTGTAACACAAATAACAAGGATTGTTTGTGCAACTAACGTGTGTGTGTGGTAAGTAATGATCTAAGTATGTTTGATCTAAAACATGAGTGTAACATGTGAGATTATATCACAAAGTGTTGGTAATAATAAGTGTTTTCATATCATAGAATTAATTTTCACCAGGACAAGCACCCCGCCACGTATTGTCAAGGTAACCTCATAGCGACTTAAGCAGCCAAAAGTGCATTTAATAATGGCTTGTGTACAGTGTACCCTATGATACCTGTCTTGAGGTCTTGTGATTGGACGTCTATAGGGTGTGAGAAAATGGGAGAGACAGCATACCCAGAATCATCTGCAACAAGGACATGACATTTTCCCAAAGGAGCACCTGTACTACATTTCATACACCATTCCTGATTTTAAGAATGCTAGGAATGCACATATAGCCCCAGTATGAGGTGTTGTTACTTATCAATAAGCCACATTTCACCAGAATCAACAGAAACTTGAAAGAGGTAACTGCTGGAAGATGTAGCTGTCATGTTTGCGCCTGGGAAATGCCCCATACACACCAGTGAAGCCTCCCCTGCAATCGCAGACAGCTTCCAAGTTGATGGAGTACCAGCAGTGTCTGATGTGGAAAAGGTGTGCTGTGTGGTGTGGTGGCTGAAGTGTATGTGGGTGCAGTCATCTACTATATGTGGGAAATGGGTAAAGGCATGAACTGGTGCACTGTTCTTTTGATGCATCTTGGTACCTGATGCAAGCACTGAGACTGGCTTGCTTGTGAGATGCCAACATTGTCAGAGCTGATTCTCTAGAAAGATCCAGTGGCCATGAAATGGAGTGCAGTCCGTTTTAGGTCTCGCTGAGCCCAGCGCATGCGCTGGCTCGGAGAGACATTTTGTATTTGGGATTTTCAAAGTGCTGCTGGCTGGCCTAGCGCTTGCGTTCACGCGATCATGCACGCGCGCAGCCGGCCGCCAGCAGCACTGTGTTTTAGCGTGGTCTTGCTGAGCCCAGCGCATGCGCTGGCTCGGAGAGACATTTTGTATTTGGGATTTTCAAAGTGCTGCTGGCTGGCCTAGCGCTTGCGTTCACGCGATCGTGCATGCGCGCAGCCGGCCGCCAGCAGCACTGTGCTTTAGCGTGTCATCGCGATCGCGATCACTTTCGCTTTCAGAGCGATCGCGATCACTTTCGCTTTTATGGCCGCGCGGCGTTACTTTTACTGCCGCGCGGCCAATGCTTGTTAAGAACTGGCTTCAAGTAAGTGCACCTTTTACTTTGAGAAGGCTTCGCGTTGTAGTTTGAAAAAGGATATTAGTTTATGAGTAACTCAAAGGGCGCCGAGGAATCTATTAAAATAAACACTTATCACTCGCACTCCGGACTTGCATCAGCAGTCTTTGAAACTTCCCGACCATCACGCGCGCAGTTGCTGTTTTTCCGTCTCTCTCCTCAGGCCGTTCTACACTCGTGTGACGCACGAGCACTCCCGCTGCATTGTGGGAGGAGAGTAACAAACACCATGTATCCCCTCATCAGACATCACCCGGTGCTTCGGGAGCTACTGGACCCTGTGCGTCAAAAATCCACATATCACCGTAAAAAGGAAAGCAACAAGTAACTGATTGGCAGGTGTGCCTTTACAAACCTGTAGAGCTTTATAAATACACGGAAAATGAGGGATATCCTAAAAAGCGCTCACGGCATGACTCCTTAATGTTGCAGAATATAAACAAATGATGCCTACACATTTCTGTACTGGGGAGTGCGGCAGGAGTTCCGCGTCAGTGTTGTTTTTATCGCTACTCCGAGTCTATCGAGGAAGAAATGTCTCCACGTTTTAGGACTCACTTAATAAAACTGTCATATCATGTTCTTTCATTCCTATACGTGTGCATTCCACGGAAATTCGTTAACATTTTTAACATTATCCTATCAGGCAAGTTGTATAAGAAAAAAAAAGAAACACTATAATAACTTCACATTTATTTGTTAAACTGTTTTATAATTGGTGGCGTTGGCGTCTTTCGTAGGTTTCCTTTTGAACAAAAACAAAGGCACAACAATGCAGGACATGTACACTAACTGGGAGGACTCTCATCATGGACAGAGGTATGAAAGAAGAGATAATGCTGCCAGGCAAGAAGCTGCACCAGCTCCCTAATCCCAACAGGGCAGCCTAACCCTGAAACTGGCGGGGAAAGCACAAGCAGGTCTGTCGAGGAAACACCGCTGCAGAGGAAACATCTGAATCTAGAGTATTTAACAGCCGCCGGAGAACAAATTCGTCATAGGTTTTAAACAGCAGCACCTTCAAAAACAAGCATTTGCAATGCAATAGGTCTCACATTTACGTGAGTTTAAGCTATTGGCATTGTAAATGACAAAGCCTTTTTTTATGTTTTAAAAACAAAAACCAAAATAAAAGGCATTATCATTTACAATGCTAATAGCTCAAACTCGCGTAATTGCGAGACCTATTCTATTGCAAATGCTTGTTATATATTGGCAAGGATTGCCTGGGAGCAGGTTGCTGGTGATCAAGCTGCTGTTCCCAGTTGTCAACCATGTCGAGGATCAAATCAGAAGAGGAGCAGTATCTGGCATTGACAACTTCCCTACACATGCCAAATATGTTGATCCTTTGCCTTTAAATTCTATCTCTCCTCCTTAAATAATTATTCCTCAAAATGATGGGAAAAGCAGTAATCACGTTCATTGACATGGTGAAGGTAGAAAAAGAAGTTTGGTGTGCAGGTTCCTTACTTATATGGTCAGTCTGGCAGGGAATTTCTGGTTTTGAGATGTGTTTTAGCTGGAGATTGATGGTGGAGTTCAGACCAATTACTACTTCCATTACCAAAAGTGTTGCAAGCCCTGAAACATGAATTAACAGCATCTGCTTTTAAGGAGAAATGTTTTGATAATATTTTCCATGTTGTAACATTCCCATGTTGTAACATGCAGGATTTAGTTTTAATAAAATTAATATGTATTCAAATTGAAAAAAAATCTAACAGGATTTGCGTACAAAAATATAAAAAGAGCGGGTGATGGAAAATAAAATTACCTTACACGGAATTTCGAATAGTATTTTGTGGTACATTTGTAGTGCAATTATAGTACTACTAAACATACTACAGCTTACTATAAAATGAAGTTTGTGAATTGGCAACTATATAATTCTATGGGCATTAATTTATCTGAAGCAATACTATATCCAATGGAATAGGGTATGCATGGGAGTGTGTACTGTAGACAGTACAGAGAAGAGGCATGATGCTCAGGGACCCCATTAAGGGTGTGGATGCTCACCTCTTAGTAGAATGTGGCCCTGGCAGTATTGACAGGATGTGTGCTTGTGCTTCCCTGAAAGGGGGCCTGGGTCATGACTTTTGAAGTTGTTGCCATGCTTCCCCTTTCACATGGTTGGGGCTGAATGGTCCTTTTGACTCTTCATGCCTCGTCCTAATGGACCCACAGATGAGTTGTAAGTTTCCACCCTTTTCCAGATGACAGACATTTATTGCCTCTCATGTTGTCTTTTTGTTTCTTAAATGACGCAATATACTTAAGCAAATGAGATGCCATTATTTGCGTGGGGATATGACCATATGCAAATAAGTGTCCAACCACCGATTTTCAGTGTTTTCAATCACAAGACAGAGGTTTATTTGATTCTACAGAAGGTACATGACACTCCCATCTGTGAAATCAATCTGTGAATCCTGAGTTACAAATGTCATACAGTTACCTTTTGACAGGGACCGCCGTGCATTGGATGCAGCCACTGGTCCAAGATTAGAGATTCAACAGCAGCATGTCACCAGAACTAAAGTAGGTGGAGCTTCATGATGCAGGTTAGCAAATGCATACATACATTTAACTGGAGCAATAACAAAGAGGAGCATTGTGACACCTTGTATGTCCCTTTCTGGACTTTTATCTTTTTTCCTAAGATTTTGAAGAAATAGTAAAAGGGGCTGGTACCAATCCCCAAGAAACGTGGATTTGGCTAAATAGATACCCAGCCCTGTGTAGTGAACTTGCGTTTTCTATATGGTCACACCAGATGGTTCAGGGTGTCTAATGTATGAAAAAGTGCCACACTATATATTTAAAAAGTGTGCTCTCACAATGAATGACATCATGAAAGCTATTTCACTGTGTAGTTTTAACTTCATAAGACAAGCTTACGTATGATTAAAATATTCAATTCTATATTTTCACATTGGAAAATTCAAGTGAAGTCATTCAAGGGTATTTCCTACTTACTTTTAAAGATTTGATTTAATCGTGAAATCAGAACTTTTGATAACATTATGGAAAAATCCATATAGAAAAAGGCAATTTAGGCTGCATGAGCACTGTCTTAAAATCAGTTCTGCCAATCATCACACCACCAGAGTTGAAACACACATCCTTGGCTGGGAGATGTAATGACCCTTGCTCGGAAGGCAGTAGTGTTAGATGCTGACCACATAGCAAGGATTGGCTATCTACGAGTCGACAGGAACAGCTGGCAGGAAATAAAAAGCCAGTCATGGCCCTACCTCTTGTGACAGAGTTGCAAGGGAAGGCTTCTCCTATGTATTCACAGGACACTCCTAGAAAGCCAGGCTCCATTCACTGCGGGGGAGAGAATCAGTTTAGACCCTCTAATGTAGAAGGAGAGCTTATCCGAATTAGGCAGTGGCTATGGAGCTGAAGACAGGCCTGTGTGAGAGAAGAAGTGTCCTGAAACTGCAGACACTTGGGGGCATATTATCAAGCCCGGCTAAAACGGCGATAATGGGCTTGATAATATGCTCTATGGAATTCCAATTGCAGCCAAGGTTAGACGTCCTTCACATCTAACATGAGCTGCGATTGGAATTCCATAGAGCATATTATCAAGCCCATTATCGCCGTTTTAGCGGCAGTTTTCTGCCGCTAAATCGGCGATAATTTTATCGCCTGGCTTGATAATATACCCCTTAGTAATTTTACAGCAAGGCAAAGAGGAAATGCAGCAAAAAGGAGGTGGAGAATGTGAGAAAATTGTTAGGATTGGGTGGCAGGATTAATATTTTGCAAGGTGAAAGCTGCCAACGAGAGACTGTTTCCACCTGATGAGGGCAGTTGAGTGTGCAATAGGTCACTAAATGCTCTCCAAATCCCAATCTTTCTTTTTTAATTGAAGCCTCGTTAGTTGGCGGGAGCTGCGATCAAAAAAAACAATTTAACAATTTACAATGTAGGCATGGACATCTGCTCTCCATCACAGTCTTACATTTCTGTATTCCTTGTTGGAAGGATTCACAAACAGAACCCGGTATCATTAATATTTATGGAGCAGGATCTAGTGAATGCCGCAGCGGTCATGTTTGCACTCTTACAGATTTGTACATCAGTCACAGTAAAAAATAATACCCATGTTGCAAATCAGCAATTGCTTTGACACAGAATCTGCTTTGTGACCTGCGACTAATACATTCAGCTCACAGTGTTAATATTAAAGTGGCCAGAAAGAGATAAGAAGAGGGTGAATGACAAGTGTGGAACTAGACCTCACAAAGAAATGGAAAGAAAGAAAAACATGCAGTAGGGGGAAAATAAAGACATTTTAAAAATGGGTGAAGACGATGTGATGAAGGTTTTCAGCCCCCCCTAAAACACAAGGGAAGAGGGAGGTAGAAGGAACGCATGAGGTGAAAAAAACTGTGAGAAAATGAAAGGGTTCACGGAGTAAACCTTTAAAACAATTATTAAAAAAGTATAAGTGTCAACTAGTGACAGTATGTGGAAAAGGAAGGAGGGTTTGTGGATCTAGGCACACACACACACACACCCTGCATACTTCTCAATGGAGAGCTCTCAAGAGGCCATCTCCCTTTCAGTGATAAAGGCACAATTATCTGTGCTATGAACAAGGACCATTTGTCACCGACAATTCATTGTCTCCACATCAGTAGCCACCCTTGTGCAAAAGAAAGAAGAGCGTGATTTAAAATTACCCTCCGGCCAGCAGACCGTAAGGCTCTCCTGATGGACATCAGAAAAATCTTGGAGCACGTTGAGTTGACTCGATAAAAAAAATACTGGAGGCCAAATAAAGTCAGGCATGGCCACGGTGTCACAACTATGTTGCACCATTACATGTCATAGTGTAACCCTAGTACCAGCTCATTTGAATGCAACATTTCCCAATGGTGATTATTCCTCAATGTGCCATAAATAATGTGGGGGGAGAGGGCTCCTTTCTGCAGTGAGAACAATACAGTTGTTACTTATTTCTGCTTCACGCGAGGAACACAGGTAGACGCTTAGCTTCTTTGATCCTTCGGCATACATCTTGCCTCCCGGGAGCAATACAACATTGGTGGTGGTACCGTAATATCCATTTGTACCTGCATCATTGATTGACACCTCTCATCTCCTGCTCTGATCCACCTTCAAGTCTGGTAATACCAGCCTAAGTATTTCCCATCAGTGGGCTTATATTTAAAATTTCACTTTATACATCTGCCATGGACTGCGGGCCTGCATTACCAGGGATCTGATGCTGATGAAAGCCTCTATCATTAACATATTTTATTCATTTACCTATTAACTTTAAAATTTTCAGTCCTTACCTATAGCTGGCATTCTGCCCAGAATTCTCTTTCGGAGTAAATGACCAGAGGTTAGCCTGCCTCTCTGCCTCCAGGAACATTCAGTGGCCCTATGATACTTGTCCTTAAGTGAAATCATGCATTCCTGTCACAGTCCCGAGTATTTCTGTTTTAAAAGACTGACATTTCTTCTGTGTACAGTCTCTTTGGTTCCATGACTGTGACATAGTGTTTTACAAGACACCTTTTTCTTTGAAAGTGCTCATTGTAAATGTCTTTGGTACATGTGGGACCAGACCATGCACATCAAAGTGCTCCTTTCAAATTACATAGCAGAAAAATATGATTTTCTTTATAGATATCTATGTTTGATCTTTGCCTGGGCCCCGCTAACAACATCACACAATGTTGTTCACAAACCAATATGTTCAATGTCCTCTAGTATTTAATTACCCCCTTTGCAGACCTAGTGAAGTACATATACATCATGAAAAGTTGTCGCTAGGATGCCCTTATGACGTATATATATGCCAATGTTGGCCCCCAGGGAAAAGCATGTTGCAGACTAGTCTTTTCCCGAGGGGGATGGGGGAGGGTGGGTTTTAGTTAGGTGGGATATAAGGGTCCGGAGGGGCAGGATCTGCCTCTTCTGGACCCTGCGCATCACCGAAGAGGGCAAGGTTAAGCAAAGTTGTCCGCCCGCCCATCCTTCAATTATAGGTGGTGAAGGAGCAGGTAAATTGACAGGTTGTATGCAGCGCACACGGAAGTCTTGGAGGGTGGAGAGTCACATGTGGGCTCTTACACACCCTCCGGGGGGACGTAGAACGGAACACAGTTCAAAAAACAGTGTGCGGTACCCTGGCGAGTGAGGAGCGAGTGCAGAGGAGGGGGTTGGAGAGTGAATGAAAGAGAATATGGGGAGGCGGCAAGATCATAATGATTGGAGCAGGGAAGGATGGAGCGAAGTATGATGTTGGGGAATGGAAGTTGGTGAGATTGGAGTAGACGTGTGGTGTATGGGGGATCGTGCTTTTGTTGCAAAGTTCGTGTTGAAGTTTAATAAAGTTAATATGTGCAACCATGTCCTAATAAATGGCCTTTGCCCTAAACTTGGGTCTGGAGTGTTTTTGTTGTAGCATGATACGGAAAAGGTCCTCTATAACGCACTTCAGCTATTATTAAAATTTTTTGCTCCCCTCGATGGGAGACAGATTTTGTCTTGTGCTGTGGAGCTTGTATGGCATTTCCAGTGCCTAATTCCTCCAGGACACCAGCAAACCCCCAAATGTGGTGGTCCAGTGCTCACTTCTATGCCAACCCCATTACTATTACTCATTATGTATTACTGTAAGTGTGATGTCGCTGTATATTGGTACCAGGTCAATGGCACTGGAAATTAGCTGATGGAGCATATTGCTGTGGATCTCTTAATATCACTTTCGGTGCTGGGGTGCTCTGCTATCCCCAGTAAGAACAGTACAGCCTTTACTTTGAAGGACCACTGGGCTAACCCAGGGACTGCTGGAGGGCTCAATCCCCACTAACACCAGCATCTTGGAGACTTCCTCCTTGATACTGGCCCTCACCTTATCTTACAACCTGTGAAATGTGTTCTTAACAGGTAGACAGTCTCCAGTATCTATGTAATGGATGCACAGGTGTGTGAGTCCAGGATTAAGGGAGAACAGTGCAGCGAACTGTCTCAGCAACTGGTAAAAGTCACTTTGCTGTTCTGAGGTTGGTGTAGGGGAGAGGTTGACACCTTCCACAGACTCATTGTGTTCCTGGGCAGACAGGTCAGGGTAACACTCATTCTACTCTTCCGCTCTCTCATTGGTCACCAGGAGCATGCTCATTTCAGACCTCTTGAAGTGTGATGTGAGGCGATTCACATGAAGCATCCTTAATGGATTCCTAAGGATCTTGAGGTCTACCAAGTAGGAAGGATTTGTAATACTGGGGGACAACCAGCACGCAGGCTGCCTCAGATCCAGGAGCCTTCGGCTCACATATAGGAGGTTATTCTCCCAATAGATCAGTTGATCTCCAGAGGTGTCACCTGCTGCCTGGGCCTCGGCTTGCCGCCTCAAGCCCTCTAGAGTGGGGCCCTCTTTCTACATCTTAGAGCATTTCTCCCTGGTAGGCCCACCCTCAAATTGCCAACCAGCAAGCTCAGGCACATCATCCTGGGAGGCAATGTCCGCCCTGGTTGGCTCAGGGGCCTCCTCCTCATGTGCCCCATCAACCTTAACTGTGGGAAATTCAGAGGTGGCTTTCCCATGCCCTGTGCCTCTCTCCTTCTTGGCAGCTGTCGGGACCACTGTTCAAGGCTCCAGTTGCCCTTGACTCCCTTCTCAGACAGCCATGGACTGTGTGGTCATATAGAGCCATTCAGGCAATCCTAACATCTCCAAGTGTGACCTAACCTCTACCTCCCTCCGGGTAGTGTGCTCTAGGTTGCTGCCCAACAGATAATCTACAGGAATGGCAGGGCTCCCAGCTACATTTAGAGAACCTGAGACCCCCCACTCACTGGCAACAAGGGCCACCGGCAGATGGTTCTCACGTTTGTTTGCAACTATGACTTGGTGAAATGTGGTAGGGGGACGTGCTCTGGGGACACTAGCTGACTTTTTATGGTTGTCATGCTGGCCCCAGTGTCTCTCAGGGCCTCCACTTGCTGCCCATTGATGGTGACCCACTGCCTGTACATGGAAGTATTGGCAGGCATATGGGCTTTAGGCACCATCTTTTTATCCCCAAAGGAAACTAGGGTCAGCTATGTATGCTCCCCAAAGCTAGCTAGGACTACCTTTTCCCTGAGCACTACACTTGCCAACCCAGTTGTCAGCCCACTGGTGGGGGCTGTTCCCTCTGGGAAATTTGGAGTCACCCTTCTAGTGCCCATACGTGTAGCACTCTGTGCATTGGGGTACAAACCTCCCTGTCTGCTTTTCAAGAACCCCTTCTTCTTGGGTTCAGACTGGGACTGGTTACCCTTGGGAATTTTGGGATCTTTAGAGCACTCCAAATTTTTAAGATTTTCTCCCTCTTCTTTCTTCTGGTGGGACCCTTGACCGCCCTTGTAGGAGTCCCCCCCTAATACCTTTTTGGACACTCAGGTGTTAGGAAAGTCTCCTCAGCAGACCTTCCAAGTGTCAGACAGCTTGACCCTCTAAGTCTATCTCCCAGCTGTGTGAGATCATAACATACCCTCCCCCTAGGCCACTTGGGCCACCCCTGAAGAATTCCCACCAGTGGGTGGTTTCTTTGGACAGGCAGAGTCCCCCTGCTTGAGCCCTAGCTGGTAACAATCAAAGCAGTGGGGTTGGAAGTGGGGTAGCCTGGGCCACCGCCCACCGGAACATTCCTCATCCTTCTCCAAAGGGACATGGGAGCCTTTTCCTTACCCCTTACCCTGAGCTGAGACCTGTTTGGGTCTCCATTGACCTCCCCCTCACTCTCTTGGGGGAAACATGTACCACCCTTATTGGGGTCACTCCTGGTAAACTTTCTGGACAGTCTGGTGCTGACCCAGAGTTTTGTCTCCTTAGCAAGCTTCTCAGGGTCAGTAAGCTATCAATCAGGTATTTAATACAACTTTGTAAAACAATGTTTCAAGAACGTGCTCCTTTAAAAACAAGTTGTACAACCCTTCACAATCATTAACTTTGCTGCCATCACCCAGCCCTTCAGTGATATCCCAGCACAGTCCAAGAAATCTACCATGTTTGTGTAGAGAGTTGGTGAATGGCCCTGAACCATTGCCTGTACTTTTCAGGGGTCAGCCCGAAGGTTCAGACTAAAATGGCCTTCATGGCAGTGTAGCTGATCTGGTACCCAACCTCCAATCTAAAGAGTGTGCCTTTCCCCACTTGGGCTCATAAACTGCCATAAACCATCCCCCAGAACGTCTCTGGGACCCTGTGCACTTTCAAAGCCACCTCACAGCCTGCCAACCATTTGACTATGTTATCCGCCCTCCATAACTGGACACCAAATCCTTAGGTATGTGAATTCTGGACTCTCTGGAGGCCACTCCAAGTATGCTGCCACCAGAATTGTTTCTGGACCCTACTTTCAAGGCTCTGATATCCAGCTCTATGAGTTTGAACTCATATGTAAGTTTACTCTCCTTCAGAGCCGTTCTCCTCTCCTCTAGAGCTTGTTCCTTCTCTCGTCTTAGCTTGACAAGCTCCAGCTTTACCTTCCTCTCCTCTCTGCCAGCTCATATGTGGACAGATTCTTGAAGGAAACAGAGCTTCCTGCTCTGGGACCCACAACTACTCCTGGCAAGTTGTTGTCTCCCTCTACAGGCAGGTCCAGAGGCACAGCAGACTCCAGAATCAGCTCATCTTCCTCCTCAGGAATTTCCTGCTCCTCATCTAGAGTGTCATCCCCTGCAACCTGGCACTCTGCCCAGGCCTTCAAGGCATTCTGCAGCTCTGCCTTCTGGGTGAAGCCTCTAATGGAGACCTGAACATCTTTGCAAATAATCTCCGTTTGAGCCACAGTGTAAAACTCTAACCTTGCCAGATCAAACTCCAAAATGTCAGGTGCTGGTATAGGTGCAGTTGCAGGTACAGCTTCTCCAGATTGAGACATAATTTAGCAAGAAAAAACAAAAGGCCAATCAGGGAAAATTGAAAAAAAATGAAATGGTCTAAGTATAGGGTTGTAGTGAACAATGACGTACTATATGGTATTGCACAAACACAAATCCTATCCTCACTGTTGATTAGCAATGTTAGAAATTGGGTTTCTGGTTGACAAGGGTGTGCACCCTGTCCAAACAGAAGCCACAATCCTAGTCAAGGTCAGCTAGATACACACTAAAAGATAACCTGTGACCACCCTCTGGTAGCTTGGTACAAAGCAGACAGGCTTATCTAAAGTGGCAATGTGTAAAGTATTTGTGCGACACACACATACAGTAACACAATGAATACACCACAAAAAGACTCCACACGGGTTCATAAAAATAGATTATTATTTTATAAACAAAGCAAGACCAAAACAAAAAAATCCAATGTGTAGAAGTTGAGATATTGAATTTTAAATGAATAAATGCTAAAGCGCTTAGAAGCAAGTGAACTAAAAAGATTTCTTTAGGGCGTGCTGGACCCAGGCAAAGTCAAAGTTTGGGCCGACCTCATGGAAGATCAGGCCGGCTACAGGACTCACTCAGAGCCTGGTGAACAAAGTGTCTCTCCTGGTTGCAAACTGTAAGATTGGTGTGGGAGTTGAGAGACATTGAGCAATGTGCCCATTCTGCCACACAGTCTAGCAGATACATCAATCTCACTAAGCTGCAGCAGCAGCGATACACTGTCAGATGCGTCGACCTCTGGAGGCAAAGCACTGGTTCTGATGCGATGTGCCGATCTTTATTCCCGCAACCAGGTCGATGCTCTGGTCCCACTACACGTAGGCAGGAGATGCATGGAAATCCATCTTGCAAGTATCTGGGACACTTCCAGTGAGCCAGGCACAAGAGCAGGGGTAAAGGCTTTGATTTCACTGAGTCTCTTGCAACAGGAGGCAAGTAAACAAGTCCTTAGAGATCACTTTGAGTGACGGCAGAGTCCAGCATTCCTTCAGCGTGTCGCAGGCAGCAGAGTTACACAAGAGAAAAGAAGGCCTTCCAAGTCTGCAGTCCAAAGATGAGTCTTTTAAGTAACACATCACTCCTTCTGACAGAAGTTGAGTTCAAGATTCAGAAGTGGTCTAATTTTGGGGGGTCGAGACTAAGTCCTTATACCCAAAAGTGCCTTTTATGTGGGGGTGACTTCAAAGCAGCTCTCTGAAGTGTGAAAGTATCCCTTTCATCTCAGTCCTTTCTGCCAGGCTATCTGTGGAGGGTAATCAGTCCTTTGTGTGGAAACAGGACACTGCCTATTCAAGTGAAGTGTTAGCCCCTCCTCCCTTTCCTGCCAATGCAAGGCCATCAGAATTTAGATGTATGTAGAGGGGTACTCAAACACACCTATCCTTCCTGTGTTGGGGCTGTCTAGAGGGAATGCACACATTTTAGCTGTCACCCACCCAGACATGTATAGGAGACAGGCTGCCAGGCACACAGAGCAGTAGGTGCAACTTCACCAGTGAGGAGGATTTATCATTACCATTCCAAAGATATGAAATGTGAAAATGCAACTACTCTCTGATCAAGAATTGCGGGTTAAAAGTGTTTTAAGGAAATTTCCAATGCTAGCCTATGAGAGGGGTAGACCTCACGGTAGTGAAAATTGAATTTTGGTGTTTGTCACTACCAGGACATGTAAATATTAAACAAATATGTCCTACCTTTTACTTACATGGCATCCTGCCTTTACTTAAGGCCTATTTTAGGGGTAACATATATAATAAAAGGGGGGTTTAAGGCTTGGCAAGTAGTCTTAAATGCAAATTCAAAGTGGTAGTAAACTGCTCATTCAGGCACTGCAATGACATGCCTGAGACAAGTTCAAAAGGCTACTTCTGTGGGTGGCCCACTAGTAGCATTAAACTTACAGGCCCTGGGTATATGGTATATCAACCTACAAGGGGCTTACAAGTAAATTAAATATGCCAATCAGGTATACACCAAATTCACCATGGTTAGGGTAGAAGCACATTCACTTAAAGTGCTCAAAGTCCTAAGGCCAACAAAAATAATTAATTAAAAAGAAGAGGATGCAGGTAAAAAGTTTGGGGCAGCCCTGCAAAAAGGGCCATTTCCAACAGAAACTCTTAAATTAGTTTTTCACTACTGCAAGACCTATATCTCCCCTAGGATAACATTGTGTCCTCAGCATGGAATTGAGTGAGTAGTGTGCAAGATGTTATTCATCATTCACTGATACCCAGAGTGGGTACAGGGGCACACCTTAATATGAAACAATTAAAATACAGTGGGTGTCCCAGGCAAGATGGGGGCACCCAGAAACAGGGGTAAAACAGTTAATAATAAATGAGAAACCAGAGTCACTCATGTATTGTTCACTGCTCCTACTAAGGAGTGCCCCATAATGCCCTGCCAGGGCTATTTACTTTTGTTTTGTTTTTAGTTTGTGGACGCTCCTAGAGGGGCCCCTAGTGTAGTGCGGGTCTGAATGGAGTCCAGCAGCCCTCTAGCAACATTAAAAAAACAGTAAGTCTACTGGTTTATTGAATCCATGAAAGCAGGAGAACTTGCCATATTATTTTTAAGTAGTGCTAGCTGGAGCTCTATGCTTTTGTGCTAGAGTCCAAGGCCCTCTTTGGGTTGTTTTTATGGTTCTGGGCCAAACGATTTTAAAGGAAAGACTCAGAGACATGCTAGTTTGATTTTTTGAGGGGAAAGAAACTGTTGGCTATCTTTATGGCCATGTCACACCGTGCAGTAACCTTTCTGCACTGCACTGCGTGGCAGGGAAAGAGCAAGAATGCTCCATATTTACAGCTTATTACTGCCTTTTCCCCTGAACTGGCACACTTTTGGCTGCATAGCAACAATACAGGTACCCTTGCATACATTGCCAGGAGGATTGCTCTTTACAGGAAGGTTCACCTTCCTGCATAAAAACAGTCCCCTGAGGCTTTTTCCACTTTCTACGTGCACTGCACAATGCAGCACACATAGACAGACAGATAATGAGGAGAAAAAAATATATTTCTCCTTGTCACACCTCACCTGGGGAGGAGTGGGTTTTTGATACATTCCTAGGTCTACCACTTCTGGTAAATCTGGGAATGTGTCAAAATCCATAAATGTTTCATGGGAACACACATGCAATGCTCATGGAAATGCCTTCCTGGTGCAGAGTAACCTAACGCAGTGATTTGCGCTGTATTGCATTACTTGAGATTTATGAAGTCACTCACAGCCATGAGTGGCTTCATAAATCTCTTTTTGAAGTTGTGCCGCTCTTGCACCCATTGGGTGGTGCAAGAGCGATGCAAAGGGGCTTGTAAATATTCCCCAATATGTCTCTGACTAGTTACTTTGACATCACCCACAAAATGTAATATTGAAAACTGAAAGAAAAGAAAGTCTCAGACATATTTTTTAAAGAAAACTTTATTAATATTTTTTGTGCTGAGGGGGTGTTAGTTGCCCATGGCTAAAAGCTGTGCACTGTGGGGATTTGGCTGCCTGTGGGATGTTGGTCACAGGCGGCAGGGGTCACTTTAATAAAATGTTACTTTACATTGAACCCTAGAAAATTATTCAAAAAGGAAAGGTTAAGGTGAAGTTACAGTTAGGTGAAAACTTCAATGACAACGTAACATTTTAAACTAACAAACACACTGAAATTCACCAGTTATAGTTATCTCTAATAACTATAATGCACCCTCTGCATGCACAGCTAATTATCTTACGTATTACATCACTCATGGCGTGTTTTATTACATCATTGAAAACATCACTGCAACATTTGAAATAACATCATTGCTGAGAAGACTGCATTGAGGGGGTCACGATTTATTGCTAATTTAGGGCACGATTTATTGTTAACTTAGGGCACGAGTTTTAGTCACCAGAGATAACTATCGCTGGTGAGTTTCAGTATTTGTTTGTGTTTCTCTAGCAGTATTATTTTCAACCACCATAGCTAGAAAGTAGACAACTTTTCTGGTGAAATCTTGTGTTCTTGTACAAATTATTTTTAAAAACATGCTTACGCTTCTTTGTATGATCATTAGTAGGGGGCATGAGAGCTGATGCAGATGGCTGACTGGATTAATAAATGATCTACTGGACATGCAGGGATATTACTTACATAGGAGTTTCTTGTCATCTTTTAAACAATGTGTGGGTAATTTGCAGAAATGCAATAAAAGAGATTTAAGCAAGGACATGTGACATTAGACTGTGTTGAGAGAGAGAAAGTGTGTTGGGATGGGAAGTAGGAGACTGTAATTTGAAAGGAGAAAAGGAGAGGTGACAATCAGAAGTTTTAAGTCACATTAATATTTTGATGGAGAGTTTTAGGAACGGAGAGGAGGATTCTTGAGATTATATGCAATCTGAAGATACAACACTAAAGAACGAAATAACATTATTTACATGTGATACAATGCTCTAGTGAGTATTTTTGGTAGACCACTACACCACCACTTTAGCAAAGACAGCTGATCAGCTCAGGGATTGCATATGTTTGGGATGCATGTATTAGAAAATATCAAGAGATTTAGGTAGCGCTCCAGGGAAGCAGCAACCTTGAGATCCGAGCATAGAGACATAGTGAATATACAGGATAAATAATGTTAACATCAAAATGGAGATTCTGCTAATGCTGGAGCTGAAGTCTTCTTAAAGCCTTAAAGTTTGTCTCATTGTATTACATACAAACGCAAAGTGGATCCATTTTTATGCCTCTGGTTTAGAATGCAAAATACACACAATTGATGGACGGAATGCAGAACAAATCAAACCATTCAACCCCAGTCAAGAGATCTGGGTTAAATCCATAATTCTTTTGCTCACCATGCCACCACCGTTTAGACCTGGCCATATGCAAATCAGTCTTGACCCTGTGCCTCATGGGGACAGTCCAGCCCAAACTGCCAAGCCAGGTCCTCCCTGGACCGGAAACAAGCATCCTAGGACCGGTTCCGGGGTTTCACCCCTCTTCAGCCAGGATAGCTTGATTCCAGTGGCACAGTGAGCCCAGGACCCACGTCTGGGCATACCTGGCGCACTTAGGGTGAGAAAGTAAAAGACACACAATTGATGGACGGAATGTAGAACAAATCAAACCATTCACCCCAGTCAAGAGATCTGGGTTAAATCCATCATTCTTGTGCTCACCATGCCACCCCAGTTTAGACGTGGCCATATGCAAATCAATCTTGACCGTGTGCCTCATGGGAACAGTCCAGCCCGAACTGCCAAGCCAGGTCCTCCCTGGTTTTGCTCTGGTTTAGAATGGCACAAGAAGGGAGAACAGGAGAGCCTCCCCTAACAATAGAAATGTATTGCTTTAATTTCTGTGGGTGGAAAGAGGAGTTCCAGACACTGAAGCGAGAGGAGCCGAAACAGGACTACCGTTAGAAATTCTGTGAACTTTCTTAGCAAGTGGCTGCTGATTTATTTTTCCTGAGTTGTGCCATTGGAGGAGGGTAGGTGGTGAGGGTGGGCTGTAGGTTCTGTTGTTCAAGGTGAGGAATCTTCTTAGCCAGGCCTTTTTTCTGTCCCTAATTGCTGTTTCAGGAAGGATGGAGTACAGGTGCAGAGATTTCACCTTTAATGGTACTAATGTTGTAGGTGCTCCTATATGGAGCCAGCCTCACTGCTCTCTGCTGTATTTAGCATCGGTTTACACAAAGACTGTGTATCAGGAGCAGCCCAAGAAGGACACCTAAAAGAGAACAAATGTAAGTTGGTTCTGCAGCAGGTTGTCTCCACCACCGGCACCCGAAGCCCTCAAATGGTCCATGTTAGAACCACTTTTTAGAGGGCCAAAGGCAAGCAGGAGTTACTGGGCCCAACTGTCGGGGCTGAGGCCTTTTGCTCCCAATGTCCCGAGGCCCGACCTTCTATGGATCCTGCTGAACTGGGCCAGAAGTTGTCAGGTGACTTCGTGCCCTGCTAACTTTAGTGCAATGAATTTGATGTTATTCATCATTCACTGATTACCCTATCCAACAAATGTAAACTATTAGGCCATATGCAAGAGTTTGCCACTCTGACTCCTTTCGAAAGTTCAGTCACAAGAGTGTACATGGTCGCAGTGCCAATGGCAGTATGTCCCCCAGGTTTCTTTTTCCTCTGAAACACGCTACCGGCTGGTCCAAGCATTCAGGATTGATACTTCTCTGGCATTCGCAGAGGGGGAGTTGATCTCCTTACTCTGACAGGGCTCTGGCAATTTCCTTTGATCCTTAATCCTACTTTGGTGCAAATACAGAATGCAGGCTGGGCTTGCCTTGGTCATAGCAGTAGTTTCTCAGTGCCAGGCAATAGCCTGAACCCTTGGCATCAGCATCTCCAGAGGCCTCTCCTGACATATGGGGTCTCCGCCATGGCATTCACAAGTCCTGTCATGCTGACCTGGTATTGATGTTCACGGTCGCTTCCTCTCTGGCACAAAGGGCCCCCATGCGCTCCTCTTCCTCACAGGGCACACTGATCTTGGTGAGCAGGCAGATGCTGGTGCTTCAGAGCAGGTGGTCTTGATTTACCTGGGTGGTATTCCCTCACCCAGGAGGACGATAGGAGGCCTGCGCTCCCAGTCCTAGTCACAGGCAGAAGTCTTGCAGAGCTTCCCCTCCTCACACAGCTTGTCTGGCTGCCAGTGTCAGACTGGCCGTAGCGGGCCCCCCAGCATTTCCCCAGTGGGCTGCCAGGGTGAATCCGGCCCTGCTGGCTGCTCGGCAGATGACAATATTTGGGGGTCTCAAAAACCCTTATCAGCACCATCTCTCTCTTCCTGAGATGTGTCCAGGCTCCAATCTATCATTGCATCAAAAAGCTCTTTGATATGCACAGAGAGCGCCTGCCTCTCCCATCCCCTAGTGCATGTCCCTGCCATCTTACAGGAATGCAGCAGTACACAAATCTGTCTGAGGGGATTCTTCCACTCCTCATGTTTTCACCAGACACAGCTAGGCTTTCTTAAATTGAACTGAAGCTCCTCCATGTATCAGTGCATGCACACTTGCACTCAGTGTACATCCACACCACACTTACTGCACAGCTCTGTTATCTTCATATATTATTCCACCACAAGCAAAATCGCTTGCAACAAACTCCTTCTGTCTGTGCACACTGTTCAGTCCTGCAGGATTTCTGTATTGTATCAGAGTGTGTCATTTTAAAAACAGACACTGCCAGAACACACACTTTTACCATGTGCACACTGTATCACACTTCACCCCTTGCGTAGTGTACGTCTTGTGAGCACACATACAATCAGCATGTTTGCATCACACACGCACTTCACATCATCCTGATGTAGGCCAGGGGTTGGGTTAAGCACACAGCAGTATAACTTTTAAAAACGTGAGTGAGCCTGTAGGCCTCACTCTAGTGACACAGGGTAAAAAGGTCCTGTTCACTACTACTGATCACTACACAATATGCTGCCACCACAGCACTGGTGCTTCTTAACTCCTGGTAAAGGTGGTAGCCTTCCACCACTATGAGGCAAGCACTTTGAGCTCCCTCCTGGTCCAACAAGACTGAAAGCTGTGAGACAGGCCTTTGCCTTGGTGCACACTCATGGTCTGTGTTCTCTTATGACAAAATATCTGCATTTGAGATCCAATCAACAGTACAGTTGGGCATTCAACGCAGGGGAACACATCTATTATCATGCAGAAGACTTTCTCATCCCAACAGTCCATATGCTTAAAACAAGTTGCAACAGCTTGCCCTTGGTTTCTATAACTTGAAAATACCTCAACATTAGGAAGCTATCACATGCCAGGGACATTGAGAAATGCACAATCTTACATCTAGAGACAATTCAAGCCCCAACATATACCACCCTCCCAAAGGGCTGTTCTTACCCTCGCACCTGTGCTGTGAGAGCAAAGTGGCTATGAGACTCCCTCTACCGCCAAACACGCTGCTGCCAAGCTGTTCCCCAAGATCTCGACCCTCACCACAGTTGACCTCTTGAGCCAGAGTGATATATTGTGAAGGAGAACAACATCCTAAGCTGCAACCACCCACAAAAGAAGTGGGTAGGCATCCATCCCAGTGACATGCAAATGATTTGCAGGGCCTACAGACAACTAACTCAGTCCAGTGAGGAGACAAACACACTGAACCAAGATGCCTCCAGCCACCACCTACAAAACATTACAAATACTCTTTGTCTGCATGATGGAGTATCCACAGTGCAGAGCACCACCCATACCCAAATGTGCAGAGTTTAATAGTCTACTGTACACATAATGAAGTGCCACATACATGCAGTCATGATCACAATATTTTCAAGAACATTCCATACCTACTGGTGAGACAAACAATTCAAAGGGAAAAGAAGTGAGCTGTCCGATCATATAATCGCTCATGGATCTAGGAGGTCTGAACCAGAATGAGCACCACTGGCTGGAGCATGGCCAATTGATCCATAGGACCACATCTCCACTTGCTGCAGCCTATTGCCTGATACAGAATGGGAACTCTGTGACTATTGAGAAGAAATACCACTTTTACAAGGAATTGCACACCACATTCCATTCGGTTTTTGCTCAACCACCATTCAATCACTTCCAAAGTACCCTCTCCTATTAGTGTGCTGACTCAACTCCTCATAGTTGAGGGAAAGGGCAGTGTGGAGTAGGTACCACCCTCCCCATATCATGGCAGGTCACACATAACTTGAACCCCAGCATCTATGTGAAGTGTCCCACTTGCCAGCAGCAGAGATTTGCTCTTAGAGTGCAGACTGAACAGCGAGGGCAAAAGCAGCACATTTACAAGACCACCTACTGAGGTGGGACACACTGAGTCTGCCCCAAACAAAACCATACATGTGGGAATCGGGTCCACAAGGACAATACAGCATTTGATGCTACAAGTCCTAGGAAGAAACCCACCATTGGCCATCCGTTAAGAAATGCACACCTGTCCACTCTGGCGACAGTAGCTGGGTGCTACAGGACGGCAGCCAACTATCCCCAAGTAAGTGCCCGATTCCCTCATCTGTAGCCAAACATGTTGAAAATGGCTGCCTGCTTTCTTTTTAAATTTCACCTACAAAATGTCCTCTATGAGGCATGAAGAACTCATCCAGTCCTGTTTGTGCATGCCACAGCCTCACTTGCAATTCTGCAGGTGCAACGTGGCAAACCAGAAAAGCAAAACTACAAATACCAGAATGCAATGCAAAAAACAACTTCTGAAATGGCATCAGCTCTCTGGAACAATGTGGAGCACACAGACCCACCCTAACCTGGCAGTAGGAATGGCCAGAAACACAGCCAATATTTCCTCACACTCACTTATGCGGCTCAAACTCCTCTCCCACGTCCAAATAGACCCCTCTCTCCAACCGCCCAAATCCACCCCCACTAACCCCACTGATCAAGCACAGCCACTCGTTTTAGGGAGGTTCTCCTCGGTCAGATCTGTGGTCATCAATAAAGCTTTACCCTTCTAAGGTACATACCTGATTGCAGTTGTGCATCTTCTCTGGCTTTTTCTTAGCTTACGGCAATATCAATACTGCTCGATATACTTAACCCCTTCGCTGCGGCGGGAATTCTGCCGCAGCGCTGGGGGGTGTGGGGGGGCAGCGCGGTGGCGCTGTGTTCATGACGGAGCCACTCCGTCATGAGCCACGGTTGAGCTGTGCTCATGACGGAGTGGTTCCGTCATGACTCCGCCCAGTTGCATTGTCCCCCCGCACAGGCGGGGAAACAGCGCCGCGTGGGCAGAGCGGCCACCAAAGGTCGCGGCATGACGGAACCGCTCCGTCATGAGCACACGGCAACCGTGGCTCATGACGGAGTGGTTCCGTCATAAGCGGGGAAGGGGTTAAATAAAATATTGCAATGTGTCTCTCCTTGTTTTTGTAGTATATACAGTCTGTCCTGCATGTACTCATATTTTAAATGCATCTACTAGGATTGGGCTCTTGCAAGCGGTTTACAATCCAGCCCCCTTTACACCGCAAACCTCAGGCTTGGCATGACCATGGGCACCCCTTGCATACAGTAAAGTACAGAGGTCCTGATGTGTTCACAATCTTATCAGGTTCACAACTGAACAAAGTATGGCTGAGAATGGCCTCAGTTTTCGAGGGAGCGATAGATGTTCGCATCTCATGCTGTATTGACTTTCTTTTTTCCTTGTCGCCACCCGGTGTTTCTTTTCCCTCAGGTAGCGAGGCCATGTGTTTAGCGCTTGGTCACACTGTTCTCAAAGGAAAACACTGCTGGTAAGCTTGAACCAAATAGCAATGATTAGGCTCTCCTTTTGAAGTTTTCTATTTTTGGCCTAAGGCATCGTAAGAAATTGAGCTGCTGGTTGAGGGGGGGTGAAACCTTTCTCAAGCAGTAATCCTAAATCAACCTGTGCTCAACCCTGTGGCCCCTTGGCACGAGAAGTCAGACTTAACTTAGAGGGAACGTGTAAAGTATTTATGCAGAAATTCAAACAATAATAAAGTGAAACACAACACAAGAAAAATCCCACACCAATTTAGAACAATTGAGAAATTTATAATAAATGTTTTAAGACCAAAACAAACCAAAGATATGCAATTTTAAAGATTTAAGTGAAAATAGTTTCACAAAGCACCAACCATGGTTATCTGGTTGTGCAAAGTCATGGACCATGATGGATTGCAGACCAAATGAGTCCAGCTGAACAAGAGTGCCTTAAATTCTGGTTGCGGAGTGTAGCGATATTCCACATTGAGGATGTATGTGCAGGTGATGCGAGGTACTGGACTGGAGATGCTGGGAAGCTGCAAGTCTGCAATGTGAGGGCCAATGTCATACTCAAAATCCTGGATCATAGATGTGTCACAAAATGATTCAGAAAAAATTGCGAGGCTTGCGATACAGAATCCTGCATTCTCATAATAAATGCTGTTGATGAGGGGCTTGCGATGTGAAGACATGCGTCGAGGATGCATTGCACAGTGACGGGTCTTAGGAGGCTGCAAAGAGATGTCTTCATCGGGGATATGTCGCAAAGTGGTTCTGATGCAGAGCTTTGGAAGGCGATGCTCTGTACTGCATCGGTTCTGCTGGGACCCACTTCCAAAGGTCCAGGACGTGTGTGGCACCACATAGTTGGCAGAGTCCTGGTGCTGGGTACAAAGTTGTTGGACTCTGTTCTGTCCCTGACACTGTGAGCAGGAGGCCACCAACTAGCCCATGGAGTCACTCTGAAGGTCCCCGGTTCAAGTTGCAGGTCCAGTCCTTCTCACTCAGACAGGAGGATAGCAGGGCAGCAGAGTGGCAGTCCTTCTGGCAGCAAAGCAGCACATCCTTCTGCGTGTTTCACAGGTTCCAGAGGAGTACTGAAGAGTTGGGTTTGAGGGACCAATAGTTATATCTGGTGCAATCTTTGGAGTAGGATAACATTTTGGAGGTTTATAACCCCATGAGTTGTCAGACGCTCCCTTCTTCCCTGCCCTTGGCCTAGCTTGACTGGGGACACAAGTGTCTGGTGACAAACCCTTTGTGAATGTGTTCAGGCAGAACCCTGGTGAAGTTCTTGTGTGGTAGGTGACTGCTCCTCACCCTTGTTCAGTCAGAGTGGCCTATCCTGACAGCACCTAGCCTCCCTTTGTCTCACTGTCCTGGAGCAATACCCAAAGACCAACAGCCAGCAACATCCAGTCATGTGACCCAGGAACAAACTGTAAGCACCCAATTTGTAGGACAAGAACATGCCAACTTCCTAAAATGGTATTTTCAGAACTGTGACTTGAAAACTGTATTTACCATTAAAGAAGTCTTTTAATTTCAATTCTTTAGATAACAACCTCAATCTGTCGCCCTGATCCCAATTGAAAGTTACCACTTATTTAGTGTACTAAGGGAACCTAATGTTAGCCCATGGGCGAGGTAGGCCTTGCAATAGTGAAAAACAAATGTAAGAATTTTTAACTACCAGGACATGTAATACTTAATAGTACATGTCCAACTTTTTAAATACACTGCACCCTGCCCTATGGGCAATGTAGGGTCTACCTTAGGGGTCACTTATATGTAATAAAAAGGAATGTTTAGGTCTGGCAAAGGCTTTCTTTTGTCAGGTCGAAATTGCAGTTTAAACCTGGCACACAGGCTGCAGTGGTAGGCCACCGCATGTTTTACAAGGCTACTTAAGTGAGTGGCGCAATCAGTGCTGCAGGCCTACCAGTAGCATTTAATTTACTAGCCCTGTGTACAAGGGGTACCACATTACTAGGGACTTATAAGTAAATTAAATTGCCAGTTGCGTACAAGCCAATTCTACCATGTTTAGGGAAGGGAGCATAAGCACTGTAGCACTAGTTAGCAGTTTATGCTCCCATGGGAGGTTATAGAATCTCAATTAGTGACGAAGAGGGGTACGCCTGTCTAGCCTAGCAACTGGTCAATGGCATGAAAGAGGTCAGAGAGCCAGAGGACATTTACACAAGATCAATGGTAATCCAGCAATGTTTAGGTGTTTTTTCCAGGAAAAAGGTGTTTGGCAGACTCATCTTCTTGCTCTACCAATTGCAGTAAATAACCTCAGAACCATGGATTTTACAAACAGTGCAGGGTTATGAAACACAGTTCTAGCCCATGCCTGTTCAAGTAGCCCTCCAATTTTCAATGTTTACTTTCAAAATTAGAGAAGTCTCCAGTATCAGAGGAGGCCAGGAAACATTTGAAGAAATGAGCCATAGAACGGGTGCCAGATTTGGCACAGTGTTTTTTTCATTTGGTTTCTAGGTTAGGAAAGGAGACAAGGGTTTCAATCCAGTGATAATCTGAAAGTTGTTGAACTGTTTCATGCTGTACAGGCACTTCAAGATGGAAGATTCTCTCTAACACGGACATATCACAGTAAAAATAGATATGAAGGATGCCTATGTTTCAATTCATCCTGAGCAAAGGTGTTTTATGCAACTCCTTTGGCATCACAAAAATGTTTCAGATTAGAGCTCTCCTGTTCAGTCTCCTGTCTGGCTCTGGTGCATCTCAAAGTTCCAGGGGAATTCCCTTATTTATTGTACCTCTATGCATATCCAAACCCAACCATTCCTGGTCCCTGCATAATTGCCTCCTGTGATCTTGGCAACATAAACCAGTGTAGATCTGCCACTGCAGTTCCTTTCTGCACCATTGCTACTTGATCCTCTCAGAGAACACGTATCCTTTAGGCTGAAGCCAATTACCCCATTTTCCATTTCTAAAATGTCATCCAGATATCCTAGAGTTGGCTCTGACTCCGGTTATGCTAGTGGCAGATTAATGTTTGTTTTCTGTTTTCTTCCCAACGAGGTGCACTTCACGTTTCTGTCTCCAGTAAGCTCTGTATTTTGCTGCTGCCTCCACACTGCCTGTCTCCTGAGTCACTGTAAAACCTTTGGCTCCCTAGCACCACAGCAAGTACATTTGCGTTTACAAAAATGAGGGGTTCATGACATCACTATAGTGGGACAAAATAGCACAGGTAAACATATGGGGTTTTTTAATGCCTAATATTTTTTCAATTATAGTTGTATAAAATATAGTTTTTTTATGATCTTCTAATGTTTTATAATCTTGTGTTCTAGAAGTTGTCAATATGTTATTTGTAATTTTTAGATGTTTTTAATTTTTGTTAATATTTTTGGAGGGTTGTGTTATATTCCCATGTTAGACCCATGTAGCGAAGCAGCTTATTTCTTACATTGTCCTCACAATAACATTACAGCCGTGAACCTTTGCACATATTTGCGTGAACAACAATGTTGGCATAGTTCCTCTGAAACTACTTTGTTTACATATCTAGTTTTGCACAACAATATCACATTGCCTTGAATATCTTGTACAAGGTCTCTAATCGCACTAAGGGCCTGAGTACGATATCGGTCGGAAACTAAACTGCCCAACTCTTTGTCTGATTTGGTTCTGACCGACTCTCAGCAGTTCCTCCCGACCAATTATGATGCTTCAGAACACCGTTCAGAAATACTCCTATTGACTCCTATGTTATATACACATAGGAGCCTCTGTTACGACTGATAACACAGGCTCCTATGGGGAAAAGGGGTGTATGCGGAAAACCTTGCACCCTGTGGTGGGCACCACATGGTACCTGCCACACTGTGCATGGTTTTACATGGGGGTCCATTTGGTTGCCCCCTCAACCCCAAACTGGAAGACTCATGATGAAGGGGTTTCTTCAAGAGAGGGGAGAAGGCCCCTATCCCTTACTCGACAGGTATTAAGCGTTGGTCAAAAGGTGCTGGTTCTTGCCCGATGACAGGGGGAGACCCCTATCCCCCTAATTTTAGCAAAAGTTCTGATGGTTTGTCTAGGCAAGATTGATATATTTTAATTCTTGGAGGAACAAATTCCAATTCAAAACAAGTTGATCCAGAGGTGAACAAGTCCTTTATTTGCACTCTCACATAGGAGTGGGTATGAAGGATGAGAAAAAGAGGTGGCACAGCCAACACGTGTTTCGCCCCCTACATGGCCTATAGGCCTGGGGCTTCTTCAGGGCTGTACAGTAAGTGTAAATAAAAGCCATTTGGGAGTATGCAGATACATACAAAAGTATATAGCACGAGAGTTTAGAGATAACAAACCAGTGGGTCAAGATGTGAAAGCGCGTTGGGAGGAGAAAGCAAAACGAGAGGATGAATGAACAGGGTGATAGACATTGCAGAACAGCGAGTATATAGTTGACAGCGGAGAATAGTGAGGGAATGGATAGTGCATTACAAGGGAAAAACTAAAAGGGGGGGGTTTTGTAATGCAAAGGTCACGTGAGGGTTAGAGAGGGAGATGCAGTAAGTATCAATATGTATAAGTTTAGATACAGTGTGTAACATATTATAGAATGAAACACGATAATGATCATAACACATGTCCATATTTAAGAACAAAGAAAAAAAGCAGTACGTGATTATAGGTCACCAAAACCGAAGACATCAAGGGTTCCATAGGCCACAAGTCATTTAAGTGTACGAGGAAAAACATTGTTATATACATTTGGTATGTCAGTAAGGGCCATAAACAGAGATTGAACACGTGGTTGTTACAATATACAGGGTAAATGGAATGTGATTCACATAGGCGCAACGACAAAAAATTGAGAATTTCGACAAGTCATGGAACATGGAACATAAAGGTGAGGTAACGACAATAATGATGCGTATATAAGACATTGAGGGCCAACAAGACATTATTATATGGAATATAGATAAGTAAAGGTTGTATATTTACAAGGTCAGTACCGGATCACGGGCAGCAAGGTGATGAGTTGGTAATGAGTTGGTAAATGGTTATCACGAGAGAGAAGATCAGAATTAGTCTTAATAATGGGTCTGGTCGTTGCGCATGCAGTGCGAGTCAGGTGATATCTCGATGCTCGACGAAAACAGTGAATATGCTTAGAGCCAAGTAGTGGTGATCTGCGGTCGGGTGAAGTCAAGTGGCGTGGTTGCTGGGCAATATCATGCTCAAAAGTGAATACATTCGTCGGTTAATATCAGGTTGCAGGCGTGATCGCGATTCAAGTAACCAACGCAGTGTTTTCAAGGATTGTTTCCATTTAAAGTAGGTCATTAACGTGTACATGAAGGTTCCATGCGTGAACTATTAAAAGGTGATCATGATTTCAGCTGAGGTCGGCAGCGCGGCAAAGTGCGGTCCCAAGCGGGATGGATGTGTTGAGATATGAGTGGCGCGGTATTGGAAAGATATAGGTTTAGGTTGAACGTGCTCATAACGGTTGAGGCTTATTTAATTCTGACAATGCGGTGGTGTAAAGACTTATCGTAGTGACAGCAAAACGTGATCAGAAAGGCGTTTACCGGGTGTTTTTAATTTAGGTAAATACAACGAGATACGAGTGACGTGGTCGTGCGAGTATTTATTTAAAGTGAGGGTGTTCGTAACAGGTGAGGTTTAAAAACTACAAGGTAGGCTAGTCACGGTGAGGCGTTAAGGCAGTAGAAGCAAGAATCAAGCAGAGTAGGGCTTACCGGGTGTTTCTGTAATAAGAAGTTTCAACGATGTGCTAGGTAAATTAACGTAGGATTCTAAGGGGAGGGGATCAAAAGGAGAAAAAGATTTCCTTAGCTCATGGTGAGAGGTAAAGCCAAAGCGAAGTATCAGCTATGTTGCATTGCTTACCTCAAGTCTTGGCTAATGCCTGATACGAGCGTTCTATTCGGTTTGGTTCAGTGTTCGATGTGTGCCCTGAGAAAGCAGCGTTAACAACGGGGCTCAGGGGAGGACATCCGGGTTAGGACCCGGAAGTGGCCTGATTCGCGCGGAAGCGCCATTTTGGATTGGGAAGGGGACGCGGGAGGGTGATCTGCTGCCAATTGTCATGTTTAATCAGAAAAAAGAGACGGATAAAGTTCTGATTTGAAATGTAGTGGGGATTTGAGAAAATTATGGGGAGAGTAGTTAGTTGCATGTCAAAAAAGATGCGTAGAATTGTGCAACGAATATCTGGGGGATGCGAAAGGGTCGGACCTAGAAGGAAATCTAGGTATATAATGCAAAGTGTTCTTAACATTACTATCTAACTCATTCCCAAGGGGGATGAAAAAGGAAATTAAAGAAAGGAAATTAGGGATGTATTCACAGGTGTATTACAGGCAAGGGAGAAAAACAATCAGAACAGTGGAAACACAGTTGATGAAATTAATCTTCTCCCAGCCATACATGCATTTCTGCATCTTTGTTGAGTCCTAGTTCAGTTGTTTTGAAATTCATGATTAGCTCACTTTCGCGTCTGCGAAGTCTCAGTTCCCGGTTTCCTCCTCTTTTGGTCTGGTGTACAATCTCCAGTCCATAGAAAAGGAAATCCGACCATTGCGTATCCGGATACAAGAACACTACCGCAATATCCATAAATACACATCTGGTCACCCCCTGACAGAACATTTTGCCGACAAACATCAACATAAAAAGGATTTCTTTTTCTATGGACTGGAGATTGTACACCAGACCAAAAGAGGAGGAAACCGGGAACTGAGACTTCGCAGACGCGAAAGTGAGCTAATCATGAATATCAAAACAACTGAACTAGGACTCAACAAAGATGCAGAAATGCATGTATGGCTGGGAGAAGATTAATTTCATCAACTGTGTTTCCACTGTTTCTGATTGTTTTTCTCCCTTGCCTGTAATACACCTGTGAATACATCCCTAATTTCCTTTCTTTAGTTTCCTTTTTCATCCCCCTTGGGAATGAGTTAGATAGTAATGTTAAGAACACTTTGCATTATATACCTAGATTTCCTTCTAGGTCCGACCCTTTCGCATCCCCCAGATATTCGTTGCACAATTCTACGCATCTTTTTTGACATGCAACTAACTACTCTCCCCATAATTTTCTCAAATCCCCACTCAATTTCAAATCAGAACTTTATCCGTCTCTTTTTTCTGATTAAACATGACAATTGGCAGCAGATCACCCTCCCGCGTCCCCTTCCCAATCCAAAATGGCGCTTCCGTGCGAATCAGGCCACTTCCGGGTCCTAACCCGGATGTCCTCCCCTGAGCCCCGTTGTTAAGGCTGCTTTCTCAGGGCACACATCGAACACTGAACCGAACCGAATAGAACGCTCGTATCAGGCATTAGCCAAGACTTGAGGTAAGCAATGCAACATAGCTGATACTTCGCTTTGGCTTTACCTCTCACCATGAGCTAAGGAAATCTTTTTCTCCTTTTGATCCCCTCCCCTTAGAATCCTACGTTAATTTACCTAGCACATCGTTGAAACTTCTTATTACAGAAACACCCGGTAAGCCCTACTCTGCTTGATTCTTGCTTCTACTGCCTTAACGCCTCACCGTGACTAGCCTACCTTGTAGTTTTTAAACCTCACCTGTTACGAACACCCTCACTTTAAATAAATACTCGCACGACCACGTCACTCGTATCTCGTTGTATTTACCTAAATTAAAAACTCCCGGTAAACGCCTTTCTGATCACGTTTTGCTGTCACTACGATAAGTCTTTACACCACCGCATTGTCAGAATTAAATAAGCCTCAACCGTTATGAGCACGTTCAACCTAAACCTATATCTTTCCAATACCGCGCCACTCATATCTCAACACGTCCATCCCGCTTGGGACCGCACTATGCCGCGCTGCCGACCTCAGCTGAAATCATGATCACCTTTTAATAGTTCACGCATGGAACCTTCATGTACACGTTAATGACCTACTTTAAATGGAAACAATCCTTGAAAACACTGCGTTGGTTACTTGAATCGCGATCACGCCTGCAACCTGATATTAACCGACGAATGTATTCACTTTCGAGCATGATATTGCCCAGCAACCACGCCACTTGACTTCACCCGACCGCAGATCACCACTACTTGGCTCTAAGCATATTCACTGTTTTCGTCGAGCATCGAGATATCACCTGACTCGCACTGCATGCGCAACGACCAGACCCATTATTAAGACTAATTCTGATCTTCTCTCTCGTGATAACCATTTACCAACTCATTACCAACTCATCACCTTGCTGCCCGTGATCCGGTACTGACCTTGTAAATATACAACCTTTACTTATCTATATTCCATATAATAATGTCTTGTTGGCCCTCAATGTCTTATATATGCATCATTATTGTCGTTACCTCACCTTTATGTTCCATGTTCCATGACTTGTCGAAATTCTCAATTTTTTGTTGTTGCGCCTATGTGAATCACATTCCATTTACCCTGTATATTGTAACAACCACGTGTTCAATCTCTGTTTATGGCCCTTACTGACATACCAACTGTATATAACAATGTTTTTCCTCGTACACTTAAATGACTTGTGGCCTATGGAACCCTTGATGTCTTCGGTTTTGGTGACCTATAATCACGTACTGCTTTTTTTCTTTGTTCTAAAATATGGACATGTGTTATGATCATTATCGTGTTTTATTCTATAATATGTTACACACTGTATCTAAACTTATACATATTGATACTTACTGCATCTCCCTCTCTAACCCTCATGTGACCTTTGCATTACAAAACCCCCCCCTTTTTGTTTTTCCCTTGTAATGCACTATCCATTCCCTCACTATTCTCCGCTGTCAACTATATACTCGCTGTTCTGCAATGTCTATCACCCTGTTCATTCATCCTCTCGTTTTGCTTTCTCCTCCCAACGCGCTTTCACATCTTGACCCACTAGTTTGTTATCTCTAAACTCTCGTGCTATATACTTTTGTATGTATCTGCATACTCCCAAATGGCTTTTATTTACACTTACTGTACAGCCCTGAAGAAGCCCCAGGCCTATTGGCCATGTAGGGGGCGAAACACGTGTTGGCTGTGCCACCTCTTTTTCTCATCCTTCATACCCACTCCTATGTGAGAGTGCAAATAAAGGACTTGTTCACCTCTGGATCAACTTGTTTTGAATTGGAATTTGTTCCTCCAAGAATTAAAATATATCAATCTTGCCTAGACAAACCATCAGAACTCATGATGAAGGGGGCCTGCCAGGGGCCCCAAAGTCAGTTTCCGGCAGCCTTTTCATGTCGTACAGACCGAGTCGGAAAGGCTGTCCATTGAGCTGTACGAATCAGCTCCGACTGACTTCGATTCTCTGAATGCCAGTTGGAACCGATTCGGAATGACGAACGGTTCCCCTTCTGACCGCGAGCATCGTAATCAGTCGGTTGAAAATGTTTCTGACCGAGTCGGGTGGATGGGTTTCAACACGATCTAGGCGATTCTGACTGTCCGTCGGAGGCTTTTCAACGGACATCGTAATCAGGCCCCATGTACAAATGACATCTCTAGCTTCATCCCCAGGTCGACAGGGCTATCTACATATCCATAACATCACTAATCTATAGTCACATCACAAGCCTGCTTTCTATTATAAAAAGATGAGCATCCCAAAAGATTAGGAGAGGAAGCACTTCAGCTGACACCGAGGGTCCCTGCATTCTGAGACTTCACCACGGAGTGGTATGACATCTCCTGAGGAGTGTCCTGTTCGTGACCAAGATGGGTTCCTACATTTTCTCCCATCAGGTAATGGTGTTGGATCGACTCTTCGGTGGATTCTTGGCTCCACACCTACACACACTCTAGGTACACTTAGAGTAAGGTTCACATCGTAGAAGTATGCCAGATTACTGCCTTGTTATATGCCTGCATATATATGCTGTTTTAGCACCATGGTAGAACTATATCTACTATTTACACTTTTGGTGCTGGTGATTAATCACTCTTATCTGCTTCTGTCTATTAATTATTCCAGCACACTTATTTTATACAAGAAAAATGGTTCAATAAACCTATTGAAAAACGCCCCACTGTGTATTCTTTGTATACTTCTCTGAGAGTAAGTGAGCATGAGTGACTGAGCGAATGGTTTTAGACTGCTTCCACGATCCCTGAGGGGTCAGGTTTGTCATGTTTAGTGATTGCCAGAAACCATTTGGTCCCTGATAAGGTTAGAGGGGCTTATGGTGGTACTGTGAACTAGCTGGTCTATAGGCCAATATGTGCCGTGGGGATGTCCGGAATGTGTCTAGGTACCAATCCCCTAGTTTATGTTGTCCAACAAACGTGCAGATGCTATGGATTAGTAGGAACTGCACGACAGCTGTTTTGATGTTTTTTTTTTATTGGCAGGTTTATGGGTTTTTTAGGGAATTAAGTGGGAAGATTTATTAATATACATTTTGAAATGTGAATAATTTCAATTTCTAAGCGGAAGTCGAATTATGTAAATATTTAATTGATACGTTATTTAATTAATAGTTTTATAAACGTTTAATTCATGTTTTTATTTCCGTTGGCTAATTTGATTTTTAATAATGTAAATTGTTAAAATTATATTTAACTTTATTTTAATGTGTTTAATGTGTTATGCTTTTTAATTTATTTCAAATATTTAGCTTTGTTTGTAATTTTTTTATTTCTTGTGATCTATTTATTTTTTTAATATCATTTCAATTTTTGTGGGTTTTTAGGATTGCAGGGGAGTAGGGTGGAAAGTGCTTTTTAATATTTTGAATAAAAAATGTAAGTATAATGAGGTTATTGTTAAATATAAATTTCTCTCTGCCCTGTTTTACCAAGGAGCATGTGCAAGTAGAAGGGATCATGCAAGGGAAGAAAGTCATAGAGGTCACCGTCAGCAGGAGAGAACCTGTTATTTTAATGTCTGCTGGACAAGGGCAGGAAGAAGAAAATAAAGAGTAGGAGGTGAGACCAGCAACTTAACATTTTTTCATCTCTGGGGGCAAAGAGAGAAGGAGGGATGTGGGGATAACTGAAGAGCTGCAGAGAACATTCTCTTGGAGAGACTGATGAGAGGGGGGCACCAGACTTTATTTCTGTGGTTATGTGGGGATAGTGTGAAGAGAGCAGGAGACAGACGGAAGTGAGATGAGGATTTTTTCTCCATGAAGAAAGAGGCAGGTAAACTTGAAAATGAAGGCAATATTCCGTTTCGCTATACTCCACCCCATAGTGGCCCACGATTGTTCAGCTTGTGTGAGGTCCGTCGCCTCCCAGATATTGAGAAGGCCATTCCTAAAGATAGAGTTGACACAGAGCGCACTACACACATATACAACCTCTCAGCTCTACCTCTGCATACTCCGTTGTCATTTTGCAACTGTCTCTCAGTGAAAAAAGCAGAGGGTTGTGTCTACATGGCCCTGTCTAATTTTGACAATTTATTATAGTTACTATATTCGTGCTGGATGGAGAAGTGACAGTAACATACCTCCTTTCACAAATGGTGATGTATGGGATCAGAACAATTACACACATTGCTCTGTTAATTATAACGTAAAAAGCACCTGAGAAACTCGTTCATAATAATGTATATGTCTTTTTGAAAGCTCATAACAAGGTTTGCAGCACAAGGTCAGGTGTTGGATGAAGGCACAGGGTAATCACTAAGGTTTATGATCGAACTTCAAAATTGGATGAGAGCCTTTATGTCTGAAGCACTTTCTATTAACCTCTGCGAGGCCTTTGACATCATTGATGGCAGGGAAGGGCTAATAAGAAGGCTTGTCTGTTTTTTCTCTTAGGCAGGCAGCTTCCGCATCAAAGGGAGCCTAGTCTCTCTAAGGCAAATGAAAAAAAAAAAAAAAATCCAAGATGATCAATTCTCTAGCCAACTAATTTTCCAATTTTTGATTGTTTAGATTTTTGTGTTAAGAAAGTAAAAATTCACAAAGCTTGATAGGCAGTTTTACAAAGTGAGAGAAAATAATATGTAATACACAATGCAAGCAGAATAAAAATAACATTCAAAATAAAATATGTGTGGTATTTAGATAATCGAAATTACGGATGTGAAGTAAAATTCGAAATTCCTATTGTTGTGTATACAAGAATGGGAGTGCCAGTCTCAGCCAGCCAACTGTCCGACACAGCTTTCTGACAGGGGCACTCTGTGCTCAACCCATAATTCCAAATACTAGATGACATCTAAAGATATTACCTATGAGTTTTAGGTAAACCGTTAAATACTATGGTATAAAAATATAGAACTGGAGAAGTGATATATAAATATATTATATAAGTATTTAGGACGAGGTGCTGCGTGATGCAATAAGGTCTCCTTGTTTTTGTGTATAATTGCTGTTCGATTTAATGGTGTTTTAATTTCTGCTCTTAAACTTTGGCACGCTTTGCTATTTGCACATTAAGAATGGGAATTGAAATTGCTCGTTTGGGCCTGCAAGAGAGATGGGAGCAGCTAAAAATCCTCTGAGGGAAATCTGATTGCTTTCACTATTTTTACACTTTTAGGACATTGACCAGTGCCATCTTGGGCAGTGCGCACTCTAGTCTCTAGCCACATGTATTTAAGGAGAGGCATTGGACAGACCCGTCCCTGCCATGCCAAAGGAAGCCCGTCTGCACCTGTCAGCATCCCGGAAGCAGCGAGTGCCAGCCTCTCTGCCAGTCTTCAGAAGGTGGACATTATGTAACTATGACTGTCTAGTTCTGCGCAGTTTAGCTCCTAAACCGACCTGTGTGCCCCACTTCCCACTAAACATACTTAAACCTAATCCATGGCAAAGAATAAATTAACTACAACCATCCATAAAAGTAATCCAGTTATGTTGGAATTCTCGGTTGTTCTTCTGGAGGTCCACTCTCTGCAAAAGCATGGAATGTACATCTTTGAGTTCCTAGCTGAAGAAAAGCCAGACATTCTATTTATTACAGAAACATGGCTTACAGAATTCTCAAATCCGGCTTTATATACTGATATAACTTTGGGATAAGAAATCCTCAGGCAAGATCGTCCGAATGGCAGCGTTGAGGAGGTGGCCATAATATTTAAAAGCATGTATGATTGTGTATCTATCCCTCTGAAGGAATTGGAAGGAGCTGAAAGCTAAGGCTTTCGCTGCACTTTGTCCACTCAGCAATCACTTTTTTAATCATTGATTTATAGACCTCCAGTGCATGCCAGCCCCTTCTTGAGATCACTGAGCAGTACTTTGGCACCTTGGTCTCTCCAATATTAATTGTTTTAAGCACTGGGTGATTTTAACCTTCATATGGATAAACCATTTGATTCGAGGTAGCCACTCTTATAGACATCATGTCTTCCCTTGGTTTTGTCCAACAGGTGTTGAAACCTACTCACCAGGCCGGTCATATTATTGACCAAGTCTTCTCTAATGTAAAGGCAAATTCACTTGAGCCCTTACCATTAGTATGGCCGGGCCATTACTTAAATCAGTTTAGATTGCCTATATCCAATTTTAATCCTTCTGAACAAAATCCGTACCTTGTCAAGAGCCTTTCACAAAATTGTTCCATTAGACCTGTGCCACTATCTGGAAGCAAGTCCCCCTTCTCTTTCTGGAGATCCTGAATTGGATGTGAAGTGTATTGCTGAATATATTCATAATATTATTATTCACTTGGCCCCAGCCTCCACACTCAGTCCCCCCTTAACCAATGAGAACCTCAGCTCTGTAGTAAACATTGCAAATGCTTTCAGAATAAAATGGCAAAAAATCTACAACCTGAATGATAAACACATCTACAAACTTGCATTATAAGACTATTACTCACAGGTTCGTTTAGCTAAAAAAGCATTCTTTGAGACAAGGATCAAAGAATAAGGCAATAAATCTAAAGAAATAATTTATATTTTCAAAATGTTTATAAAGCCAGATGCTGGAGCGAGAGGCCCTCAGCTCCCAGCTGAATGGTGTGCCTGCTGTTCTCTTCTTTTCATGACAAAATTACCACTATCCAAGCTAGCCTGCCAACTGAACCCCAGGCTGCAGATATTCCCGTGTACTTTCTAGCAAGCCAGCTTGTGGGACGCCTTCTCTTTGCAACTTTCCAATCATTTCAAAGGAAGAATCATTAGCGGCCATTAAGTGTCTCAAATTGGGTTCTCCATCGGACCCATGTACTCCCAGTATACCAGCTAAAGAGGCCAGCTAAAGAATCCCATTGCCAACAGAGTTCTGAACACATCACTGCCTGCTGGAATGGTGTCGGTCCAGTATAAACATGCTAAAATGTTGCCTTTACTCAAAAAACCTACATCAGATCCCAAAGCCCAAGCAAATCATCAGCCCATTTCCCTTCTTCCTGCCTTCTCTAAAGCTTTAAAAAATTTGCAAATGTACAAATCGCTGGATATCTGGAAAATAATGATCTTCTGCACCTGAGTCAGTCGGGATTAGGAGCTGGCTGCAGCCTGGAGACGGCCTTGCTTGAGGTGGTTGAACATATTAGGGGCACACTAGATAAAGGGGGTAAGGCTGCCTTTATTCTGTTGGATCTCTTGGCAACCTTTGACACCGTTAACCAAGAAAAACTACTGGCTTGTCTACCATCTATAGAAATTTGAGGCTTAGCCCTGAAATGGCTGACTTCCTTCTTGACTGATATAAGGCAAGAAGTGTGGACACCTCCCTTTTCTTCTCCAATCCCTGAATAAGCAGTTGGAGTCCCCCAAGATTTGGCACTCAGCCCTACTTTATTCAATGCTTATCTTTTACCCTTGGCGGTGATAGAGTATAATTATCTTAGTTTGATTTGCCTCAGTCAATTCCTGCTCATTGAATAACATGATACTAATAAATACATAAAAAACACGACTAACAGTGTGACTGGGAAAACACATGAGAGTTTATTCTGCATCGTAAAAGCATGCAGTATGATGGTAAACCAGTTTGAGATGAAAATTGTTCATGATAGAGAAGAAAAGTTTATGATGGTAATTAATTCACAATACATATATGCTATGAAAACCTATAAGTGCTAAAACGTGTGACATGATGTAGGTTTTAACTAAATGATTATAAAAAGTTAGTAGCAAAAGTGGATTAACATAAGTTGTTGAAAAATGAAAATGAGAAAATGACTTTTGTTCCCGTAGTGATACTATCATGGATGCCGGAAATTTCAAAATGTTGTGAGAAAATATGTTTGTACTCTTATAAATGATTTTGCAAATGAGTTAATGCTTAAGGAGATACAAAATGGTGTTTGATTATTATTATTTTTTTTAAGAAATACTAATCACAAATGAAACAGCTTCATCTATATTCAATTAAATGTTTGAAAGACTAATATCTTTTCAGTAAATAATAATGTTTTTAGTAGGGTTTCCGTGTAGGTCTTAACATAAACTTTTCATTTTTCCTTCGAAAAAGACTAGAATGAGCTGACATGACTTCACTACCAGTTGTGGGATTTTTTGCTTAAGTTTCTATTCTCTAGTTTTCAATAAAGGACACTCTCTCTGCTAGTAAAAAACTGTGTCGACTTTGTTGCAAGCTCAGAAGAGAGTGCTTGGGAACAAACATGATAAGTTACAAATAAAAAATCTAGTTCCTAGGAGGAATGAAATTGAACTTTTCAAAAAAAGAATGAACATCGGACAATGGTATTACTTCTAATTTCCGGATCAATTTGGAAATATAATGATCACCGCATGGACAGACCATAGACTTTGACCAATGGAAATCGTGCAAAACTGCGTAAAGGATACTTTTGTAGGAAGAAACTATGCATAATCGGAAGTATAAGACAAGAACTGTGGGCTGGCTATTCTTTTTGTTTTTTAACAGATTTTATTAGAAACAAACTGCAGCAATAATGACAATATATTGACATCCCCGGCAAAGGCATACAAGATTACAGCATTACATTTCAACCTTCAATCAATCAAGGGCACATAGGAGTGCACTCTATTAATAGCTTAACAGTTACTATGAGGGTTGCAACTGTGTCCCCGGGTCAGGAAACCCCGCCGAATCACCTCATCCTTAATTGCCCTAAGTATATGCAATCATCTCCTCATCTCCCCCCTCCAACACCAGGAGTCTCTCCCTCCTCAATTCCACCGTTGGAGAAATGCAGATTCCCCCCTGTATTTATTCCATCGTCCCCCCATGTGATCCCATTTAAGTGGACATCCTCTCCCTTTATACACAGTTTTTACGGCAATCATGGCATGGTCCATATCGTTTGCCCAGTCCCTTAAATGTGGTATAGTGCCCACCCCCCACTTCCGAGCAATATTCAGTTTCGCTATACTCCACCCCATAGTGGCCCACGGTTGTTCAGCTTGTGTGAGGTCTGTCGCCTCCCAGATATTGAGGAGACATATTGTGGGAGATGTCTGTACAGGTTTGTCATAAGTCCTGGTTAATTGTCGGGTGACATCTTTCCAGTATCGTTGTATGTGGGGGCAGTCCCATAGGATGTGCATGAATGTGCCGGTCTGGTTACAATGTCGGAGGCAGAGTGCATCGGGTCTTCTACCTAACCTGAATAACAGTGTGGCGTCAAAATATACCCGACGGAGAATCTTGAGCTGGACCAGCCGAAGACACATCGGGATGGCCACCTCTCGAGGGGAGGCCCAGTGCCTCTATCCAGCCCTCATCGGCCATTTCTCCCAGGTCTACCTCCCAACTCGCCCGTAGTTTCCGCATTGGGTCGGTCCGGTTATTGATCAATTTCTTATAGGTGAGGGAAATGGCCTTGCGATCCATAGGATCCAGCAATAGTCTGTCCTCAAGAGGAGAGGAATCTGGAAGGGGGGTATCTTTCGGGAGGGCAGAGTCAATAGGCTGATCTGAAGTTAGCAGAAGCTCTCCGACGGTGCCAGTTGGTCTTTAGTTTGGAGATCTGCAAACAATTCCTTCTTGCCCTTAACCCACATATCACCCACAGTGGAAATCCCGATCATGTCCCATTTATCAAATCCCGCACAGGCACTGAGTCGTCCCAAAATGTCTGGCTCCCACAGAGGGGTAGCCTTCTTTAGGTGCCCTTGCCAACCCATCCGTCGCTGCACTCCATGCCACACCTCCCCTGTACGCGCCGTTGGGTCAGTCAGGTGTAGTTTTCTGTGGTTTGTATATAATGCTCTACTGTAGTCCCCCTTCCCCATTAGCCAATGGTCGGTGAGGAAGCTGTGATCGTCATGTTGCCCGAACACCCATTTATTGATGACCGTTAGCTGCGAAGCCTGATAGTAGAGGCGCATGTCTGGCAACCCAATACCCCCATTGTACCATCCCATAGTGAGTTTATGCATGGCTATCCATGGTGGCCTATTTTCCCAAAGTAAGTCCCTCATTGCTGCCTCGATCTGCAAAAAATGAGAGTTAGGAACAGGATTAGGAGTATTGTGCAGGGCATAGAGAAAGCGTGGTAGGGCGAGCATTTTGAATAAATACGCATGTTCTAGAAGAGTAAGGGGGAGTGTCTTCAAATGTGTGACATCCGATCTAAACCTCTGTAGCTGCCCCCGTAGTTTCTGTTCATAAAATAAAGTGCAGCATCAGTTGTTATAAAAATGGCTAGATATCGAAAACCCTGGGACGCCACTGGAATATTATATCCCCGAGGACTTTGCGGGGGGGTCTCCCCAGAGAGAATGCATCTGGGATTTGGACCATTTTATCTGGTACCCAGAGTGTGCCCCAAATATATGGAAAATATGTAATACGTGGCAGAGTGAGCGCGCTGGTGAGGCAAGATAGAGCAGAATATCATCCGCGTAGAGTGATACGCGGTCTTCATGTTCATTCGTCCATTTAAAGCCTCTAATGTCTGGGTCCCCTTTTATCCAAACCGCCAGGGATTCAAGAACCAAGGCAAAAAGGAGCGGCGATAACGGGCATCCTTGCCTCATGCCTCGACAGAAGGGGAAAGAAGTGGATCGATGATTGTTCACTGAAACGTGTGCCATGGGTTGTGTGTAAAATAGTCTGATCCACCCTATTAACTTGGGTCCGAACCCAATGTGGGCAAGAACTGCAAACAGATACTCCCATGCTATAGTATTGAATGCCATTTTTGCATCTAGCGCAAGGAAGATCGCCTCTTCCTCCAGCATATCTACACGGCCCAGTGCCCCATGTACTCAACACAGATTTTGCGCCGTATTACGACCTGGCATGAATCCCGACTGGTCCGGGTGAACTAGGTCGGTGAGATAAGGAAGCAGATGAGTAGCCAACAGCTTGGCCAGAATTTTGGCCTCAACTGTAATCAGAGATATGGGCCGGTACGATGCGCACTCATCCACCGGTTTACCAGGTTTGAGGTTTCACAATCGTGGCCGCGCGGATATCAGCCGGGAGGAGGGTGTTCTCATAGCTTTCGTTGTATAGGTTGAGCAGATGGGGCACTAGCTTAAAAGCCATGGGTTTTAGCAGTTCAAAAGGAAGCCCATTAGGGCCCATCACCTTACCCAGGCGAATGTCCTGAATTGCTTTCTGAATTTCGTCAACAGATATGTCAGTGTCCAAAGCCTCCCTACCTTGTTCGGGGATACTTGCTACCTCGATAGTGGCTAGGGGTTCTGCCACCATTGAAGCTTGTGAAGTTTGCGGAATTCCATACATTCTTTTGTAATGTTTCACGAAGACCTCGGCAATGCCCTGAGGATCGGTAATTAGTTCATTGTCCGGCTCCTTAACTGCACGCACCCATCTCGCTGACTGTTCTTTGCGTTCCAGCCATGCCAATAGTTTGACAGTTCTCTCGCCTTGCTCGTATACCCGGTGACGGGTGGCCAGAGCATGTCTATTAGTGTCTTCTAGGAGCATTTGTCTATAATCCTGACTTTTTACATTGAGACGGTGCTGGGTATCAGAATTAGGGCCCTGGGATATGGCGGTCTCAAGGCATAAGATCACCGTTTCCAATTCAATCACCCTCCGATTGCGCTCGGCCCTATGACCCACCATCATAGACAGTGCTCTCCCCTTGATCACCGCACGGTATGCACACCATAGTGTAATTGCTGACTTAACTGACCCTGTATTCTCCTCAAAGTAATAGTCAGTATCTTTCCGCAGAGTTTCCCTGATGTGGGGAACCTTTAGTGCCCATGGCTCTATCATGATGGGACCGGGTTGTGTAGCGCGTTGAGCCCTGAGGATCGCCAAAACAGGTGACTGATCCGAAATTCCACGCACGAAGCACATAGAATCTGTACATTCGTGTATGTGTTGTGCAAGGGTAAACAAATAGTCAATTCGTGATTGACTGCCGTGCACCCCGGATTGAAACGTGAAGTGTGTGTCATGGGGGTGCAACCATCTCCAAACATCCACCATCCCCAAGGCATTAGTGAAATCACGGAGTTGTGTACAGAGTGCCGAGCCACGTCTGGGTGGGGAACAGTCAAGCAGACCATCCATCGTCACGTTAAAGTCACCACCCATAACCAGGGTACCCACAGGTAAGTTCACTAATAGCACCCCTACATCCGTCAACGTCAAGTGTTGCAGACCCGGTGGGGCGTACACAGAGATAACGTTAAGAACTCTGCCCTCCCATATACCCGCACAAGCTGCATACCTACCCTGTGGATCCGTCCAGGTGTTTTGGACCACATAGGGGCAGCCTTTACGAAGGAGAACCCTCAACCCTCTGGAACCTGTGGTGAAACCTTAGTGTGCCACCATGCGGTTTCCATTTCTATTGAGGGCCATACAAGAGTTACCTATCAAATGGGTTTCTTGAAACAGCACTATATCAAGCCCCTGACGATGGACGTATTGTAATACAATGCCTCTCTTAATATTGTCTCCCAACCCGTTGACATTCCATGTAGTAAGTTTAAGTCCCTACCCATTCGCCATTGGCCTCAACTTGTGATGCAATGGTATTCATGTAAAATATATAGTGCATTAAACCCTCCACGGCCTCATCTAGAGCGGCTCCTAGTTCGTCACTGCGAAATACAATGCCTTGAAACTTAAGATCAGTGATCTGGATATTGACGCAAACTTAGATGTACATACACAAGATGTAATTTTGTCCTGCTGCAAAAAAACAGTTACTACAACATCCCCAACAAATCAAACTCAAACTTGCCCCTACATTTAGGAACTCACCCCCCTCCCTGTCTCCCTGCTTAACGGGACTAGAACTGCCCGCCACCCCCAACATGCAGAGTGCCTGTTGTCCACCCATAAATAACTCCTGGGAACGTGAGCTGCCCCACTCCCCATCCATCCACATTCAATCAGTAAATGCTTTGTCCCCCGGCCCGACCCCCCACCCGAGACAGTACACAGCACATTGGTCCAATATGGCTCTCCACAATCATCTGGCATTGTCCCTGGTCAAGGACCAGTGCAGCAGTGGACCCATTAAAGGAGATAACACCCGTAAAACAGCTAAACATAATGAGAGATCATACCAATCGAACTCTTAAGCAAGCCATTCGAGCGCTGGGTCAAACCCTTAAACAAAGGCAGGTCGCGGCACATATCTTTCGGGATCCCCCTCCCCTGCCCCCCCAACCAAATCTGTTGTCTGAGTTCCCACATATAGGAGGTCGTGACTCCATGTCCACGCTTAGAAACGTTCCAGAGGGCCTCTAGGGACCTGACTTAATACCACAAAATCTTACCTGACTCCAAATCAATGCCCCCCCAGTGTATCCCTGGGAGTCAGAGTCAGAACGTGGAGGAGAGCGTCTCTGCTGGCGCCAGTCTTCGGCATCATCGGCAGCCGAGAACCCTTTCTTCGCCTTCATTTCGACTGTGCGACAACCTTCCAGCCAGTCCCAGGCATCCTTCGGCCGAGTGAAAAACCACGATTTCTCATTGGCTTCCACTCTCAGCTGGGGGGGAACATCATTGCATATTTAACCTCTTGGTCTCGGAGGGCCTGTTTCATCTCCAGGAAGCTACAACGCTGTTTCTGCACTCGCAAAGTAAAGTCCGGAAAGAAGATTATCTTGCTGTTCTCGAGGGTCACCGTTTGAAGAATGACATCACGGTCTTGGAAGTTAAACACCAACGCAAGGAGCGGTCTAGGGGACGCACCTGGCTTTGGCCGGCCTCCCAGCACACGGTGAGCTCTTTCAATTGTAAAACATTTGGAGAGTTCTCAGGGTTGTAGATGTTTAAGGACCAGTTCCTTAACAAAGAGGTCTGCTGCCTGCCCCTCTGTGCGGTCCGGAACACCAAGAATGCGGACGTTGTTTCGCCGCATTCTACCTTCATAATCGTCCAACTGTAGGGCCATCGCCTCATGGGAAGAGCACAATTCGGTGATTTGTCGCTTGAGAAGGGTGGTGTTAGTGACAAGTTCCTTTGCGGTGCTCTCCACTGTACCACTCACTCCGCCATTTTCTTCATGTCTTCCTGGATCAGTGCCACATCCGTGTCCACCGTGTCGATTCTCACCTCGAGGGAGGTCCTTATCGCCGTGATTGCTTCGAGGAGATCTTTGTTCGTGGGTTCCGTTGTGTCGCTTGGGGTCGCTGACACCACTCGGTCATTGTTCTGCTGTTTTTGCCAAGCGAATTTCTCCAGTTTGGTCTGTGTCATCGTCCGGTTGTTGTGTCCGGACGCCATGATCCTTATCCCGATGGCACCACTCAGCGTCCGCGCACGTCTGCTACTCCCCGCTGCCTGCAGTGACGACTTCCAACCGGTCTGTCGGTTTTCGCTGGGAGCACCCCAAACAGAGGTGTATGTGACTGGATTCGCTGCACTGATACCCTTGCATGGAGCCCACGTACACCAGGCTGGCAGCGGTAGAGGACCGGGGCAGGGTTAGGTCTCTTCCCCCAGGGTAATCCAGACGTCGTCTGCACCATTTCTCTTACCATCCCTTTCGTAGGTCAAGCCAGCATGTGGAGGGGGTTAGGAGTCCCGCGAAGCCACTGGGTTATATCACCTCTACGAGGTGCTTAGAGTACCGTGATGATTCTGTCCAGCCACTGTCCTTGTAGCACTCCGGCGTCAAAATTCCCTACTCTGCGGGGATTCAATCATTCTGCATGCTACCAGGGTCCCACCAGTAGCTCACTCCAGGCCACAATAGTACAGCGAGGACCAGCAGTCCAAGGGCCCCCACTCGGGGTCTTCACAGTTGGTTCTGGGACCGTATGTAGTTCACACCAGGTTCTGCTCAGGTCTGGGGCCCCCAAGGTTCACCCTTTGGTCTTTAGGCTGCCTGCCACAACCCCCACTGATCCAGTATATCAGCCTGCGCGTGTTTTCACTGTGGGCGCCGCCGCAGCAATCACTCAGCCCCGTCACTCTTGGGGCCACGAGGAGGGTCTCTGCCACAATCACCGGTGTCTGGATGGAGCGCCATGTGCCGCCGGGCACCTCCTGTCAATCTTCTTGGGCTCCGCCGGGGTAGGCCGCAGCTGCGGCCTCGCGTAGTGCGCGCCTGGGGTGCTGTTACACCTCTGTCGGCGGGACAGCCGACGATGACCCGGAGCGCAGAGCACTCACCGTGTTACGCCTCCGATCGTCCCCAAACTAGGCAGATAGATAGCCGGGCACCACCGCACTGCAAGGAGGGCACTGGGGCGGTAGTCGGGCCAGCGGGAGTCAAGGATTACAGGATGTTTTGTGAGTGGCGCTCCAGAACAAAGCTCCCGAGCGGCCATTCCCGTCGGCGGTTAGCCACGCCCTCACGGGCTGGCTATTCTTGATATTTCTTATATGCCTGCCACGCTGTCAGACTGAACTTTTCTCCCAACTGAACTTTCCTGAATTCCTGCACTTCGCCAGCTGGTGAAGTTGTGCGGGCAAACCCTTCAGCTAAAGGGTTAAATGATTCCGGCTATTGCACACAGTGCTCTAGTCTCTATTTGGGCTCACCTTGAATCTTCGTAGTCCTGACAATCTGCATCTGATCATTGGTTTGTATGATTCATAATCTGTATTCTGATATTGCTTTATATTTTCTCTCTATCTCTCATTCTCACCAGGTATTTGAATTGAAATGTAATTGACTCTGAACAGTGATGTGTTGTGATTTTACCTGTACTAAAACGATAATCGATAATAAATTATTCTAAATGTATTTTCTGTGCTTTGACCATTAAAATTTGGAGTTTAGGTAAAGACTTGTTGATTATAACCTTTATGCATATGTCGCTTCTTAGTGTATAGCTTTTAGATAATTTAAGTTTGACAGGTAGGCACTTCTTTATTTCAGGTCCTCATGAAGGAGTGGCCATTTGTCTCTAAGTTATCCAAGTCCCTGTTAGCTCGATTTAAAGATTTATTAGAGGACCTTGACTGATATGTGATATTATAGCCATTGATGTTGTAGAGTTTTTATGGGCCAAGGTCTGTGATATTGTTGGTGATGGTAGCTGAGGTGAGTATGATGTGGGTTTAGATAAGTATGTAATAAACCCAATAGTTTCCGCTGTATCAGCGGTATTATCTGAAACTTTGGGGGTGAAGATAATATCTTATGTTGATGACACCAAGCTGCTTTTCACATTTGAGAAAGGTGAAGAACTCGATGGAGGAGCTATTAAAAGCTGACTCTTCAATGTGTTTAACTGGCTGTCCACCAATCAACTAAAATGTAATCCCAACAAAACGGAGATAGCATTTTTGTGGCTCCATTTTGGCAGGCTTTTGGAGGACGTTTGGGCCTAAGGGCGCTCCCCTCTCTGGAGTACAGCAAGGAATTTAGGAATAACAATGGACAATGCCCTCACCTTCCAAATACAAATTAACTCACTGACAGGCTCCTGTTGAGGGCTGTTTCGATCTTTAAAAAAATTCGTACCTCTCTTATCTCTTGAAGCGAAGAAAATGTTGATTGAAGCAAACTTCCAGACTCGATTACAGCAACACACTTTACTTGGTTCTTCTATATTCCATAGACTTCAAGTGCTGCAGAATGCGGCAGCACAAATTCTTCCCAACCTTCCTCCACGAACACATATGACTCGCTTATGAAAGCACTTCACTGGCTTCCACTTAATAAAGAGGTTGCTTTTTAAAACCCTGATCCTGGTTAATAAAGCCTGACATAACCAATTACGAAAGGGAGACCCCTGAGAACAATACGGGGCAGGTGTAGTAGGGGAAAATCAGTCAAAATCAACTAAGGAATACACCTGCCTAGTTTATATAATTATTTGCCTAAAGCAAAGGTCCCTGGATATAAAATCACTACCTGGAGCTGAGTCAACAATATGTTCATATAATAGAATCACAACATTATTAGATAGAAAAACATATTTGTTTTTATTAACATAGTTTCCCCCCCAAAAACATTGTGCAAATAAGAACATTACACAATGAAAAAAGAAGAATATACAGGGTATTATTTATACAAAATATTTTTCAATGCCCCACACATCACTATATTCATGCACACATACATTCATTCCAACAGCAATCACACTATCACATATCGGTCCTGGTAGTAAAGCTGCCAGATGGAATTATATAGAAGGTTTGCTCATACGTCATCCTGTTGGAAAATAGGAATAATATAGAGGGAAATATGCCAAAAGTTCAAACGCCAACGCGCGTTTTGGTGTCGGACCCAAAACAGGGTCCCACCTTCATCAGGGCGAAGACCGGTAAATAGTGGGGGGACACAAACCACACTTCAAAGCTAAATCAAAGTTGATGTGGATTTATGTATGCATCTTCACTTGATGGATATGCATATACTCAAAAAGGTATCTGGACGCTTGTCTGATCCAGGCAGCAGGTTATTGCGTGAGAGATCCTGTAAAATATTAGATCCAAAGATCGAATGGGCAGTCCAGAGATTAGATGCAGGAGACGGTCCTTGTAAGAATCGCTCAGGGCAGCGCAAATAGATGTGAATAGTTCTAGGATTTTCAAAAGGGTGGGAAATTAGCATAATGCTGTTTCCACACACATAAGGTTATTCAGAGGAGGTATCCCACAAAGCAAGTCATTCGTCAGGATGATGATTCTCGTATTCAGGGCAGTAGATACATTCTAGAGATAGAAATTCCTCCATACAAAAATAGCCGATAGCGTTTCAGCGGGACACCAAAGTCTTCCTAGATCTCTTGAAGCGAAGAAAATGTTGATTCAAGCAAACTTCCAGACTCAATTACAGCAACACACTTTACTTGGGTCTTCTATATTATCTTCTCCATAGACTTCAAGTGCTGCAGAATGCAGCATCTCACATTCTTCCCAACCTTCCTCCACGAACACATATGACCCGCTTATGAAAGCACTTCACTTGCTTCCACTTAAAAAGAGGTTTCTTTTTAAAACCCTGATCCTGGTTAATAAAGCTTGACATGACAAAGGAGCAGTGTATTTGCGGAGGAGGATTTGTGCCTATGCCCCCCCACCGGAATTTACAGTCAGCCTATGGTTATCTGGCAGAATTCCCAAAATCCACTGGACCAGGATTGGAAGCAGATCCTTTTCTTACCTTGGGCCTGTGGCCTAGACTAAGCTTCCCCTGGAACTTCATACCACATCAGAGATGGCCCTCTTCAAGAAGAAATTAAAAACATGACTCTTACAACAAGCATATTTTGATGTGCAGCATTGCTGCAAGCAACCTGATAATTATTGCCGGGACACTCCATGGAGTATGCGTGCGCTTGATACATCCAATCATCATCATCATCATAATCAACTATACCTTAGGCCCCCGCAATGCACTGCTTATGACTTCACATATAATATCACTCATGACATGGTCAGTGACATCACTGTTGACATCTCAAATGACTTCACTGATGACAATATTCAGTGAGTGTAAGAGTTTCGTAAATGTTTCTGAGAGTTAAAAATATATACTAAGCTATTGCATAAGTTAATTTGCTATTCTTTTTGTACTGAGTGATACTGTGGTCACTCTGTATAGGTGACTAAGCGGCTGTGTGTGCATTGCTCCATGGGTAAGTGACTGGGTGTGTAAGTGTATGTAGGTGGTGGGTACGTGAGTGGCTATTTCAGTAAGTATCTGTATGAATGGCTGTATAGGTGAGTGAGTGGACGCGTGAGTACTTATATCAATGTGTGGATGGGTTTGTAAGTGGTTTTGTGGATGAGTGAATGGATGTGTAAGTGGGTGTATGGCGGAGTGAGTAGCTCTGTTAGTAGCTGTATGAATGAGTGAGTGGCTGTGTGAGTGGCTGTGTGGGTGAGTGAGTGGGTATGCAGGCCCCCTCTTGGTGCCATAGATGGCCTTGGGGACTGGCATGCCCTAGGGTTGGTTTCTGCTATGTCCAAGGATGCCCACCACAAGATACAGCTGTTTGCTATGGCTTGGCAGGAGCTTTACTGCTCCTGCCAAGTCATAGCAAACTGTGCTCCACTTTGAGCAAGGGAGAGCATTTTTTCAAAATTGACCTGGCCCAGGGGGATGACGTACTCAGGGCTGAAATGGCCCAGGGAAGGTGGGGGCACCAAGCCCTCCTCCCCGAATAAATAGAAAAAAGACCACCACTCTGCAAACGCGCCTCCTGGTACACTGTTGACTAGGGGATGACGTCCACTAACCTCTTGAGGGTCTTTGAGGGTCAGGGACCCCTCCTATTACCGCCAGTAATTTCCACACCTTAGGATTGCTGAAAGGTCTTTGAAGCTCATGCCTCCTTTCTCCACCACTCTGTAAACACACCTCCTGGTTCACTACTGGTTGGGGGATAAAGTCCTCTTGGAAGCTGAGGGTTCTTAAGGGCCAAGAAGCCCTCATGTTACATCTAGAAATTCCCACACAGCGGGATTGCTGAGAGCTCCACCACTCTGCAAAAGTACCTCCTTGTGCACTACTTGTTGGGGGATGAAGTCCTCCAACCTTCCAAGGGTCCTTGGGAACCGGAAACCCCTCCTGTTACCTCCAGTAAGTCCCACATAGTGAGATTGCTGAAAGGTCTTCGGAGACCATGCCTCCTTTTTCCACCACTCTGCAAATGCACCTCCTGGCGCACTACTGGTTGGGGATGAAGTCCTCTTGGAGGCTGAGGGTTCTTACGGGCCAAGAAGCCCTCCTGTTACTCCTAGTAAGTGGGACACAGCGGGATTCATGAGAGCTGGTCAGAGACCCCACCCCTTTTCTCCACTACTCTACAAATGCGACTTTTAATTTAAAAAAATAGAAATAAACAAAAAACAAAGGTTACAGGGACATTATAGTATATTGATTGTAGAACCAGATTCCATGTGAAAAAAACACTGAATGCAGGTGTAGACTTGGTGCAAATCATCAAGTCTTGTGCGGTGCTATCTAGGTTGTGGTGCCTCATTATGCTGATCACAAGGGCCTAGGTGAAAAAGTGCAGTGAGATTAAAAAACATTATAACCATAAGAAACTCTCTGGAAGCTATGTGGGAAGGAAGATAATCAGGCAATCATAGCTCTAGTATAAATATACGGCCAATTCTTCATCTAAATTCAAGCCATGAGGAGATGAGTATCAAAGTTCAGAATAAATCTATATTCCAGCTGGTGGAGTGTCTCCCCTACTGTTAGGTGCAATCATGTCCAGAACCACAAAGTGCAGAAGTTTTTATTTGCCAAAATGTACCTCAGCAAGTGTCTTGTGACTGGGTATTGATGGATGTTGTATCTAATCACTCCAAGATATTCAAGTATACGTTTCTGAGCCCTGTGTATCATACTGCCAATGTACAAAAGGTTGCAGGGACAGATTTATTTATTTATAACATTTATAGAGCGCTGCTGTTACCCGGGGGTGTCCTGGCGCTGTGTGAAAAGTACCAAAAAATGCTCAGCATCAAAGTGGAGAATTATTCTGAAGACAACCACGTTTTTAAGGCTTTACGAAAAGCCAAAAGATTGGTCAGCCCTCTAAGATGGAGTGGGAGCTTATTCCAGGCTTCGGCTGCGTTCACCACAAAACTTCTGCCACCCCAAGAGGCTTTTTTTACCAAAGGTACACAAACTTGTTTAGCTGCCGCGGTCTGGAGCGGTCTGGCTGGAGTATACCATAATAGCCGCTCTTTTAGATACGCTGAGCCTGTTCCGTGAACTGCCTTGTACACCAGACACAAGGCTTTAAATTGGGTGCGTTTTCTAATTGGAAGCCAATGAAGCCTCCGTATCTCCTTGGAGACTGAAGCATACTTAGGGATGCCTGATATCAGCCTAGCGGCTGCATTCTGCAATAGTTGCAATCTATTCATTATTTCTTACTGCATGTTAAGATATAGGCTGTTGCAGTAATCCAGCCTGGACATAGTGAGTGCTTTGATTACTGTTTGATGACACTCTATAGGAAGGAGCAGGAGAATTTTCTTGCAGGACCTTAAAGCAAAAGATGTGGCAGAAGACACTGAGTTTACTTGATCGCTAAAACTAAGCTTGTGATCCACCCAAACTCCAAGATTTTTTACCTTCTTACTATTAGTGGGGAGCGGACCCATGGTGTCAGGCTACCACTCAGGGGTCCAGAAAGTAGGGGCATTGCCAAAGCAAACCACCTCAGTCTTATAGAGTTCAATTTAAGACAATTTCTGGCCATCCAGTTCCCAACAGTGCTCATACAGTCCCTGAAACAAATTGCCGTACTTCGCCATTCATTTGTTTGTAGAGAAACCACGATTTGTGTATCGTCGGCATAAGAGGTCAAACTGAACCCAAAAGATAAGATAATAAAGACAAAACTCAGTGTTCTAATAAGTATATCTTCTGATCACAAACTGTCTAGTAAAATTGAGAATGGGGAGATTGAAAACATTGCAAAACTACATGCTTTACAGTAGTTGCAAATATAGAAACTCCCAACTTGTCGGATTGGTGTTTTGTTGGTAACAGCACTTTTACTCAGACTGTCTCTTAATGAGTGGCTCTGCCTGAAAGGGATTTGTGGTTAATCACCTATGCTTTTGTGAAGGATATCATCAGTATTGCATATGTGCCACTGCTTGGTTCAAATTTGCCTAACCTTGTAAGTTTGGCTTGAAAAAGTAGTTATAAACCTGATGAGATTCTCACCATCGGTTAGCCCTTTCCTTTTGGACTGCAGCAGGCTCTGGCGTATGATCGCAATGACCCTAGTTAGTGTTTGGCTAAAATACTCCTGCCTGAATAGGCCCATTTCCTTAAAACAAGTACACATGATTTTACTTTCTTGTACTAATGCTGCATTTTTTCTACGATTTCTCCTTACCCTGAAAAGCTCTGTGGAATAAGGAATGCTGTAAATTTAGGTGGCTCTGGTGAGTACTAGTGACAAACAAAAGGCTGTTGCCAGCAGTAGCTTTGCGGAACAATTTGGTCTCTAGTTTGTACCCTCTTACAGACACTTTCATATCCAAGAATACCACATTAGTCTTATTAATGTGACTCCTGAAATGCAGGTTACAGTCATTGGTATTCAAACTTTCAACAAAGTTGTTGGCAGATTTTACATCACTTTTCCATATCAAACAGAGATCATCAATAAAATGCAGCCACAGAATAATGTGGTCATTAAAGTCCTTGTGGCATCTGAAAACCTGCATCTCCCACCAGCCTATTAAGAAATTTGCATAGCTAGTGGCCAAGCAGGTGCCCATTGCTGTACCTTGCAGTTGTTTATACATCTTGTCATAAGAAAGGAAATAATTATTATTAGGAGAAAATTATTTATGTTTGTAGTAAAAAAGACATATATCTAGCTTGGAAAAAATGTTGACATGCCTGGGAACCTGCCTCATGTTGAGTGCAAGTATAAAGACTTGTGATATCCAAAGTGATCAAGGTGTAATTATCTTTCAACTGAATACCATCAACGGTGTTCAAAAAGTGTGTAGAGTTCATAAAGGGAAGTGGGTAAAGCTGTCATGAATGGTCTTAAATAACATTCAGTATATTTAGAAGTATTTTCAAACAGTGGCCCTATAGACAAAACCATGGGTCTGCCTGGTGGGTTGATGGCATGTTTGTGTCTCTTGAATACAGTATGGAGGTAATGGGTTTGTCATATTTTAGGAAAAGAAACTCTTTCCACTCAAGGAGTCCCTGTTGCCCCAATCTGTAAGCATCTCAGTTTATCTCTTAATGGCTGCAGCTGCTTCAGCCTTTGATGGATATGCTGTAGAATTATGTGTCTGAGAGCTGCCTTAAGCTTTCTACCAGATACATGAGTTTAATCAGTACAACCGCATTACACCCTTTGTCCGACTGGCAGATAACCACACTGGGATCTGATTTACGGCTTTCCAACCCTAGGTATTGCTGATTGGTCAGGTTCCGCCTAGCTTCTGGTGGATGTTTGTACCTAATCTGTTTAAGGTCCTTAATGACACACTTCTCAAATACATTGGTGATGTCTGTGAGGCAGGCAATACCCCGCTCCCCCTACCTGCAGCCACCCTGTTACCCCTACATAAACAGAGTACTGTAACACCAACCACTCTTCACTTACCTTTCTCACTCCAGCACGACAGAGGGGACGGATGGTGCCAGCAACTCCTTCCTGCAACAGAAAGAGATTCTGCTTCCCACCATTTCTTGAGTTCCTTTTTGTGTAATATTTCTAGTTTCTCCAGTTTGAATTGTAAATGAATGCCCCCTTCCTGGTTGCTAGAGGTATTGGTAGTTTCTGTGCTGAGAGATTGTTTGATGCCTCCTTCCTTCTAGCTTCAATTTTGATAACCCTAGTAATCTTTAAGTATTTAAAAGGGGGAAATTCCTGGAACACTAGTTCCACAAGTCTTGCTGTTAAAATCACTTCCAATTGAAGCAACCCACTAGGGCTAGGATTTCTAGGTACAATGACAGCATGGCTATTTACCTCCCCTGCGGCCATGGGATCGTCCCGGTTAGGACTATCTGGGGTGTATCAGCCCATTTCTGACTCCTTGGCGTTCCAGCAGACTCTAGGACCCTGAGGCATGGGGCAGATGAATACAACTAATGCCCCATAGCGTGTCAGGTGTAGTGTCATCCAGGTACTAGACATCTGAATTAGGTGCTTTATTTACATGCAACTGATAACACATTATTATTCTTAATTTTATTTTTGTTGAACCATTGGGCTCAGTGTGGCTCCATAAGAACTTTCTTCACATGTGCTCACAGCAGAAGCTCATTTGTGGGTGCATATTTTTTTGACCACATGATCCAATTAGTACAATCACAATAGCAAGAGCTATATGCATTTCTTTCACTGCGGTATCAGTCATTCAGATGCTCCAGGTTGGTGTACGTGGGGAAAACCAGAACGTTACAAGTATTATTAGTTATTGCAAATGCCATGCATGGCAGTCATTCTAGATCATGCATATGGGTTCTTCACGTTTCAGATACTGCATGCAGGGCATGACTTCAATGACTAATTCTATTATGTATTTTGCAGATTGTGTACTTTGTGAACATGCCAAGATGGCACATATGCTGGGTGCAGCACCCGCTACAATGGAAAAAATTCAGGTTTTGCATTTCTCTGCACTACGTGGCAGGAACCTTGCAGTGCCTTCCACACTATGCTTGGAAATGTAGGGGGGCACCTATGGTGCCCCCCAAGGGCAAAACCAAAGTGCCCCTGGTCAAGGGGGGCCCACAACGGTCCCCCAAAGTCCATCCCCGCCAGCCTTTCCATGGCAGATGAACCACAATGGAAAGACTGGCAGGGATCCAGCATCTTAATCTGGGAGAGAGTGCCTGCTAGGCACCGCCACCATATTGAGGATGCAGGTGGGTCTGACAGCCAATCGTAACGATTTCCTCTGTCAGACCCGTGGCGAACAGGCTTTTCACCTGCCAGGCACACCGCCTGCCATCCTTATCTGGCGGGTGGCAATTGGCCGCACAATGGCGGGGATCCCGCCACCCACAGCCTGCCGGTGGCGGGTTTACCGCCATCATAATCACCCCCTGTTTATTGTCAATGCACTCACTACAAAACGCAAACTCGCAATGTAGTTGTGCACTCTAAAGTTGAAAAAGAGAACAATGATAAGTGGCTAGAATTTGGTGCATATTTATTTGTTGAGGAGAGATCTGATTTGTCCACACAACAGATTATATGTAAGTATTGCTTTGATAAGTTAAAGAATAATAAAATGCCATATCTAATATGTTAGAATTGGTGTCTGTTCCAGAAGAGCTTAACGTATTAAATGTTTATGAATCAATTGCAATACAGTGTAGACATGTATTCCAATGACCTCAAACTGAGCTTCAGAAAGTACTAAAAGGAAGAGATGTGTATTTACATATAGATTTTAAACAGAATATAGAAACTATAGGGGTAGATAAAGATACTGAAGAACCTCTTATTATTTTAGTAAATGGTGTTCCAACAAAGAGTAGAAAAGTATGGCAAGAGTTAGTAGATGTTAATAAGGTCAAAAAAGCAACATTATACCTAGCACAAAATAATGTTTACTATACATATGTTGATGTTGCGTAAAATATAAATTCTATAGAGGATGAGACTTTAGCATCATGCGGACAGATTGAAAAAGTGGATCGTTCCAGATCAGAAAAATGTATGAACACTACAGTATGCATCCCATGCATTCCAAAGAAATCAGTGGCGAAAAAAGCAAAAGGAGCTCCCTTAACTGTATTGGAAATAAGTTTGGAGGATCACTGTTTTCCCTAACTGTTTCACACTGGAGCAGGAGGCCACTTTGATGACCATGCTGTACGGATACCAGCAGCTGAATACTGCTCAATATGACTATATTCCGAGGACCCAATATTTTATCACTGCATTCCGTACATATTCCATCTTCTGTTTGAAAGTGACTTGTTTGGACTTTCATATGCTGTGAGTCATATACTGAAGACAGGTGTTAATCATCCAAGCAAGGACATTTGTTGATAAAGATAAAAAAACATGAAAACTTGGAATACAATTTGATTAATTTGATGGCATGCCAATGTGACACCAATGAGTATTGGTGTCGTCATCACAGAAACTCATATGCATGTTGAGAAACCTGGGTGCGCCAACTTGGTTTATTGCATTCTGTTGGGCTGAATATGCACGTGATGACCTGCTTGACATTTTAAGAGCAGACAACTCAAACATTGAGGAGATCAATGTAAAGACAGCAGGAGAACTTTGCTCTTTAGATCCTGCTAATGTTGCAGATATTTTAATCACAGTTTCCAAGACATGCTCTCTTTTATCTGCAACAAAACGAATCCTCCTCTTGGTGAAGTAAAGAGTACCAAGCATGAGGCGCTCCTCATATTCACATGTTTTTATGGATAAAAGATGCTCCAAAATTTGGAACAGACAGTAATGACTGTGTGCTGTCTTTCATAGAACAGTATGTGGCAGGAGCCATCCCAAACATTTTACTGACAAAGGCCTGAGAGAACAAGTTCTGAGTTTCCAAACATATGGATGTGGAAAGTACTGTTGTTTAAAGGACAGAAGCAAAGGAAGATTGTATACAAAATTTCATTTTGGCTTTCAACAATTGGTTATTTCAAAAGGAAAAATCAACAGCTTTTTGTCTGGAGTGAGACATACAGTAACACGGAAATCATCGCAAAATATGTGCAACCTAAGAAGAACTGAGGCATTCAAGCTCCTTAATAATTATAACACTGTAATTCTTAAAATGTGGAATGCAAATATTGACATTTAATTTATTGAAGACAACTTCATTACTGTTGCTCACTATGTGACAAAATCAGCGAAGACTGAAATGGAAGAGACGTGGCAAGAGATTTCTGCAGAAAATAGTTTAACAAAAAGTTGTACCGCTTTAGTTTAAAAATGCTATCCCATAGGAAGATGGGTTTTTATGAATGTTGTGATAGGTTGAGCTTGGCCAGTTAATTATCGAAGTCTAGGGGAATTGTTTGGGCAAGTCTAGGCCTATCAAGCATGTGAAATAAAATGTTCAAGTCTTTCACAGAAATTCAGTGTCAAGAAGAGTTCGACCCGGAAAGTTCTGACATTGGAAAATCCAACGTGTTGGATTCATAATATCCAAGAAGAAGTGTACATCTAGAAAATATGTGCTTATATGAAGTTCTTCAACACTACAGGTACCAAAGGAATGCAATGGAAAATATAGAAGAAGGCAAATTTGCAGTACATGAATGTAATGGTTGTTTAGTGAGACAGACAAAAGTAAACATAATAAACCACAGAAAACTTAGGGGCATATTATCAAGCCAGGCGATAAAATTATCGCCGCTTTAGCGGCAGAAAACTGCCGCTAAAACGGCGATAATGGGCTTGATAATATGCTCTATAGAATTCCAATTGAAGCCCATGTTAGATGTGCAGGACATCTAACATGGGCTTCAATTGGGAATTAGAGCATATTATCAAGCCCATTATCGCTGTTTTAGCGGCAGTTTTCGGCCGCTAAAGCGGCGATAATGTTATCGCCTGGCTTGATAATATGCCCCCTGGTTGCCAAATATCAGAGAAAAGATAATTTTTCTATATAGCACTTCTTCAATTCTTCAAGCCTGGGCATGTTGAATTGGAATTACTTGGAGGCTATTACTGCTATGAACATTCGTTTAATGCTATACAAGACAGTTTTGGGTGTTTAGCCTTCCAAAATGATATGCAAATGTTGATTGATGAGATTCAGCAAGTATAAGCAATTGCTGCAGAGGTAGTTAAGGACAGTTCACAAAGTATTCAAAGTTCTGCACCACTGAGTCAAGATCCTCTTGAACCACCTATTATTGAAAATGAAGCTGAACGTGGCTATGAATGTGGTGGAAAGTGCAATGTGACAAGCTAGACAATAAACTGTATATCTGGAGCAGTTGGTTGTACAACTCTATAATGAACTGAATGACATTTGTATGGAAGTGAAAGAGAAAATAGAACATGGATTTTTCCATGAGAAGAAAGAATGCAATTGTTCATCCTTTAAACCAATTTTATTATATCATTGGTCAAGCTAGCATGGGAAAATGCATTTTAATTAAAATGTTGACTGCTTACCTACCGAGGAGAACACAATCAAATTTGTCATGTGTAGTAACAGCGCCAACTGGATAGTTACACACAATATTGAATTAATTACTCTACATTGACTGTTAATGCTGCCTGTAGAACATGATAATAAACTGGAATACCAGAAGAATCTGGTGAAGCATTTCATGAGGTAGCAAGAGTCTTGAAGAAAAATAAGCCTTTTATCATCAATGAAGTAAGCGTGGTTTCACATTTAATGCTTGCCTTTGTTCACTTAAGAATGCAACAGATTTTAAGAACAGAGTACAATGTTCTCTTCGGAGGAAAACATTTAATTGTGTTTGGTGACTTACTTCAACTGACCCCTGTGAAAGGAGAGCCTGTTTTCAAGACACTTCTGCATGAAGAAACTCGTAATTCATTAGGGAGTATTCGAAATGTAAACATTTGGCTCAATTTTCTATACAAGAAACAGCAGAAGAATATGTGTCAAGCACCTGATGAGATATATGGTAATATTCTGAAGGATATTAGAGTTGGACTTCTGACAAAGGAAGGTAAGAGTACCTTAGATGCTTGATTTATCAAAAAACGAACACAGCTAATGTTCAATTTAATTGAAGAAGGAAAACCAATAGTTTGTTTAATGCCTACACTTCAAGAGTGAGCCACTTCGAATGAAGAATGGCAGAAACTGGAGAAGAAAGACATTTTGGAAGTTACAGCTATTGAAAAAATAGAATACCAGGGAGTAACAATAGTGCTAAATGAAAAACTTCACGGAAAACTGTATTCATTAGAGAAATCTGTTATCTAGACTGCTGGATTAGAGAAGTGTTTACATGTGTGGAAAAACTGTAGAGTAATTTTGCAGCGTAATTTAAATGTTGAGGATGGATTAGTAAATGGTGCAATGGGTAAAGTTATTGATTTCAGTAATTTTCCAAATAGGAACGTGGTTGAATACTTTGCCATATAATTTGATCAGATTACTAGCATCAAACAGATTAGTTGATGCATTGTACATTTTGTTGCTATTGAAAGATTTATATGTGCAATGCCACCAGTTCCCATTCTCTCTAGTGTATGCTGTACGTATCCATAAATCACAATATTAAAGTGAAGATGCAGCTTTTATTAATATTGGAAATACTGTATTTAAAGATGGTATGTCATATGTACCATTGTTGCAAGTTGAAACATTGCCTGATTTGTTTTTGGTTGACTTTGACGAAAAGAAAGTTAGTGCTGATACTAGTTGTCTTAGAGAACACAATCAGTTAAGAAGTGTATATGCTCCTCACTTAGGACAGGATTCTATTTATGAGAAACAAACAATATGTCCTAAGCAGAAGCTTGGTAAGCAGTCAATGGATGTTCCTCTAAAGCATTAAAAAGAAAAAGAAGAAGATGCCAAATTTGAAAATTGATGATGAAATTGTAGGTTTTCAGTTGGAAAACAGTTATGGTGTCAACTGCTATGCAAATGTGGTTCTCAATGTACTCTTCCATTTGCCACATTTTGTAAATGAAATTCAACATAAAGGAGACAACAGAATCTGCTCTCATTTCTGTACTTTGCTGGAACTTTTATGCAGTGATAGGAAGGTAGTACTAACAACAGACCTCCCCCTATTCAGTTCTTAAAAGGTGATACATCCAAATATAATTAAAAGCCTCATTGAGCCACAGAAAATGTTTTCTTTTAGGTTTATTTTATGCAAACAATGATATAGAAAAACAATAATATACAATATATATTCAATTTGGACAATTTCTATAATTTTTGCTTACAAATATCAAAAGAGCCAACCTTCAAAGTGCAAAAATGTCAACAATACACAAAATCATACCTCACAAAACACTACTGGACAGAACATACAGACAGACAGTACACAAATTGAAAAAAGAAAGAAATAACACAAATATTTCACATATATAATGGTCATAAAGATTGTTACAAACATTTAAACAACAAATATAGATCTACACATAGCAAAGCAAATCCTTCATATCAATTAGTTAACAACCAAAGCGCCAATATAGGAAGGTAGAACATTCTGCTTCAGGCATTCTAGATCTGGTAGGCATGGATGGTGGAACAGTCAACAACAATATGCTCAGGAATTTATTACGGTGATTCTTGGATGTTAAAAAGAAGAAGTTAATGCTGATTAATTATTTGGACTGAGTTACACATGGAAAAATAAGTGTGAAGAGTGTTCCTTTGCAATTACTATTCAAATCAATTTGTAAAGATTTAGCTACTTAACATTACCAAACTGTAAAATAGTGTCTTTTTACAGGAATACAGTTGTGCACTGCTTATATATTAACATAAATGTTTATTTTTCAGTAATTTGAACTTTACTGTGAAACATTCTTCTCTCTTTTATAACAGATCAATGGCTTCAATTTTTGGAGATGTTTGTGTAATCAATTCTGAATATAATTTTTTATAAAATATATAAATAGAGTAAAAGACACCCTAGGACTCACACTTACTTCTACACAGTCTGACACAACATAGGACTGCCTAATATATACATTGACAACCCCATTAACACACTAATGCATTAACTGACATACTCATTCACTCAGTCATACACACACTGACACACCCTAGGTCTCACTAATAGATACACTGACACACCCACGGACACACTGATGCATTAACTGACATTCACTCACTCAATCCTACACACAGTGACACACTCTAGAAGTCACTAATACGTACACTGATACACATTAACAGACTGATGTATTAAGTAACATTCACTCACTCATTCATACAGACTCTGACACACTCTACCTCTCGCTAATACATACACGGACACACCCATGAACACACCGATGCATTAACTGACATACTCACTCAAAATGTCATACAGACAGTGACACACCCTAGGTTTCTCTAATAGATACACTGACACACTCATGGACAAACTGATGCATTATCTGACATTCACTCACTCAGTCTTACACACTCTGACACACCCTAGGTCTCACTAATACATACACTAACATACCCATGCGCACACTGATGCATTCTCTGACAAAATGACCGACTTACTCATATATACACTGAGAAATCCTGGGACTAACTGATACATACACTGATCTACCCATGGACACCCAATCCATTCACTAACACATTCAAACATGTTCCTCATACACACTCTAGAAAAATCTACTACACACACTGACACATCCATGTATTCACTAATGCAGTCACTAACACATTCACACACTTACTTCAACACACCCTGAGACAACGCACAACTCCCTACTACATACACTGACATACCCATGAACACACTGATGCATTAGCTGACATGCTCACTCACGCAGTCATGCACATACTGACACAACCTAGGTCTCACTAAAAGATACACTGACACACCCATGGACACACTGATGTATTAACGGACATTCACTCACTCAGTCATACACACAGTGACACACTCTACCACTCACTAATGCATACACTGACACACCCACTGTCACACTGATGTATTAACTGACATACTCACTCACTCAGTTCTATATGCTCTGATACACCCTAGGTCTCACTAATACATACACTAACATACCCATGGACACAATGTTGCATTGTCTGAAAAAATCAACAATTTGCTCATATACACACTGAGACACCCTGGGACTAATGGATGCAATTGCTGACACACACATGGACACACCAATCCATTCACTAACACATTCAAACAGTTACTCATGCACACCTTGATACACTCTAGGACTAAGTAATACATATACTGGTACACACATGGCTTCACTAATGCATTCACTTGCATACTCACACACTTAGTTCCACACACCATGAGTGTATCAGTAACTCAGTGAGCGTATTAGTGTGTTAAAGGGAGTGTCAGTGTATATATTAGTGACTCCTAATAGTCACTAATATATACACTGACACTCCCTGTAACACACTAATACACTCACTGAGCTACTGAGTCATTTACTCATACACACAGAAACACACTTCAACATTCACTGATACATATACTAATATGACCATAAACACACACTTTTACACCATATAGACAATAAATAAATGGAACAAAAAACACAGCTCTTTTTTGATTATTTGGTTAGGTTCTGAAAAGAACCTTTTTGAATTTGTTTTGTTTTTTTATTTGTTTTTTTAAAAGGGTTAATGTACCCAAAAAAACTTGGTACTGAACCATTCCAAAACCTGTTCCATGTCAACGGACATGATAGCAAGCTAAAAAAATACAGGCATGAAATTTGGATGGTAGTAGGAAAGGATGAGCATTAACAGCGTATCAGTACTCATCAACAGACGTATTTAATCCAACTGGCATATTACACCATAAACAATGGGTTGTCATGTGCACCAAATTGGGGGCCACAGCTGCCACTGTTATGGTTGCTGAGGTGGATGGTGCCCCAACAGTTGCAGATGAAACAGAATGACGGGAAGCAGCTTCCTTTTCATGCAGCATCCTGAGGTAGGTTTTCTCACAGATTGTCTCACTATGCTTCCACATGGAAGAGGTACAGTAACAGTAGTTTTTTGCTGTACCTCGAGAAAAGTCTTTGCCACAGATGTTGCATTTGACAATTTTAGTAGAAACTTTCTTTTAGCCTGATGGTATACTGAAGTATTGCCGGACCACACTTTCCTTCCTCCGTGGTGCTGCATATTCTTCATCCTCCTCATTTTCCAGTAGAACAGGAGCTTCAGCAGGAGCCGGTGTTGATGCTGCAGACATTGAAAATAGTTGTTGACTGTTACAACAGTGAAAACAGCAGATTCTCCAAGTTATGTTCTCCGTTCTCTGTTTCCTAATAAAGTTTGAAGTTTTGAGTGGGGAATAATAGGAAAAAAGGTGTGGTCCCCTCGTGTCCATTCAAATGAGGAGATTTTGCTGGGTTTCCGAGTGAATCCACGGGGCTGATCGGCAGATTCGCGGTGCCATAAAATAGCAATTTGAAATTTATGTATTGTCATACATTGTGCACTTGTACTATATCTACCTGATTGACTAAATCTGAAATAGTGCTGTATATAAAAATAATTTAATTTTATACATTTTTGGAAAACCTAGATTTGTGGCACCAAAGTTCTGTTGTGATGCCATGATTGGAGTAGACCACCGTTGTGTTCTGACTAACTAGCATGTCTTGGGGAAATCACGGAAGTACCCCAGAACTGAACCCCCCCCAAAAAAAGGCATTTTAATATTTTCAAAAATCTAAAAAATTACTAATAGTTTTTATTTAAAAAAACTGTTTAGATATGTATTATAAAATATAAAAAAGACCTTTCTATTAAAAAAATCAAACAAAAAAAGTTGCTTAAATTTATAAGAAAACATTATGAAATGATATTATATATATTTATTAAATAATTCTTAAAATAATTACTACTTAAATAGTGTATACGATTTTTGAAAAAAATCACAAAATATTTAAAACAAATTTACAAAAAAAAGGAACACTATACTGAGAAAATGTAAAATGAAAAAAAAACCTTATAAATTCACTTAAAAAACAAAAGTTCCAAAGATGTTATAGTAAGCGTATGGAATAAAAAAAACCATAAAAGTTCAATGAAAAAAACAAAGATTACAAGGACGTTATAGTTAGAAAGTAGTAACAAAAACCTTACAAATTTTATGAAAAAATTAAAGGTTACAGGGACATTATAGTTAGGCTGACATTTAACTTTTACAAAGCCAGAGGAATTCAGCAGTGCACATATTACATCACTAATATTACATAACATATCACTAATGACATGTCAGTGACATCACTGATGACATCACTGATGACGTCTCCACACCTCCTCACTGGAACCCCCAGCCCTGGCAGCAGTGGTGCACGTTCAGATGTGAGCCCCAAAGTAACATCAAGGTTTACCTTTCTTTGGCTCGTAGAAAGCAAGGAATTTATTGTGCCAATCCTAATACTGTCCATGGAATAAATTCTATTTGGTGCAAGCAATGTTGCACGCTTCCTTTCTACAGACCAAATTAATGTGAACCTTGATGTTTCTTCGGGGCTCACATCTGAATGCTCACCATTTTAGACTAAAAACACTGACATTTAGCAGTAATATTTATTTAAAATGACTATAACTTGTGCTCCCACAATTTCTTCATGTTCTTACTATAAATAAATATATACACGCAGCCATTTATGTATACAGACACATATATATATATATATACACACGCACACACACATTTATTTATATATATATTGCCTACTGGCGGTCACCAGGGGCATTCAGGTGCTCCCCGCAGTCCCCAACAAAAGTGACTGGGTGCCATGGGTGGAACCAGGGCACCCAGTACTGGGGCCCATCCCTGGGGGATGGGGTCCCCGGAGACAAAATCGGAAAGGGGGGCACCCGACTCACAGCCATTGACACAAACATTTTTTACAAAGGGGCATGTCCCGGGGGTATGGTCCCTGGGGCTGAAAATGGCCCTAGAGGGGGGATGCATGGCCCCCCTTCCTTCAATAATAATAAAAGAAAAGGCCGGGCCTCTGGGGATGGGGTCCCAGAGGCCTAAATTGGATAGGAGGGGAGCCACAAAGCCTTCCTCCCTTTATTTTATTTAAAAAAAATGCCTAAACAAGGAGCAGGCCTTTGGGATGGGGTCCAGTGCCCCTCTTCCTTAAAAGTAGAAAAAAATATTTTAAAAAAGCCTGCAACTCGCCGGAGGCCCTGCCCCCTCTCTCCACCACTCTGCAAATGAACCTCCTTGCACGCTGCTGGTTGGCCTCAGGACTAAAGTGGACTTCTTACCCTAACCAGTAGCACGCCAGAAGGTGCCATTACAGAGTGGTGGAGAAAGGTGGCGTGGCCATGAAAACCTCTCAATAATCGCGCTGTGTGGTATTTACTGGAGGTAACAGGAGGGGTAGTTGCTGGCTTCATTCATTCAAAACCAGAGAAATTCAGCTGTTATAGTTAGCTGGGCTAACTTAACTCACACCCCACAATGCACTGCTTATGATCTCACTTATTACATCACTCATGACATAGTCAGTGACATCACTGATGACATCTCAAATGACATCACTGATGACATCAATGATGACATCATCCAATGACTGTGCGCGTTTTTAAAAAGTTTATCAGTGTTAAATATATGTACCAAGGTGTATTGGTGAATCAGTGGGTGTATGAGTACCTGTATGGGCGATTCAGTGGGTGCATGACTGACTGTATAAGTGAGTGAATAGGTGTCTGTGAAAGTATGAGTGAGTGACTAGGTTGTGTGAATGTCTATCAGTCTGTTAATTGGTGTCGAAGTGGCTGTATGGGTTGGTGAGTGGGTATGTGAGTGGCTGTATGGGTGATTGATTATTTAGTTGTCTGAGTACCTGTCTGAGTGTCTGTGTGGGTGGCTGAGGGGGTGTGGGACTGCTTGCATAGATGGATTAGAGGGTGAGGCAGTGGCTGTATGGGTTAGTATGTGTATGTGTGAGAGGCTGTATGGGTAAGTGATTGTGTATAGGGCTGTGTCAGTGAGTTGATGTGTTGGTGGTATATGGGTGAGTAACTGCATATGTGAAAGGCAGTATAGGTGAGTGTTGGAGTATATGAATGACTTTATGGGTGAGTGAGTGATTGTGAGAGTGGCTGTATGGGTGAGTGTGTGCTTGTGTCAGTGACTTTATAGATGAGGGAGTATGTGTTAGTATCTGTATGACTGAGTAAGTACGTGTGGGTATAACTCTATTGGTGAGTAAGTGGCTGTGGGACTGATTCTATGGGTGAGTGAGTAGGTATGTGAGTAGTGCTATGAGTGACTGATAGTGTTGTATGGGTGTATGAGCAGGGAAGCCTTAACCACTGGTTCAAGGCCAGCACTCTCCCCAGCAGTCTCGCCTGTCTGCCGGTCTCCTGCCTGTGTCCCCGTTCAGGGTTCGAGCCAGCAGTCCGTCCCGGCGCTGCTGCTCCACCCTGCTGTTCGCCCGCTGTGCTCAGAGGCCCCCCTGCGTGACTGTACTCCGTAATTTTCGTCCCTTTTATTCTTCTGTACTCTGTAATTGTTTACCTTTATTTCTTCTGTTACTTAGATTCTGCTATCTTTTCTGCACTGTTCTTAGCCCCCTGTGTTTTGCCGTTTTTGCCACTGCTGCTGCCCCTGCGGTCCCACCCACCTATCCAGCCCACTCCCGCCCCCTACCTCTGCTCCTGCCCCCTCCCCTTCTTATGGCGACTGCTGCGGGGGAGCACGTGTGAAGCCTTGACCACTGGTTCAAGGCCAGCACTATCCTCAACAGCCTCACCTGTCTGCCGGTCTGCTGCCTGTGTCCCTGCTAAGGGTTCGAACCAGCAGTCCATCCCGGCACTGCTGCTGCACCCTGCTGTTCGCCGCTGTGCTCAGAGACCCCCCTGCATGACTGTACTGCGTAATTGTAATTGTTTTCCTTTTATTCTTCTGTACTCCGTAATTGTTTCCCTTTATTTCTTGTGTTCCTTAGATTCTGCTATCTTTTCTGCGCTGTTCTTGGCCCCCTGTGTATTGCTGTTTTTCCTGCCGCTGCTGCCCCTGTGGCCCCGCCCACCAATCCAGCCCGCTCCAGCCCCCTACCTAAGGCAAGCTCGTCTGCACCTGTCCGCGCCTGGACCGCGCCCAGCGCCAGACCCCCGGCCCCGCGAACACCACAACACCCAACGCAGCTACGACGCCAACACCCTCCACGCACTCAACACCGGCCAAATCTCCACCTGCTTCCAGGCCACCCCTAAGCTCACCCACTGACTTTTCACCTGCCGAATGTGCAGTTACACCAGCCAGCGCCCTCCTGCATGCCCTGCCTATCGCACCACTGCAGAGCACAACAATCTCAGCTGCATACTACTCAACACCAGCTCAGTCCACAAGCACGCCGTTGAACTCTGGGACCTGCTCGACTCCTCATCCCTGGACGTCGCCTTCCTGACGGAGACCTGGATGAACACCTCCTCGGCACCTGACATAGCCATAGCCATCCTGGATGGCTACAAGATCACCTGCGGGGACCGTAAAAACAAACGGCAGGAGGAATCGCCATCGTCCACAGGAGCGCCATCAGAATCTCAACCAACACCGAAGACTCACTCGGCATGGCCGAACACCTACACTTCCAGATCCACAGTGACCACAACACCACCCTCAGAGGAACCCTCATCTACAGACCCCTGGGACCCCGACCTCAGTTCAGCAAATCCATCACCGACATCAGCACACACACCCTCACCTCCACGGACTACATCCTATTCAGAGACCTGAACTTCCACCTTGAGAATGGCAACAACAGCAACTCCTGATCGACAACCTCGCCAACCTTGGACTCAAACAGCTCATCAAGACACCCACCCACTTTGCCAGACACACGCTTGACCCCATCTTCTCCGCCAGCGACAACGTCACCTTCAGCCACACCACCGAACTCCACTGGACCGACCACCACTGCATCCACTTCTCCTTCGAGAAACACACCGCGCACAACCAACTGTAACAGCTCCCACACCGCAGCTGGAACAAAGTCTCCGAAGACCAGTTCATCACCAGCCTCACCCGAGATCCTCCACCTGAGCCCTCCGACACTGATGCAGCGGCCCACAACTTCAGACAATGGATCGACGACTGCGCGAACACCCTCGCCCCGATCAGGAAACCCTCAAACAGGCACATCGACATGAGAGCCATCTGGTTCAACGCCGACCTCCAGAACTCCAAGCACACCTGCCAAAGACTCGAGAAGCAGTGGCGCAATGACCAGACACCAGACAACCACGCAGCCCTCCTGAACGCCAGACGCAAGCACCACCAACTCATCCGATCCGTCAAAAGAACCTCCTTCAAGAAACGCATCGACAACAACGCACACAATAGCAAAGAGCTCTTCAACATCGTGAAAGAACTCGCTGCCCCCAGCTCCAGTTCCAACCACATCCCACCGTCACAAGAACTCTGCGACTCCCTGGCCACCTTCTTCCACAGCAAGATCGCAGACATCCACAACAGCTTCGACACCCAGATGCAGACGACAGACGCTGACACCCCCGGCTCAACACCCACAAAACAAACCGACCCTCTGCTCTCCTGGCAAAACGTCAATGACGAAGACACCATCAAAATCATGAACACCATCCACTCCTGCTCACCATCTGACCCCTGCCCCCACCACATCTTCAACAAAGCAAGCTCCATCATCGCACCCCAACTCCGAAAGATTATCCACAGCTCCTATGAGACCGCCACCTTCCCGGAGAGCTGGAAACACGCTGAGATCAACGTCCTACTCAAGAAACCCAAGGCAGACACAAAGGACGTCAAGAACTTCCGACCCATCTCACTGCTCCCGTTCCCGGCAAAAGTATTTGAGAAGACCGCCAACAGACAAATGATCCACTTCCTGGAGGAGGACAATGTCCTGGACTCCTCCCAATCCAGATTCCGCAGCAATCACAGCACCGAAACCGCACTCATCGTCGACATCGACAACATTGGGACCCTACTGGACATTGGCGACACCGCGGCCCTCATCCTACTGGACCTCTCGGCTGCCTTCGACACCGTCTGCCACCACACCCTGCGCACCCGCCTCCACGACGCTGGGATCAAAGGCAAAACCCTGGACTGGATCACCTGCTTCCTCACTGGCAAAACCCAGAGAGTCCACCTCCCCCCTTTCCAATCCGAAGCCACCACGATCACCTGCGGCATGCCCCTAGGATCATCCCTCAGCCCGACCCTCTTCGACATCTACATGGCACCGCTCGCCAACATCGTCTGAGCACACCATCTCAACATCATCTCTTATGCCAATGACACCCAGCTGATCCTCTCTCTTACCAAGGAACCGGCCACCACCAAATCCAACCTCCACGAGGGAATGAAGGCCATCGCAGACTGGATGAAGACTAGCCGGCTGAAACTGAACTCGGACAAGACAGAGGTCCGCATTCTCAGCTCCACCCCTTCAGCATGGGACGACTCCTGGTGGCCGGCCACCCTGTGAGCCGCCCGTACACCCACCAACCACACACGCAATCTGGGGTTCACTCTGGACTCAACGTTCTCTGTGACCCAGCAAGTCAATGCTGTCTCCTCCTCCTGCTTCAACACCTTCCGCATGCTCCGTAAGATCTACAGATGGATCCCCACTGAAACAAGAAGGATGGTCACCCAAGCACTCGTCAGCAGCAGGATGGACTACGGCAACGCCCTCTATGCGGGAACCTCGGCCACACTCCAGAAAAGAATCCAATGCATACAAAACGCCTCCACACACTTCATCCTCGGACCCCCTCGCCATAGCCACATTATCCCCCACCTGAGAGACCTGCACTAGCTCCAGGTCAATAGGAGGATCACCTTCAAGCTCCTCACCCACGCTCACAAAGCTCTTCACAACGCCAGACCAGCATACCTCAATGAATGACTGTCCTTCTACACCCCGAACCGACAGCTTCACTCCGCTGACCTCACCCTTGCCACCGTCCCACGCATCCGCCGAACGACCACAGGCAGCAGATCATTCTCCCACCTCGCCGCCAAGACATGGAACACCCTCCCCGTCCACCTGCGCCAGACCCAGGACTTGCTGGCCTTCAGGAGACTCCTTAAGACCTGGCTGTTCGATGAGTAGCTGCTGCTCCCCCTCCCCCCCTTAGCACCTTGAGACCCTCACGGGTGAGTAGCACGCTTTAAAAATACGTGATTGATTGATTGATTGATTGATATATCAGTGGCTGTATTAGTGATTGAGTGGGTATATGAGTGACTCTATGGGTGAGTGAGTGGATGTGTGTTTAGACCTATGAATCAGTGAGTGAGTATATAAGTACTGGTATGGGTGTGTCAATGGATTTGAGAATGGTAGTATGGAAGCTGAAGCGGCTATATGAAAGGTTATATTGGGGTGTGAATGGGTGCATCAGGGATTCTATGGGTGATATCATCAGTGATGTTATTTGAGAAGTTATCAGTTATGTCATCAGTGATGTCACTGACCATGTTATGTGTGATGTAATATGTGAGGTCATAAGCATTGCATTGTGGGGCGTGAGTTATAGTTAGCTCAGCTTACTATAACTGCTGAATTTCTCTGGTTTTGTATGAGTGAAACCTAAGCCTAACTGTAATGTCTCTGTAACCTTTGCTTTTTTTAGTGAATTTGTAAGTTTTTTTAAATTCCATTCCCTAACTATACCATCTCTATAACCTTTGTGTATACCTACTGGCAGGTGCCAGTAGGTAGTTATAGTTAGGACCTTGTTACAATTTAAAAAGCTTTTTTTCTTTTGCCAATATCTTTGGCGCCGGTTGACGAATCTTTGCAAAATTTTCAAAACTAATGGCCTGCTCTGCTCAGCTCCTCTCTTGAAAGTTTTGGGGGGATTCGTCAAGCGGGGGCCAAGTAAAAAGGGGGTCCCAAAACATGTTTTCTCCTTGTTAATTTCTATAGGAAGCATTTGTCGCAGCTGCAGCCCGAACTGCTGAACGGAATTACACCACATTTGGCAGAGAGGTAGCTGTTTGTTCAGAGTGCAGTCTTTGCTTTCAGTGGTATAAATCCGTTCAGTAGTTCCTGAGAAATTCATATTTAAAAAAAGATGGATGGCTGGTGACCGCAGTGGATCCTGAATCCTCCCAAGCACGAGCTTGACTCTGATAGGGTGCCAACACTTCAAATCAGGAAGTGTTGGCAGCCATCATGTGACTCGGGGAACCGAGTCACAAGAAAAAAGGTAAAAAAAGGATCCAAAACAAGAAAAGGGGGCAGGGTAGAAACACCCTGAACCCCAGTGCTAAGAAAAGCATTTTTTTTTTTTAATTCGGCGGATTCTCGTAGGGTGCACAAATTCTGCCACAAATATCTTTAAAAATGCGCGGTCTTTCATGCTTTGTTTAATTTAGCCCCCAAGTGGACAAGGTCTTGGTGACAATGTTTAAAATAAATACGGGGGCTGTGCGGGCACCCACAACCCCAAAGACTACCACCTTTCCGGGGCTTTTTAATAATGGAAATGCGTGGCAGGGATCCTGCCCCCAATGCTGTCCAGGGGACCCTCACCTCCACGTGGCATTCCTTAATTTTGGTGAAACCCCAGAGACCACCACCTCCCTGGGGCTTCAATGTTTAAATGCAATGGGCCTTGCACCCCTGCCGCCCTGGGGACCACCACCTCCCTGGGGCTTTACATTTGTTTGGATGTGGCCAGGCGACCCCCCTCCAGCATCCCTCCATGGCCCTGGGGACCGCCACCCCCCTGGGCCGGCTCCAGCAATGTCCCAGGATGCCCACCCCCGGGACACTGCAGTTTGCTATGGCATGGCGGGAGCACTGCTCCCGCCCTGCTATAGCAAATACTGCTTTGCATGTTTGCAGCTCCCTTTGTCTAAATGCAATGCCAACTTCTGCAGGAGGCAGGGAGACAGCAGGGACCGCGGGGGTATTGGGGCTCCCCCTGCAGTCACCAACGTGAGGCCGGCCCCGTGGGATGGGGTACCGGGGCCCAAAATGGCCCAGGAAGGGGGCCACGTGGCCCTTTCTCTTTAAAAAAATAAAAATAAATGTAAGGCTGTCCTGGGAGATGAGGTGTCCAGGGAAATAATTGGCCTCAGGAGGGGGGCAATGCGATCCCCTTCTAAAATTCATAAAAAAAGAAAGGCTGGGCTAGGCAGGGAGTCCCCGGGGCCAAAAGAGGCCCAGGGAAGGGTGGCCATGTGGCCCCATTCCATAGATATGTTTTTGACTGGGCCCAGGTGATGGGGTTCCCAAAGCCGACATCGGGCAATGGAACTGGGGGGCATTCATTATTTTCTTTCTCTCGTCATAGGAGTTGGCTCTAAAAAGACCCCTTGTTTTCATCATGAGTTTGTTGGAGCTACACGTGAGTGAGGATGCACAGCTTAAGGTTGTTGAGAAATACTCTGGGGTATTTTCTCAAGAACGTGTGATAATCATCGCAAAATTAGCCTAATGCAACTCAACATTGCAGCCCATCGCAGGAAAATTACGCCGTGCCAACCAAGTATTCAGAACGCGGCAGTAGCATGCGATAGTCACCAGATAACGCGTCAAATGGCCGTGCAAAATGAAACACCACGCCGCAAAAATGCGAAACGCGAACGCAAAAAATCATGCGGTGAGGCCAATCGCAGTACAAAAAGCAGCAAAAACCAGCCACAGGCCTGCAAATCCCACACGTCTGGTAGGATAATGCACCATAGAAACCACAGCACATAGCAACATGGATGCACCCTGATCCAGCGCAGAGGCCAACGTGAACCCCACAACTTCCACAGACCACCAGCAAGGAACAACAGGGTTGGGGAAGGCCAAGGAGAACAAGGAGAGGAAGACGGGGTGCAGACCACAGGAAAACAAGACCAGTGTCACGGGTGTGACAAAACACTACCAGCAACTGACCCACAAGCAGACCACCTGGAATGCAGTCAGAGTGTCAAGGAGGCCAATCGAGGAGGCCAAGAGGCACAAACCTGCTGTCAACAGGAAGGCAGCAACGGCGACAGGAGGTGGCAGTCCTGAGCCACAGGAGGAGCTGGAGGAAACCAAGGCCACAGTCATCATTGTGGAGACGGTGCAAAGAGTAGGGAGTACGGACACAGCTTGAAAGGACCTGACACAACATCAACAGGGAGAATAAAGAACAGGGACTGGGTGAATTGGGGGAGATGGGCACAATGGCACACATGCACAATGAGGTGTAGCACACTGCACATCCACAATTACCCACGATCATGTCCCTGATCCCCTTGGCACCCTGCAGCACACACACATAGCAAGAACAGCACACCCTCATTGACGACAACATGGTACAATGCGCATAGCATACCCTGCCAACTTATGGCGAACAAAGCAAAAACCAAAGGAAATGATGCCAGAAACCGGTCCTAGGAAGCTTGCTTCCGGTCCAGGGAAGACATGGCTTGGCAGTTCGGGCTGGACTGTTCCCATGAGGCACAGGGTCAGACTGATTTGCATATGGCCATGTCTGAACTGGGGTGGCAGAGTGGGCTAAAGAACGGTGATGGATTAAACCCAGATCAGTTGACTGGGGGTGAGTGCTTGCAATGTTCAACACTCCGTCCATCATTTCCTTTGGTTTTTGCTTTGTTCGCCATAAGTTGGCAGGGTATGCTCAGACGTGAGTCCCTTGCTCACTTTGCCACTGGATTCAAGCAAGCCTGGCTGAAGACGGCTGAAATGCCAGAAACCGGTCCTAGGAAGCTTGCTTCCGGTCCAGGGAAGACATGGCTTGGCAGTTCGGGCTGGACTGTTCCCATGAGGCACAGGGTCAGACTGATTTGCATATGGCCATGTCTGAACTGGGGTGGCAGAGTGGGCTAAAGAACGGCGATGGATTAAACCTAGATCAGTTGACTGGGGGTGAGTGCTTGCAATGTTCAACACTCCGTCCATCATTTCCTTTGGTTTTTGCTTTGTTCGCCATAAGTTGGCAGGGTATGCTCAGACGTGAGTCCCTTGCTCACTTTGCCACCGGATTCAAGCAAGCCTGGCTGAAGACAGCTGAAATGCCAGAAACCGGTCCTAGGAAGCTTGCTTCCGGTCCAGGGAAGCCATGGCTTGGCAGTTCGGGCTGGACTGTTCCCATGAGGCACAGGGTCAGACTGATTTGCATATGGCCATGTCTGAACTGGGGTGGCAGAGTGGGCTAAAGAACGGTGATGGATTAAACCCAGATCAGTTGACTGGGGGTGAGTGCTTGCAATGTTCACCACTCCGTCCATCATTTCCTTTGGTTTTTGCTTTGTTCGCCATAAGTTGGCAGGGTATGCTCAGACGTGAGTCCCTTGCTCACTTTGCCACTGGATTCAAGCAAGCCTGGCTGAAGACGGCTGAAATGCCAGAAACCGGTCCTAGGAAGCTTGCTTCCGGTCCAGGGAAGACATGGCTTGGCAGTTCGGGCTGGACTGTTCCCATGAGGCACAGGGTCAGACTGATTTGCATATGGCCATGTCTGAACTGGGGTGGCAGAGTGGGCTAAAGAACGGTGATGGATTAAACCCAGATCAGTTGACTGGGGGTGAGTGCTTGCAATGTTCAACACTCCGTCCATCATTTCCTTTGGTTTTTGCTTTGTTCGCCATAAGTTGGCAGGGTATGCTCAGACGTGAGTCCCTTGCTCACTTTGCCACTGGATTCAAGCAAGCCTGGCTGAAGACGGCTGAAATGCCAGAAACCGGTCCTAGGAAGCTTGCTTCCGGTCCAGGGAAGACATGGCTTGGCAGTTTGGGCTGGACTGTTCCCATGATGCACAGGGTCAGACTGATTTTCATATGGCCATGTCTGAACTGGGGTGGCAGAGTGGGCTAAAGAACGGTGATGGATTAAACCCAGATCAGTTGACTGGGGGTGAGTGCTTGCAATGTTCAACACTCCGTCCATCATTTCCTTTGGTTTTTGCTTTGTTCGCCATAAGTTGGCAGGGTATGCTCAGACGTGAGTCCCTTGCTCACTTTGCCACTGGATTCAAGCAAGCCTTGCTGAAGACAGCTGAAATGCCAGAAACCGGTCCTAGGAAGCTTGCTTCCGGTCCAGGGAAGCCATGGCTTGGCAGTTCGGGCTGGACTGTTCCCATGAGGCACAGGGTCAGACTGATTTGCATATGGCCATGTCTGAACTGGGGTGGCAGAGTGGGCTAAAGAACGGTGATGGATTAAACCCAGATCAGTTGACTGGGGGTGAGTGCTTGCAATGTTCAACACTCCGTCCATCATTTCCTTTGGTTTTTGCTTTGTTCGCCATAAGTTGGCAGGGTATGCTCAGACGTGAGTCCCTTGCTCACTTTGCCACTGGATTCAAGCAAGCCTGGCTGAAGACGGCTGAAATGCCAGAAACCGGTCCTAGGAAGCTTGCTTCCGGTCCAGGGAAGACATGGCTTGGCAGTTCGGGCTGGACTGTTCCCATGAGGCACAGGGTCAGACTAATTTGCATATGGCCATGTCTGAACTGGGGTGGCAGAGTGGGCTAAAGAACGGTGATGGATTAAACCCAGATCAGTTGACTGGGGGTGAGTGCTTGCAATGTTCAACACTCCGTCCATCATTTCCTTTGGTTTTTGCTTTGTTCGCCATAAGTTGGCAGGGTATGCTCAGACGTGAGTCCCTTGCTCACTTTGCCACTGGATTCAAGCAATCCTGGCTGAAGACGGCTGAAATGCCAGAAACCGGTCCTAGGAAGCTTGCTTCCGGTCCAGGGAAGACATGGCTTGGCAGTTCGGGCTGGACTGTTCCCATGAGGCACAGGGTCAGACTGATTTGCATATGGCCATGTCTGAACTGGGGTGGCAGAGTGGGCTAAAGAACGGTGATGGATTAAACCCAGATCAGTTGACTGGGGGTGAGTGCTTGCAATGTTCAACACTCCGTCCATCATTTCCTTTGGTTTTTGCTTTGTTCGCCATAAGTTGGCAGGGTATGCTCAGACGTGAGTCCCTTGCTCACTTTGCCACTGGATTCAAGCAAGCCTGGCTGAAGACAGCTGAAATGCCAGAAACCGGTCCTAGGAAGCTTGCTTCCGGTCCAGGGAAGCCATGGCTTGGCAGTTCGGGCTGGACTGTTCCCATGAGGCACAGGGTCAGACTGATTTGCATATGGCCATGTCTGAACTGGGGTGGCAGAGTGGGCTAAAGAACGGTGATGGATTAAACCCAGATCAGTTGACTGGGGGTGAGTGCTTGCAATGTTCAACACTCCGTCCATCATTTCCTTTGGTTTTTGCTTTGTTCGCCATAAGTTGGCAGGGTATGCTCAGACGTTAGTCCCTTGCTCACTTTGCCACTGGATTCAAGCAAGCCTGGCTGAAGACGGCTGAAATGCCAGAAACCGGTCCTAGGAAGCTTGCTTCCGGTCCAGGGAAGACATGGCTTGGCAGTTCGGGCTGGACTGTTCCCATGAGGCACAGGGTCAGACTGATTTGCATATGGCCATGTCTGAACTGGGGTGGCAGAGTGGGCTAAAGAACGGTGATGGATTAAACCCAGATCAGTTGACTGGGGGTGAGTGCTTGCAATGTTCAACACTCCGTCCATCATTTCCTTTGGTTTTTGCTTTGTTCGCCATAAGTTGGCAGGGTATGCTCAGACGTGAGTCCCTTGCTCACTTTGCCACTGGATTCAAGCAAGCCTGGCTGAAGACGGCTGAAATGCCAGAAACCGGTCCTAGGAAGCTTGCTTCCGGTCCAGGGAAGACATGGCTTGGCAGTTCGGGCTGGACTGTTCCCATGAGGCACAGGGTCAGACTGATTTGCATATGGCCATGTCTGAACTGGGGTGGCAGAGTGGGCTAAAGAACGGTGATGGATTAAACCCAGATCAGTTGACTGGGTGTGAGTGCTTGCAATGTTCAACACTCCGTCCATCATTTCCTTTGGTTTTTGCTTTGTTCGCCATAAGTTGGCAGGGTATGCTCAGACGTGAGTCCCTTGCTCACTTTGCCACTGGATTCAAGCAAGCCTAGCTGAAGACGGCTGAAATGCCAGAAACCGGTCCTAGGAAGCTTGCTTCCGGTCCAGGGAAGACATGGCTTGGCAGTTCGGGATGGACTGTTCCCATGAGGCACAGGGTCAGACTGATTTGCATATGGCCATGTCTGAACTGGGGTAGCAGAGTGGGCTAAAGAACGGTGATGGATTTAACCCAGATCAGTTGACTAGGGGTGAGTGCTTGCAATGTTCAACACTCCGTCCATCATTTCCTTTGGTTTTTGCTTTGTTCGCCATAAGTTGGCAGGGTATGCTCAGACGTGAGTCCCTTGCTCACTTTGCCACTGGATTCAAGCAAGCCTGGCTGAAGACGGCTGAAATGCCAGAAACCGGTCCTAGGAAGCTTGCTTCCGGTCCAGGGAAGACATGGCTTGGCAGTTCGGGCTGGACTGTTCCCATGAGGCACAGGGTCAGACTGATTTGCATATGGCCATGTCGGAACTGGGGTGGCAGAGTGGGCTAAAGAACGGTGATGGATTAAACCCAGATCAGTTGACTGGGGGTGAGTGCTTGCAATGTTCAACACTCCGTCCATCATTTCCTTTGGTTTTTGCTTTGTTCGCCATAAGTTGGCAGGGTATGCTCAGATGTGAGTCCCTTGCTCACTTTGCCACTGGATTCAAGCAAGCCTGGCTGAAGACGGCTGAAATGCCAGAAACCGGTCCTAGGAAGCTTGCTTCCGGTCCAGGGAAGACATGGCTTGGCAGTTCGGGCTGGACTGTTCCCATGAGGCACAGGGTCAGACTGATTTGCATATGGCCATGTCTGAACTGGGGTGGCAGAGTGGGCTAAAGAACGGTGATGGATTAAACCCAGATCAGTTGACTGGGGGTGAGTGCTTGCAATGTTCAACACTCCGTCCATCATTTCCTTTGGTTTTTGCTTTGTTCGCCATAAGTTGGCAGGGTATGCTCAGACGTGAGTCCCTTGCTCACTTTGCCACTGGATTCAAGCAAGCCTGGCTGAAGACGGCTGAAATGCCAGAAACCGGTCCTAGGAAGCTTGCTTCCGGTCCAGGGAAGACATGGCTTGGCAGTTCGGGCTGGACTGTTCCCATGAGGCACAGGGTCAGATTGATTTGCATATGGCCATGTCTGAACTGGGGTGGCAGAGTGGGCTAAAGAACGGTGATGGATTAAACCCAGATCAGTTGACTGGGGGTGAGTGCTTGCAATGTTCAACACTCCGTCCATCATTTCCTTTGGTTTTTGCTTAATAAAGGATGGACACATTGCAATGATGCCCACTTGGAATTCAAACCTTGATTGCCTTATGAATTACCAAATTCAGATTTGTTATTTTTGAAGCCAAAGTTTTGAGTACATTATTCGGCCTATTGGAAAGATGTGAACAGAAACTAGGGAGGAGTGGGAACTACTAGTAATTATAATTAGTGTTTGGAATACTATGTGCGCTAATTGATATTGCATTTGCAAAGTTGTGTTTAAAAGGAAATAGTTTATATATTTGTTGTATATATTGTACCAGATGCAAATGAGAGTCAACAATTTGGCAAATATATTTGAAATAAATAAAACAGTTAATGTAGATGAAGGAAGTAATTAAGAAAGTGTAGATAGGAAAACAGACAGCTACACATATTGAAAATAATGCTGTATGCTGATTTTTATTTTTCGACATTCGATTTTGATTGTTTTTTCCCCGCTGTTCAATGATAAGATTACATTGAAATCACTGTGTATTGTGAAGTTAAATGGAATCTGAGAACAGCAAAAAAGGGAATCTGAAAATGTTACATAATTCTAAATTTATGTTGACTTCTGAAAAATATTATAATTTCTGTAATATACCATCATTAAATAACAGTTTTTCTTTTTCTTCATTATAGTAGGTACTGTTGATGTTTCGAAAGAGTTTTAATGCTGTTTAGGAGAATACTGGTCTAAAATAGTTCTACTGGGTAATGTTTCCAAATTACTGGCAAGGTAAAAATACATAATATAATATGCATTATAAGGTAAATAAATGTTTAAAGTTTAGTTATCAGTTTAGTATTTCTAATATAAATAATATTGATCCTTTGCACTATTTGAAAACTATCATTATTTTGCTAATGTAATCAGGCAGGCAGTCATCTTTTCATGTAGGCACTACCCATGTATTTACCCATTCTCTGAAGCACAAGTCTTCCACTAATTGGATAACCCAGGCATTACTCTTGAATGCTTTCTTTGACACAGGCACTACCCATGCACTTATCCAATCACCCAGGTACTGCCCTTTCACTCATGCAATCACCCAGGCACTACCCATGCACTCATACACTCACTCAGGTACTACTCTTGCACTCATTCAATCCCTTAGGCAGTATCCATGCACTCATGCATTCTCTCAGACACTACCCATGCACTAATCTAATGACCCAGTCATTACCTTTGCAGTCATCCTTTTACTCAGGTACTATTCATGCACTGACTTAAGCACCTAGACATTAGTCTACCACTCATTAAGTAACTCAGGCACTACTCATCCAATTACCCAAGCAGTAACTCTGCAGTTATACTTTCACTCAGGTACTTCCCATGCACTCATAAAATCACTACGACACTATCTCTGAACTCATGCAATCACTCAGGTACTACCCATGCACTCATGAAATCACTCGGGCACTAGTCATGCACTCATGCAATCATCTAGGCACTACTGCTGCACTTATGAAATTACTCTGGCACTACTCTTGTACTCAACCATTCACTCTGGCACTATGTATGCACTCATCTAATCACTCAGACACTACCCATGCACTCATTCAATGACCGAAGCAATAACCCTTCCGTTATGCAATCATCCAGGCACTGCCCATGCACTCATGCGATCAATCAGGCAGTACTTTTGCACTCAACCATTCACTCAGACACTACCCATGCACTCATCCGTTCAGTCACACACTACCTATGCACTCATTGAATGACCCAGACATTACCCTTGCACTGATCCTTCTACTCAAGCAGTACGCATTACCCATGCACTATCCCTGCACTCATGCAATCACCCAGGCACTACCCATGAAGTCATACAATCACTTAGGTATACCTTTGCACTCAACCATTCACACAGGCACTAACCATGCACTCATCCATTCCCTCATAGACTACCTGTGGACTCATGTAATGAACCAGGCATTAGATTTTTACACATACTTTCATTCAGGTAGTTCCCATGCACTCATACAATCACCAAGGCACTACCCCTGTACTCCCACTTAGGTACAGGGGCAGGTGCGATACCTCTTTATCTAGTGATTCTGCAACGGTGCCTTGATAAGCCCCAGTTACTGCTGCAGTGGTCGGCCTCTCTTCGTGTTCATTACCCTTACAGTTATCTATTCACTCAGGCACTACCCATGCACTCTTCCAATCACCCAGCCACTACCCATGCAGTCATACAATTGCTCAGGCACTACTCTTGCACTCAACTATTCACTCAGGCACTACGCATGGGCTCATCCTTTCAGTCAGTCATTACCCATGCGCTCATCCGTTCACACAAGCACTAGCCAAACACTAATTCAATCTCACAGGCACTGCCCCTGAACTCATGCAATCAGCTAGGGACTACTTCTAAACACATGCAATCACTCTAGCACCACTCATGCCCTCAACAATTCACTCAGGCACTACCCATGCAGTCATCCATTCACTCAAACACTACCTATGCACTCATGCAGTCACTCGTCTTGACCTCAACCATTTTCTCAAACTTGTCTCATTTACTCATCCAATCACTCAGACAGTACATATGCACTCATGCAATCACAAAGAAACTATCCATTCACTCATGTATTCATATAAGATATAGCTTTTCATTTTTAAAGCAAAATAGGTGGTTTTCTTCTTTTTTTAAAACCATTTTTATAAATATCTTTTTTTAACAATTTTGTGTTTGTTTGGTGTTTTTAAGATTTTATCAATAAAAAAAACAAGCCTATAACAGCATGCATAAATGGGGGAAAGAATAAAAATCACAATGGTGATTGTTAATTGTGTCCAACATTGTTTGGACAACCTGTTCCCCAATGCTTACCACAGTGATGCGCTTTGGACAAAAATGTCCTGCCTTCGCAAAATTACGCAGAGTCAGTGGTATGGACTGCAACCTGTCACCAACTTGAGAAGTTGAAGGTTGAGGATCTTGGCTGCCTTCATTTACACTTGCAAGTTCAGCTCTTGCAAGCCTCTTCTCGTGCATTGTTCGGAGATGTTTGTACATCAACAATGTACCGTAGGAGTATTTTTTGACAGCACCTTTTTACAGATGTTGCACGTAACTTTTTGTGCATTCTCCTGCTTTTGTCCTTCAGGTATCGAAAAGAATTCCCATACCACACTCTCCTTTCTTTTGTGGCTTGTCTCTTCTTCTTACTCCTGAAGGATCTCTTCCTCCTCCTGCAGATCCTGTGCAGTTGCCATTTTCAATTTCAACAGTAAAACCCCCAAAACCTCCCAAAATACCTTAAGGATGACAGAATCTTTAACCAATCAAATCTCTTTTTTGTGACACATGTGGTGCTCAACCCCTACACGGTGCCACCGCGTACTGGATGCAATTCCACAATTTCTTTCAATTTTACATGACAATAATATTTACCACTATCTGTTAACATTTTAATTACACATAACTGTATTTCTATATTTCAAATTAATTAAATAAAGCTATATTAATATATAAAATATTTTTTTTTTAAAGTTGGATTCGCAACCCATACACGAAACCAGAGGTTGTAATCTACGCAGATGTATTTCAACTCCTGAAATTACTATTTAAAAAATGTTTTAAAAACTTTCATTTATTAATATACAAGTTTAGTAAGAATCTTAACAAACCTCTAACCTTGAACTTAATATAATAATTCTCTATATATATGAAAAATATAAATGTGAAAATGACGCTGGAGCCGTGTACTGTATGCAGCTCTGGAACAAATGTTCAGCAATAACCAGGGATTCGCATCCTGTACGCAACTCCATGTTTATATTAAAAAAAGATATATATATATAGATAAATACACTAATTATGTATATGTGTAAATATGTATATTTTCTCCAACAAGGATGCTGCACTCCCAGAAGCTCGAAATCTACATTTGTTAACACTACGCTTAACCAGCAAGGCACACCATGGCGTGTTTCGGCAAGTTCGTCTTTTTCAAGTGGTGATTATAGGTTAATTCAATTACCCAGTCTCAAGTACCTTTTGAAAGCATTGTGGGAATTGTAGTATTGTTGTTGTCAACATTTAATGCTCAGTTCAACTTTTTTATAATACATTCACAGTGACCCAGTCATTTCCTTGCACTTTATCATGCTCTCCTCTGGACCCTTTCCACACAGACTCGGACTTCTCGATGTCATCAAACAGGAAAGGACATCTGTTCTCCATTGTGGTGAGTGTGTCCTTATACTGGAAGTCACTCATGGCGTATTAGAAGTTTGACAAGTGTCCATCGTTTTCTAAGGTAAGGTACCCGCACAGGGGCATAGTATCCCCTCGCCATCTCCAAACCCAGGGCACCGCCACTTCTCAATACTTGTTCAAACAATTGTGGTCTTAAAGCAGTGCGCACTAACTGCTGGTGCAGAGTTAAGGGAAACAGACCACAGGTCCCCAAATGTAATTTCTCCAACAAGGATGCTGCACTCCCAGAGACTCGAAATCTGCATTTTTTAACACAGCACTTAACCAGCAAGGCACACCACGACACGTTTCGACAAATTCGTCTTTTTCAACTGGTGATTATTGGTTAATTCATCTACCCAGTCTTCAGTACCTTTTGAAAGCATTGTGGGAATTGTAGTATTGTTGTTGTCAACATTTAATGCTTAGTGCAACGTTTTTTATAATACATCCACAATGCACCAGTCATTTCCTTGCACTAAATCATGCTCACCTCCGGACCCTTTCCACACAGACTTGAGCTGCATTGATTTTATCAAACATGAAAGGACATGTGTTCACCATTGTGACAAGTGTGTCCTTTTACTGGAAGTTGCGCATGGCTTATTAGAAGTTTGACAAGTGTCCATCGTCTTCTAAGGTAAGGTTCCCACGCAGGGGCATAGTATCCTCTTGCTGACTCCACACTGTCTCCAAGCACCGGGCGCTGCCGCTTCTCATAGCATATGTTTTAAAAAATATTACTGAAAAAACAAAGTCAACGTGCCCTTGTGGTTATAAACCATAATCCCCAAACTACTGAAATTCGCAAGTTACAGTCCAGAAATCTAAACATAAGTTTCTGTTTTGAGAGTTGTGAATTGAGCTCTCAATCATGACTCTTAACTTTCAGGGTTTTTTTGGGCTTAATTTGTAACCATAATTGCACTTTAATGTTGTTTGTAGGTGAATACCTTAGGTTTTATTTTAAATATATGTTGAGGAGTTATAACCTGAGGTAATCAGGACTTCACTTTTAACTTTGTTCTTTTTCAGTTAAATCTTTATGTTATTTGATCATATACATCAAGAGTTCCCTGCACCTTACCCTCCACACAAAGTTGCCTAAAATTTAGAATAAACTCTTAGGGCCCGATTCACAAAAGTAATCTGAGCCAAAATCCTAACTTTAGGACTTTTGGTATTCACAAAAGTCATTTAGTAGTAGTAAAGTTAGGATTCTTAAATTTACTACAGCTAAACTGAGAGAAAATCCTAACTTTGCGACTTTCGGTATTCACAAAAGGCATTTAGTAGTAGTAAAGTTAGGATTCCTATTGTGGGGTCATAAGCTATATTAAGCTCAGATAACTATAACTTGTGAAGTTCACTTGTTTTATGCTAGTGAAATCTGAGGCTAACTATAAAGTCCCTGTAGCTTTTGTTTTTTCCAGTGAATTTATAAGGTTTATTTAATGTTATTTACTAACTATTACGTACCTGTAACCTTTAGTGTTTTTAGTGAATTTCTAAGGTCTTAAATTTTATTTCTTAACTGTACCCTTTGAGAGTGAGTGTGTGAGTGGCTGAGTAGGTCGGCGAGTGGGTGAGTGAGTGGCTGTATGGGTCTGTGAGTAGGTGTGTGAGTGGTTTTGTAGGTATGTGAGTGGGTGTGGGAGTGGCTGTATGAGTCAGTGAGTGGGTGTGTGAGTGGCTATGTGGGTCTGTGAGTAGGTGTGTGACTGGCTGTATGGGTCTTTAAGTGGGTGAGGAAGTAGCTCTATGGGTCGGTGATTGGGTGTTTGAGTTGTATGGGTCTGTGAAAGTGTCATGAGTAGATATGTGGGTGTGTGACTGGGACCTTTGAAGGCCAAATGAGGGGTGACATGCAGCCCCCTCCCATACTTTTTTCAAATAAACCCCAGGGAGGTTGTGGTCCCATGGGCTTAAACTGCCCTTGGGTAGGGCAACCCCCTCCACTTTTATTTCATTTTTGCCTGCCCCCAGGACCTGACAAAGCTAAGGGCTAATATTTAAATAGGCAGAACAGACTGTGCTTGTGTTCTTTTTAACTTTTCACAGGGATTCATGATTTTCCCTGCAAGTTTTTAAAAAAATGCTTTTTAGCCTTGGCGGGGTCCCTGGGGGATCTCTCCACCAGGCCTAGGGGGTCAGGGTATTCCTACCCTGCCACCTTTTCTTATTTTCACGTTTTCTTTGGCTGACAACATTTCCTGGTTGAAGTATTGGCAGCAAATCAGATCTCTGCACGAGATTGTAAGGGTTCGTAGAGGGTCCGCAGCTCTAGATATGCAAACATATTTTTCTTTTAATAACTTGACAACTATTGACCGGATTTACAAAAAATCACAAAAAGGTCACCTTCTGGACCATGATCTACCTTTCCACCAAATTTGGTGTAAATCCGTTTAGCGGTTTGGGCTGTAGTTGTGTCTAAAATCTCTTTAGGAATTAACATGGGAAACACAATTTGTTTTGACTCCCACTTTTTCTCGGCCCCCGCTTTACGGAACGCCCTGAAACTTTCCATGCACAACTATAACCAGGAGCGCACTTATATTTGGAAAATGCCGTGAAGATTCATAAAAAGGCGTCAGACTTTTAAGCAAGTTAAACAAAGCTTTTCCTATGCAAACAGTTAAGGTGAGCACATTTAGAATGTTGCTGGTGTAGGGTGCTCTATACAGGAGCTGCTCTGCACCTAAATTTGGGAATGACCCAGAGTTCTCTGCTTCTTTTCTACATAATTTATGTATCAATTTATGTCTGAAAGGTTATTGTTTTGAGATTTGTATAGCCATTCTGAAACGGTGCTTTCAATACAAGCAAGATAGTTTTTGTGCAGGAAGGGTCACCTTTCTGGGAAAACACAAACAATAGATGCATTTTCCTCCTACTATGTGTTCTGCAGAATAGAGCACTCCTAGATAGAAGAAGTAACAAGGAGATATTTCTCCTCATTACTCCTCACCTGGGAAGGTGTAATATTTTGACTATGCCTGGGCGGTGAACTTCGCTCCGTTAGCGGAGTTTGCGGAGTTTTCTGCACTGATGTTCAGCGGAGTTTTTTCGGGTAGAATTTCTAACCGAGCAGCAAAAATACCAGCACAAACACAAACTGCAGTTCGCACTGCACTCTGCCACTCGTGGAATTTTGCTTAGTTTTTTTGTAACTTCGCAAAGTTACGCGTAGCACAACTCTGCAAACTACACCCAGGCCTAATTTTGACCTAGTCCCAGGTTTAATAGCACTAGTAAATCTGGGAAGGCACCAAAAAACATTGGTGAATGCGTGGAAACAGCCACGTTCCAACCATGAAATGCCTCCCAAAGCAAAATATCAATATTCTTTGCTTATTTCAGACAATATGCACTTAAAGCACATTTTAAATAAAGTGTTTGATTTATTTCCATGCAATTATAAGAATGAAAACCAAAAATACATTACTAAATCATCCTAATTCAAAATATCATATACAATAATAATCATAAAAAGGTTCTGAAATATGTATAGTCACTTTATTGTGCACTATCAAATTGTGTTGTACTGCATGTCAGAAATTTCTTTCTCACTACCCATGCTGATGTTAAAAATGTTGCTACACTACAAATAATAGCACCTTCCATACTAGTTCTCACAATTCTCAGCGCTGTAACAAATTGCCTGAGCCCTCTAACATGACCTATTGGCAGTATCCATTTCTTGCGAGGTAGGTCAAGAGCCTTACAGAAAAGAGCAGACGATGCGCTGTTTCGGTCTATGTCCTGCATGCCGGACACCTATCACTCCGATCAGATTTTCCCCCCACCATATACAAAAACTTTTAGCTGGCAGAATCTCATGCATAAATTTGATGTATAGCTGCCTGGCCATCGGACATATAATATAATCTAAAAACAGTTTGGGCAGTGGGATAGATTTATGATCCAGAAATTTGTCTGTCAAGCTGCCCTGTTTACATTTGCACAGTTCTTCTTCTCATAGAAAACAAATATGTTTTTCTTTGATTATGGTTTTAGACACATAATGAGCCTTAGCAAGAGTTTTTCAGAGGGTGGTGCTGTCAAGGCTACAAGCATATCTTTAATGTATGCTAACCATGGAATTCTCAGAGGACCATTTGAACGCAATAATTTCTCAAGTGGTAGCCTATGTGGGTGTATGTCCTCAGGTTGCGACAATCTATGCCAGTGTAAAAGTGGTCTTAGCTTGACTGTGTTGCTGGGTGGTAATCACGTATATGTCTAGGTCAATTAGTTGTGTTATATGCGGGGCACTCTATGGAAGGTTTAATAAAGATCGTATAAATGTGTTCTCTGCTGTTGCTACTCTTGTATCCCTCACATGTCCCTATAACTATGATCCATATAGGGCTGTCCACTTGGCTTTGACTTATATATTTCGAGGGCAGGGAAAAGTACTTTTATTTCTGTTTTCCTATGTAATTTTGAGATCATCATGGATTCCTGTTGTAATCATAATTTGCTTCTAGGAATCAATCGACTGGGTCCAAGAAATAATGCTTGTCAATTGAACTCATGAGGAATCAAAGTCAGAGACTTGCTCAAGGATTTCATTGGGCACTTTCATTTGAACATTCATAGATTTATAGGGTAGTGTTTAACTTATTAAGATTGCTAAAATACTGGCATGTGCTCCTACTGCGTCCAGGACACACCAGAGCTTGTTTAATGGCATTAAGTTGAAAGCTGACCTAAGTTCGAGGAATGTCTCATGAAAGTGGTCCTTCCCCTGAGTGACAGTTTTCTATTAAATTGTGCACAATCTAAATATATGATATATTTTTCTAATTTTCGAACTGAACCCTCCTTGGAGGTTGATAGTATCCTGTTATTGTTGGCCCACTCTATAATTTTCCCCAATATTTGTTGGTTGAAGAGCTTCTGCAGGCCATCGATCAAAGTGATAGGCCTGTTGTTAAGAGGATATTGTTAAATACCCTTCTTTTATATGAGAACTATCGCAGTTTCATGCCATGATTTTGGTAGCACACCACCCTCCAAGATGGAGTTTGTAAGCTTATTGAAATATTGGCCCCAAACATGTGGATCTAAGATGAATAGATCTCCCACTATGCAATTGGGATATAAATGCAGTTGACCTTCGACATAGATCATTTTAGTGCCCACCTGTTATTTACAAGACTCAGTCCACCAAACAGTATGGGGCTTGAATTAGTGGAATTAGATAACCAAAGGCCTTTCTTCTTGAGGTGAAGGGAGTTATGGTCACTGTAATTTCTCTCTAGAACCATCATGTCTATCATGTATGGCCACTGTCGAAGATGTAGAATGATGTAAGTTATCCTACTGGACTGATCTAACCCCTTAAAAGTATGTGCACTGATTGTATTTGAAGGGGAACGCAGTTACATGCTCAAGTCCTAAGTTCATTGTGAATGCCAATAGTTGCATTGAAGGGGCCGACCTCCTTCTCACAGGTGCAAGGTCAATTTGTGGGGTTCCCCGCTTAGCATCATCTTTCTCTGTAATAGCTCAAAAATTTCATTAAAGTCACCTAGTACTATTAATGGCTCTGATTCTACGTCATGTTCTATGAAGGATTCAAGGCAGGATAATGTTTTTGACTCCTTGTTCCACCCATCATTCCTGTTGTACACATTAAAAATACCAATATTAGTACCCTCAGGTGAGCTAATCATGAAAGCAAGTATATCAGTTAAGTTGATTGGTAGCCTCTGAATTCTACAATCTAATGGGATTGTCACCCATATCATTAGTCCCCTGGAAGGCCTCCCTTTTCCCTGTGAAACAGCATCAATATAAATATTTGAGAAGACAGATCTAAAAAGTGGGTCTGTGGGTCCGTACACCAAATCTCCTGGAATAGACAAATTTCAATGTGTAGTTTGTGGTGTCAGACAGCAGCCGGAAGTGGCCAGTAATAGGCTGGTGTGGCTTGCACTGCAGAGAGCCCGCTCTCCCACCTAACGAGTACTTGGACTAGTGTGCTGAATGTGTGGCGCCGGTGAATGTATGAGAAGACATAGAGATGTGATGTACCCAGAAGCAGTCCTAAAGACCGAGGAGCCACGTCAAGCCTCCAAGGAATTGAGCTGAGTTGAGTTGAGCTGCCTCATGCAGCCCCACAGGGAAAGCTGTGCTGCTCCTGGAATGATCACTGCACAGGGGGCCTGCAGTGAGGGTGAGTGGCAGACAGTAGCAGCTCCGGAGGGTTTTGGGGCCAGCCGCAGTAGAGCGTGTGCTCCAGCGGGTTCAGCAGGTCCTGGCTGGGGCCTGATTGGAGCCTGGTTGGAACCCAGTATGGCTTGTGAGCACCCCACATTATTCATTTTGGGTAGCTCACAGGACACACCAGGACACACCAAGTTGCCCTCTGCTGAAACATTGATTGTGCCATTTAGTGTATCAACCTGCATAGGTCCAGGCGGTGGAACGAAACAGGAGAGAGACCTTGCATCAAACCTGATAAGGATAAGGACAAGGACATAAAGAGACTACCAAGTCAGTACTGGTTGGTGCCTTTGTGTCTGGCTTTCAATTTATTTCAGCCCTTGTTGTTGACCTGGCTGCTTTGCCTTGCATCCCTGCTACCGGTTAAACTGTTCTTTGTTAAAATTCATCGGAGGCTGCCTCAGGTTGATCTGACCCGAGTTGGTTGAGGCGAGCCTAGTCTAGCCTAGCCTAGTCTCAGTCCCACCAACCCTATTAACGACTAGCAGGGGAAGGCAAGGCAAGGATCGTGGGGTCTAGTGCAATGTGAGCCTGGGCTACCGCGGAGGCAGCCCAGTCAGAGCTGGGTGCAGCTTGTGGATAGCCTGGTGTGCTCCGGCTCAGTCCACTCTATCACTGCCCTACAGCCTCCAACTGCCCTATGATCTCAGAGCTCTACTTTGAGGCAGGTCAGACCCAATAATCCCTACAGCTTTTAATAGTTCAGCTTTATCTATAGCTACAGTTTATAGCGGCAGCCGTGTACTCATAACTTTAGACCCTTTGGAGTGAGTGAGATCTAGACTAAGAATAGTCTATATAAATGGAAGATGCCCTCTAGATGCTTACGATCTGGTCATCTAATTACATCTGCAGGGCCAGGATTAAAGCCCGTCTCTGGTTTGATTGGAAATATATCTGATTGCTCCATTTCACCTAAACTTTTTAAAACCATCAAGCGAAAGAAGCCCCAAAACCACCTGTCCCTTTTGAAATCTCATCCAACGTTATTCGCCATGTTAAACAAGGGCTTGAGGAGCAAAACATCATGGTCTAATAAAGGGAAAGTACCTCCTGGAGACGCTAATGTGGATGTGTTGGGCACAGGTATGACGATCTCGCAATTGATAGTTCCGAACCAGAGTAAGATTACTGTGCAGAACCTGGTGGTACCCCCTGTTTTAAATCAACCTTTCGAGCTTAGCGAACAATGATGATTAAATATATTGGTTGAAGATATGGAAACGGACATGGAAGATACTAAGGCTATTTTTGAAAGTAAAGATGCTGGTAAAAAGTCTGAATGTGCGGTCTCGTTGCAGTCGATGAGCTCCATGGGAATATCTGACACTGCAAATGGGCAACAGTCTATATCGGGATTGACTCAATTTAGGGAGTTGCCTGAGATGCCCCAGAACAAATACTTTGGGGGTGAACATAGTTTCGACTCAGGGGACTTAGAGGATATTACACTTCCAGATATTGTGATATCTATGGAGAAAAATCAATGAATGGAGGCTAATTTAAATTCATCTATCGGTCGAGATCCAGCTGCAAGACTGTCAATGGACTGCGCTGCTAGTTGCTCCCGAATGCCAGCTTTGTATAGCAGTACTCCTACAAGTGTTTTTCTTTTTCAATCATTGGGGTTATTGAATTCAGAGGCGTCTCTATGTAAAAGGGCACACAATATATGGCAACTAATGAAGGAGGGTGTGAATGTGAATGAGGCTCTAAATCCGAACAGAGGAGAGAGGGAACATTCTGGTATATTAAGTGACTTAGAGAGGATTCTCTTATCAATTTTAACTTTGTTAGAAATATTTACTGTAAATTCTGATCATGTGTTGGATGTATTGTCCCCTTATTTGGTGGGTGTGCAGCTTCTTGCTTCCGCTGGTACCTATATAGGACAGGCAGAAAAGGGTACTAATTGAAACACCCAGGCTACTCAGATTAATGTAGTGGTAAGGGAAATGGGAGTCCAAGTGGGACTTTGCAGCGGCTTAGAAGGTCCCTCTACCGGGTAGACTGGGGACAATAAAGCAGTAAATAACATGTGTTGTACCGGCCCCATATTCAGCCGTCTGTGGATGATTTCCCAACAGATGTTGTAAGTGAAAATATAAAGGGTTCAGCACTTTCTATTTATCCAATTTAAAAAAACAGAAAACTCTAGCAGTTTGAGCGATCCAGCATGTATAACTGCTTACTCTTTTATTAAACAGTCTAAGGCAGAAAGTACCCTTGACCCCGCTGAGGAGGGTGCCTTTCAATCTGAGTGCAATGGGATAAAAGCATGGAAGGGAAAAAAGAAAAAATACCTGCACATTACAAAGCGTGAACCAAAATAATTGAGGTTTTCTGAGGCTGCAGAAGAATTTGAAAATGTTATTTTGTCCCAAAAAAGAAAAGGCTGTTGGGCCCTATGGTGGTCAATAATGGACTGCCAGGATGAAAATATGCTTTCTTCCTTAATTAGTACCCACATTGGGGGGATTAGGACGAGTGGAGTGGTATAAGTATGAGAGGATAGCAGATTGTAATGGAACAGGCTATAATGAAGGGGGAGGATTGGGAGTTGAATGGGAGACTCAAAAGCTAGAGTCGGCCCAGGTTGGTAAAGATACCATAGGAGAAGAAACAAATAAAACCTTGTTAGAGGCAGGGCGAATGATGGCTAGCTCACCCTGTAATTTTTCGCGTACCAAATTTTTCCATGGACAGATTGTGCATAATCATAGAAGGTCGCATGAGGGGGGGTCGTTTCCGCCTATTTTTACCCTATTTTCTTCACCCTCTGAAAAGATAGCAGAACTGGGGGTAGAACAAAAGTATACTGAGAAGGCACCAGTATGGTGCAAGTCAGAACAAGTAGTTAATACCCTGATCTTTGCTTCCCTATTTGATAGAGATCTGGGACCACTCAACAGAAGCTGCCTACTGAAGCTACTATCTGAAATCGAGGACCTGAGATTAATAAAAAGGGAAGAATTGAGGGGATTTTATTGGTGCAGCTAAATGGGCTCCCAACCTCCAAAGTTATTTTTAGCTGCGGGATAATTTCAATGTTAGTCTTGGCGAACGTCGATCACTTTAGGAAAAATGGGATTGACATATTCTTGTATGATCGGTCAGTAGCTTTCCAGACTGAATAACCTAGAAGAGCCCACCAGGCCTTATGTAGGGTGACAACAAATAGCAGGGGGCCCATAAACTCGAAAGAGACTTTAATTATCGCGGTTGCTAACAACTCAGGGAAAAGATTGATTAATTTTGTGGGACATAAGGAACAAGGCGCTACAAAATCTAGCGGGGATGCTGAGTTGGCACAGTGGAGTCGCTGGATCATTGAATGCTCCTAAAGGAAATAAAAAACTCCCTATGCTGCAGGGGCAGACACCAGGAATAGATTCTGTTCTGGAATATGGCTGATGTAAGAAATCCCACTCTTAACTTGAGTTTGCTAATGATTTATAATCCATGGATATTTTGCCTTCAGGAAACATGGAGATGTGTAGATTTTAGTGTTGGGAATATTGTTGTTTTTTGTTGTGCAGCAAAAGGTTTACGCTAAAAGGGGCCTAGCTATCCTGCTTAGTAACAGCATAAATTGGAGCCCATTGGCTTTTATTCATCCATCTAAACTCTGCATGTGTTTAAAACTGAGCTTGGGATGTATGGTTTATTCCTGAAATAATATTGCCAGCATATATTTGGTCGGATTGGAGAGGGTTGAGTCTCTCTGATTGTTTGAGAACTAATGATTTAGTTCTGTTAAATCGGAGATTTCCAAATGACTCCCCTGCCTCTCATACTTACCATGGTGCCCGTGGCAGTCACTAATCGATTATATGATGGTATCACACCAATTTGTTGGAGCATGTGCCCAGTTGAAGATACTGAGGACGGATCTGAGTGACCATAGTATTTTATCAGTGGATGTGAAATTGGAACTTAAGATGCTTGATTGCTGGAATCAGAGAAATTAAACAATTACATATAATAGAACAAATGGGAGTACCTTTTGATCGAATAAAATTCTGATTTGCTCAGGGATTTATGTTAAAAATGCAAGCTCTGGTCCTGGTCAGTAGAACCCTATTGGTTGGTATGAGAATCACTTGGATCAATTTAGATTGTGTGGGAGTAAAAAAACTTCCCAATGTCATCGACCATCCACCGGAATTTGAATGCTGTAGTAAGGGACCAATTTAAGCAGGCATCACTGTCTGGGCAAAGGGGAATCAATAGGTTAAAGCTGGTAAGAACTAGTCTCAAGGATTCTGAATGTAGGTGGGTGTGGGACTCTAAATGGATTAAATTGAGAGATGTAGTACAATCTGGTGACTCACGTAAATATTGCGCCCTTATCGCTGTATTCTGTGATAGTAGAACTAAGGCAGAAGCCATTTTAACATGTGATGCAGAATGGACCCTACACATTTCACAGCTGTATGCACTAAATACTAGGAACAGTTTAAATTTGGAGTCAATTTCCAAGTCCTCCCCAGATAATATCTATGGCCCTTCTTCTTGTAAGGAAATAGAGAGTTTTATGTAAGGGGCTGTTAGATTTGGGGGTCTCAAGTTTGGCACAGGTAGGTACCTGTGACAAATAGGGACCCTTGCGTCTAGTCAGGGAAAGGGGGTACACTCCTAAAATAACCCCTGCTCACCCCATTGGTAGCTTGGCACGAGCAGACAGGCTTAACTCAGAGGCAGTGTGTAAAGTATTTGTGAACACATACAGTAATCAAGTGCCAACACTACAGATGGACACCACACAAGTTTTATATCAAAAATAAGTATTCTTTATATAGACCTATCACGAGACCACAAACAACAAAAATCCACAATACTGTACTTTAAAATGGTAGACTTAGCTTAGTTCTCTAAAGATGGTAAATGCGACACTCAGAGTTCAATGTACCTTAAGATGCAAGACAACGAAAGTGTTGCAAGGACGGTGATGCGTTGAAGATCTGATGCAAGGAAACAAAGATGGCGTTTTCTTCTTGTTGCAACACGCTTCCCGGTGATGCAGCGGTGTCTGCTGCGACGTCGATCCTCTTCTCCGGCGATGCAAGATGTTTTCTCACGATGCGAGCCGCGACAGGCCCTGTGACACGCTTCCCAGTGATGCGGCGGCATCTGTTGCGACGTCAATCCTCTCCCCTGGTGATGCGAGTTGCTTCCACAACGATGCGAGCCGTGACAGCCCCTGTGACACGCTTCCCAGTGATGCGGAGGAGTCTGATGCGACGTCGATCCTCTTCTCCGGCGATGAGCCGCGACAGGCCCTGTGACACGCTTCCCAGAGATGCGGCGGCGCCTGATGCGACGTCGATCCTCTTCTGCAGCAATAAGCCGCGAAAGGCCCTACGACATGCTTCCCGGAGATGCGGCGGCATCTTATGCAACGTTGATCCTCTTCTCCAGCGATGCGAGGCGCTTCGTGTTGTGAAGCGGCAGTGGCAGTTTGGCAACACACTTCTTGCTCGTGAGTCGCGCTTCCAGCTCCTTGCGACACGCAGTCCCTTAGAAAGCCTTGCACAACAGCAGGCACTTCCAAAGAACTCTTGGGGAGCTGGTGGGTGAAGTCTGTTGTCCCTGAGACTTCAGCAGGAGGCGAGCTCTTTTCCAAGCCCTTGGAGATCCTTCACAAGTTCAATAAAGTGCACACAAAGTCCTTTCTCCTTTCTTTGGCAGTCAGGCAACCACTGCAGGCCAATCCCCCAAGCAGCACTTCAGCTTAGTTTCTTCCTCAGTTTCTTCTGGTTCCACTCCTCAGCAAAGGTTTCTTCTTGTTTCCCAAAGTGATCTAAAGTTCTTGGGTTTGGGTCCCAATATTTATACCCAGTTTCTCTTTGTTCTCTGAAGGCAGAGAGGCCTTGGCCTAGTCCAAACCAGTTCTGGTCAGTCCTGGAGCACTTTGTTGACAAGACTCCTTCTTTCTTTTCAGAGTGCAGGGAAGAGACATCAGACGCACCACAGAGGTGGAGCCAGCATTGTGAAGGGAAGGCACAGTCCTATTCAGGTCCCAGGTGCAACCCCTCCCACCCATCTAGATGCAGATCTCTCTATTCAGCCCTGTGCTGACTCACCCTGTCTCCTGGAATTTCCCCAGCCCCTGTCACTCAAACTCCAGACAAAGCATACATAGCCTAGCAGAGGCAGGTTTGGATGGTTAGACAAGAAAATACCTACTTTCTAAAAGTGGTATTTTCAAACAAAGACTGTTAAAACCAACTTCACTAAAAGATGTATTTTTTCATTCTGAGTTCAGGCATACTAAATTCAAATTTCTACCATGTTCCCTGAGTCAGTTAGGATTATAAGATGTAAAAATCAAACTGCCCATTCTAGCCTATGGGGAACAGGTAGCCTTGCAATAGTGAAAAACGAAAATGGCTGTAATTCACTATTAGGACAAGCCACACACATCAGGGCTTGTCCTACCTTATACTTACAATGCACCCTGCCCTTGGGCCTACCTTAGGGGTGTCTGATATTAAAAAAAGGGAAGGTTTAGGAACTGGCAAGTGGGTGTTCTTGCCCAGTCAGCATGGCCAGTACCAGACTGCACACAGGCTCTGCAATGGCAGGCCTTAGACACACTTTTAGAGGCTGCTTCTGTGGGTGGCACAACCAGTGCTGCAAGCCCACCAGCAGCATTTGGATTCACAGGCCCTGGGCACTCCTGGTGCACGGTACAGGGTCTGACAAGTACACCAAATCAGCCAATCATGGAATCACTAATCCATACATCAATTTAAATAGGGAGGACATGCACTGTGGCACTGGACAACAGTGGCACAGTGCCCAAAGCATCTAATACCAGCAAAAACACATGAGGAAACAGCAAAAAATGGAAGGGAGACCCATGTCAAGGTGCCAGGTCTAACACGTGTCCCCTCCAGCTGAAATGTGGGGAGAACTACCCGACCTCTCATCACTAAGGTGGAAAAATATGGACAGGTCATCAGCATCGGCGTGCTCTGTACCGGGGCGATGTACCACCGTGAAATCCATCACCGGTAGGGAAATGGATCACCTCAACAGCTTTGGATTCTCACCCCTCATCTGCATCAACCATCTGAGGGACATGTGGTCTGTCTGAACCAGGTAGTGAGTCCCAAACAGGTATGGTCTCAGCTTCTTCAGTGCCCAAACAGGTATGGTCTCAGCTTCTTCAGTTGCCTCACGCTCAATACCACTCCACCTCCCATGGAAGTAACCTCCTACTGATGAGGCTACGGGTTGATCTAGGCCCTCCTCATTCATCTGTGCCAAAACAGCCCCCACACCATGCTCTGAAGTGTCTGTTTGTACTATGAACTCTCTGGAGAATTTGGGTGCCAGGAACATGGGCGCCGTGCACATAGCAGTTTTCAGGGCCTCAAAAGCTTTCTGACAGGTGTCAGTCCAAATCACTTTCTTGGGCTGCTTCCTGGAAGTCAGCATGGTTAAGGGCATAACAATGTTGCCATACCACTTGACAAACCTCCTGTAGTAACCCGTGAGTCCTAAAGAGGCTCTCACCTCTGTATGGGTTTTAGGGGGCTCCCAAGCCAGGATGGTTTCAATCTTGGGCAGCAGGGGTGCCACCTGGCCACTTCCCACCTGGTGTCCCAAGTACACCACGGAACCCTGCCGGATCGGGCACTTACTCGCCTTGATCATGAGGCCTGCTCTCCGCAGCACCATCAACACTTCCCAGAGGTGGCACAGATGTTCTTCCCAACTGGCACTGAACACTGCGATGTCATCCAGGTAGGTGGCACTGAACTCGTCCAGTCCAGCCAACACCTGGTTGACCAACCTCTGAAAGGTGGCAGGGGCATTCTTCATCCCCAGGGCATACCCCGGAACTGGTAGTGCCCATCTGGTGTGGAGAATGCTGACCTCTCTCTTGCCCCTTCAGTCAAGGCGATCTGCCAGTACCCCAACTGTTGGAAATGGCCCTTTTTGCAGGGTTATCCCCAAACGTTTTGCTTCTTCCTCCCATGTTTTTCCTGACCTGTGGTTGTTGGCATTAGGAGTCTGGGCACTTTACCACTGCTGATCAGGGCTAAAGTGCATATGCTCTCCCTGTAAATTATTACGGTAATTGGATTATCCATGATTGGCATATTTGTTTTACCTGTCAAGTCCCTAGTAAAGGGCACTAAGTGTGCCAGGGCTGGCAATTCAAATGCTACTAGTGGGCCTGCAGCACTGATTGTGCCACCCACCTAAGTAGTCCTAAAATGGTGTCTCAGGCCTGCCACCGCAGTGCCTGTGCGCAGTCTGTGAACTGCCATGTTGTCCTGGCCAGTGTACACACTTGCCAGGCCTGACCCTTCCCTTTTCTTACACATTGGACACCCCTATGGTAGGCCCAAGGTACCCCCCTGGGCAGGGTGCAGTGTATGTGAAAGGTAGGACGTGTTCTAGTGTGGGTAACATGTCCTGATAGTGAAATACTGCCAACTTCATTTTTCACTATTGAAAGGTCAGAGTGTTGGTGCAAATACTTTACACATTGCCTTGGGGATAAGCCTGTCTGCTCGTGCCAAGCTACCAAGGGGGTGAGCAGGGGTTATCAACAGTGTGTGTTTCCCCCTTACCCTGACAAGAGTGGTGGTTTCTGCCTGGCTTTGGCGCAAGCCTCAACCAACCAGAAATCCCATTTCTAAAACCAACGTTAAGTCTAACGTGCTGAGGTACCGTGCAGCCCATAGCCGATTCCTGGGGGACCGCAAGTCCACCAAGTAGGTAACCGGACTTTTGCGCTTCACAACCTCAAATGGTCCGGTCCACTTATCCAGGAGCGCACAGGGCTCCACTGGGGCCATGACCCACACTTTCTGACCAGGCTGAAGCTCTACCAGAGTGGCATTCTGGTCGTACCACTGCTTCATCTCCTCCTGGCTGGCTTCCAGATTCGCCTCAACGAGTTGCCTGAAACACCTAGTTTTGTTCCTAAAGGCCAGCATGTAGCTATATACATCCTGGGGAGGTTTCCTGGGAGATTGCTCCCAGCCTTCTTTGACCAAACTTAGAGGTCCTCTCACTGGGTGTCCAGAAGCTCAAAGGGGTTGAACCCTAGAGATTTCTGTGGCACCTCACGGTATGCAAAGAGTAGGCATGGTAAGAAGACATCCCACTTACGCCTCATAGGTTCCTCAAGACCCAAAATTATGCCTTTCAGGATTCGGTTGAACCTTTTAACCAACCCGTTTCCTTGGGGGTGGTAAGGAGTGGTAAACTTGTAGGTTACTCCACACTCCTGCCACAGGGACTTCATATACTTGGAAATGAAGTTGGTAACTCGGTCAGACACTACCTCGCGAGGGAATCCCACTCCGGAGAAAATTCCCATCAGTGCTCGTCCTACCACAGGGGCCGTCAATGTCCTCAGAGGTATGACTTCCGGGTACCGGGTGGCATGGTCCACCAAGACCAAGATGAACCTATTGCCCATGGCTGTCTTGGGGTCCAGTGGCCCCACAATGTCAATACCCACCCGTTCAAAGGGGGTGCTGACCACAGGAAATGGCTGGAGAGGAGCCTTGCACTTTCTCTAACTCTTTCCACTGCCCTGGCAAGTCTGACATGTCCTGCAGTGAGTGTCTGTACTCCTGTGCATTTGGGGCCAATAAAAGTGGGTGACAAGCCTCTCAAAGGTCTTGTCCTGCCCCAAATGTCCTGCCAATGGCACATCATAAGCCAGCCCCAGTAGGAAGGCTCTGAAGCGCTGGGGTACCACCAGCACACTGGCTGACCCAGGCTCAGCAACCTTAGACTCAGAATACAGGCGACCATTCTCCCAGTAGACCCAATGTGACCCAGACTGGTCACCTGCTGCCTGGTCTGCAGCCTGCTGCCGCAGACCCACGAGAGAAGGGCACTTGTTCTGCTCCTCACAGAACTCCTCCCTGGAGAGTCCTCCTTCTTGCTGCCAATGGCTCACCTCAGGCAGGTCCCCCAGTTCAGCTACCTGTTCCCCTGTAGGCTCCAGGGCATCCCCCTCAGGGTCTGCTTCCTCCAGAACCGTGGGAACTTCGGGGCCCGTTTCCCATGCCCCCTGCCTCCTCTCTCTGAGGCAGACACCTGGGCCCCCCTCTCAGGCTCCAGGTCATCTTGAGAACCCCTACTGGCTGCCATAGTCTGTGTGGTGACACACGCCCCGTCAGGCAGACCCAACATTTCAAATGAGCACTTCGCTCCACCTTCGCCCAAGGTGAGCTCTCCAGATTGTTCCCTAACAAACAGTCAACAGGCATGGTGGGCCTCACAGTTCCATGAAGAGTACCAGAGGCCCCCCACTCAAATGGAACCTAAGACCACCTTGCAGTGGCTCTCTGTGTTGTCAGCGGCAACAACTGGATAGAATGCATTGGGGACAACCTGCTCTTGAGATACCAGGTGACACCTGACAGCTGTCACACTGGCTCCTGTATCAAGTCAAGTCAAAAGCTTTATTTCGATAAAAATGTATATCATAAAAGCAACAACATACATACATAAAAGATACAATTTATCGTGTGGGAAAAAAGTGCTAAAAATTGGACCATCTAGGATCAGTGTAGGAAAACAGCGAAGTAACATTACAGAGAAGACAATAATAAAAACAACGATTAATCAAACTAACCAGTCGTCTCTACGCCGACCTACAACATAACAATCTTAAAAATGTCCAGCAATAAATACATTTGGCCTATGATATAAAAAAAATTGTTCCCTTTGCTTTTGGTTGATAAAAGACAAACAAAGGAAGATAACATTTAAGGAGACGAAAGAGTCATATCAGAACGAAGAGACTTGAGCCTGATTATCAATGACCACCCAAGAAATTTGGCCACACCACAGACCAGCACAGCACTAGTATCTGATTGTAAGATTCTAAGGGCTACACGGTGGTTCGACGTGCCCAGCTGTCTGCAGACGGGGCTTAACCATCTGCCTCTTGGGTTTTTATAAGCTGGGCACTCAAACATAAGGTGTGCCGTGCTTTCGACCTTCCCACTACAGCTCGGACAAATTGCCGGAGTTCGGTGGGGAGGCTTCCTTTTGTTGGTGTACTCTCGAATTGGTAGTGTGCCTAGTCTAAATTGTATGTAGAGTGTTCTATCTTTTGGTTTCTGAACAAAGTCAAGGTAGGGCTCAAGGCTGACAGCTTGTTTGTGTAAATAAAAATCTTCGGTTAGTCTGCTGTGGTTGGGATTGCTGATCTCTTGGGTATCGATCCATGCCCAATAGGCTCTTTTGAGATCAGTCTTGTTTATTGGTTTGCCGGACTACCAGGCTTCTCTAAATCTCAACAGGAGAAAAAACTTCTTGATATTGCTCAACCAACCAACTCTATGTGAGCCCAGGTTATTCATCACTTCTCTAAGGCCCTCTACATACTTTGATAGCTCAGGGGTGCGCCATAAGTGGGCCCAAAAAAGCAAGAGGCGCAGTCTTGCCAGATCCTTGATTGTTCGCCTACCCAAATCGCTAAATAAGGGTTTGAGAGGGGTACCCCTTGGGACTGAGACCAATTCCCTCAAGAATTTGTTTTCTGACCTGGAGATTTCTTCGATGTTATTGAAACCCCATAGTTCGGCGCCGTACAGAGCCGAGCTAACTGCTTTTGCTTGATAAATCACTAAAGCGGGTGCAATGGGCCTGCTCTGCGAGGAGTGATGTTCTTTGATAATAGCCCCCGCAACCCGCTTGTGATTAAGAAGCATCTTGTCCAGGTGGGGTCTCCAACTAGCATTATCAGAAATTCTAATGCCAAGATAATCAAAAGTTTTTACAAGCTCGAGAGGGATTCCATCTAACATAGGGGTGATTTTAGATGGTCCACGTGATTTGAACGAGAGAAGTTTGGTCTTTAAGGTGTTTATAGACAAGCCTCTCAGATTACAAAACAAATAAAATGTATCCAAGAGCTTCTGCAACCCTGCCGGAGTCTTAGAAATTAGCAGGGTGTCATCTGCAAAGAGAAGGGCGGGGACCCTATCTCCCGCCAGGGCATCTGCTGGAATATCTTGTAGAAATTTTACCACCCCATTCACAAATAAAGAGAAAAGGGTGGGTGCCAAAACACAGCCCTGGCGAACTCCCCTATTAACAGGGATTTTTGCAGTTTTTTGGTTCTGGGTTCCCCATCTAACCTGGGCATAATTGCCCTCGTGCAGGCGAATCAGAAGGTCAAGGATTGGCGAGGGCACACCCATTTCCCTCATAACTAACCATAGGCGATCTCGAGGGACCAGGTCAAAGGCAGTCTTCAGATCTATAAACGCCAAATGAAGACTGCCCTTGCCAATCAAAACCACCTTCCAATATAGGAGGAGGAGTCTGAAGACCTGGTAAATTGTACCTGTATTTGATCTGAATCCTGCCTGAAAATGAGACAGGATATTGTTCTTGTTAGCCCACAGCAGGATTCTCTCCAACAAGACCCTGCCAACCACCTTCTGACCAGCATCAATAAGGCTAATCGGTCGGTAGTTAACAGGGTCCTCCCTGGAGCCCTTTTTGAATATTGGGACCACCTCGGCTCCTTTCCACGATTCGGGAACAGGGGATCCATTAATGAGAGCATTGAGCAAGATGGTAAAGTACTTTGCCCAATTTTGGGAGTCAGCTCGGAACAAATCGCCGGAGAGACCATCTGGGCCAGGAGCCTTAGCTGGGACTATTTTATTAATGGCGATCAGACCCTCAGATTCCACAAAGGGATCACATAACTCTGAAATAGAGGTAGTTACTATTGGGCAATTTGAAGGTCGAGAACTTTTTACATCCTCCCCAGAATAAAGTTTTTTTTAAATGAGCAAACCACTCTTGATTTGTAATATGATTTGGGATGGTATCAGGATCCGAACCTGTGGACTTTCTACACAGGTTCCAAAAGGCATTTCCGTCCTTTGCCAAACTAGCGGCTTTTAGTTCCAACCAGTGGGATTCCTCCCAAGCACGCTTTGCTCGTGTCACTGCCTTTCTGTACTCTTTTCTAGCACTTTGCACTTGGTGAGAGTCAGAGATTTTAACGGCAGTTATTAGTGTACTCTTTTTTTGTCTACACTCCGAGGTATACCATGAGCCAGGTGTTTTATGAGGCTTTTTTGAATTTCTAGAAGGGAAGGGTGTCAAAAAGAATGAGCCTATCCTCATAACTGTGTCTGTGTAACTGCTCCCAACCCTTGAGCACCCGTCTAGGTCGCTGCATGCTTTTTGTAGTTCCATGGTATTGGCTAGCAAGACCTCCTTTATGGCAATCAGTTTTTGTTCATTACAAATGACTTTGGGCCATTTAAGATATCTCCTGCAATTTGATGGGACTACTTCCTTAAAGAGCATGGTAGAGCCGACACCAGAACTTGATGGATCAAGAGACCATGGGCTCTTCATAATTAAGCAGAGAGGATTATGATCACTTTCAATAGATGGAACTATGGTCATATCCACTGCGTTTCTCCATAGTCTGCGGTCGATCAAAATATAATCAATTCGGGTTGGGCAGAACGTTCTGTTGAATGTGTTGGCACCAAGGATATCAGATGGAAGGCATCCATTGGTTGCTCTTAGGCCAAATTCTAACGTTAGGGCGTTTAGTTGGATTACTACCGGTGTCCATTTTTTAATTGGTGGTAATGTCAAAGATGGTATACACCACCTGGCGCCCTCGTTCTCAATCTCAAGGAAATCTTCTGTAGCCAGGGGTTCGAACGTACAGTTCATGTCACCTGCCACCAGAATAAGAGAATCAGGCAAACACGAAGAGAGTTCGTCTCCCAGGGTTGTGACTATCGATGACTTAGAGCCTCCACATGTTCCTCTAATATAAACATTGACAAGCTCAATAACAGGACCGCCCCTAAGCCCTCTCAATGTCAATCGCATCACGTCTGGGGAAATGCAAAAAAAATCACAAGCCCTACTATTGAGAGTAATGCTCACCCACACTATAAGACCTCCTGAAGGTCGCCCTCGCCCCTTCGAGACGGCTGGAACACAAAAACAGGCATAGCCAGATTTAAATAATGGGACAAGGATCCAGGTCTCTTGGAATATGCATATATCATGGCTTGCGATCAAATCATTCCAATCTGGAAGAGAAAGCTTGGATCGCAGGCCAGCAATATTCCAAGAAATTATTTTAAGGTTTAGAAGAGGGGGCGATAAGGTATCAGTAGCGTGGGTATGCAATTTGTGTATTTAGGGTACATTCACTCCGCCAGCGTTAGTTACACTGGTGTTGTGAATCATAGCAGTAGTATTTTGGGATTGGACCAATTTTACACCAACATTAGGAGAAATACCTGGTTTGCTCAATGGAGTCACATCTGGAATTAGTCAATCAATGTTGTCAAGTGCAGAATGGTCCTCCTCTGATAAGCCCTGTGCAGCACCCCTCCTCCTATTTAGTTTGACAGAGGGAAAACGCCTGAATTGAATAGCAGATGAATCTGGGGAGGAAGATCTAAACTCTAAAGCTAAAAGACCCTCAGCTAGGGGATGACTGGCCAAGGTGAGTTCAACAGTTTCTGTGAGGTTATAGTCAGATCTACGTCTTTGGGCCCAAATTATGTCATCCCTTATTAGGGATCGGCAGCCCCTAACGTGACGTATCCAATGAATAACCTTATTTTTCAGCGACCCTTCATCCTCTCTCCCCTTTGCTGCTGGGACCCTAACCATAAAAACCGTAGGCTTGTTAGAAACTAGGGGTATTTGGGCCTGGTTGATAAGTGGAGGTGAACAGAATTCAGGAATTCTACGCGGTGGGTTGGCCTGACTGGAGCGGTTGGGCAAAGTGGAAATCGAATAAGGCTTCGTTGAAAGGTTACCGGAAATAAGCCCAACTCTGGATGTTACCCTTAGTTCGTTCCTACTATGTTCAGATGGAATGGCAGGGAAAATCTGATTTTCAACATGACTTAAAGATATAGGCTGAGTTGGAATAGGTAGTGGAAGTAGAGGGGATTTATCTGAGGGAATGGACGGTGGGTGTAAAATTGACTTTTTGATAATGGTCATCAGCTCCAAAATTAGTTGTTTCATTTCGCTGATTTCTTGCCTTAACGATTCAACAGTTTTCCCTACGTCAAGTACCTCCCCACCCATTCGGTCTTGAGACTCCCCTCCCTCTTTCCTAATAACCATGAGTTGTTGGTCTGACTCTGAGCCTCGTTCCGATGATACAGCTAAGTCAAAGTTATCAGTTAATGCCGCATAGCAGTTAGAGCACACAATAACTACAGGATCAAGAGGTACTGGGTTCACATCAGTTCTCATAAAGTCTAAACCAGGAGAAACCGCCAGAGGGGTTCCCTCGTCTCTCTCCCTCTCGTCATTTTGAAGTACTAATTGGCGGAGGGTACTTTGCAAAACATTTGAGGGATGGACGTAGTGCCGGATCGTTTTTTCCTCAAGCTAAATGGCTCAGTACTAGAAATAGGTAGTGAGTCTGGGGCAGCTTGTAAGATTGTTTCACAGTCCTCAACCAGCATCTCTATACGATTCATCAAACCAGGGCCACTTGTTGAAGATTTTTTGCAAGTCTTCTTGGCCTTTTTCCTTTTTGCTGCCCCACCTGTAATTGTTGGGATCCCTCCGGTAACATCCAATAACTTTCTTTTGCCCATCATTCGAAATGTTAATTTATGATGTTAAAATCAAACACTGGTCCAAGAAGAAATGACTGGCACAGGGCTGGGTACAACACAGATGATTAACCCCGCAATGGTATGAACATTACCTTTGGTTGGACTCCAGGGAGGCCAACTAAACCTCAGATAATGGGCCCAACCCGGCCTCTTCTGGCCCCTGACCGCCACAGACGGCCCGCCCTTTGCCCGGGCTTAGCCCGGCGGCCGCCCGCGCGCGTCCCGCGAGACGGGAATCCAATCTCCAATATATACAATCCGCTGTTTGGGGGAGTGGCCGCTGTTCGTCTGTGTGCCCCGCTGGAGCCTGGGGCTTAGAGTCCCTCCGTAGATGCAGGCAGGCAAGGTAACTGCAAACCCCTTGCGATGCGTCTCCCGCGAAGCAGGAGGCGCGAGTTGTTAAAATAACCCCCACTGATTGGGGGAGTGGCCGCTGTTCGTCTGTGTGCCCCGCTGGAGCCTGGGGCTTAGAGTCCCTCCGTAGATGCAGGCAGACAAGGTAACTGAAACCCCTTGCGATGCGTCTCCCGCGAAGCGGGAGGCGCGAGTTGTTAAAATAACCCCCACTGATTGGGGGAGTGGCCGCTGTTCGTCTGTGTGCCCCGCTGGAGCCTGGGGCTTAGAGTCCCTCCGTAGATGCAGGCAGGCAAGGTAACTGCAAACCCCTTGCGATGCGTCTTTGTAATTCGACGGGAAGCGCGGACTTCCCCGAAAGCTGGTCCTGCTCTCCGCTAGTCCGGAAGCGGCGGCAGAGCCCAAGTCGGAAGTGACGGCCGCCACACCGCGTAACTTCCGTTGAAGGACCAGTTATGACAGAAAACAGCGTACGGAAGCATAAACATAGAGAAGGGACTATGAGTACAGCCCACGCGGATGGAAAGGGATGCACGCTCCTGTATCTGTAAGAGCCTCCACTCTATGGCCATTGATGGTCACCCACTGCCTGTATTTCTTAGTGTTATCAGGCAGCTGGGTCCTGGGGACCACCTCACAGTCTCCTAAAGAGACAAGGGACATCTCTGCGGGACCCCACCCACCTTGGATATCCATCTCCTCACCCAGGGCTACACTAGCTATCTGCTGGGGGCTGCACCAAGGGGTGCTGTCTTAACAAACTGGCGGCACCTGGGATCATTCGCTTTATGACCCAGGTCCCCACATTTGTAGCATCTTAGGGGTCCCCCTTCAACAGGTGGACCTGTCGGGTCCCAGATGGTTTTTGGGGGGAGGCTGGGAACCTTTCCCTTGGTTACCTTGGGGACTACTTTGGGGCCTTCTTTGGAACTCCCTCTGTTTACCCTTGTCCCCCCCACTCTTCTGCTGGGGACCCTGCCCACTCTTGGCTGAATCTCCAATGTGACCCTTGTGGACCCTGGTACTGACCCAGCGGTCTGCCTCCTCAGCAAGCTTCCTAGGATTAGTCAGCCTACTATCAATCAGGTGCTGGCGTAGCTCTGGAAAACAATTACTTGACAAGTGCTCCCATGCAATCAAATCACAGAGCCCCTGAAAATCATCAACTTTGCTACTCTTCACCCAACCATCCAATACTCTGCAGAAAAAAGAGACATATTCCACCCAGGTACTGCTCTCTATTTTCTTGCAACCTCTGAACCTCTGTCTATATAATTCAGGAGTTAAACCATACCTGGACATTAATGCATCTTTCATGTGGTGATATGAATTATAGACTTCAGAAGGCAAGTCTAATAGTGTATCCCGCCCCTCACTAAGGAACCGCCCCCACAACCCCGCTCCCCAATCCTTCTCAGGGACCCGGTGGGAAGACATGGCTACCTCATAGGCCTTGAATCACTGCCCAATATCATCATTCTTGTAAAATTATTCTTTTACCACATACTTGGGAATATACACTCTACTCTCCCTCAAAACCTTTTCATGTTCAAACTGCATTTTCTTCTCTTCTAGGGCTAACTTCCTAGTTTGCAATTCAAATTCCAACTGCCTGTTTAACTTGAGTTTGGTCAGCTCCATTTCATGCATCCTACACTCTTTCCTGTCCTCCAACTCCTATGGAGACAGGCCTTTGGCAGAAACACTGCTACCTAGTGGGTAAGTTACTCTCCTCCTCCCTGGACCCACTGGCCCACCCAGCTGCTTCTCTTCATTCTCAACCTCTTCCTCATCATCAGCTGTACTTCTAGATGCGAACCAGGGCCTCAGCGCCTTCTGTAACTCCTCTTTTCTGGAGATACCGGTCATAGAAACTTTGAACCGCCTGCAGAAGTGCTTGAGCTGGGCAACGGTGTAGCATTCTAGTTTCCCTCTTCCCAATCATTATCAACTGATGCTATGGATCCTGCTTTTTCCATGGTGGTTAAACTTGGCAGTTCTTTGCAAAAATAGAAAGTCCCAGAAAAAACAATCTACCAAAAGTATGTGGTCGCGTTTTGCTCTGCACTCACTAGTAGTGTTCACCTATCACTGTACATGAGTCACAAATGCAAGTCCAGAATCCTCACCGCTGACCACCAATGTTAGATTTGGGGGTCTCTAGTTGGCACAGGTAGGTACCTGTGACAAATATGGACCCTTGCGTCTAGTCAGGGTAAGGGGGTACACTCCTAAAATAACCCCTGCTCACCCCCTTGGTAGCTTGGCATGAGCAGACAGGCTTATCTCAGAGGCAGTGTGTAAAGCATTTGTGAACACATACAGTAATCAAGTGACAACACTACAGATGGACACCACACAAGTTTTATATCAAAAGTAAGTATTCTTTATACAGACTTATCACAAGACCACAAATGACAAAAATCCACAATACTGTACTTTAAAATGGTAGACTTAGCATAGTTCTCTTAAGATGGTAAATGCGAGACTCAGAGTTCAATGTACCTTAAGATGCGTAACGCAAGACAGTGAAAGTGTTGCAAGGACGGTGATGCGTTGAAGATCTGGTGCAAAGAAACAAAGATGGCGCTTTGTTCTTGATGCAACACGCTTCCTGGTGATGCAACGGCATCTGCTGGGACGTCGATCCCCTTCTCCGGCGATGCAAGATGTTTCCTCACGATGCAAGCCGTGACAGGCCCTGCGACACACTTCCTGGTGATGCGGCGGCATCTGATGCGACGTCGATCCTCTTCTCCGGCGATGACCCGCGACAGGCCCTGCGACACGCTTCCCACAGAAGTGGCGGCACCTGATACGATGTCGATCCTCTTCTCTGGCAATGAGGAGCGACAGGCCCTGCGACACGCTTCCCGGCGGTGCGGCGGCATCTGATGCGACGTCGATCCTCTTCTCCGGCGATGCGAGGCTCTTCGTGTTGTGAAGCGGTAGTTCGGCGACACGCTTCTTGTTCGTGAGTCCCGCTTCCAGCTCCTTGCGACACGCAGTCCCTCAGAAAGCCTCGCACAACTGCAGGCACTTCCAAAGAACTCTTGGGGAGCTGGTGGGTGAAGTCTGTTGTCCCTGAGTCTTCAGCAGGAGGCAAGCTCTTTTCCAAGCCCTTGGAGATCCTTCACAAGTTGAATAAAGTGCACACAAAGTCCTTTCTCCTTTCTTTGGAAGTCAGACAACCACTGCAGGCCAATCCCCCAAGCAGCACTTCAGTTTAGGGATAGTCTCTCCTCAGTTTCTTCTGGTTCCACTCCTCAGCAAAGGTTTCTTCTTGTTTCCCAAAGTGATCTAAATTTCTTGGGTTTGGGTCCCAATATTTATACCCAGTTTCTCTTTGTTCTCTGAAGGCAGAGAGGCCTTGGCCTAGTCCAATCCAGTTCTGGTCAGTCCTGGAGTACTTTGTTGACAAGACTCCTTCTTTCCTTTCAGAGTGTAGGGCGGATACATCAGACGCACCACAGGAGGTGGAGCCAGCATTGTGGAGGGAAGGCACAGTCCTATTCATCAGGTCCCAGGTGCAACCCCTCCCACCCATCTAGATGCAGATCTCTCTATTCAGCCCTGTGCTGACTCACCCTGTCTCCTGGAATTTCCCCAGCCCCTGTCACTCAAACTCCAGACAAGGGATACACAGTCTAGCAGAGGCAGGTTTGAATGGTTAGACAAGAACATACCTACTTTCTAAAAGTGGTATTTTCAAACACAGAATGTTAAAACCAACTTCACTAAAAGATGTATTTTATCATTCTGAGTTGAGGAATACTAAATTCAAATTTCTACCATGTTCCCTGAGTCAGTTAGGATTATAAGATGTAATAATCAAACTGCCCATTCTAGCCTATGGGGAACAGGTGGCCTTGCAATAGTGAAAAACGAAAATGGCTGTAATTCACTATTAGGACATGCCACACACATCAGGGCTTGTCCTACCTTATACGTACAATGCACCCCGCCCTTGGGCCTACCATAGGGGTGTCTGATATGAAGAAAAGGGAAGGTTTAGGGACTGGCAAGTGGGTGTACTTGCCCAGTCAGCATGGCAGTACCAGACTGCACACAGGCTCTGCAATGGTAGGCCTTAGACACACTTTTACAGGCTGCTTCTGTGGTTGGCACAACCAGTGCTTCAAGCCCACTGTAGGAGAGTAAGATCTGCTTCACATGGGTACCCCCACTTTTTGCTGGTGTTTCACTGTTTTCCGACATTATTCTGGCTGTGGCCCTGTTAATCAGGACCTCAGCCTAGCTGCTTCCTCTCTAAAATGGTTCATTAGGTACATCTCTAATTGGATTCTGGAGTGCCCCTAGTATATGGTATACTATGTATCTAGGGCATAGGTACCTCAGAGGCCAACCAGGGGCTGAAGCATGTATTATGCCACTCCTCGGAAGCCCTCCAAAATGACACCACAGGTCTGCTACTGCAGCCTGGGTAAGGTGGTGCCTGCACTCCTTACTGTTGTATAGGCTACCTATATCACTACCATTGCACACACATATAAAACCTATAAGTCACTCCTATGGCAGGCCTTAACAATCCTGAAGGCAGAGTGCTTGGTTTTTATGTGAGAGGGTGCCCCTGCATGAGCAGAGCCCCTCTGCAGCGTTCGGAGTACCTCCTCTGATGCTGTTTGTGGTGCAGCCTGGCCATATACTCTTAAGTGCATTATAACCTCGCGGTAAATGCTAACTTTGGTCTGGCAGCACGGAAACATGTTGTGTTTGGTTTAAAATGCTTTGGAATACTACCCCATGCCAGTTCTGGCGATGGGGGTAGCATTCCACCCATCTAGAGGGAGAGACATGTTCACACTGGTCTACCCGGTAAAGACTTTCTAAAGCCCTGGAATCACAAAATGGATGCCAATGCCACAGACACGGGTCTGGCCTCCTGCTGCTGACCGGAACTCCGGCAGGGGAGGCCTGCACAATAGGTTTCCTGTCCCAGGGAGGTGTAACCACCTCCCCAGACAGGCAGATGTGTATTGGGGCTGGGCGGGAGCACTCTCTGGTGCTTTGAAGTCCTGCACTGGGGGCACACTTGGTGTCCCTGTGCATAGTCCAGTTCAAACCGGTTGCAGGGGCTACCTGCCCCTGCTCTGGCGCAAAACTGGACAAAGGAAATGGGTGTAATCACCCCTCTTTCCAAACCCTCCCATAGGTGGGTCCATAGAGTATGTCCAACCCCCAAACTTAGTATCAGTATGGGAACACAGTCCTTGCGACTTTAGATTACCCTGGACGAAACTCTGCAACATATATCCTGGACTTTCAACGTTCTATTTGAACTAGAACACTGAAGAAATCTCCCTTGGGGTCAAGGAGTGACTCCCCTGCTTGGCAGGCACCAAAGAAGCAACTGTCCGGTCAGCAACTCTGAAGCTCTCACCGGACGCCGAAGTCTTTGTATCACCAGAGGTGGATTTCCCGACTTCCCAGAGGCTACCCTAAATCCACAGCAAAGCTGGGGCCCGTGGCTGTCGTGGGTGACGTGGAACCGTGACCCCTGGACACCGTGATCTTTTGCCAGTCCATCATCTTCCTGGACTTCCTCTAAGTTGTGCTTTGGGCTCCGAGTAGCCCCAGCCTTGGGCATCTACAGCACCAAAGATCTCTGGCCTCCACTTCATGAGTGACCCGTGGGCCAGTTTCCAGTGCGACTGCTAGCCCGTTGGCTAGTGGGTCCCCATGAAGGCAACTCCTCTTCTGATTGGGCTTTCCAGGTTGCTCCAGACGTGCACCGACGTACCCTTATCCAATTGATTGATGGATGGATTGATTTTGGGCGTACTTGCCGGACGGCTGTGTTGACGTTGCCAGAGTATCAAGGCTGGACGTTTCAACATTGGACCTATGATTGTGGGACCTTTTGTGCGATTGCTGCTATAGAACAGCCTTATTTGATCATCTTGTGTCGGGAGATTTTCATATTTTTCTCAGTGATTATTATTTGAGGATTTAGACTGCTTGGGTGCACTTTTCCAGGTCAGTGAAGTCGTATTGCCAAACTGATTCTGGGTTGCCTTGATTTTTGGAGACTACTTGGATCATTTATTGCATATTCCATTGCCCTGACGAAGTTCCATCGTATGGAACGAAACGCGTTGGCTGATGTCCAGTTTTGATTATGCTTGACGAATAAAAGAAATAGCATGGACTCATTTTTACGACCGTGACTTCTTTTCTGGTGCACCCTCCTTTGTGAAAATTGCTTGGCTCTGGATGTCAGTGGAATCATTTTGCGGCGGGTTCCGGAGGTGTTTCTGCACAGAATTTTATATTTAATTTGAACAGGGATTAACGTGCTGGTCATCTGGTCAGCCGCTTTTGTGTATTTTGATATCTGCTTTATGTAGATGATGCCATCTTAATGGATCTAACTCCAATAGGTGCGCAAAGGTTACTCAATGAGTTAGGTCAATACTCTGATGATAACGTTTTAAAAATAAATATTTTAAAAAGTAAAATCATGGTTTTTAGGTCTCGGAGATGTAGGGTCATAAAAAAATATGAATTGTTTTTTAGGTAAAAATAAACTTGACGTTGTGACGCAGTACTCATATCTGGGTAGAATTTTCTCGATTGAGTGCTCCAGCAATGACCATATAGACCAGTGCAAAATCAAAGTTATTTTATTAGGCCTCACTGGGTTGGTTTTATAAATGCTGTGGGCAAAGACATTTTGTACATTTTGCATTCTGTTTATAAAATCAAAATCCTGCCATCATTAAATAATGCATGTGAGTCAATGGATGCTCAGAAGTGTTTTTTTTTTTTTAAAGGTGGAAGGGCGCATCTGGAGCCAAAGTTTTAAATTTGAATTGTGCAGTGAGTGTAGCGGCACTTCAGTTTGAGTTTGGGCTTCTCTCGTCTTATGTGTTTGCCTTGGCAGCCTGTTTAAGGTGGGGAAATATTTTATTGGAAAACGATGCAACTGCTATTCGGGCTGCGTTAAGACATGACATTTTTGTCTTTAAAAGGGAAAAGCGTTGTTTTAAAAAAAAATATGAGAAAGCTTTGGAATTATTTGAATTTGGTTGGAGTGGTACATGTTCTCAACCACAATTTGTTTTGAAAATTTGAATTAAAAATACTATTTGCGAAGTCAGTCAGTCATAAGAGAGATATATCTTTTTGTTCAGAGCAATCCAGAAACAATATAATAGTGGGGAGTTGTATGTATAAAAAACCCCAACCGTATGTTGTATGGAACCTCCCCCACGGAGTGCGTAGAACCATTTTGCGGCTAAGGATGAATCTGCTCCCTTTGCGAATTATAACAGGGACCTGGGAGGAATTACCTAGGGAGAATAGACTTTGTGATTTATGTGGAAGTTGGGTGCAATGCATTATTTGTTTGACCCTCATTACAACCCCTACGACGTCACCAATTAAGACCTGTATTTTTAAAATAATATTACTCTTGCTGAGGAGGCTTGGAATTGTCTATTTGCCCCCCTCCCCTCTGAATTAGTATGTGATAAAGCTTTAGCTTTTTCAAACAATTTTTAAATATATTTTAGACAGTTGTAAAAATGCTGTGTTTAGATTTGGCACGCCAAATATGATTCTGATTGGTAGCTTATGTTGCATATTATAAACTGGAATCTAGGGCAGGATGTAAAATCAAGTGTTGTTTGGACGCCCTCCACATCATGTTTAAAAAGGGGCCTTGCTGTGTAGCATATTCTACTTTTATTGTAAACTATTTGAAAGGATATTTGAACTGCGTAAAGGAGGATGTTTGGATATTCAATGGGAGAAAGTGTTATGGAGTTTTCGCACAATTTTAAAATTGGTTGCATAAAGATTTTTATATATGTGTACATGCACTTTATATATTGGGTTGTGTGATTATTTGGAGTCACGTTTGCTTTTAACCCCCATTTGTATGTTGAAGCTATAATTGATGTGCCTTCGATAGCGCTTTATTTGGTTATCAAGAATACTATGATGCGATACATTGTACATTTATTTCTTTTTTGTACATTTTTATGTGGAATTCATTGGAGTTCTGAATCATAAATAAACATATTAATTGATTGACAAATGTCAAAAGAATCTATGCAGTCCTCCCATTAGGATCCATCAATTCCAATTTAAGGCCTTCAATGTCCCATGAGAGTAAGTTTCATTTTTCTCTACTTCTGCATGCTGTTTCACTGAGAGCTCTTGGGAGTTAGCATTTATTAGTTATTTGTCTGTCATCTGTCGTCAAGGGTGGATTTTACTCCAGGTGAATGTTCCATGGTGTTAGGGCTGTGGACCAAATCTCCAAAGCTATCAGCCAAGCTGCCCGATCTTGTGATAATATTGACATTTCAACATAGTCAAACTTATCACCAGGTGCTCTAGGTGCCCTCAGAATATCCGAGCAGATTATTGATGTGCATTTGTGTGTGTCACAAATCCAGTAAATCTTCTATTTATTAGTGAGTCACTGTCTTCTCTAGTGCCACAAGGAAGCCTTGCCACTTTATGTATATAAGCCCTGCTGCGTGATTAGATTGTTCTCCAGAACACTTAGATTGGTGCTGTTTACCAGGCGGTTCAAGTTAATAGAAGATTTTTCGCCACAGCTCCAGGGGCGGAACATAGATGGAATTCTATTAAGGTAGCAAACCCTTCTGGATATAATACAATGAGCTTTATAGGGACGGGTGGAAGTGAATGTTGATAATAACAAATCATTATAAAGGAGCTTTTTTATTGTAGGACTTCATTATTCGTGATCGTAGCAAAAGATTGAAGGCCGATGCAACATTGTGTGGAGTCTGTTCGTTTACAAGTTTAAGAAAAGAACAAATTAAAGGAAACCACAAATTAAGGTACTGCCCCTTTTTATGGTGGCTACATTGAGCAAAAACAAGAATAATGATTATTAGAATACACTACAATATTCTCTTTTGTGTTGTTACTCTCTATAGGGAGAACACCTTTTGTTATATATCCTTTTTCACGCATTGTGTGATTTGGAGGCAAAAATAACTGCACCTGAGGAAGAAATATTTCTCCTACTGGCTACTGGAATGTTTCGCAATAGGTGGGTACTTGTAGGAAATGTATGTGAATGTATGGATGTATGGTATATGATTTTTGGAATATGGTGCATGGATAGGTGTTGAATCATCAAGCATGAAACCAAAATAATAATATAAATGGATTGAATATATGGATAGAGAATTATTTTATGTTTCTTGTGTATATATACGACCATTAGCAGTGGCATAATGAAACAGTATAACAATCAATTGTATTATAGCACAAGTTTCAAAATTGATCTCTGTACTTGAATTTTAATTGTACATTTTATATATCATTGTTTTTAGATTTAGATTGGGAAACTCTGATTCATAAACGTTAAGCTTGAAGAAGGTGGCGTATCATTTTGTACCACCGAAACGCGTCGCTGTGTGTTACTTGAGCACCCAACCATCACCTGGGGTCACTGAAAATAAGGACAATACGAGATTGGGTTGACCTCGAAATCACTTGGTTGTAAGACTTGGTGTGCCAATGAAATAATATTGGGTCTTCTGTTTCCATCAGTTATTACAGTCTTTGAGATTATGTGTGTTTAATTTAATTGTGAGTAAAATTGGACCTTTGATGTACACTCTGGATGTGTTTTTATGAATTTATTGTACACACGTTTTGAATTTTAGATCAGAAATATCTATATATCACAATATAATAAAAATGTAACTTTATATTATCCTTTTTTGGTTTTTTATGATTGCTGATGATTTTGTATGATGTATGTATGAAAATTGTGGGTACCCGTATGCTTACAATAGGAGCCCAAAGGGATCTTGTTTGTGACAGAATTGGCTGTTTACCAGAGACCAGGGGAGTGGCATATAACCTGTTAACCCCCCCTGAATTTTCCCTCTCATAATGGGTAAGTCTCTAATTGGACTTTGCAGAATGCTTCCTTTGAGGAGCCCTGTTGTTCCTGATATCAGGATGTATCCTCCCAAAGTTTAAAGATGGTTGATTGGGCCCTGGGAGGCTTTGGACGTCCCCATCTCACATCTGGCTGATAACCACTATTTTTTAAGGGGCTTGGTCCCATGACACTTCTGCGCTGCAGAATTTAGTTCATTGTCAGCCAGTCTGCATGTTGTGGGGCGTGGGTGTGGGGATGGGTGGGAAAGAACATTTTAAATTCACTTACCTGAGTGCAGCGTCTCTCCTTTGTCTCTCCCACATCATCTCTCCTCTGCTCCTCAACCAGGAAGCACCCAGACTCCCCTATGCCAATCACAATGGTGCAATGTAGCGTTGTGATTGGTCTGAGCGATGTGGTTCGATGCTCAGACTGGGAATGGGAGCCTGGGCATGTTCTCCACCCAGGCTGTAATGCAGCCTGGGCAGTGAACGTGCAAAGGGCGCATGATGGTTTGGTCAGGCCAAGACGGCCGGCCAAACCATCATGTGCACTTTAGAGTGCAGCAGCCACTCCTCCGCCTGGACGTCACGGGAGCCAAGCCCTGCCCTGCCCTAAACTAGCGATACTAAAAATAAAATGATAACTTCTGTTAATATTGTTTTATTTTTTTATTTTACACTGCTCCACGAGCAGTGTGGCGATACATCTTAGCAGAGAAGCCACCACTGGTTAAATTAGGTTGATGGCTTGGAGTGACTGAGTATTGGGAGGAGAAAATCATTGAAGTGAGTTGTGGGGTTAATGTTCTTATCAAACGCCTTAAGTTCCTCTTTCTCTATCTTAAGGTATTGACAACCAGCAGTTGATCACAGCTTGGTGGAATTTCGGTGATTGGGGACAGACAGATGTCTACAGTGTTGGGATTGCACAGAGTATCTGAGTCAGTTGCTGCCAATATGATATATTGTTTTTCTTTACCCTTAGTAGGTTCATAAGAAACCCAGGGAGGAGCAGGTTCACATTCTTGCTCTAATTGAAGATGCTCTGTGTTGACATTGCCAATTATTGCAGCAAGGGGTAAACTTCTCTTTGTACCAGACATCTTACATGTCTTTTTAGAGAATATCTTTGCTGTTTTTCTGCTTCTAGTGGGAGAACTTAGGTTAGTGGATGGATATATATGATCCCGACTTATTCAATTAGGTTGTTACTTTTTCTCAGCGTATTGCTCTAGGATGCAGTTTTTCAGTTTTTACGGGCATTGACTTTCCTGACTGTGCCTCAGCTACCTTTGATTTCCCCATGGTTATCTATTTATGTTTCTAAGGGGCTCAACGCTTATGCATCTTTGCCACAAGTGAGATAATGCTTTAGGAAGAACAGAATCTGGTAGGGGTCTTTGATGCAGGATCCACACTGATCACAATACAGTAGTCACCTTTTGGAACTTAAAGGCCACATACCTTTCTTATCAGTGCTTGAGTTCAAAGGGGGAGCCCAGTCCAGCCTCTTTTGGCCAATGATGGGTAAAGATGTCCACTCTCACATTATTCTTTTAATGCAGCCCAAGCAGCCGCATACATCACAATATTAAAAGGTTCCAGCATAGAACAATAGCAACACATAAAAGGCATGAGCCATCAACAATCTGCCTCTTTTAAATGTGGAGGAAAATAAGTTCATGAAACTTCTAAACTTCAAAACGATCTTCTGATGAACAGGATGAAGGAGAAGGAAGAACAAAGGTAAATCCAAAGGCCAGACGACCCACAGATAAGGTGGTTTACCTGAAAGGAGAAAGAAGTAAATACCTCTTGAATGTATCAAATAGTGTAAAACTTATCAAGCTAATAGAAGAAGTAAGAGATGATACAAGTACTGTTAATTAAAAGTACATTAATTCACTGTAATAAAAAGAACATTATTTCATAGTAAGACCACCGAGGGGTGGGATGGGAGGGATAATGTCAGCTTCCGTGTTTTTAATGAAATCCAGATTCTCTAGTCATGTTAATAGGAGAATCGCAATTTCATTACAAGAACGGAGGCTACATTATGCATGTTGGTAGCTTTGTAAAACTACGTCAGACATATGTTCACTAGGCTTGCAATAGTGACTAGCAAAGGTGCTAGCATTTGACCAGTCAGCCGCTTTAAGAATGCCATCCAACTTACCTCCAGACCAGATAGACTTGCTGGCCATAACGCCTCTAAGGGAGTGAGCTTGAAATTTTTTTAAGTCAATACCAGCTAAATTCATTACAGTATTAGCCCATCTGGCAATAGATGTCGAGGCTATACCTTTGTGGGGTTTATCAATGGATGGGGGCGAAGAGCAAGCATTCTGCGATCATACTCTCTCATGCAGTCCACAATGCAAAGTTAAGGCATTAATCAAAACAAGGGTAAAAAATTGAATCAGACATGGTCTTTGTTCTTTTAGAAATCTCAAATTTGACACCGAATATGTTATAGGATCTATTTGTAATCTCCAGGGCTTTGACATCAGAAACCCTTCTGCAAGAAATTAGGCATAGAAGAGTAGCCAGTTTAATGTAAAGGTTTTTTCTATTTAAGAGAGTATTAACAGGCCAGTTATTGAAAAGATCAAGGATTAGCTTGACATTCCAGAGACTTTCATATTTAGGTTTAGGAGGCCTTCTTAAACGGATGGTTTTCATCACTCTGCAAACAATTACCTTTTTACCTGCCGTTTTACCGTTGACAAGGACATGGCTAGCAGAAATAGCGGATCTATAGCAATTAATAGATCTATAGCTGAGACCTCTTTCAAATTGTTCAACAAGAAAGTTAACTATGTAAACAATAGGTGCCTCCAAGGAATCCAGGTTCATTTCCAGGCACTAACGTACCCAGATCCTCCTTATGTTGTTATATCTGTAGTGAGTGCCTGGGGGCCAAGACCCTCCGAGGAGAGTTGCAGCTGTTGTCGAAAGACCTGAGATTTCATTGGACCTCCTGACACTCTCCAGGCAAGAAGGGTTAAACTCCCGTTCTGAATTAGGGGTGAACTTCTCTGTCTACGTCTGTAATGAGATTCTCTAGGGTAGGAATTAAGAAGGGGGGTTGCAAGCTAGTTCTAGAGTGGTGGGGAACCATGCTTGGGATGGCCAAAAGGGAGTTATTAGGACAAGGAAGCACTGATCCTGTCTCACTATCTCAAGAACTCTCTGAATCATGGTAAAGGGAGGGAATGTGCACACCTTGGCTCCTTTCCAAGATTGTAGGAAGGCGTTGACTGCCAGAGCACCCGGGTCGGGCATCCAGCTGAAGTAGTTCTGCAATTTTAAAGTTAGTCTGCTCGCAAATAAGTCTATCTCTAGAGGGCCCCAGATCTTGTTTAGTGTACTGAACACGTAAACATTCAGTTTCCAATCGCTGTGGTCTAACAGGAATCTTGAGTTCCAGTCTGCAGAGATGTTCGATTTTCCCAGAAGGTATTCCGCTTTGAGATCGATCTAGTGTTCCAAATAGAACATCCAAAGTTTCTTTGCTAGATTCGAGTCTTCGCCCAGGTATGTGCCTGAGTGCTCTCCGTGTGCTTCCTGCACCACGGCAAAGTGAGGTGCTTATGTAGGGCTGCGGCCACTGGCCCGCCTCCAAGTGTGAATAGCAGTCTGGGCAACAAAGTCCTACCCTGTTCTGGAATGGCACCTCCTGTGCCGTGGGAAAGTGAAGTACTTATATAGGGTCACAGTCACTGGCCCTTCTCAAAGCGCAGAATAACGCAAGGCGCTTCTTGCACTGCTTTGAGTTACTCATTATATACTATGTGACGCAGAGCCACTCAAGGTGGATCTGCATGGCAAAGTAAATCTTACTGAAGGGCTCGAGTTACCTTGCATCACCTTGCCTGATACAAGGGCAATGCAACCCCCTGATATATCTAGTCCTGCGTAAATACCACACCTAAACTGTATTTACTGTGTGTTATCACCTACTCACATTCCTTGGATCTCATAACGAGCCATACTGTTCCAAAGTTTTTTGTTATTTTTTTTAAATAATAGAAAAGATTAGTTTGTAAACAAAGCAGATTTTTAGATATGATCCATAAAACATTGCACAGTGTAGTCTTCCTCTTTCACTCTCTACTGTACCCCAGCAAGTATGTCACTAGCGACCAATTAAAAATGCCTTCATTTTTGAGCCAGGAAAAGGACAATATACGCTGTGTTAAAAGAATTATCATCGACTGCGCAAGAAGAAACTGTCTAACGTGTCAGTCTGTCTTTGAAAAACTATTACATGATGCAAGACAAAGGTACAAAAGCCATTATGATTAATTTTTAAAGGGAACCCTTCAAGGTTATTTGAAGGTGCCCGGTATCCCTTGCACCCTTTGATCCAGAGCCACTGGTTCAGTGTCCTGGAAGGTGAAGCAGATAGTAATAGAGCCAGACTGACAACTATTTAGCATGTGTGGACCATGGAGGTGCCTCAAGAAAAGCCCTCCCAACTCTATGAAGTCCTGGGAAGACATGTCTCTCTGGCCCTTTCTTGAGCTGTGGCTTAAGCTTGGAGCTCTGCCCGTGCGCTCCCACATAATCTAGCATCCGGCACCTCTGCCCTCAAATTTTTGTTTTTGGTTTTTAAAACACCCTTTCATGCTCCTGTTGCAAGAATGGTAGCCTCAGATACTTATGACTGTAATGACAGTATGAAAGGAGTTAGTAGATTGGAGAGCCAGACCCCATATCAGAGGATTCCCCACTAAACTCTCCCCTACCATTTTAGTAATGCATCCCTCATACTGACTAGGCCAAAACCGAATATGTTTGGGGGATGTTCACATTTGTGGGCATTTTGCTGTGTTGTGATGTCACAGTGGGCTGTGGCATTTACGTTACCCACATATGACACTTTCTACACCTGCTACATCTGCTACAAGATACAAATACATTCTGAGTGTTTAACTGTTAAATCTCCGAGGGCTGCTAGAGTGCCACAAGAAGACTGTTGAGGATTATAACAGTACCTTTTTTGATATTCTAAGATTTTTTTGAAACAGTGTGAATCCCTTCTAAAGCATAGTCATTGAGGTGTTACATTTATCTCGTATCCTATTGTGAGTGTTTTATGTTACCTGGAAACTATACCTGGGTTATTCCAGTCCTAGGTCTGAGTCCTGATTGGAGCCCTGGTCTGCACTTACTCACGGGAACAGTCCAGCCTGAACTGCCAGGCCAGGTCCTCCCTGGACAGGAAACAAGCATCCTGGGAACAGTTTCGGGGTTTCATCCATCATCAGCCAGGCTAGCTTGGATCTAGTGGCAAAGTGAGCAAGGGATACACATCTGGGCATACCCTGGCCACTTAGGGTGAATACAGCAAGCACAATATGATGATGAAACTTTTCAGACACACCCCTGTCACAAATCTGGGTTTTATCCATCATCGTTCTTCTGCTCACTAAGCTACCCCAGTTTGGACCCAGCCATATGCAAATCGGTCTTTACCCTGTTCCTCCTCTGAACAGTACAGCCCAGGATGCTTGTTTTCTGGTCCAGAGAGGACCTGGCCTGGCTATTCAGGCTGGACTGTTCCCATGGCGAACAGTGTCACGGCTGATTTGCATAGGGCTGGGTCCAAACTAGAATGGTGTGGCAAGCAAAATAACAATGGATTTAACCCAAATCTGTGACTGGCGGTGAATGTTTGACAATGTTCGCATTCTGTCCATCATCTTTTTGTGTTGTGTTTGAAAATTATTCAGGACGTCTGTTGACGCCTGATGTGGAGATCAGGAAGAAATATGGGGTTCCTGACTCACCTTGTAATACCTTTTAGATGAGGAACCCGAGATCTCTTGTCTATGGGGGTGGTTATGGTGGGAATTTTGTAATACTTCTGCGGTTCCTTTTGGCCTAGATTTACTAAAGTTTTGCACTGCCATTCATACAAACTGCAGCACTGGGATGCAAACAGCTGCGATCAAATAACTTTAGGATGCTAAAGTTATTTTAGCCCGATAGTTGACTAGGTCCTATTTGTCTGACTCCTGAGCTGTTGGTTACACATAGAAATGTTCCGCATGTAATATGATAAAATATAGGCCACAGGTTAAGTGGTATGTAAATGTCACCAGAACCCTGAGATGACAATATAGGACCATATATTACAGTATCCATCATTTTTTGTATATTACATGTTGATATTGAAGAAGTTGGGCTGAAAAGGCTGTTTTCTTCAAGAAGAGCTATGTGGTTTTTCAGCTGCAGTATTTACTGCATAATTATGGATTTACTCTAGTTGCCACGTAATTTGTCACTCAATTTACAGATTTAATTTTAAAAAGTTTGTAGTTCAAATGGATGAAATTAACAGTTTATACTTTGGATAATCTTGCTGCATTATTTGGCCCTCCGTGCCACATAATTCCAGACGTCCTGACAATGCTACAGCTCTGCAGAGAGGTTTGGAGACATCATTGTGATGATGCAATGCATATTTCACAGGCAAACATGAACATCTTTATAAATATATATCACTTTATATAATATATTTATATAACGGCCGACGGATAAGGAGCTCCGTCTAAGAGCTCCCAGGCGAGGGATCTCCTTTTTGGTGATAATCCTGGAATTTGCCCCTCTTTGATCCTCCTCCACCCCGAGGATTTGTATTCCATTATTTGCTGACTTCCTCCATAACGACTTGCTTGCCAAAATCAAAGCAACTCAACGACAAAAATAAAAATCTATCTCAGTGATAGGATTCCCAGCATAATGGCCGATTGTCTGGTTGAGCTGCACAATGCAGCTGAGAGGAGACGAGCTCGGGATTCACCCTTTGGGTTCTTATCCCTTGACTATCTCCTACCTTCTTGTCTCAGGCCACTATTGCACTGCATCCTGCCACGACTTCTTCCCTCTGGCATGTTTTTACTTGGTTTTCCTTCCAGACGGCGTCCCCTCACTTCTTCCTGCCGCAGCTGCCGTGGTCTCCGAGATCATTTCCCCCAGTCAGAGCGGGAAGAGAGCAGTGGGTTCCAGTCTTCTGCCCTCTCCCCCCCTCTTGCGGTCCAGGTGTCGGGATAGCCTTTCATCCACGGGTGAGTTGTTTTGAGTCTTGGGTCTCCTCCCTACTTTTGAATGGCCGAGGTGTTGTGGGACTGGCAATCACTAACGAAGTCCTCCTTCATGGAGGTTGGAGGTTTTTCAACTGGATTTTCACCACTTGCTGCCCGCCTCGTTCTTTATGTTGTTTTTGGCGGCTTGGTCTTTGCTCAGTGCCAGACGTCTAAATCTTACTCTTGCTCCCCCTTCACCTTTTGTTCTGTTTCATGTTGATGAAGATGGTGGGTTTGAGGTGGCCATTTTTACCTGCCTTGATGGCCTCTCGGTGGTCTGCTTCTCTTCAGCTTGGTGAAAGATACCATCCCTCTGAGTTGCTGTGTCGCCTCCACAAACCCTCCAGTGGGTGTTTACACCAACCTCTTTTTGGACTGCCTTTGCTTAGGACCCGGTGGTGATGGACAGGATCCGGGCGTGCCCTGGTTGGTACAGGTCTGCCGAACTTGATATTTTTCCTTCTGCCGTCTGCCTGGTTCCTGTTCCCCCTCTGCTCCTTAAGGAGTTTGCCTATGTTCATCCCTCTCTCCGCTTTCACCTCCCAAATGTTTTACATTGATGTGATGATTTACCTTTACTTTTATGTTTATTGTGTAACTATTCATGTTCTCAACCTATGTAAAGTGCTCTGATACCTCCGGTTCTAGCCAGCGCTATATAAAACTCCAAATAAATAAATAAATAAATAAATAATCAGTCGCCAGTAGATTTATGAGCCGACAGATCTCATGGTGAGATCTGATTGGCTGTCACCACTTCAAACAGGAAGTGGTGGCGCCATCTTGGGGCTGTGGGCTCAGCCCAAGTCCCTTGAAAAACAAAGCAAAAAACAGAAGGGGGAAAGATAGGAATACCCTGAACCTCTAGGCCTGGTGGTTGGGCCAAAAATATTTTTCTTTTAAATCTTGCCTCGAATTTGTGGAGTCTCCTGTGCTTTTTTTGTAGCCCCTCGGTGTGCCAGCCCCTAGGGGGTAGTGTATTTTTTCTTATTAACCCCTTCCCCGCTCATGACGGAACCGTTCCGTCATGAGCCACGGTTGCCGTGTGCTCATGACGGAACGGTTCCGTCATGCCACGACCGTTGGCGGCCGCTCCGCCCACGCAGCGCTGTTTCCCCGCCTGTGCGGGGCGACAACGCAACTGGGCGGAGTCATGACGGAACCGTTCCGTCATGAGCACAGCTCAACCGTGGCTCATGACGGAGCGGCTCCGTCATGAGCACAGCGCCACCGTGCTGCCCCCCCGCACCCCCCAGCGCCGCGGCGGAATTCCCGCCGCGGCGAAGGGGTTAAGGAAGAGGCACGCTCATGCCGCACCATCCCAGGCCTATTTTGGCACTGGGGACCCCATCACCAGACCCCTGCTGATATTGAGACAGGGAGGGGGTGCACACGGCCCCCTTTCTGGGAAAATTTTGGCCCTGGGGACACTTTCTCCCAGGGCCTGGCCTCATTAAAAGTGGAAGGGGGCATGCAACCCCCATCTCAGCCAATTTTGGCCCCAAGAACCACATCCTTAGGGGCCCCGCCATACTAGTAATGGGCATGGGTCCACTGAACCCGTCCACAGACTGATTTCGGCCCTGGGGGACATATCCCCCTGGGCCTGGACATGTTAAAAGTGGGAGGGTGACATATAGCCCCCTACTGGGCTGATTTCAGCATTGGGGACCCAATCCCCCAGGGCTCGACAAAGTTAAAACAGGGGATGGGAGGCGCAGCCCCCTCCCAGGGTCTATTATGTCCTTTAGGAACTCATTCCCTGGGGCCTGCCCGTACTAGTAATGCGGAGGGGGGCCTCTCCTGAGGCTAATTTTGGCCTTAGGACCCAATCTCCAGGGGCCTGGCTGCCATAAAAATTAGGAGAGTGCCACAGGCCCCCTCCCAGAGCCATTAATAGATCTAGGTATCCCATTTTTTCAGGGCCAGCTCATGCTATTTTCTGGGCTGCCCATCCCCAGGACATAGCAGTTCCTCTGCTTGCACTAGCGCGGGCAGGGAAACTGTGTTTACTCTTGCTGCTCTCACCAAGCGAGAGCAAACACAAAGTCTGTTCCTAGCTGGCAGGGACTTTAAAAATTCCATAATGCGGGTAGATAAACAGTTCTGAATATTGCTCCTGCTCGCAAGGAGCAGCCACTAGTGGACAGGAGCAATGCCAGCTCCAGATGTAGGTGGGGAGTCGGCTGGGGCCGCAAGAGCATTGGTGCTCCACCCACGTCCCCGAAGCAGGATATGGTGGGTGCCCTGGGAGGCCATCAGGGCAACCATCCTTAGATGGCTGGGATATGGCGCCTAGGGCCCATATCGGCCTGAGGGGCGGGCTTCATGCCCCCTTTCCCTTTTGAATAAGGCTGGGCCCTGGGAGATGGGGTACCTGGGGCTGATATTGGACAGGGAAGGGGGGCCACGTACCCTCCTCCCCTAAAAAACATGCACCCGGCCAATGGGGATGGGTTTTTAGGGGCCAAAACCAGCCAAGGGAGGGGGACACATCAACCCCCTCTCTGACAAGATGTGCCAGCTGCAGGGACAGGGGTCCCTGGGGCTGAAATCAGCCAGGGGAGGGGGACTGTGTATCCTCCTCTCTCTTTAGAATATGGCCAGGCCCCGGAAGATGGGTTTCTGGGGCCGAAATTAGCCCAGGGAGGGAGGCTGCATGCCCCCCTCCTCCATGAATATAATAGTGGGCCCCGGAAGATGGGTTCAATGGGCCAAATGTGTTCCAGGGAGGAGAGCCCAGGCCCCTCCAAAAAATGCATTATATATACATACACACAAAAAAAACAAAGGTTACAGGAACGTTATAGTTAGGTTCAGATTTTACACACACAAAACCATAGAAATTTAGCAGTTAGAGTTATCTCAAGTGACTATAACTCATGTCATGTGTTTAATTATAAGTCATGCCCTCGCCATGCACTGCTAATTCCACCACATATTATATCACTTTGAGGACATCTTCTATGGCATCATCGGTAATATCAGTGCAACATTTTCTGTAAAATGAGAAAACTGTGCATTGTGGGAGTTCGAGTTATAGATGTCTTAGGGCATGAGTTATATTTCCTTGATATAACTCTAACTATAAGTTCTGAATTCCATGGTTTTGTGTGTTTAATATGTGTCCTATCTTTTAATGTGCCTAGTTGTTTACAGTCGTAAAGATGCTACATGTAAAACTACACTCATAGTTTTTGAATAGCGAAAAAATTGTAAACTTACACCATAAGTTTACTCTTGTGAATAAGGCCCTGTGTAGTTATAGTTAGATCAGAGTTTTCATTTGAAGAAAATTTTTTGTTCCGCTAACAACTTTGTTGCCATTCAACGAATCTTCACAAAGCATATGGCTAGAAAATTCCTCCACTTCAGCTCCTTCATGGAAAGTTTTGTGGTGATCCTTCAAGTGGAAGCCAAGAATAAGAGGAGGGTCTCAAAACATTGTTAACTATGTTAATTCAAATAAGACAATTTTAGAAGTAATATAGAAAAAAAAGAAAGTGAGTACACCAAATCTGGCAAAAAGTTAGAACTTTAGTCAGAAAGTTTTTGTTTTGTTACTTGATGTAAATCTGTTCAGCATTTTTGAGAAATTCATGTTTAAAGAAGTGCGTGGGATGGTAATATTGGGGTTAAAAGGATAGTGATATTTGGATTGTTGATGTCCAGATATGCTCCGATTGGCCACTTTAAAAGGGACTAGTCAATCCTTATTGGCAGGCCACAACCTGAACAATATCTTGAGGCAGCCCTAACAGGACTCAGGGACATGGTCTATACGTTCTAAAAAAAAAATATATATATATATAAGGGGGTATTGCGGGCACGACCTGACCCCAAAGGGCATGTAGGGGACATGTGAGGAGCTCCTAAAGGGACTCCCCTTGATTGACTGGCCACAATATAGGCAATGTATTGTGGCAGTCATTACAGGGCTCTGGGACATTGTCCCGATTGAAATATGTTGTAGTGAATACCATGTTTTGGGGTTCACAAAAAGGAGCACATATAAAGTTTGAAAACAGATTTTAGTCACAACTTAAATCATTTGTTGGTAAACCCATACGAATTTGAGGAATTGTCGTGTGTTCTAGGGTGATTTTATCCTGTGAAATTGCCAACTCTCTGCTGGGATTTGATGAACCATGTTTGAATGAAAACTGTTTTCTCTCATGATTTTCTCATAGAGGTTATGGAAGTTGGCTCCAGAAGGTAAAATGGCAGGTAATTTTCTCTAAGTTTACACTATTGTCCACAGGCATGTTATAAAAGTCAATGATTTAACCTTGACAGGCCTTCCCTCCCCCTCCCCGATAGTACCCCCCCACTCAAATAGCATGAAAGTCATCTACACAAAGAATAAATGAAGGTATTGTTTGTTTACATAGCAGACATTATTATTAGCGCAATCATAGTTTTAAGCTTGCTAGGAGTTCAACAGTAAGTCAGCTTCAATTTTATTTAATTTATTTATTTGAGGTTTTATATAGCACGAACATGACCCTTTAGGGTATTGGAGCGCTTTACAGGGATAAATATGTTGCGTACAGTATATGCATAGGCAGAATACAGGGACGGGGTTAGGGAATTGACTACAGTAGGGCAAAAGTCAGATCTATATGCAATAAACAGTACAGTTCCAAAATCAGTGACATGTCAGCAATAAAACAAGGGGAACAATTGATACACTAGACTATGCACAGAAACATAGGCCATGAAAAGGCGGAATGCGCAATAACGGAGAGGTATTGGAAGAATTTGCTCATTCGGAAGGTTTTCGCTTCATTTTTGAAGCGCAACAAAGTAGGAATTCTTCTGATGGAGGGAGGTAGTGAGTTCCAGGTTCTTGGAGCGGCCCCAGAGAGCACTTGGTTATATGTTTAAACATTGCGGAAGCGGGGTGGCCAGAGCACACGGTCTCTGGCGGACTGGGAGTTTCAAGTTCTCCCAGATATCACAATTTTCTGGGCAAGATACTTCGGGGTGTTCGTGTGCAAGGCTTTGTGAATGATGCAGGCCAGTTTGAGCTGGATTCTGCCTTCAAGAGGAAGCCAGTTCAAGGCCTTCAGATGTGATGAAATGTGGCCATTTTGATTTAGCCAAATAAGAGTCTAGCTGCTGCGTTGAGGCAAACTTTTAGTGCGGCCGTTGAAGTCTTTGGTAGGCCAGATAGGGTAGAGCAGCCGTATTCAATTCTAGAGATAACTAAAGCCTGAACTGCGGTTTTTAGGTCGGCAGTATCAAGGAAGGGTTTTAGTTTTCTCAAGTAGCTCAGATTGAACCTGGCAGTTTTGGCCATCATATTGATGTGTTCACACATATTCAGGTTGCAGTCCAGGGTTATCCCGAGCGATTTGCCCAAATCTACTATGGTTGGCGTGCAGTTGAGTGCTGTGATCGAGTTAATCCATTCAGGGATGTAGATGGATTTTTTGGGTAGGGAGATGAGAAGGAACTCCGTTTTATGGGCATTCAATTTGATCTGGTTGTTGGCGAGCCATTGAACAGTCAGATTCAGGGCATCATTCAGATAGGTAATCTCCTCAAGAGAGGAGATTTTGATGTATAACTGAGTGTCATCAGCATACATGTGGAAGGAGATGTTGGCAGTTCAGAGAATATCAGCTAGCGGTTCAAGGTAGAGATTACAAAGGATAGGGGACAGAGTGGAGCCTTGAGGGACACCGATAGAGATTGTGAAAGGAGCAGATAGGTTGTTGTTGACTAAGAATATCTGGGTGCGGTTCTGGAGTAATTAATGATTGCAGTGATCGTGGGAAAGTATACCTCCGACAGATAATCCATCAAATGGTCACCAAATGGCTTCAAATGTAGAACCTATATCATTCAAGTCCAGGGTTAGTTTTTCCCTCACCAACATTGTCCGCGGCTTATTTGCCCAGTCCTTGTTTGGTATATCTGGAGGTTTACATTAATAGCCCAATAACTGTTTAGCTGCAAGGATCATCTTCATTGCTACTCTCCACTCGGTCAAGGATAGGACCTTTATCTCGATAGGACGAATACCCAGCACTACTACAGCAGGGTCGACACAATTCAGATACACCAGAATCCCTTTCTTTATGGTTCAAGATCTCTTTCTAAAACAATGTCAAACATGGACAGGCCCACAATATATGCAGTTCATCTCTACCCATTCCACAATTTCCTCAACACAGTCCAGAGGTGTTACAATTCATTTGCTTCACTCTCATATGTGTGATATGCCATAACATCATGTGTTTGCCCATGGACTCTCCATTCTCAATGCACATTCTGGGTATGTTCTCTCACAATGTCTGCCATTGGCACATCGTAAAACCAGTGTTCAACATCTGCTGCCATTTTCATATGTCAAGCCCTTGAAATTTGGGACCCTTCATCAACAAAGCAGCAGTGATATTTCTGATGAGACCTATCTGCGTGGCATAGGTGGAAAATTACTTTTCCCAGTTGGTAGGGGATCAGCAAGCTGCATCTTTGTTTCCTGGTTGAATAGCGTAGTGTCTCATTTGGAAATATTGTAGGCAATCAGTCACTTGCATCTTGTATTCTGTTTTACATTGAACACAATACTTTATCTACTCTCCTGTGAACAAGTCTCTAAGCTTTCGGCATCCACTTTCTGACCAGTGCTTAAATTCCCTTCCCCTCCACTCTGAGGAGAATTCTAGGTTACATAAGAGAGGCACATAGGTTGATGGGTAGGATGTAAAGCTCTGTCTGTTTACAATGGTGTTTCATATCTTCAGAAAAGGGCTTAATATTTCAGACATATAACATACTGTGGGCCCAGCATTTTTAGGCATTCAAGGGATAGCCCATTAGGCCTGTCCCAAGACTGCTGCCTTCATATACACAGGGCCTTTCGGTTTCATACTGAGAACATTTGAGGAATGTCCTATGTTGGGCAGCCCAATAACTGGTTTTTATAACTGGCATTTCCAAGGCCTCTGATTCCTTAGAACCTTTCAATACGGTACATTCCTGTCCTCTTCTGTTGCACAGGGGGCGTGTTGGCAGCCAAGCACCAATACAGGCCTACTTGCACCCTGGTGCAAGGGTGCCTGTGTAGAAGGCAGGATTGTTTTTGTGCTGAACGGGACACCTTCCTGCATTAAAACAAATCCATAGAGGCATTTTCATGCTTCTCTGTGTGTTACTGAATGCAGCACACATAGAAAGAGGAAAGAACGATGAGAAATAAAGATATTTCTCCTTGTTATGCCTGCCCCAGAGAGGCCTAACATTTTGACACATTCCCAGGTTTATAAGACCTTGCAAATCTGAGAATGCGTCAAAACCAATAGGACTTGCAAGGAAACAGTCATCGCAATGCCCATGGAACTCCTCCCTTGCACTGAGTTAGGTGAAGCAGTGATTTGCGCTGCATTGCCTTCCTCAAGATTTATGAGGCCACTTATATCCACACAATGTGGCTTTGCCTGGCTTCATAAATCTGACTCAGAGCCTTGTGTCACGCATGTAGGACTTTGTGTGGCGCAAACGTGACGCAAGGCTCAAGTCTCTTAGATTCACTTGGAACACCATCCTCAAACAACACATTATGATCAAAAAATGAAGATTTCATAATATACGTTTTAGAAAGGGAAACATAACCCAACATTTTACAATTAATGCTTGGGAAATGTGCTTAGATGATAGAGTGTGCTTGAAAAATGTAGACTTTGTGTAATATGTTAGGCAAAAATGGTGTACCTACACCAGCAGGATATAAGAGAATGGTCAACCTAATTCCGAACCGAGGACAGATAAATCAGTCTATATACGGGCACGGAACTACTGTGACCTGCAATATCCCTATAATGTAAGGGCAGGGGTACTTTACCCCATAGATACTTCTATTGTATATTCCTTAGAATGAAAATACCATTATCAACATATGTTTTACACCGGTTGTAAACTAGGAAAAGGGGGGAGTATAAATGCAAAAATTATACAATTCTGTGATATACTGGCTTTAGGGTACTCAGCACAATACGAAGTTTGATTTATGAACTAATTAATTGTTCACAACAAAAATACTTATCGAAAATGTTTCTCATATCCCAACAAGAAAAACGAAGAACTCGAGAAAAATAGGTTTTGCATGTTCAAAAATTAAATTCAATATATATTTATGAGCCTTTTACTAGAAATTTTCAGTTGCCTGAAATATCCATGTGTCATAACCTGAATGTACCAGAAACCCAGGCACTGGTATGTATTAAGATATTACACATTCATTTTAAGGCTAGTGCAGCAATAACGATATAGACTCTGATAAGCATTCGCGGAAAAAAGTTTAGACATATCAGCAGCCATAGATTTTCTTTCAATCCATGTGGTCAACCTGCAGTGCATGCTATAATTTCTATTCCGCAAGCTTTTTTAGAGAATGCAACGTTTTTAGAAATAGAAATGTTTTCAACAACAAGTTGTGCATTCTTTGTTTTATTTTGCCAGTAAGAATTCACATAATTTTTAACAATAATTTTCAGAAATAATTATTTATGCATCTTCGCAGTACTTTAAAGCAATTCTGCAAGGGTCCTTCGAGAGCTGGATGCTGTGCATATGTTTGTGTACATATTCAGGAGACAGAAAAGCAAATACTCTTGAGTGATGAAAATTGAAAAATATTTTAGGGACCAGACCTCTCTTGTCTCATCAGCTTCAGAGAGAATTGCTTTTAAAGCAGGATCTTTTAAGGTCCGGATTCTGTTTAACAGTGCGCATGTAAAACGGAGGATATAATTTTATTAAAGACACAGAGGTGAAAAGCATGGATTATTCGCATTAATACATTCCTTTACTGAAGCCAGAATAATACAGTCAGGCTCAGATTTACTAATCTTTCACACAATGCAGAGCAGCAAAGCAATGGGGAGACGGGTGAACTGACACAGTTACAAAGACATGCACTGTTCAGCTCTTTCCTTGCACATGTGGCTGCCTTGTGTCAGCACAGGCATCCTTGTGCCATGGTGCAAGGGTGCCTGCGTGGTGGGCAGGATTGTTTTATTCCTTCCTGCATATTAACAATCTTCAGAGACTTTTTGTTGTTGTTGCAGTTTTATATAGAGCAAACTCTGCCCAAAGGTATTGGAGCAGTTTACATGAGTACCAGTTACATTACACAAAGACACATTAATTTTTTAAGCACAGGGAGATGTAGTGATTTGCCCAGAATCAAAGGATGTTGAGCCAATGTCAAGACTCCAACCTGGTTCCCCAGTACCAAAGTTAGCAGCTCTGGACGTAATGCTGCATCTTCTGAATGCTGCTCACATGGAAAGAGGAAGTAGCAAAGAAAAATAAAGACATTTCTCCTCCTTATGCCAATGTTGGTAAGGATCACAATTTTAGTGCAAACCCAGGTTTAATGACTTCAATAAAGCTGGGTTTGTGTCAAAATACATAGGTGGCTGCACGGAAATGCCTGTGCTCATCCCATGTAATGCCTCTCTGATGCAGGGTAACGCAAGTGAGAGCAACGCTCTGTCTTGCATTACTTTGCAGGTGAAAAGTCACACAAGGCTACACAAATATCAATTTGCACAGCTTTGTAAATGTCACTTAAGCACTTGTGTTGCCTTGTGCTGAGTCAAAGCCTAATTGCTTGATTTGTAAAAGAATGAGTACCAGTGCTCAAAGCCCTGCTCAGAAGCCCCGGGGTTATTAAGTGTAGGCATGCTGTATACCAAGACTGCGTCGTCTTGAATCCGCTGCATATATTCCTATTCCTCTAACAGATACTTCCTGCCCTTTATCTCACTCTTGCAGGTTTCTTCTTTCTCCCTTTACGACTGTTGTCTATGTCTTTTTTTCTGCCTCCTTCTTACCCCTTTGTGTGTTTCTACCTCCCTTTCACTCAGTAAATCTTTTCTGAGGAAAGATACATTTTGGTTCAAAAAAAGAGTGCTGGTGGTCCTAACCGGCAACCATCAGTTCAAATTAAGCACTGAATATATAGTACACTAAAACAAATAGACTGACTGTATCCATCTTTCTGTGTAGTTCTAGGAAAGGTTATGTTCTTTCCTAATGTTAATCAATTATGCAATCAATCAATCAATCTGGATTTGTGTATTTCGGCTAATCACCTGTGAGGGTATTCAAGTGCTTAGAGTGCTGCAGCAGGGGGCTCAGTTGAATTCTCAGGTCTTAAGTACTTTTCTGCATTCCAGCAGAGGATGAGGTCCGAAGGTGCAGTGGGAAGTCATCCCAAGACTTTGCAGGGAGGTAGGAGAAAGAGCGTCCTCCTCTGTTGCTGCGGTGGATGCGGGTGGTATGAGCAAGACAGGGTATGCCCAGACATAGGTCCCTTGCTCACTCTGCCACTGGATTCAAGCTAGCCTGGCTGATGACGGCTCATTAGCCATAAACCGGTCCCAGGATGCTTGTTTCCGGTCCAGGGAAGATATGACCTGGCAGATCGGGCTGGACTGTTCCCATGAGGCACAGGGTCTGACTGATTTGTATATGGCCATGTCTGAACTGGGGTGGCGGAGTGAGCTAAAGAATGATGATGGATTACACCCAGATCAGTTGACTGGGGGCGAGTGCTTGCAGTGTTCAACACTTTGTCCATCATCCCCTTTGGTTTTGCTTTGTTCACCCTAAGTTGGCAGGGTATGCCCAGACGTGGGTCCCTTGCTCACTTTCCACTGGATTCAAGCTAGCCTGGCTGATGACGGCTGATTAGCCAGAAACCGGTCCCAGGATGCTTGTTTCCGGTCCAGGGAAGACATGGCTTGACAGTTCAGGCTGGACTGTTCCCATGAGGCACAGGGTCAGACTGATTTGCATATGGCCATGTCTGAACTGGGGTGGCGGAGTGATCTAAAGAATGATGATGGATTAAATCCAGATCAGTTTACTGGGGGTGAGTGTTTGCAATGTTCAACACTCCATCCATCATCCCCTTTGGTTTTGCTTTGTTCGCCCTAAGTTGGCAGGGTATGCCCAGATGTGGGTCCCTTGCTCACTTTGCCACTGGATTCAAGTCAGCCTGGCTGATGATGGCTGATTAGCCAGAAGCCAGTCCCAGGATGCTTGTTTCTGGTCCAGGGAAGACATGGTTTGGCAGTTCGGGCTGGAGTGTTCCCATGAGGCACAGGTTCAAACTGATTTGCATATGGCCATGTCTGAACTGGGGTGGCGGAGTGAGCTAAAGAATGATAATGGATTAAACCCAGATCAGTTGACTGGGGTGAGTGCTTGCAATGTTCAACACTCCGTCCATCATCCCCTTTGGTTGAACTTTAAGAAAGGTCAGAGGATGAGAACAGCCACATTTTTAGCAATTTACAAAACAGGGAGCGTGAATAACATTCTCTTAGTGTCAGAGGTAGGTCATTCCAAAGTTTCGGTCCCAAAAAGGAAAACTCTTGACCATCATGTTGCGATTTCCTAATTTTAGGAATTACAGCCAGACTAAGATCACTAGAGTGCAGCAACCGGCCAGGTTTGTACCAGGACCTCAAAGGCCTGTGATAACCAGGGCCAGTGTTTGCCAGGCATTTGTGCATGTAGCAAAATGCCTTAAATGATACCCGCCATTCAATGGGCAACCAGTGTTGGTTACTTAACTTGCTGGCAGTAGAGGTGAATCTAGGAGGGTGGCGCAAGAGGCAGGCAGCTGTGTTTTTTACAATCTGGAAACATTTAAGCAAGGTTTTTGCTATCTCAGGTATATAATATTCCCATAGTTCAGCTTAGAGATAACTAGGGCTTGGACAACAGTTCTCTGGGCAGAGGAAGGAAGGCAATGAAGGATCTTCCGAAGCCACTGGAAGATCCCAAAGCATGTAATTGACACCTTATTAATCTGTTGGCGCATGGTAAGTTTATCAGCCAACCAGACTCCTTCACAACTGGCACAGGGCTACGGTGAAGACCCATGGTTTTGGGCCATGTGTACAGTCCCCAAAGATTGGGGATGTTGCCCCCTAATAGGACCTGTGTCTTGTCACCATTCAGTTTTAATAAATTAGCACCCATCCATAGTCAGACTTGCAAGAGACAGGAGTTAAGAGCCTCTACATTCTGATTGTCCTGACAGAGATAACATGATTTGTAAATCATCTGCATACAAAAAAAGAGTGAGGCCTCAAGTTTCCACTATCTCAGCTAGTGTATGTACATAAAGGTTGAAGAGCAAAGGAATCAGAATGGATTCCCGAGGCACACCCGACACTAAGGTGTGGGTTTCTGACCTGTGTTGTTTGGTGCGCATGCATTAGCCAGGACAGGGCCATATTTGAAATTTCCAGTCTCTCTAGTCTCTCGAGAAGCATTGTGTGGTTTACAGTATCAAATGGTTGTGAAGGGCTTTGAAGGTGTGGATCAACATCTTTAACTAGCCTCTTTTATGAATGTGGGAGCCAATGAACCTTCTTGAGGTGGTAGGTGATGTGGGTCCATTTAGGGAGGCCAGGGATGAGTTTGGCCACTGAGTTCTGTATTGTTTTCAGTCTCTTGAGGAGGTGCAAGGTGATTCCTATGTAGTGTGCATTGCTGCAGGCCAGTCGACTGCTGACCAGGGCTTGTATGATAGTACGTCTGGTGCCAATGGGGAGCCACTTGAAAATCTTGCGGCGCATGTGAAATGTGAGGAAGCAGACACATGATACTGTGTTGATCTCTCTTTTCATAGTGAGCGTTCTGTTCAGGAGGATGCCAAGGTTGCAGGCATGGTCAGTCAGAGTGCGTGAGGGTCCTACTTCAGGAGGCTACCAGAATCCACTATCCGGCCAGAACAAAGATGCACAGGCTCCACCTCTTCTTTGAGGCTCAACATGTCACATCTAGGCCTGAATACTAACACAAGACTTAAATGACTCACAGCTCTAGCTCGGCAGTTGTCTCTGTGATGCAACTCATCCTCTGGAGACCCATGCAGAAACAGGGAGAGGACTCGGATGGAGACAATGAAACAACAACATCATCAGGTAGCATATATATAAGTGATAGCACAACTTTTTAACAATAGTAGCTGTTGTAATCTGGTCCAGTTTTCTCCCTCCCCATTTCCCCCCCCCCTCTCCTCCGCGCCTAATGGGTTAGCCCAGGTTTAGAATGTTGGGGCAGAAGCTCCGTGTAGAACGTTGGCAGACAGCAGCGGGAGGCTGAAGGATCCTTGGCTAATAAACCTGTTCTCCTCAACATTTCGTCTGGGAGCATTATTACTACAGATAATTTGGCGACGAGGATGGGCATAAACTTTACATTCTACGTAGGCAGATGCATTCAGCAGAAACCAAAAATAAACAAAGGAAACATCCCTAATGCTGGAGATGAGATACCTGTGTCTCACCACTCAAAAGCAACGTAAGAGTTTAAAGCAATAAGATGGGCACACACTGCTCTTGTACCGACAGCAGCAATAGTAGTCCTTTTCTCATCTACCTTAATGTAGTCCAGCAAGATGTATTCAACCTCTTGAAACATTCATTGCACTTCCATGGATCTCTTTTGGGCTCCCTATTGAGGTCTTGAAATTTTGATAACTCATTAGGCAATTACATGCATACAGTCAAAGCCAATGAGCATACGTGAGATTTATGTAGACCTGCAAAGATCTAAAGGAACACATATGATCAAGAGTTGAAGTCCATGGGTACCTACATGCCCCACAGTATATATGTGACTTTCAATTTCTGAAGGAAGGGCCTGCACAATCAGCCAACATCTCAAGATGCCTATGCAGCTTCCATAGTCTATGCACACCGTCAAACTCAAAATAAATATGCTGTCCCAAAGAATCAAAGCTTAAGTGCGCCTGCAAGATGCATAAGCAATACAGGCCCTACTTGCCAAAGTACTGAACCCATGGATGTCACAGATTGCCTTTAGAAGCTAGGTATGTCCTTTAGAGGACAACAACTGCCAACTCAAGTTATTGATGACTAATAACCACTTTCTGTTGTGGTGACCTTTTGTAGCAAGTCACCTTTTCTGTATGGCCACTCCAGATTTTCCCTCTTTTTCTGGACTCTGATGACATTACCATCACAAAACAGTAGTAAAGTGCCTGTGTTTTCCCTCTAAACCATATTCTGTACTTTAGAGCTCCCTATAGGTCCATTGAAAATGGTGCCTACGGGACAGCTAGGGCATGGGAAGTTAAATGACATTTGTGCAATGTCGTGTGTAGTTATACTAAATATATATACATACACACACATACACACAGTGTGGTGGTCACCAGTAGGTAGTTATAGTTAGGACATAGTTTCTATAGGAAAAGCTTTTTTTGTTTTGCCAACAACTTTTGTGCTATTTGACGAATCTTCACAATATCTTCAAAACTAATTTGCCACTCACTTCAGCTGCTCTCTTGAAAGTTTTGGGGTGATCTTTCAAGTGGGGGGCGACCAACAAGGTGGGGCTTAAAAGTACATTTTCCCTATGTTAATTCAAATAGGACCTTTAGAAACGGCTAAAGCCCGAACTGCTGATCGGAATTACACAAAATTTGGTAGGAAAGTACATTTTGGTCCTGGGAAGTGCCTTTTTGTGATTTGGTGTAAATCTGTTCAGTAGTTTTTGAAATAATACAACAAATCCAAATATAGATAAATAGGGACGTGGATCCTCCAAGGATCTAACAGCCGCTGTGGTGAAATGTGATTGGCTGCCAACATTTCAACCAAGAAGCATTGGCAGCTATCTTGGGACTCAGCCTGAAGCCGAGTCCCTTAAAACTGAAATGCTCGAAACTTTTTCTTGCTTGATTGTCAAAATCTGATTTAATGGTATAAACAGATATTTGATAACTTAAGCAGAAAAATATTTTAAATTAAATGTACTTTACGGCCTGCTTGAGTCGAAACTGGCGTAAAACCGCCTCTGCCATACATCATACCACCGGAGCTGCAATACATATCCTTGACTTGGAGAGTTAACAACCTGATCTCAGATGACAATGACCTGCCTCAACGACCAAGTAGGGCCAATGGGTCTTAACGAAGCCAGATTAGCTATCTAGGAGTGAACAGGAACAGTTGGCAGAACAAAGTTCAGATTTAGTACAGACTCTTTTGACTTGGAGATGCAAAGGATGGTTTTTACTATTCATTCCCAAGACCCTTTAAGACAGCCATGCTCCAGTCACAATAGATGGGAGAACATTTTTATCTGTGGCAGGTGGGATGAGAGCTCACGTAAATACGGCAGTGTCTTCAGAGCTGACAACAGAAGTGCCTGATGTCAGCTGCTTTTTGAGATAGGAGCTCCTGGGTAATTTTGGCAAAGATGAATTGCTGCAAAAGGAGGTGGAGGACTGTGAAAAAATAGCTATGGGGTGTGGCCAACCATCATGGCCGCTCGGACGTGATTCCGAACGGCTCCGTCCCAGGCCCCATGAATGTAGCGGTTAGAAGGGTACAAACCCCTCCGCCTGACCTGACTTTGGAAGCGTGAGACCCACGGGAGGGAGGGCAGGCTAAAGAGAGCCCCCTGGAGCAGAGGAGACTTTGGCTTCAGCGGAGAGAAGTGAGAACTCCGGAGTGCCGCAGTGCTCCCTAAAATGATGGTGGAGCACGAACGGAGATATCAGCAAATGAGAGGTCAATGAGGAACCGGGCGGCAGCCAAGAGGTGAGAGGAGTGCCCCCCACAGGGGGGAACAAGACACCGCCATCTCAACATATGTAGACGCCCACGATGGTGAAAATCATCAGGGGCAGTGGCGCCTCCCGGCGCCATGCGGCGTACCTGTGCCTGAGGACTGTCTCCATACAAGTTTGGCGCTGGGGGGCGAGAAGAGAAGCAGCGGGGAGTGAGGGATGCCAGGCCCCCCACCTGTAACGAGGACTGCCCCCCACCCATAAGCAGTAGCAAACTGAAGGAGGTTAGAGGTGTTGCCTGATTTTCCCCACTGGATGCCTGACACCAAGATGGCGCCGTCCAGCGACAGATCATCTCCATCTCGAAGCAGGAGTGCGTGCTGAGAGGAGTGATCAGCCCCCAGTCGCAGCAAGCAGCAGAGACACAGTGCTTGGATCCCCCCCACAGGTGCCCCCTCAACAGACGAGCGGTGGAGGTGCTTGGGGGTCCAGAGCCCCGGGGTGCCTCCAAGTGCAGCATGGTGACACAAGCCCTCTCAGTCACAGGGCCCAGAGCAGGTTGTTTCAAAGGTGACCGTCTCTGCGGTGGCATCAAGGTCCAATGAGGAGCAGCCAAACGCTGGCCAGTCTCCCTGCCCCCATATGCCACCCATAAAGGCTAGCGCCAACAAGGTCTTCAATTACTTCTCATATTCATGCTCTGGTATGCCTAAAGAGGGGGAGACGCAAGGGGGGGCACCGTGGCGCTCACCCGGGAGGACCTGCTGATGTCCCTCATAGAGTTCAGAAAGGACCTTAGAGACAATATCAAAGCTGACATGGATGCATCCTTCGATACGTTTAGAGCGGAAATGAGGACAAAGTTGGTGGCCCTATAAGCTGATGTGGATTCGGTAGGAACACGCATCCTTGACCTAGAGGTGAAATGCCAGGATCTGGGTGATCACATGAGGACCGTGGAGGAGGGCTATGCGGAGCTCCATGATCAACTATGTGCGACTGTGCTCAAGTGCGAGGACTTTTAGAATCGCTCTCAGCGAGACAACATATAGGTAGGGGTCTGGAGGAGGGCTGCGAGGGCCCAGGTCTAGAGGCATTCATGATGGCCCTCTTTTCCTCTGTCCTCGGCGAGAGTGGCCAGGAGGTACAGCTAGAGTGGGTGCACAGAGTAGGGCCGCAGATGTCCGGTAGCAACAGGAGGCCAAGAGATGTCCTGGCGAAATCCAGATAATTCAAAATCAAGGAGATGGTTCTTCAAAAGTCAAAAGGAAAGGACAAAATAACATTTCAAAATGCCTCATGCTCTGTATTCCAAGATGTGGTGCAGGCCACTCTGGGGCGACGACATCGGGTCTGTCCAATCACAGAAGCTCTGCGTAAGAAGCAAATTAAGTAACGTTGGACCAACCCCTTTGGTATCGCCTTTCAACTAGACAACAAGCAGCTCCACTGTACAGAGGTGGAAGAAGCGGTAGACTTGCTGGGTATCAGCCCCCCCTCTCGGAGCGAGTGTCCACCTCGAAGAACAGCGAAGGGGGACTACTGAAAGAACGATGAGGCAGAGATCCATGGCAGACGGTGAGACGGGGGAAAGAACAGCACCGGAATGAGTCGAAGGGATTCCGGGTCCCTCGGCGCGGTTACGCACAAACAGTTACCTCGCAGCTAGACTTCTTTCGAGTCAGGGTAAGAGGAGCTATGGTCGGGGAAATCAAGAGACGAGTGCCCTGATGGACACAACAAGAGCCAAGACTGACAACAGAGCAGACTCTTAGCGCCTATTGTTCCTGGTAAAATGCGGGTTCGAGGGTTATTGTTATGGACACTACAGCAAGAGTATTAGTGCTGCTCCTAGAGATGGACAAGGTGAGGCCCTGCTCTGGGACAGAAGACCCCACAACTCTTAGTTCTTGTTTTTGCTTGTTTTGTAAGTTGTGTATCATGGCCTCCACATTGTTGAAGCTTGGGGATGGGCTTGGAGGAGGTGGGCGGGGGGATGTGTCAGGCCACACATGGGGGTTTGAGGAGGGAACCACGAATCAGAATAGGGCCTCACATACAACATCATGGCAGTTAATTGTCTTTCCTGGAACGTGAGGGGCCTTAAATCACCCAACAAAAGGCAGAGTATCTGGAAGTACCTAACAGATCACCAGATTTTGATAGCCGCCTTACAGGAAACCCACTTAAAGAGAAGTGAGGAAGTTAGCTTGAAACATAAAAGATACCCCCAGATCTTTCGCTCTTTGGCCCCCACTAAGAAAAATAGAGTGGCTCTCCTCTTCCATTCCTTGGTCGTCTTTCACCTTCAAGCAACTAAATCAGATGCAGCAGGGCGGTTCCTGATGGTGTATGGGGAGATTAGGGGGCGAGCATGTACCTTCGCCATGATTTACGCCCCTAACACTGGTCAACTGGATTTTCTGGAGAATTTTCTAACATCATTGGAAGTGTTTGACGGAGTATCCCATCCACCAAGTTTGCAATCAGGCCTTTAATCATCAAAAAGCAATATAACATAACATATGGATACATTACTAAAACACTGTGCAAAACATTTGTGAACAACACTACAATTATACAACTAAATGTACTGAAAACTCACAAACAACACTATAATTAACCTCTGGAATTCCACTATAACTATATATGTTAAAAAAATGTGAAAATATACTTTATCATTATTCTATGAAAATATATAAAAACTATATTTGATTTATTGCAAACAGATAACCAACTACAATGTTAATCATCTTTCTAAACATCAACAATACTAATTAAATGACTCCTACTACACAGAAATACATGTTAACAATTTTGTTAAAAATTCTCACTTCAACTTAAACCATTTTGGAGAAAGTGTTGGGCACTAAAGGGGTAACATTTACTATTCCTACTCCAATCTGAACCAATTTGGGGAAGATGGTGGCCACTATGATTTGGGTAACCCCAAGCTTCGCACAGTACATGATAAGAGATCGTTTTTTGCTATTGCAGTGCATGCTGCATTTCAATGACAAATCTGCTGCATTGCCTCTGGACCATCCAGACCATGACAGGTTGTTTGGCCTGTTGTGGAACATTTGTCTGCCAGGTTTACAGAGGTTTAAACTCCTAGAAAGAATATACCCATCAATGAGTCCTTGATCCTGTACAAACCGCAGCTGATGTTTAGGCAGTACATTATGAGCAAAAGAGCTCACTACGGCATTAAGCTGTACATGTTGCGTGAGAGCTCGACTGGCTATGTGCACAGCTTGAGAGTGTAAACAGAGAAGAACTTCACTCTCAACCCTGTAGGTTGGCTTCCCACGCTAGGAGTCACAGGGAAGATAACATGGGAGCCTGTTAAGCCTCTCCTTCACAAAGGTTATAACCTTTATGTGAACAATTTCTATGCAGGACTAAAGCTGTTCAGTGAGCTGTACAAAGCAGACATTTTGGCCAGTGGTATGGTACATTATGGCTGTAAAGAATTCCCGCAGGAGCTTGTTTGTAAAAAGCTCCAGAAATCCCAGAACACTGTGTTGTGTTCTAATGAAAAGCTCACAGTCGAATTTTCGGAAAGGCATGATGTCTACGTGCTCACTACAATTCATGATGAGAGCACTTCTCCCATCACAGTTTGGAGTCAGATGGTCGAAGTTCACAAGCCCACCTATTTACTTGTTAACAACAATTATATGAGGGGAGTAGATAAGAATGACCAGGTTCTTCAGCCATACAATCCGAGTTGTAAAACTCGTACTTGGTACAAGAAACTGTTTACCAACCTGATCAAGATAGCAACATGCAATGCGCATTCTGTTTATCGTCAGACAACCCCAGGAAGACTCATGTCTTTCCTTAACTTTCGGTTGTCAGTTATTGAAAGTCTTACTGCTACAGAAGCAGCAGCCTCCAGTTCATATGTTTAGGAGGTCGTTGCAAGGGTGAAGGTGCAACACTTTACTAATCGCATTCCTGCAACACCTAAAAAGGCTCAAACATGCTGTCATTGTAACGCCTTCTCCGAGCATGGAAAGAGTCAGGAGAGTCATATTTACTGTCCATAGTGCCCATCTCACCCAGCCCTGTGTTTTCCTGATTGCTTTACATTGTACAATACTAATGTGAATTAATGGGAAATTGACTGAGGTGGAGCTGAAGTTACATAACACTTTCAATGGCTGTGCATGGATACCTGCCTGCATTGGGCCACTACTTCACTAGGTAAGCAGCTGTATTGCTTTTGTGGCTCTAATTATGGAGTTCCTTATGGACTGCTTGACACCTTTATCGATCATCAGAAAGTGGTTGGTGTTCTGTTCGACGATTGACAAGTGCATTATAGTCCCCAGACTGTACATAATGGTGGACAGAACATAATCCAAGTTGTCACAAAGTACCCTATGTGGCAAATTTCTAAAGGCTTGACTAGATTTTGAAGTGCTTTAGGGAACTTATGTATACAACACAAGGACCACCCTGATTGCCCACTAGAACCGGAGTAAGTGTAATAAGTCAAAGAAATTTCCTGTGGGACTTATTCACCAACACTTCTACTTGCTTTGAAAGCGTGCAAACTCAATTAGTAACTGTTAGAACTGGGGGTCTCTATTTGGCAATGGTATACACCTTTGTCCAAATAGGGACCCTTGCTTCTAAGTCAGGATAAGGGGATTACACTCCTAGATAACCCCTGCTCACCCCCTTGGTAGCTTGGCATGAACAGACAGGCTTATCTCAGAGGCAGTGTGTTAAACATTTGTGAACACATACAGTAATACAGTGAAAACACTACAGATGGACACCACACAGGTTTTATAAAAATAAGTATGCTTTATATAGACTTAACACAAGACCACAAATGACAAAAATCCACAATACTGTACTTAAGATTGACTTAAAGGTGATAAAAGTTACTTAGTTCATGTTCGATGATAAATGCGACACAGTTCTCACAAAAGTACCAGGATGCGTAACGCAAAATAAACAAAAGGCTCGCAGAGGGAGATGCGTCAGTTCTGTGCTCCGGGGAGATGATGCGTTGTGCCTCAATGCTTGCGCAGAGTAGGGGACGCGTCGTGATCCTTACCGGTGCGGGGGTGATGCGTAGGTTCTCGGCCTGCGGCCCGGTTGCGATGCGCAAAATGGCGCCTCAATGTGAGGCAACAATCCTGGTGCGATGCGAGAAGATGGCGCCCTTGATGCGACGATGCGATGGTGATGCGTTCACACCCTGGCAACCTTGCGGCGACTCTGTACTTTGGAGCCGCGACAGGCCCTGCGACACGCTTCTCCGGCGATGCAATGGCGATCCTCTCGATGACGTCACGCTTCTCCGGTCATGTGACAGCAGACAGCTTTGACGAAGACACGCTTCCTGGGAGATGCAGCGGCGGCACGCTTTCCGGCGATGCGACAACTACAGCTGTGGCGGTGACACGCTTTTTCTCGTTGCGTCGCGTTTCCAGCTCCCAGCGACACGCAGGCTTCTGCAGATAGGATTCCCAGCAAGGAAATTCAGAGGGGAGCTGGTGGTGAAGTCTTTTGTCCCTGAGACTTCAGCAGGAGGCAAGCACAAGTTCAAGCCCTTGGAGAAATAGTCTGTAAGATGATGAAAGTCCTTTGAAAGGTTCCTTCTCCTTTCCTTGGCAATGACGACACCAGTGCAGGCCAACCCAGCAAGCAGCACACTAGCAGAGGGGCAATCCAAACTCCTGCAGCTTCCTTGGTTCTTCTCCTTGGCAAAAGGTTTGTCTTGTTACTAGAAGTGATCCAAAGTTCTTGGGTCTAGGTCCCAATATTTATACCCCAAAATCCTTTGTTCTCTGAAGGCAGAGAGGCCTCTGCCTAGTCCAAACCAGTTCTTGAGCACTTTGTTTACAGGACTCCTTCTTTACTTTCACAGTGCAGGGCAGAAACATCAGACGCCCCACAGGAGAAGGAGCCAGCATTGTGGAGGGAAAGCACAGCCCTGGAGCACTTTGTTGACATGATTCCTTCTCTTCTTTCACAGTGCAGGGCAGAGACATCAGCCGTACCCCAGGAGGTGGATCCAGCATTGTAGAGGGAAGGCCCAGTCCTATTCAGGTCCCATTTGCAACTCCTCCCGCCCATCTAGATGCAGATCTCCCTATTCACCACTGGGCTGACTCATTCTGTCTCCTGGAATTCCCCAGCCCTGTCACTCAAACTCCAGACAAGGAATACACAACCTAGCAGAGGCAGGTTTTGGATAGTTAGACAAGAAAATACCTACTTTCTAAAAGTGGTATTTTCAAACACAGAATGTTAAAACCAACGTTACTAAAAGATGTATTTTATCATTCTGAGTTCAGGCATACTAAATTCGAATTTCAACCATGTTCCCTGAGTCAGTCAGGATTATAAAATGTAATAATCTAACTGCCCATACTGGCCTATGGAGAACAGTTAGCCTTGCAATAGTGAAAAACAAAAATGGCTGTAATTCACTACTAGGACATGCTACACCAGGGCATATCCTACCTTATATTTACAATGCACCCTGCCCTTGGGCCTACCATAGGGGTGTCTGATATGAAGAAAAGGGAAGGTTGAGGGACTTGCAAGTGGGTTAACTGGCCAAGTCGACATGGCAGTACTAGACTGCACCTAGGCTCTGCAATGGCAGGCCTGAGACACACTTTACAAGCTGCTTCTGTGGGTGGCACAACCAGTGCTGCAAGCCCACCAGCAGCATTTGATTTACAAACCCTGGGCACACATGGTGCACTGTACTAGGGTCTGACAAGTAAATCAAATAACCCAATCATGGAGTCACTAATCAATACATCAATTTAACATAGGGAGCACTTGCACTGTGGCACTGAATAGCAGTGGCACAGTGCCCAAAGCATATAACCAGCAAAAACATATCAAAAACAGAGGAGGCAATCCGACAAAATGGAAGGGAGACTCACGCCAATGATGCCAGATCTAACAGTAACTTGTATAATAACCAATGTTATTGAAAGAGAGTACAGGATGCAAAGTTATGTATGATGATTGTTTTCACATCTTTAGTATTGCTTATGATACAAATTAGTAATTGAGTTTTCCCACTTTTAAAGTTTGAAAAATTCAAACTTTCAAAGTTTCACACTTTCACAGCAAAAGTAGAAGTGTTCGTAAATGAGTCCCACAGGACATTTGTTTGGCTTAATGCTTTAGGTAAATTACACAGTGTTCCCCAGCATGTTTGGCTTAGTTTTAATGGTAGATGCTCGCTCAGTTCGAGGAATGAGCTTGGAGGAAGGCATACTCGAACAGCCCCAACTTGCATCCGCAAACTTGAAGGAGTTGGATTTGACACAGTAAGTACACTGATGGTGCATGAAAGACTTGTTTTCTTGAGCTTCAGATAGCCAAAGACGGAAGGAATTAGTATGGGTTCACTTGCCAATCATACAGGATTATTCAGGACTCTGATGAGGACAGGGACATGAACAGGTAAGAAAAGCTTACAGTAGGTGTGCTTTCAAAGGGATATTGCATAGGTAGATAGTAAAGGCAGATAGGCAGATAGTAAAGCTAGCACAGATACACATGCCATGACTTAATCTTTACCTATGGATTCAAACCCATTAGTGCTGCACTCACCCAATAGTGACTCATTATACCACATATGGGTAAATACTTGACCTGCTTGCCATGTTTATCCTCCGTCAAAATGTAGTAGATTACAGCCACAGCACTGCACATTATGGTGGATGGGACATATTCTATGCTCTCACGGACTACTCTGTGTTTCAAAAGCTACAGTTCTTCACAGTTTATGATGTTCTGGTTAGGAAACTTTGGAAGCTTCTGCAACATGTATGCCTTAGTTTAAGGGTAGATATGCTTGCTTAGTTGGAGAAATAGTCCTTGCGGCTTACTCAGACATCCCCAAGTTGCATCCAAAAACTGGAAGGAGTTGGATTTAGCACAGTGAGTGCACTAAAGGCATATGAAAGACATGTCTTATTGAGCCTCATGTGACTGTCATGGGAGCCATTAGTAAGGGTTCACTAGGCAAGAAGGAGGCGGTAAATTGACAGGTGGTAAAATGTAGTCAAACTAATTAATGCTTGTGACGTATGAATGTGATAGGCCCTTGCATAGTGGCGGTATGTTGATGAGAGGGCACAAGTTCATTGGATTGGGCCCATGGCCAATGGTATGAAAGTCTTGTGTGTGGTGTGTGAATAGCATGTGAATAGACCATCAAATGGTTGATGCCTTGAAATGGCTTGATGGCTCACCTTCGGAAGGCTTCGTTTCAATATTTAGATACTTTGATATGTATTTGTGCTTTGATGCCAGCATTTCTCGTGGGTCTAAAACCAATCAGTGTAAGTGGTGGACTTACTTCAACAAATTTGAACCAGATTTATATCTGGGGAGGTAAGATGACCTTATTAAGAACTCTTTCTTTGTCAAAATGGGTAGCTGTGGATTTTGTGCCCTAGCTTGGTCATCACCTAGGCAAAGATTTTTTAAACTAGACAACCAGTGGAGTACAGGGGTTCATGACTTGCGTCGCTCTCACCAGGTTTTTTTACCCAGAATCCACTGCAAAGCTCAAATTTTGCCCAGAAAACACATTTTACTTGCATTTCTGCGAGGAAAAGTCCTGGAATCTGCAGGCAACCACAAATGTCTTAATACCTAGCATTCTGCCAAGTCTCCTGAGAAAAGCTGTGCCTCACTTGTGGGGTTGGGCCAAGTGCACGTAACAGGGAAGGACCCCAAAAAAATTGTTGAGGCATCAAAGTCATCAATCATGAAACGACCTGTTTTTGTAAAGGGACACCTGGATTTTTGGTCCTGGGCTCAGCAGCCATCTATGGAAACCTATTGAATCCAGACATTACTGAAAACTAGGCACCTATGGGTGTTCTGGGAGGTGTGGCTTGTGTGTATCCCCAATGTTTCCTTACCCAGAATCTCCTGCAAACCTCAAATTTAGCTAAAAAGCACAATTTCCTCACATTTCTGTGTGGGAAAGTTGTGGGATCACCGGGCCGGCACAAATTTCATAACACCCAGCATTCCTTCAGTCTCCCAATAAAAATGCAACTTCACTTGTGTGGGTAGGTCAAGTGCCTCTGAAAGAGAAGGGCTCAAAACGGATTGTGGAAACATCAAAATTATCTGTCACAAAAAAGACCTTTCTTTGCAAGGGGGCATCTTCATTTTGGTCCTGGCTCAGTGGCCATCTAGGGAAACCTACAAAACCCAGACATTTCTGAAAAATAGACACTTGGGGGAGTCTAGAAAGGTCTGGCTTACGTGGATCCGCCAACATTTTCTTACCCATAATTCCAAGCAAACATCAAATTTAGCTAACAAAATGACATTTTCCTCACATTTCTGTGTAGGTATGTTGTGGGATCACTGGGCCGGCTGTTGCTTTTTTGGCAGTGTTCTTGCACACCGGCTTGGGGGTCCATACACCATATTTAGATGTTGGCAATTCCATAGACAAAAGACCACTGCAGTCCCATCAACTCTGGACCACATAGATGGCAGCAGAGGCTGAAAAGGCTGAAAAGGCTGGCGGCAGGACTCGAGACAAGATTCTCATTGAGCTGATTACAATGTGCCTTCCTGCCGGCCCAACTGTGGTGGGAAGACCTCCTACTTTGAGGTGGTGGAATGGAAGGAAATGAGGCAATAACTTACACATTTTCCGCTTCCGGCTTCTGTTGTCTTCTTCCACGCATTCGTCTAGATTTCCCCTTTGCTGCACTGACACCACTCGAACTCCAAATGAGTTCATTGTTGCCGGTATCAAAAGTAAGCCAATCGTACATTTCTCCTATGCATCGTATGTGGCGGTCATTTAATGGTGTGTTAAAGTTGTGTGAGCAGCATGCAAAAAGTGATACAAAAAACACCCATGGGTATCCACTAAACGCAAGTAGGGCGATTTCTTCTTAAATGTGGCATGGAGGATGAAGGACTGCAGTAGAGAAATAATACCTCTAAATTTAATTTTTTCCATCAAAATCTAAGTTTTATTGTATGTATTTAAGCAGGACTATGCTCTGCCAAAGCATGAGCACAGGTCCCGAACCCAAACACTTAAAATTCACTAGATGCTGAAAACGGATGTAGATTTTTGGGGAAGAGGATACAGTAGAGGTTAGACTTAGGAATGTAATGATAGCACATCAAAGTGATGGCGGCTCACAGCTCAGCTTCGAGAGAGTGCCATGCTTTTAGCACTCAAGTGACAAAGGCATGACGCATCAGGTAGAAGGATTAATTAATTGCTGCATCTTTCATGATTCCAGCAACGATCTGATCAGAAAGAGCGTTTCAAGAGAAGCATTCTACACAACCCCCTTTCATCTTCCTTCAAGAAATACACAATAAAGGATGTTTATCTTTTTTTTAATTGAAGACACTTTGAGTTCATTTACTATGTGAGTGCAACCCTCATATAAACATGTGTATTTAGTTGTGATCATTTTCAGCACGTCACAGTCAGGGGCACTTGCCATAAAAGTGACATCGCTCAATGTTCTCTCCAATGCGTTCATGTGTTCCATAATGTTTAATTAATGAAGCCCAAATTATGAATCCTTCTATTGATATTGCGTACATTATTCACTAACTTAATAAATATCTTAGCAATACATTCCATGAAGACTCTTCATGCCTGCCTCCAATTCTTTGGTTCTTTAATTTACAATGTATAAAATCAGCTACCATACTCCACTAATGACCTGCTCATATAAGCATGAATCCAGAATCCATGCAACCAGCCGCGGCCACTGTATTTAAGAACTGTGGTGCCAGGAGAGGGGAGATTTCGCGAGACGACCATGAGGGAAAATTAAATAAGTAATTCATTTTTCTTCGTGTTTGTCTCTCAAAATAACCGCTCATCTGGCTCCAACGCCCCCCTGCAGCGGCCACAGCTGCATGCAAGTAAACCTAGAATAAAACAAGTAGATACCAGAAAGAACAGTTCAACCTGTAGAAAGAAATGTAAACACAGTGTCGGCTAGACCTTTAAAAATTATAGTGAGGCGCACCATAGATACAGATCCCCTATCAGCGTCCTCGAGCAAGAAAGGGATAGACTTTCTTCCTGCTCAGAAGAACGCCAACAACCAATCCTGGAGCTGCTCTCATGCTGTTATCAGCATGAAAGTGCTCCAGGATTGGTGGGAGTAGGCTACCCCAGAACTCATTTTGAGGCTGGGGGCCTGTGCCAGCAATCCCCCGGCTGTTTCAGAGACATGGGATTGCTGGGTCTACAGAACGCTGTCAGAAAGGATGGTTGTAGACTGCCAGACAGCCTGACATGAGCCCTGTAGGGGCAGCTGTAATCCTGCAATCACAGGATTTAGCCCGACCCCCTGCCCTCACACTGCGGAGTATAAGAAAAATGGCATATCATTGTTGTGTGCTCGCAGCAAGCAAGATGACGCCTCCGTGTAGACACACCTGACCCCCTGTGCAGGCTCACTGAATTAACCATTGAGAGCCACCAAAGGCCAGAGTGACAAAAGAAAGGTCAAGTAGAGTAAGCAATGCATAGACTATGAAATCAGAAAAAGGCAAAAATGCATGTTTAAACCCACACTATTTGTTAAAAAATATGGGGTGAAATTTGTAATAAGGCAGTCGGACCATGGAGTAGGCGGTGGTCAGATCCCCACCGTAGGTGCAGAGGTCTTAGGACCGTCGTGCTTGTAATCAGGCCCTTCGTTTTTTCATGAGGGTGGCATCACTTCATTGATATAGTCCCAATTCAAAATCTATTTTGGTATTTACTATTCCTACAAAGCCTGATTTGTGTGGTTTAAAAATAAAAAAATAATGCTTTACATAGCGCTGTCTTGTGTTACCTTGTGTCAGAGAGACCTTGCATGGGTGGAGAATGGGTGTTCCTGTGCATTCACCCATGTATTCTGATGCAAACCTAAATTTACTAAAGTCAGTAAAGATGGGTTTCCGTCAGACTGGTGCGCCTATCCGTGACTAGTGTAGCAAAGAGAAATAAATATCTTTATTTCTCCTCCTTATTTCCTCTTCGTGTTCTGCATCACACAATCAAAGAGGAATAAACCTTCTAAGGAAACGTTTGTGCAAGAAGTTCTGACCACGATGCAGGCCCACTTGCATAGTGGCCCAATGGTGCCTGCATTGATGCTAGGCAGGCAAAAGTGTGCATGCACTATGAAAGGGTTGTATGATGGTACAATGCATGCCTGAACAATGCATGCCTGTACCACGCAGTCTCTACCATGACCATGTCTTTAGCACACATGCCTTTACCATGCGTGCCATTACCACGCAATTTTGCGATAAAGACATTATGGGTAAAGGGGCATGCAGGCTACAGATGATACTCCTGCCCTGTAAACTGACTCTTTTCCCACTGCACTTCCCCCTAAGAATTAAACACACACCCCAAAAACGACCCCTACCCAGCCCCCCAGCCCTAAGCCTTAAACTATCCCCTACATCCCTAACCTACCCCGACCCTGCCCTGTAAACTGTCCCTTCTCCCCCTGCTCTTAGCCCTAAGCATTAAGCCCACACCCCAAAAGCTATCCTGACCCCAACCCCCCGCCCCAACCCTAAAAACTATCCCCTACATCCCTAAACTACCCCGACCCTGTTCCCTGCCCTGTAAACTGTCCCTTTTCCATCTGCCCTAAAAATTAACCCACACCCTAAAAACTACTCTGGCCTCAGCCCCCCTGCCTTGAACCCTAGAAAACTCTACTCTACCTCTGCGAAGTACCCTGACCCAGCCCCCCACCTACCCTGAGGCCTAAACCTGTCCCCTGACCTGAGCCCTAAAAAAATCCCCTACATCCCTAAACTACCTCATACTTCCTGCCCTGTAAACTGTCCCTTCTACCCCTGCCCTGGTCCCTAACAATTAAGCTTACGCCCCAAACACTGCCCCAACCCCAGCCCCCTTCCCTGAGCCCTAAAAATGATCCCCTACATCCCTAAACTACCGGACCCCGCTCCTGGCCCTGTAAACAGATCCTTTTTCCCCCACCCTAAGCCCTAAACATTTTACCCCACCCTAAAAACTACCCTGACCCCCTCCTGAGTCCTAAAACCTACCCTCACCTCAAAAAACTACCCGTTCACCCTCAAGACAAAGCACCAGCCCCACTTAACTCACTGTGTCCTTAGCCCTAATAACTGTCCCCCACCCTAAAAACTACACCGACCCCCTCCTGAGTCCTAAAAGCTACCCTCACCTCAAAAAATGACCACCCACCCCCAAGACCACGTCCCAGCCCCACTTACCTTACCGTCTCTTCTCCCGATTCCTGACAGACCTTCCTTTTCCTATCTTCCCCTCCTGCGCCTCCGCTCAGCAACTAGACAATACATTGCTATAACCACGCATATGCGTTGTTAAGACAAATGCGTGGTTAAGGCAATCGTAGGACTGCTTGTGGGGAAGCAGCATGCATGGCTCAGCCTGTGTTGTTAAGGTTGTTTCCCCTACGAAAGAGCAGAGGTTTACCATATCTTAGTACATATGATGCATTTCTGCCTCCTCCTTTTGAAGCAACAAAGGACAGCAATGTCCCTTGCTGCAGTTTATTGTGTCATAGTTTAGTAAATGTGAGCTCCTGTGCAAAGTGTTGTTTTCGTTCCAAAACAAATTGTGACTTGCATTCTACACTGGATATAGAAAGGGAGATATTATCCAAGTAGAGGATCCTACTCCAAGCAATGGCCAATAAAGTGTTGGTGGGGAGGTACTACTTCCAACCATATGTAAACATGGGCATTGGCAGGATGTGGGAGCATTAGCCTTCACCATAACATTCAGCTTACATGTCATGCTCGCCCCTATTAAGATACTTTCTACAGCACTTCTTGGTAGAGGACCACATCTACCATAGTTGTCCACTTGGAGGCTATCTGTTTTACATTGCTGATGCTCAAGTCATGTGAAGTCATGTGGCAAGCCAGAGGGCCACATCAAGCCTGTTTATACCAATTTTCTGTTTGCAACACACAACAGGTACACTTTCTGGCAGTCAGCGATTGTGATTTGATTTCATACAGTTGTTGGAGACTATTGCTGCTTATTGTTTCAGTAATAATACAAATCAAGTAGCTCATAAAATGTGCATGATCCTGCTAACAGCAGTGTGTGCATGACATCTTAAAGATTGTCGGTGCCATTGGCAAATCATATCTTGGGGCCCCTTGCTTGGAGCAACTTGGAATATACTATCCGTATTCAGCTAATCCACATCCTTTTGATGTCAAACTATTTTTAACATTATACCTTTAACTTTCAGAAACTGAGGTACACAAACACAGCTGAAGTTTATGCTGCCTCATGTAGTTAGAGTATTTTTAAGTTCATATTTTAGTGTGACAAATAATATTGAGCATTAATGATTTTCACGTTGGATCCAATACACAAATGATGAACTAGTATATATGAAGTTAAAACAAGTTTAATATGAGATTTAGAAGTGTGTTTATTAACATGATTTAGTTATATCACATTTTGGTGAAAACTCCACGACGGATAAAATAGGTGATCTTCCCATGTCTGTTTTCCACTCCTGCATTCACCCTCTCCCATCAGGTTCCCACGGGCATCTCTTCTCTCCACAAGCTCCATGAAAGCAAAGACAGCTGATGAAATGTTTTTCAGTCATGAAAACAAAGGCTAACTTTTATGTACTATTTAGGTTGCAACATTCAAGGTTTGTTCTGCAGTGTTTCCATAGCTCAGTTTAGTTTTGTACATTCATGAATTGCCTTTGTTTAATGTTGCATATTTTGTTCAAAACATCTCTGGATGACAGTGAATAAAATAGGATGTTTTCTTAGAAAATGGGATAGTGCTAACGTATTATGCTGTTGCTGTGAATTATTCTGATTCACCGAAGAATTGATACATGGTATTCAACCTTTTCTTAATTTTGCAGCTCATTTGAGACCTAGAATGATTTCTGCTTTTTGACTGCTCTGTATTAGCTCTGCACTTTAAGCCTTCATGGCATTTATTCTGTACCATTTGATTTTGTGATTTCTGTAATAAAACCCTTTAACTTTTCCCTACTGTAGAACTCCATTACTGAGTGGTCTTCTTTACTTGTTTTTAATACTCTGCTAAAGTGATGTTGGATGAAGTGTCTTTTTACGCACGATCACCCCAAAGCCGAACTTCCTGTAATGATTTTTGGGGTACTGTTCTAAATATTGAGGATTCTACTTCGGCATTGTCAACTAACCAAATAGTACACAAAGAAACACTGAAGAAGCATTGATATAGCCATTGCATGGTGTACTTGGATTTAGACTTATGACGTGCAACAATAATTTTACATAGAATTCAGTGTCTAAGGAACCTGTTCCCCCCATTTTAGGAAAGATGCTGTAATGGTGGCTTAATGGCTAATTATTGGTCTAGTGCAAGATAATAAAATAAAGCATGAGGACACAGGGCTTGAAACTATAGCTTTAGTAGTACACAGATATATATATGGCGGTCGCCAGTAGGTAGTTGTAGTTAGGACCTATTTTCCATAGGAAATCCGATACATTCTATTTCGAATAACTTTGGAGCCCGTTGACGAATCTTCGCAAAATTTTCCAAACTTTTGGCCAGCTCCGGTCCACTCCTATCCTGAAAGTCTCGGGATGATTTGTGTAGCGGGGGCTGAGAAAAAAGGGGGGTCCCAAAACGTGTTTTCCCCATGCAATTTCCCATAGGACCTTTAGCCGCAGCTACAGCCCAAACTGCTGAACGGAATTACACCAAATTTGGCAGAAAGGTAGACCTTGGTTCAGAGTCATGCCTTTTGCTTAAATGGTGTAAATCCGTTCAGTAGTTCCTGATAAAATCAAAAGTAAAATCACATATATATCTGGGCGGAGCCTAACCACACATCTCATCGTGAGATCTGATTGGCTGTCAGAACTTCATCCAAGAAGTGTTGGCAGCCATCTTGGGACCAATATACATGATAGCACCTCATTAAAAAGCATTGCAGTTAATAGAAGATTTTAAGACTTTAGTTACATTATAAATCATTTGTTGATGTTACCATACTCATTTTTGGAACTATGGTATGTTCTAAGGTGATTTTACCATGTGAAAAAGCCTTCTGCTGGGATATCATAAATTATGATTGAGAGAAAAATATTTTCTCATGCTTTTACCACAGAGGTTTGGAAGGTGATCTATAAGCTAAACTGAGAGCATATTTTCTGAAAATTAACATTATCTTTCTCAGTCATGTGAGAATGAAGTCTGACATTCTCAGTAAAACATGTACATCCAACAAGGGCAGAGACTGTCAGTTGATTCCTTTGTGTTCTACTGCAGCTTCCCAGAGTGTTCCAAAGAACAACTAGAGCACTAACAGTCCTACTTATGATAAACGTATGGCACACCTGAAGCCATCTTGATTGGAATAAAGTGGTAACTCTTAAAACATTTAATTTAAAAAAGGAACAAAATGAGGGGGTTCATTTTGCCATAGAAAGTATGATTAGTGCTGCAGAAAGAAAAATGAGGGCACATTTTGAGTGACTTCTCAAATCATCTTATATTTCATTAAAAAATTCTGACATGCAGACTGGAACATGCACTTTCAATACCAGCAGCAGACTTCCCTGGTGAGCAGTAACTTTACTACAGTGATCTAATGAGCAACTAGAGTGCTACCATTCTGAATTTATGGCAAATGTGTGACACATCTGAACGCCTTCTTGATGGAACCAAAGTATAAAACTGAAACTATTTCCTACTGAGGAGACTGCAGTAAAAGAGGAAATTAGGAAACTTCATAACAAATAAGTCTCCCAAGATGGCCACCAGAGACAAAAGAGCCCAAATGTAGCCCAAATATCACCCAGATGTAGCCCAAGTATAGCCTAATGACAGAATGTCCCAGAGTCTTCTTAAGAACAACGAGAGCGCTTACTGTCTTACTTATGACAAAAGTATGGCACACCTGAAGCCATCTTGATTGGAATAAACTGGTAACACTTAAAACATTTAATCTAAAAAGGAACACAATGAGGGGGTTCATTTTGCCATAGAAATTATGATTAGTGCTGAAGAAAGAAAAATTAGGGCACATTTTGAGTGACTTCTCAAATCCTCTTCTATTTCATTAAAATATTCTGACATGCAGACTGAAACATGCACTTTTAATACCAGCAGCAGACTTCCGTGGTGAACAGTAGCTTTACTACAGTGATCTAATGAGCAACTAGAGTGCTAACATTCAGAATTTAAGGCAAATGTGTGACATATCTGAATGCCTTCTTGATGGAATCATAGTAAAAAACTGAAAGCATTTCCTACTGAGGAGTCTGCAGTAAATGAGGAAATTAGGAAACTTCATAACAAATAAATCTCCCAAGATGGCCACCAGAGACAAAAGAGCCCAAATGTAGCCCACATATCACCCAGATGTAGCCCAAGTATAGCCCAATGACAGAAGTGTGCAAAACACTTATTTTTTGTGTTTTTGCAGTTTTATATAGTGCAGACTTGTCAGGTATTGGAGTGCTTTACATGAGCATTGGTTACATCACACAAGAACAAATTTATTTTGGTTGTAGACATGGGGAGATTAAGTGATTTGACCAGAATCACAGAATGTCGAGCTGAAGCAGAAACTCTAACCTGGTTCCCCAGTTACAAAGTCTGCAGCTCTGGAAGTAACACCACATCCTCTCCCCTAAGTGCAACATTTAATCAAGTGGTCAACTGGATAAAAAAACATAAAGATAACAAATAATTTAAAAGTGCTTTGTCGCTATTTGAAAACCTCAGAAAATATGTCCTCATTTTAGTTTTTTAGAGCACTAACCATAATTTTGATGCAAATAAGACCCTATCATATATAAGTAATTTCTAAAGGAAATGCTCTAGGTATTACAGTTTTGATTACATCAAGATGACGTCAGGCGTTCCACACTTTTGTAATAAATATAGAATGTTAGCAATCTAGTTGTTCATTAGGATACTGTTGAGGGGCAGGGGCACGGACTCTGAAAATTGAAGGCAGGTAGGAGGGTGAAGAGGCAACAATTTGACCACACTGGGCAGGCAGGAAGGGCTGTGGCAGCACAACAGACTATGGAGGGCAGTGGAAAGGGGGGCAGGGGCAAAAAGACAACAATACAGGACTGGCAAGAGAGGCTGTGGCAATATAATAGACCATTGTGGACAGAAGGAAGAGGCAGTGGTAATACAACCATACATGTCAACAGACCCGATTCAGCCAGGAAACGTACAATGTTTTTAAGCTCAAACGAGCTTTATTTGATCTGTCTCCTGCCTCCAATCTCCTCTTTTTCAATGGAACTAAAAGGGGAAAATCAATACCCCAGTTTTTTTTCAAAATCTCCCTCTTACCAAGTTCAAAATGTTCGCAAGTATGGTACATTGGATCATGGAAGGCAGGAGGAATTGGGGTAGGGACATGGACTTGGATAACAGAGGACAGGAGGGACATGGAGAGGTGCACCAAACTGACCCTGCAGGGCAGGCATCAGGGTTTGCAGCAGCACAATACACCACACAGGGCATGCGGGACGGGAGTGCAGCACAACAATCCATAGAAAGCAATAGGGAGGGGACATGACCATGCACATGGACAACAGAGAACAGAGGGGAAAGAGGCAATTGTAGCTAGCTGACCATAACGGACAGACAGGAGAGAAAGCTGCAGCATAACAGACCATAAAGGGCAGGAGGGATGGATCAGGGGCATTACAATGGAACAGACAAGCCAGGAGGGAGGGAATAGGGGTCTGCACATGGAAACAGAAGGCTGGGGGCAAGGGGGCAGGGTAGGGCAGGAGCAGCAAGATGACCATGGAGGTCAGGCAGGATGGGCACTAGAAGCAAGATACACCATGGAGAGCAACAGTGAGACTATGATGGCGCACACACAGACCACAGAGGGAAGGTGGGAGGGGGTCAGGGGCAGCTGGCTGACCACACAGGGAAGGTGGGAGGGGCCGTGGCAGCACAGAAGACCATGCATGGCAAGCGGGAGGGTTAGTGGCAGCACAATGGCTATGATGGGCAAGAAGGAGGGTGCAGGGGCATGCACAAAGGACCATGGAGGATAGAAGGGAGGGTCAGGACCTGGGCACAGACAAGAGCGTTCAGGGGAAGGGGCCTCACAACAGACCGCGCGGGGCAGGCAGGAGGAGCAGTTGCAGCACAACAGACCAGGGAGGGCAGAAGGGTGTGGCAGTAAAATGGACCATGGAGGACAGGAGGAAAGGGATAGGGGCATGGCATGTGGACAGGCAAGGTGGACATGGCAGGGACAGGTTACAGTCATCTGACAATGCTAGGCAGGTGGGAGGAGAGTGGCAGCTCAACAGAACACTCAGAGTAGGTAGGAGTGGCAGGTCCATGGAACATGGTGGGCAAAGAGGATGGAGCAGGGGCATGCACAAAGACATCGGAGGGCAGGGGGAAGGAGAATAGGGGCAGCAAGCTAAGCACAGAGGCTAAGCAGGAGGTCAATGATGGGGCATAGAATTGGGCAATGGAGGGCAGGAGGAGTGGACTGGTACATCATGCTAAATGGAGGGCAGTGGCAGCACATCAGACCATGCATGGCAGGAGGGAGGAGGCTAGTCCATTGATTCAGACAACAGAGGGTAGGGAGAAGGGGGATGGAGCAGCAAGCTAAATGTTCAGAGAAGGTGGGTATTAGGAGCTTTATTGTTTTTAAAACGTGTGTCTGTGTGAACTATTTAAAATATGAACAAGTATGCAGCATAATCTCACTTTTATTCAGGAAGAAGAGGACGTTTGTGACTGTGACTCCGGGCTCACTTGGCAGAAACACCCCCTGACCCTCCACCCCCCATCGCAAAATGTAAGCCCGTGAAAAGGGTAGGTGAACGCAGTGTTATATAGAACATAGTCCTGAGAGCACGATCGAAAATGATTTGTGCATAGTTTATACCATACACTATATCATCAGTGATGTCATTTGAGATGTCATCAGTGATGGCATGAGTGATGTCACTGACCATGTCATGGGTGATGTAATATGTGACGTCATCAGCAGTGCACTGCGGGCGTGCGAGTTATAGTTAGCTGAACTAACTATAACGGGGGAATTTCAATGGTTTTGTACGAGTGAAAAGACCAGCTAAATATAACGCCCCTGAAACCTATGGTTTTTCAGTGAATATATATATATATATATATATATATATATATATATATATATATATATATATATATATATATATATATATATATATATATATATATATATACATATATATATATATATATATATTAACAAAGCGACTCATTCATGATGTCTTCTTCCACAAACAAAGAGTCACGGACCCAAAGATTGATGGCTGAAACCGTTTATTTCACCAAGCCTTATGACGCATTTCGAGCATACAAAGTGCCCTTGATCACATGCAGAAACGCAGTCCATTTTTTATTTTTATACCTTTTAGTGATCAACACCTGTGATAAACATAAACAAAATACTGTCTTTCACGACGATGGGTGAGTCAGCAACGTTGATATGTACAGATTTGTTTTGTACTTGGGGCTCTCATTACTACTATTGATAGTTTGTATACAAGTCAATGATTGGGCATACAGATATAAATAGTGCGAGCTTATTACACAATTATTGTGTTAAAGAAGGCTACATCTATTTGGCAACGGTACTATAGTCTATATTTGTAAAAATATAAACATGTGATTAAAAACTGTTTATAAAATCTGGATTTGTTTTAAAACCTGGAATAAATATATATAAATACAAATAAATATATATAAATACATATGTAAACAGATTCATCATTTTCAAGCACAAACTCATATTGTGGCCTGTGCTAGCCTATTACTGCATAAATGCTTAAAAGACGGTGGACCATAGCTACGTGCAAAAAAATACCTATAAACGCTTCATTCTTTGACTAATTTAATGTCTATTAACACAAGAGTCATAGAAATCCCAATGCTTGTCTACTGCGTTCAGCTAGACTCCATCGGTACAATGTTTGTATTCTTAAAGTGCTGTGTGCTAATATGTTAAAAAAAATTAGTGCATAAATGCATAAAATTAAAGTGCTTTACCTAAAAGAAAATTATGGGAGTAGCAGCTGATATTGAACTGTAATATGTCTTGTTGGAAATCTTCTCATAACAACTTCTAGACTTATTTAGCTATTGTTCAATATTATGGTCTATGAGCAACCTACATATCATAGGATAGAGTATTGTGTTCTCCATTCCGTATCCTATAGTGGAAAGGAGCGGAATCTCATGGCAGTTATCATTCTAAAGGTTGCTAAGGTAATTGTTTGAAACACAAACTTCAGGCATGTTAAGAGAAGTGTGATTAAAACCTCATATTGCGGATTACAGAAAGTTGTGAAGATCTTTTGTATTATTGAGTCCATTAGGATGTTTACTTTCCAACTCAATAATAAAACGTGATTCCAATTGTCGTAAAGAGCGTTCTCTATTGCCACCTCATTGTTGTGGGTTTGTTTAAAATGCCTTGCAACTGGATAGGCATCATTATTGTTAACAATTGCTCGAATGTGCTGTAGTATCCTGACATGCACCTGCAGCTTGGTGCTGCCTACATATCTGAACCCACATGTGCATGCCAGGACATACACAGCAAACTCAGTTTTGCAATTGTAATTGCCTATAATTTGCTTAGGTTTAGCATCAAATGGGGTCATATAACTGGTTGTATTAATCCCAAATTTGCAAGCTCTGCAACTCGAACATTTAAAAAAACCCTGTTTTGGTTGTAACCACATTTTGTTAAGGCTTATCTCTGGGCTGTTCCTGACCAGCTGTGGTCTCATTGATGTGCCTTTCCTAAAAGTGATCGTAGGGCTGTCTGATACATAGGGTGCCAGTACCGCATCAGTGAGGATAATCGGCCAGTTGCGCTTTAGAATGGATTTGATCTTTCTCTCTTGCTGATTATATGTAATAATCAGTCTAGGTGCAGAATCATTGTTATGTATTACTTCAATGTTATCTGTTACAGGTTCTAGAAGTCCTTCACGATTTCTCAGTTTAACTTTGGCCTGTGCTTCTTGTAGGACAGCCTCACTATAACCTCTTTCTCTGAATCTTGTGATGGCTTCATTGGTGCATTTCTCAAAATCTTGTTCCTGGCTACAGATTCTTTTAATACGTAATAGTTCTCCAAACGGAATACTTCTTACTAGATGTTTGGGGTGATTGCTAGAGGCATGAAGGGTTGAGTTACCTGCCGTGATTTTTCTGTGCAGTGTTGTAGTTATTTGCTCATTCTTGATGATGACCTCAACATCAAGAAATTCAATTCTTTCTGTGTCTATATTAGATGTAAACTTCAGATTGACATTATTATCATTGATGGTGTTGATAAACATTTGTGCATTATCTACATTACCCTGCCACACCACAAAAACATCGTCGATATATCTAAACCAGTACTTAATATGTTGGTTGTATATTTCCGCGTGGGTGCCCCTGAGAACCCGCTCCTCCCACCAGCCTACCATCAAATAGGCATAGCTCGGAGAGAAGCAGGATCCCATAGCCATGACGTAATTTTGACAATAACTATAATTGTTGTGTTTGAAGTAAAAAAAAACTGCTGTTAGTCAACCAATTAGTATTTTATTGGATTAGAAATATGTTGATGAAACAGACCTGACCGTTAAATGAGATAGCTCACCGCACTAAAATTGAGTATTACCAAGGAGTTTGTTTGGGGTTCAGTTCTAGTATGGAGACAAAAAACTAAATACCGAAATATTCTTTATATTTTTTCTTTGTAACCGTTCAATCTTCACTAAGGATAATTTAGAGCAACTTGAATCGTATATTTGGTTTTTTATGCCAGAGATTTATAACATAAATTTAGAAGTAGACTTTTCAATTTACGATAAACTACATAGATTTTAGACAATGCTCCCGTTTTCCCGCCTTTAATTTGAATACGACAATTAGGGGAGGAGTATATAAAGCGGAAATAAACAAAATTGCGTTACCCGCGAAACTTGAGGGAGATACCGATTGCAGGACGCTGACAGCCTAGCGGTAAGAAGTGGGCCGCAATACTAAGATTTTGGTTCTGTTAGAATCTTTGTTGAATAGCTTAATAGTTCTGAGAATATTAGTCGTATTTTAGAATTCATACTCAGAGGTTATCTTCACTACGAAAACAGGGAAGTATAGTAGATGTGGTCTTAATATCTAGCTCGGAGAAATGATCCTTAATCGGATCTTTATGACCAACATCAATTTAACTTGAAGGTAGTATCTAGCAGTAGTATGCTTATGATTATCCCAAACTTAAAAATTTAAATATGTATAATCTAATCACAATAATGTTCTCACTTGATCTGTGAATACTGTGTAAATATTGGATCTTGAATTATTTTCAGATCTTATCAAGGAATGCTAGCCAAGATACAAAATCAGGAATACATTATTACTTTGATGACAAGCCTAATCTTTGGAATATACATAAATACTAAGGTGAGACTACAATAAAATTCTAATGGTGAAAATACTATTAGAGAATAACTTCGGATAAATATATAGTCAAACAAACTAAAAATAAGTACATGTCATTATAGGAACTTTTTTCAAACAAGGGGAACCAACATCTTTACGGAGGATTTTCTTTGAGAAATATATCTAGAAATGGGATTGACAAGTGATCTTGAGGTAAACTATGCTCCAGTCCTAAGTAAAAATTGCAAATTTAGATTCGAATTATGTAACAACTGAAGTATAATTATGTAAAGGTTAGTCTAACCAAAGACCATATGTATCACAAATATGCAACCCCATTTATCTTTATGTATAAAAAATTATTTGTTTTGGAATAATTTGTTTAAAACTACAAGAACATAATAGTAACATGCATATGTTAAATTGCAAGAATTGTTTGAACCTTTTGTATGATTTTAAGCATATCAATTTTTGTTTATATGGCAGCCCTGAAGAAGCGCAGTGGGCGCAAAACACGTGTTGGCATTGCTGTGATATTTCTTTGTAAACTTGACCTCAAAAGAAACAAGAATAAAACATCAAAAGATGAATGAATAAGAAGATGAATCTCCTTGTATTATTGAGATTGTGAATATATAAAGTTCTCAGATTTGTTTGTGTTGGATATATATATATATATATCTATATCTATATCTATATATTTATATATATATATATATTACCAGTCGCCAGTAGGTAGTTATAGTTAGGACCAACTTTCCATAGGAAGAACATTGTTTGTTTTGCTTATAACTTTGGCGTCGTTTGCTGAATCTTCGTGAAATTTTCCAAACACATTCTTTGTTCATATCAGCTCCTATGTTGAAAGTTTGGGGGTGAGTTGTCAAGGGGGGGCCGAGAAAAAAGGGGGTCCCAAAACATGTTTTCTCCATGCAATTTCCATAGGAAAATTTAGACAAGGCAACAGGTCAAACGGGTGAACGGTATTACCCCAAATTTGGCAGGGAGAAGGGTCTTGGTCTAGAAAGCACACTTTTGTTTATTTGGTGTAAATCCGTTCAGTAGTTTTGGAGAAATATCAAAATTTGCAGATATCGATATTTGGGAATTCTGCCATCTGATTGGCTGAGGCGTAACAAGCACAAGCTTGCTGCTTATTGGCTGCGAGCTGTTGCAACTAGGAAGTGTTGGCAGCCATTTTGTGATTCTGTTGAAATGAGTAAGGGGAAAAAAGGGCGAAAAGAGTAGTAAACAGGAGGATAGGAGCACTGTAACCTCTGTGGGGGAGTGCAAAGCGAAGTAGTCACTCCTACCGGTCTGAAAGTGTGGTGTTGCTCAGAGTGACATGGTGCTGAGATGAGATGCTGCTACACTCTGGTGTGAAACCGAGAGCCTAAACCGTGAGCTCATTGCTGTAAAGTGATGTGCTCTGGTCTTTGTAACATACCAGTGCAAGTAGTGTTAGTAGGCGTTTATACCATAAAGGGAGTAGGAAGCGAACTACTGACCTCTACCGTGCATTTATACTATACCGGAAGTGGGAAGCAAAGTACTCATGCCTACCGGTGTGAAGACTCGGGGATCAAACCAAGCTGATTGCTGTAAATTGATGGGCTCTGTAGCATACTGGCCGCTGTAGTATAACTGTGTAAGTAGTGTTAGTATGGGTTTATACTATACAGGGAGTGGGAAGTGAACTACTCACCCCTACTGGTCTGAAGACTCTGGGATTAAACCGTGAGCTCATTGCTGTAAAGTGATGTGCTCTGGGCGCTGTAGCATACCTGTGGAAGTAGTGTTAGTTTGTGTTTATACAATACAGGGAGTGGGAAGCGAATTACTCACCATTACCAGTCTCAAGACTCGTGGATGAAACCATGAGCTCATTGCTGTAAAGTAATGTGCTCTGTGTAGTATTCCAATGTAAGTCATAGTAGAATGTTAGTATGTAATGCTACTGGAATGTAAGTATGTAAGTTTAGAATGTAGGGCTGTCATGAGGGAAATCTTGGGGAGTCTGTACATGGTGCTAGAGAAGACGGTTGCCTTGCTGTCTGCTCCTGTTGGTGGCTGTTTAAGCTGTCTTCTTTTCCTGCAATAAATCTGCTTATCGGATCCACTGCTGTCTTTCTCTTCACTATATACATTTGGTGACGAGCGGGAGAAGGTAAAAAGAAGGCAGCACTCACCAATATTTTGAGCTTCCTTGCGTTCTGCTGAAGACCCGTTTTCTTGGTGAAGCTGTTTCTACTCATCCCAGGGTCGTTGGGTCATGGAACTATTTCATCCGACCTCTGATACGATTTACATTTTTGGATTTTGGGCTTCCTCTGCCTCTTTACTATACTCTGGTCGCTGTACAACACATGTGCAAGTAGGATTAGTATGCGTTTATACTAATTCTGTAGTTATGCAGTAACCAATGCATCATGCCCTATGGAGCGCCACCTCCCAGGCGCCGCTCACACTATGTCTGCGGGACATTTATGTTTGCTATTACAGGGCGGGAGCAAATCCTTGTTTGCCTCTTTGAAGCGAGAGGAGGAAAACCTCGTATTGCTTCAATAAAGCGGATCCGGATGGTAAAAATGTTTTTTTTTTTTAAATGAAGCGGGTCTCACCCGTTCATTTAAATGAGCCCCCTGGTGGGTAATGTTCTGGGGCCAATCCTATTATTATATTGCGGGGTCTCTGCAGCACTGGGGACCTAAATCACACATGTAAATTAGGCGCGGGAGGGCACAGAGACGTTTCGCAGCCTAGGGGATCTCCACCTCCCCGTGTGTTGTTTAGTAATTGTTTGGGGGGCTTCGAGGCCAAATCAAGTCCAGGGATCGCCACCCTCCGGGACTTTACTTAAATATGCAGGGTGGGCGTCGCCAGTCCCTGAAGCCTCGGTGGCCCTAGGCAGTGCCTTATTGGTTCTGTAATCACACGGGCAGTACTCATGGTGTTATAAAATGATACACTCATAGAACCCTTGCAGTTGTAGAATTACCTAGGCTTCATTTATGTAATAGTCTGTTGGTTTATATTTGATAGGTGCACCGCAAAATTACAAATGTTTTCCCTCATAACCTCCTATCAACTGCCGATTTTCACAATAAACTACAGACAAGTGTTCTCAGAAAAAGAAGATCCAAACACTCACTTATTTATTGGTAAAAAAAATTACTTTTATTAAAACAACACAAATAAATGGAAATGCAACTTTATTCGAACAAACAACAGTAAAACATGAAATAAGTGGGTGGGACTCCTCCGGAAGCAGCGTACATAACCTGCAAGACAAAAAAGAAACATAAGTATGTGTGCCATGTCCAAGAGAAAAAGAAAGGTAGTCAGAATGAAAGGAAGAAAGTGAGAATGGGACAGGGAGCAAGTGGGTGGAAGGGAGAAGGGGAGGGAGAGTCAAAAGAACAGAGGGAAAATATAGGTTTTATAAATATTAAAATATGAAATTAACATTTAAAAAACCTTCAAAATTCACTGAAAAACCATAGGTTTTACAGACATTATAGTTAGTAATTAGCATTTAAAATGTGGGATGTCATCAGTGATGTCATCAGTGATGTCACTGACCATGTCATGAGTGATGTAATATGTGACGTCATCACCAGTGCATTGCGGGCGTGGGAGTTATAGTTAGCTCAACTAACTATAACAGGCAAATTTCTCTGGTTTTATATGAGTCAAATGTCCAACTAACTATAACGTCCCTGAGACCTATGGTGTTTTCAGTGAATTTCTAAGGTTTTATAAATGCTAATTCCTAACTATAACGTCTGTAAAACCTATGGTTTTCTCAGTGAAAATATATATATATATGTATACACATATATATATAAATACATACTAATCAAAGTAAACAAGTGAAAAAAAGTCAATACAATCAAATTCAGTACAATAAACTAATGAAAAAATTGAGAGGCAATCGAAAAATCATTATAAACAAATCAAACAAAGGAGTCAACGTTGTCATCTGGCCGAAGGAGCAATACCTGCTGGAAGCTCAAAGACAGTTGAATGGTGGATTATTTTATGAAAGAACATCAAACAAACTTTAAACCAAAGCAAAGGAGAAATTAAAAAAGGACTTATGGCAATGGAAAAGAGAGGGATTAATCACAAAGGAAGAATTGAACTTTCTTCATCAAGAACATCCTGTTCTCCCCATTTTGAATGTATTACCCAAAATACACAAAGGAACCCTTCCAGTGCCTGAGAGGCCTATCATTTCAGCTCGTAATAGTGTGTCAGAGAACATATCACGATGCATTGATTTCTTCCTGCAAGATTTTATGAAAGCTTTGCCTTCATACATTAAAGACACTGGTGACTTCATCAATAAACGGCATGGCATAGAATGGCAGGAAGATTATGTTCTCATGACAGAGGACATCACGTTGCTCTATACGAGCATTGATCATACAGTAGGTCTGAATGCAGTACAACACTTTCTTAATATGCGATCCATTGGGCTGCTAAAACACAGTCAATTCAATTCAATTCAAAAGACCTTTATTCGAATTACTTGAATTCATAAAAGTACAGACATAAAAGCAATTCATCATTACAATATACACAACACAATATCTCTAAAAATTATAAGGAACTAAAACAACAGTCTTTCAGGGATTTTCCATCATATTGCGTACACGAATTATTAATCTTAAAAAGGTGCTAGTGCGAAAAATCAGTTCCTCAGAGTCCAGAGAGAGTAGCATTTGACAAGACTCCATAACAGAAAGGGGTCTGTGTTTCCTAAAATAGGGTGTTAAAAACCAGTTAATGTATTTTAGATAAAATTTACAAAAGAATAAAAAGTGTAACTCATTCTGCTTACTGGTGCTATCACAGGGGCACGGGTTGCGGTCAATAGTTGAGTTGTAACCCAAAGGGAAACCCAACATGAATTTTATGGAACCTGCCCTTAATCGAAATAACAAAGACCTCTCCCAACTAGTCATAGGAAGGGTAAGATATAGTGGGAGAGGTTGCCTGGGCAGGTCATTCTCAATATATCTAATAACCGTGGCTTTCAATGTTTCCCTTTCCAACCGTTCTGCCTCATAAAGTGCATATAGTGCTTGTTTGACCTCTACCTTATCTTGGCATCCAATACTGGAGGGATCTACAAAGAGGTCACCTTTATTCACGGCGCTTAATGATTTTAAAACTCCAGCTAACCATGGGATTAAAAGCCCGTGATCACATTTAAGACAGTCTTTGATTATGTCTTGTGTTAGTGAGGCTGCGTTATTCCTCCAAATTCTCAACCAGAATAAAACTGGTCTGCTTCTAATGAAATCACAGACGTAAGGGAGGTTTAGCTCTTTGTGGCAGATAAATTCAGAGGTCGAAATTGGGGCACCCAAAACTTTTCTGCAGAAACGTGTCTCTTCTCGTTGGATGCCGGGATTTTTAGCAGTAGCCCAAACTTCGGCCCCATAGGTGGCAACAGGAACACACTGTAATTTAAAATTTTTTAAAATAGCACTAGTTGCACCTAATTTCTTAGGGCGTGGGAGACTCAGTATAGAGTTGATGGCCTTCGAGAACTTGCTCGTGGCGTGGGCATAATGCCCGCTCCTCGAGTTGTTCGCAGCGAAGGCCACCCCTAGGTATATAAAAGAATTTACGGAGTCAAGTTTATCAGACCCGATATGGATGGTGTTAAGTTTCCGTTTACCAGGTCCGCATGACATAACAAAGGATTTTTTAAAGTTCACACGCAGGTCTAAGCCCTCCATATGGTGTACAAAATTTTCCACAAGCACACGGAGGGCATTAGGGGTGCGGCCCATAAGGACCGCATCATCTGCGTATAGTAGGACGGGCAAGGGGTGCCCCTGAACAGTTGGGACATCTCTGGTTACTTGTTTTAAAGCCTTTGCTATGCCGTTGATATAAACAATGAACAACAGGGGTGCTAAGACGCACCCCTGTCTGACCCCCCTGCCGATTTTTATAGCACCAGAAACTTCTCCACCTGACCCAATCCTGACTTGTGCCCTAAGATCGGTGTGGAGATATGCCAAGAAGTGTACTAAGGGCTCGTCCAGTCCATAACTGAGAAGCATTGACCACAGTTTTGATCTGTTTACCAGATCAAATGCGGATGAGAGATCCATGAAAGCGAGATATATGGGAGAGGATCGGGCAACGGTATACTTGTCAATTATTAATTTTAAATTCAAGCATTGCTCGACCGTGCCCACCCCACTCCTGAATCCCATCTGACATGGGTCCAGTAGGTCAGAATCTTCAGCCCACTCTACCACCCTATTATAAATAACTCGCCCAAGTATTTTTAGAGTATTATCCAGAAGCGAAATTGGTCGGTAGTTTGCTGGATCTGACCTGTCGCCCTTTTTATGAATTGGAACAATAATACTAAGGGACCACGTCTCGGGGAGGGACGCTCTTGACAGACTATTAAAAACATTATATAAAATTGGTGCCCATAAATCTGTGCTGTGTTTTATAAAATCTATAGGTAGGCCATCTGGTCCAGGGGCCTTGTTACCAAGGCTCTCTCTAATGGCTGTCGCCACCTCAGGGAGATCAAACCGTAAGTCTCCCAACTGTTTCAGATCCAAGGTGATTATTTCTTCAGCGGGAGCAGCATAAATGTTGGAGAAGTGGGCTTCCCAGGTAGGGCCAGTTATATTACAACCAATAGGGGATACATTTTTACCCATATCGCGCATTTTCCTAACAGCGGGCCAAAATTGCCCGCTGCTCTTCAAATTGGCGCTATCAACCAGGGACTCCCACTGTTCCATCAAAAGTGCCGCCTTCCTTTCAGCTATTTTTTGTTTATAAAATTTCCTAGCTGTTTGTACCTCCGCTGTGTTCCTTGGTTTGGTGGTTAATGCCCTGCGTAATTCCCTATTTGCCGTAGAGCAAGCTGAATCGAACCATCTAGGGTCCTTCGTCTCGGCGGGTATGGGGACTAACAAATAGTTTTTAATTGCCACGCATAATTTGCCAAAATCGGCAACTATTCTGTGACAATCCTCATCCATTAATAGACAGGAGTTTACCAATGCTAGGTGGTCGTTCTTTACGCGGTCAAGTAGGGCTTCACAGTCAATTCTCCTCCATTTAAGACGGAGGCCGTCACCCGATGGCGTGATATCTCTAGCGCCATTGAATTTAACATATACTGGGCTAGGGCCCAAATACAAGGTGACTGTAAGGGGATTATGGTCTCCATATAGGGTCTCTACCACATTTGAATCAATGACACAGTCTGTTAAGTGGGGGGATGTAAAAATAAAATCAATCGTCGATTTTGAATCTCTCCCTCTAAACGTGGGTACGCGGGTCAGTCCTGGGGATTGGCTTGCTTCCATAACATTGCTGAGAATGTGTTCATTTAAAATCTTAACAAGCTCAATACCTCTGCGATCTACTAGATCGTGGCAACTTTTGTCCTCTGATTGGTATTTATCTGAGATTTTTGCATTAAAGTCACCCCCGATGAGGATCCCTGACTTCTCGCCTGGGCCTATGTTCATGTTTGCATCAAGGTGTACCAATAAATTAGAAAGTGCTGCATAATTCCTATTTGGTATCGAATTAAAATCATTATTATAAAAATTGATTAAATAAATCAAGGTCTTTCGTTTATATTCGAGAACCTGGATATTTGGGTTCCCGAATGATAGATCCTTAAAAGTGCCACCAGCCAATATTCTGATCCCAATAAAGAGTCCTCCCATTGCTCGACCGTGAGCGGGCTTAGAGGCGGGTACACTAAAACAATGATAGCCCTCTAAGTACACATTCCCTATAGCCCAGGTCTCTTGAAACATAATGACATCTTTGCCGTCCAATAGCTGGACCCATTGGGGGTCAGACAATCTTGATTCAATGCCTGCAACGTTCCAGCTAAGGATGGACAGATCATAACCACTTTGCCTGCCTAGATGTTTAACAATGGTGGTCTGCCTGTGATTAGGTTGTGGCATTAATGTTACGTCCTCGCATGCAGCTGGGGATTTAACAGTAATAGGCTGTGTGGCCATAGGTTGAAATGGGATAACATTAAAAAGTGTGGTTCCAGGCCCCACTGAAATCGGGGATGCTAACGTAATGCTAACAGTGGTGGCCGGTAAATCAAAAGGTCTGCCACAGACATTCTCCACCAATGATGTATCGATCAAAGTTCCAAGAGCATTGGTAACATTAGTAACATTATGGGCCAATAAATTATCCAAGACAGCCCGATTGTTCAATGGCTCGTCCAATTCAACAGCAGTCGAGGTAGGTAACTTAGGAGAACTGCAAGCACCACAATCCACAGCCATTGGTTTATCACTAGGGAGTCAATCGACCCCATCCAAGCCATTCAGGCAATTAAAGCGATTAAAATGGAAGTAGGGCCTGTCTTGCACCTGAAAGTTTGGACGTTTTGCATAATCCCTATATCTATGTCTATGTTCCACCCTCACCCACTCATCTGATGTCGGGATATGATGCGTATGGGTAGGGGGGAAGAAAAAGGATACTGGCATGGTCTGGATAGTAGAATCCGGTGACCTGTTTATACCTTTGCAAATGTGTCGCACAGTGCCCGGATCCTTAAAGCTTGTCAGGATGCAGTCCCCTATTATTGATTTCCTAGTTTTACCTAACCAGGAGACCCTTCTTACCATAATAATCTCATTATTAAAATGGGATGGTAGGGGTCGATTCCAATTCAGCCATTTAATGACCTTATATTTTAGTGATTGGTAATCCTCATTCTCCCCTAGTCTTAAGCGGGGGACACCTGCCAAAACCACCGTTAGACTGTTAGCCTCTGGTGGCAAGTCTGGTCTCCGTGGACTTGGAGCCAGCCGACCCGGGGATGGTAGAGAGATACCACCAGCTTCTAGGTTGCCGACAATAATCCCCGGATGGGAACTTTGAGAGGCAGAATTCAGTGTCTCTCTGGGCCTATTGGGTACATTGCAGCGCGGTGCATGGTCTAAAACAGCCATCAATGGTTGTAAAGGAGGGGCAGTAGTCGCTCTCTGAGGGGCAGTAGTCGCTCTCTGGGGGGAGACTTTGTTATTACCCTTCGTACTTCCCTTTTTAGTAAGGTTTCCTGCGGAGGGATAGGATCCCATATTATTGGATTGCTCACTAACTAAGGTATTCAGATTAGTAAGAGCTGTTTCCAATAGGGTGAGCCTGCTCTCTACTTTTATCAGACTATCGCTAATGGGCTGTAAAAGAGAACGCAGTAGCGATTCTAAGCTCCCTATAGCTGTAAGAGGGTTCGGTATAACAGCCACTGGGGTGTTTAGAATAGGGGCTCTAGTTGGATTTGAGACCTTTGAGAGAAGAGCAGTGGGAGCGTTCTTATTATCCCTCCCAGGTTCGGGTACAAGTGTGTGCTTTTTACCGAAATCTAGATGCGACGGTTTAATTTTCCCCCTGCCCCCCGTTGACTTTTTACTGCGTTTGCTCGGTGGGGGCCTATGCAACTCTACCTCAACTCTTTGTTTTTGTTTAGGCTTGCTTTTCTTGGCTGCATGCGAAGGTGGGGTTTGGGTGACCAGGTTAACAAGAGTAGGACAAGTCCCAGAAGGGGTTATATCTGGGAGTTTTCCATGGGCCAGCTCAGGGGAAGTGGGGATGTCCCGCAATAAGAGAGGAAAGTCCTCAGGGGTTAAAGGTTTTAAGCTAGGTGGGGGCGTGTCATCCTCTTGGGTGATAGGATACGGGATGATCTCTGGCAGGGGCGTATTCTTCAAGGAGTCAATGGAGCGCCGCTGATCAGCCCTTCGTTTCTCCAGTGATTTTTCCTTACCTACGTCATCTTTAGTAGGTTTAAAGTACTTATCCAGTGTCCCTGCATTACAGCCCCCTTCCCTGGCAGTCGATTTGCAAAGTCCTGGAGAGGACATCCTCCTGGACAGATTATGTTTGGGAAGAAAGGGATATGGCCCGGCCCGGCCTCCTTCGGCCCCTGACGGCCACAGACGGCCCGCCCTTTGCCCGGGCTTAGCCCGCGCGCGGCCCCGCGACGCGGGGGGCAGGTTCGATTAAATAGCGCCTCCGGCGCGCAAACAGCTCCGTTTCCGGTTTGTGTCACGCTGGGGACCCTGGGTATTGTAGTCCCCTCTGGCGCTCCTCCCCACACAGCGGTCGCGTTGGTGTGCGACGGCGGGAGAGAGGCGCGGGACACGGCAGAGCAGCAGGACCCTCCGCGGGACGCCAAGGACACAGTGAGTGGCCCCGTTCAAAAAACAGGTTCGGCGTTGTCAGCAGTCAGCACTCTTCCGAGGGCAGGTTCGATTAAATAGCGCCTCCGGCGCGCAAACAGCTCCGTTTCCGGTTTGTGTCACGCTGGGGACCCTGGGTATTGTAGTCCCCTCTGGCGCTCCTCCCCACACAGCGGTCGCGTTGGTGTGCGACGGCGGGAGAGAGGCGCGGGACACGGCAGAGCAGCAGGACCCTCCGCGGGACGCCAAGGACACGGTGAGTGGCCCCGTTCAAAAAACAGGTTCGGCGTTGTCAGCAGTCAGCACTCTTCCGAGGGCAGGTTCGATTAAATAGCGCCTCCGGCGCGCAAACAGCTCCATTTCCGGTTTGTGTCACGCTGGGGACCCTGGGTATTGTAGTCCCCTCTGGCGCTCCTCCCCACACAGCGGTCGCGTTGGTGTGCGACGGCGGGAGAGAGGCGCGGGACACGGCAGAGCAGCAGGACCCTCCGCGGGACGCCAAGGACACGGTGAGTGGCCCCGTTCAAAAAACAGGTTCGGCGTTGTCAGCAGTCAGATGTTATTAAGTCTCATAACTTGGTGCCTGTATAATAACTTTTTCTTGTTTAATAAGGACCTTTTCAGACAGATCAGAGGGGTGGCAATGGGGGCCTGCTTCGCTCCCAGCTATGCATGTCTTCATGTTGGTGGGTGGGAGGAGCAGGTCCTCAGGAAGACATACTCTGATCTAATGGATCGACATGTAGTACAATGGATGCGATTCATTGATGACATTTTTTTGATGTGGCGTGGGGACACAGAGAGTGCCAGACATTCTTTTGAGATTATCAATGTAAATGATTCAAATCTTGAATTTACTGCCAATATCAATGCCAACAAGGTGGACATCTTGGATGTGACTGTGTTTGTAGCAGAAAAGAAATTAAGAAACAACGCTACATTGCAAGATGACGGCAGGTAACTCTACGCTACATGCAAGGAGTTTCCATCCCAGACACCTCATCCATAGTATACCTTTTGGGGAGTTACTGAGATTAAAAAGAATTTGCAGTACCAAAGAGGAAATAACAAAATGCCAAAAAGAAACTTTAGTCAGATTTAGAGGGTATGGTCAAAAAACATTAGCCCAAGCAGTAGAGAAAATGACTGCACACATTTTAGAGACTATAGTAAATCTGGGAAATAGTGACATCGATTCAGTGCCAATACCCACCAAAACCACTAGAATCAGTGAAAAGGATGATAACACCATTAGACTCATTACCACCTATAGCAGGCAAGAAAACAAAATCAGGAGCGTCAGTAACAGTAACTGGCTGATTATCTTAACTGACACGATAATGGCACAGAAACTCCCAAACAAACCTACACTTACCTTTAGGAGGGCAACTTCCATGAGAACTACCCTGCTGAAGAATAGTCCGGAAATTACCATCAGCACTTCATGGCTAAAACCCAAGCACATTTTTTTAAGTGCAAGTCATGTAGTGCATGTAAGTTTGGCATCAACACCACGGAGTATAGGACTCCTTTTAGCACAGGGCCTATTCCTTTGAAGGATAACTATAACTGCCGTACATACTTTGCAGACTATGTGCTGACATGCACCTGTGGCCTACAATATGTAGGCAGTACAGAGCTACAGGTGCATGTCAGGATTCTTCAGCACTTGCGGGCAATAGTTAATTCAGATCAAACTTATCCTGTGGCGAGGCACTTTAAAAGTGTACATCAAAATAATCAGGAGTGCCTCAGGTATTTTGTAATAGGCTCTGTTCCACCTTTAAGACAAGGTGGGAAAAGAGAGAAACTGCTGAGAAGATTAGAGTTCCACATGATTTTAGAACTAGACTCCAAGGTGCCACGAGGTTTGAATAATAGTGATGAAATGTATACCTTCCTACAATCACCATGTAACACAAAGCACAGAGTATATAGATCAGATTTACTAGATGAAACAATTAACTAGTTATGAAGCTTATCGGTTTATGTATAAACATACAACAGTATTTAGGAATTTTTTAGGCTGTATGTAAGATTTTACTGGGATTTGATAGCGTATTTATGATTATTTTAAAACATAACTCTTTTTATTAAGACATCTTTTGATATTATTATCACTTGTATCCCTCTTTAATCTTGAAATATAACAGTTGTTATAGCATTTTAACTTAATTATAAATGTCTTCAAGTGAGATGACATTGATTATCATTTTTTAATATGCTATTTTTAGATCACGGTTGCCAATTCCTCAATATTATTTTGTGCTTTTATGTATCTATTTAATGTATTTATGCATATTTGCACAGTAGGAAGGAGTTAAGAATAAACATCACCTCCTTCATCTCCCTTTTCTGCATTTTACATATAAACCTGTCTTTGTACACAAAACTGTAAAAAAAACCTACGTACTTATTAACGCTAAGCTGTTCATATAGTATTTGCAGCTAAATAGTTACATTTTCCTCTGCTTAACAAAGGACAGAGCTACCTTACACATTTTAATATGTTTTTTTTTATCCACTGCTGTAAGATGGATATAGGAGTTTAGAGTCACGTATTTAATAATAGATCAGCACTTTTTATAAATATGATTAAGCACTGAGCAATTTAGATTGACTTTGCACACCAGGGCTTTTATAATAACCCCAGTTAGACAGGCCAAGTGGTACTCCGAGGAATGCACTAAGAAGAAAAGTGGGATAAGGAGAGAAGCACGATCACTCAGAGTCAAATATGAATTGGCTAGGTTTATTAAACTTAGAAACCTGAGAAACGTATAGAAAAGGCTAGTGAGAAGCTAGAAAAGGTCTTATAAAGAGAAAAACAGAAAACCTGTTGGAAGCCATCTAAACCAAAAATATATGGAAAATGTACAGAAGTTCTGGAAGCTGATACAGGCAGCATCAGGACAACCAGTCAGGGCCATGAACTGTGTGGTTGAAGAAACTGGATGGGAAAAATACCTGAAGGAATTGTATGGAATAAGTAGTACACCAGAAATAGGAGAACCACAGCATTGGGGGGTTAGTGGAAGATCTAAAGCTAGACTTCAGAGTAGAGAAGGTGAAGAACATGATAAAGGAGCTACAGCTAACCAGGGCAGCAGGACTTGACAATCTTCCCGCTATTATAATAAAGACCCAGACGCAGTGGTGGGCTGAATTCCTATCATGTATGTTCATGACCACTTTGTACTCCAGAAAATCGCAAAAAAACTGGAAGGGAGCCATAATTACACCAGTGCATAAGAAGGGAGACCTGAATTCCCCAAAAAACTATAGATTGATTAACCTGCTGGACATAGGGGAGAAAGTCTTTGCTAAAATACCACTAGCCAGATTGAAAGATTGGGTGGAGCAAGGGTCGATTGTGCCAGTAGAACAGGGTGGCTTTAAGGAGGGACACTCCACAATTGACCTCTGCTTCGCACTATGGGCAGTGGCACGGAAGTCAATCGAACAAGTAGGAAAGCTATCTTGCTGCTTTGTGGACTTCCAGGCTGCTTTTGATCTAGTGGATCTGAAATGTCTATGTGAGACGCTGGAAAAATATAACATCCCGAGAGCCCTGCTGTGCATTATTCAAGAGTTCCATAGAGGGAACTGGGCGCAGATAATCAAGGATACGGTAGGGTCCTTGACGTTGAAAATAGCTATTGAAAATGGCCTTAGACAAGGCTGTGTGTTGGCGCCCCTACTATTTGCCATTTACCTACCAGATCTACCCGCAGCCCTAGAGGTGGAGAGAAGAGCCAGCCCGAAAATGAACGGCAGACATCTATTGTGCTTACTGTACACAGACGACCTCGTGATTTTTGATCAGACCGAGATATGGCTTCAAAGAAAGCTTAATGCATTTAATGAATACTGTGTCTCAAAGCATTTAACAGTAAATATGGATACAACTAAAATATTGTGCTTTGGGAAAAGAGACCCTAGGAGCAGATGGTTTTTAGGGACACTAAAACTCAAAATGGTGACGGAATACAAGTACCTAGGGGTCTGGTTTGATAATTCTTTAAAGTGGCATATGTACATAGAAGCCCAGAAAGCTAAGGCCCTCACATCAGTATGTGGTCTGAAAAAATGTAACCAGGATTATGGGGAGATGTCCCACAGACCACTAATAAAGGCATACAGTGCGATGATACCACCCCAAGGATTGTACGGTGCAGAAGTGCTTTATTTAAGTGGTAAACATGGGTGGGAGCTTGAAGAAGGGAAGTGCCTAAAAACTTTATTGTCTCTACCAGGCTCAGCAATGATTCAGGCCATTAGAGCTGAGCTAGGTATAATTTCATGGGGCATACAAGTTCAAATGGCACTGATAAGATTCTGGAAACATCAGGACCCAGGTGCTGTACAAAACGTTTCCCAATGGTGCAGGAATGAAATCCATTTTTGTAGCTTAAAATGGGCCAGGGAGACAAGAAGGCAATTGTACAAGGTGTGTGAGAATCTGAATGTGAGAATTTGTCCACACTCACTCCAGTTAGAAACAAATAAGAGTATTCTGAGGTCCCAAGGGCAGGTAGCAGCTAGGAGGGTTGATGCCGAGTACCTGAGCAAATGATAAAATACGGGTAGTAACGATGCAGTCTGATGGCAATTGCAGATGTATCCTAGGAACTAAATGTGATATCCCGCATATGTTAGCTGATTGTATGACAGTTCCAGCCCAGCGGAAACTATTTCTGCGGCCTATGTTTTTAAAGTATAGTATTAAACACGGGCCCAAGCTATAGAGTTTCTTACCAGTATGCCTAATCTTGATATTGCTATTGCTATTGGTAGATATATGAAGGTGTTGGAAAGTTGTTTTATGGATAATGATCACGTGAAATAAGATATGAATTGAATTAGCTTTATAGCGAAGTTAAAGTATGAATTTTACCTTTTGGGATTTATATACATGTTGAAATAATTTAAAATTTTATTTTATCTTTAGGAACGTACTGGAAATATTTACATTATGAAATAACTTTTTATGAACTCTAATCGCATGGGAAATTGTGCCACTTTTTATGTAAATATAAGGCATCGACTGATTGGAAATAATGATGGTATTATGATGATTTTTAGATTATTTATGAACAATTTTTTTTACATTATTTTATGTTGTTTAAAGACCAATGGTCTAAATAAACGTTGCCTTTTGACTTGACTTTAATAATAGATGGTTAGGATGTGTTTCACAGATGTATTTAAACAGTCATAAACATAGAAGAAGGAACAGTCTGGCATCATTGGACCATTTGAGCAGACATCAAATAGAAAGAGCAGAGACACACTAGGAAACAAGTTTGAAGGAAGAAATTATGATTTCATGACTATAATTATTTAAATATAAAGGGGTGAAACTGAATTGTAGCATTAAGCAGATAGAAAATAGGAGCCCCCCATGTCTCTAGCTATATCATTTGGTTAAATAAATAATGTGGAACATTTGATTTGGCATACATTTATTAATGTATATACATATTTATGTATATATGGACATTTATTTGGAGACAGTTCATGAATTAGTCATAATATATTGGTCTTTCCCTTTGCGTATTTGGACACTTTCATTGATGGTTTAATAAGCATACTTTATGTCCTTTTATCCAATGACCACCAGTCCGAATGAATGTCTGTTGACGCTTTTATTTTGATAAGCGATAATCATTATGAAATGCATCTTGAAAAGTTCTTCAACACGCTTTATCAACGACTAACACTAAGTTTTTATGTTATTTTACACAAGTGAAGCACTCTGAGCAAAAAAAAAAAAGTTTAGAAATTGTGTGCCTAGATTGTTTCCCATAGAGGGTATTAGCTCATACCATATAATCGGACAAAAATGTGGTTTAAAGCTCTGTATTGGTGACACTAACTCATGTGATCAAGGTCACGGCAGTGACCGAAACGCATCATGGCAAGCTGGAGCGGTTGTGAATAAACGGAAATTATGGCACTCAAGTGGAGTTCGTACCCTTTCCTTCCTGTTGGAATATGGAACATTTGGGAACATGGTTACTGGATATATATATATATATATATTCAATGAAAAAACCAAAGGTTTCACACATGTTATAGTTAGCTGGACATTTCACTCGTAAAAAAACAATGAAATTCCCCAGTTATAGTTAGTTCAGCTAACTATAACTCGCGCGCCCGCAATGCACTGCTGATGACGTCACATATTACATCACTCATGACATGGTCACTGACATCCCTCATGACATCACTGATGACATCTCAAATGACATCACTGATGACATCATGAAGTGAATGTGTGTATTTCTGAAAATTAAATATGTTTTATATATGTATATCTCAAGGTCGATGGAAGAATAAATGGATATATAAGTGTCTAAATGGATGGTTTGTTTTTGAAAAATTGATTGTGTAACTGACTGATTAAGTGTTTCATAGTGAATACATGGCTTACTGAGTAATGTTTAAATATGTAAATATCTGTATCAGTCTCTCACTTTGTGTATAAGTGGCTGCATGGGTTGGTGAGTAGCTTCATGGGTGTCTATATAGGTTATTAGTTGTTTTTTTGAGTATCAGTCTGAGTGTCTGCATGGTTCGGTGGGGGGTATTACGTAGTGCATAGGTGCATGAATGAGTGATTCACTCTTTGTATGTGTTGAAGACAGCATGTGTGCAGGACTGTATGGGTGGATGAGTGTGTGTATGGGTGTGTTAGTGAGTGAATGACTGTCTCAATAGTGTCTTTATGAGTAACTACATATCTTTTAAACTAGTATATGTAACTATTGGTGTATATAAGTGAGTATATGTGAGAGTGAGAGATTGAAAGAGTTCCTGTATGAATAAGTATGTGTTTCTATAAGTGACTGTTTAAAAGACTAAGTATGTGTAAGTTTCCGTAGAAGTAAGTGTGGTGGTGTGTGTATAACTGTATATGCAAATAAATGTATGTTTGATTCTTTATTAGCATGAGTGACTTTGTGTGTGAGTAACTCTATGGATGAGTGGCATTGTGTAACAGGATGTATAGGTGTATGAGTACATATGATGAGTGAGTACATGTATGAGTGACTGAATAGGACTGTTGGTGAATGAGTGGATGTGTATGTGGATCTTAGAATTACTGAAGAGGTTGTTGTAACTGGTATTGGAATGTCCATTGTTTTGAAAATTTTAGTCTCTATTTTTGAATGTGTGTATCAAAGGTTATATTAGGGTGAGAGGAGGTCTGCCACTCTATCACAAGGATGATGTCATCGGTGATGTCATCAGTGATGTCATTTGAGATGTCATCAGTGATGTCATGAGTGATGTCAGTTACCATGTCATGAGTGATGTAATATGTGATGTCATCAGCAGTGCATTGCGGGCGCGCGAGTTATAGTTAGCTAAACTAACTATAACGGGGGAATTTCATTGGTTTTTTACGAGTGAAATGTCCAGCTAACTATAACGTGTGTGAAACCTTTGGTTTTTTCATTGAATTTCTAAGGTTTTTTAAATGCTAATTCCTAACTATACCGTGTGTGAAACCCATGGTTTTTTCAGTGAATTTGCAAGGTTTTTTAAATGCTAATTCTTATATTTACCTTTTTTTTTTTTGCAATGTTTTTTACATATTTTAATTTTATATCCTTTTTTAAAGACTATTGTTAAATTTTAAAAATTCTACAATATATTTTTACCTTTTTTTTAAACTAAACAGGTAAGATTTAGTAGTATAACATAGTGAATCTTTTTTTCCCTTTTTTTTTTTTTTAGTATTTTTTTAAGGTGCGCGTACGGTAAGCGCACGTCTTGCTTTTAGTACGTTAGATTTCTACGCTGTTTGCGTTCAGTTATGCAATTTGCGTAGACGTACGTCACGCGCATGCGGCGCGTAATGCGTACGCTGCACGCGCATGTTACGCGGAAGTGAAGGGGCGTGCCTGTTTTGCGCATGCGCGCGTGCGCGTGTCTTTTTTACGCGCATGCGTACTTTTACCGTAAGCGCTCCGTAAGCGCACTGTAAGCGTAACGTACGCGCACGTTGGGTCATGTGATCAAGAAACAACACTTTTGATTGGTTTTTACTACTTTCAGTTCTAGAACTCTCCTACACCACACCCATTCCCCTCATTTCTGCTTGTGATCCCTTAGGAGAAGGAGCTGAGTTGTCTTTGTGATACGATGGCAGAACAGCAGACCTCTTCTGAGAGTGAGGCTAGCAGCACTACCTTGAGGCAGAGAAGGAGGAAACAAAAGAGCTCTTTCATATGGGAGTATTTTTCTTTTCCAGAGGGCAAGAAAAAGGTAAATGCACCCTTAGTGACTTGTAAGCTTTGTGACCGTGTACTTTCAAGAGGGAATCCTAACAAGAAGTATTCCTTCGGGAATCACACTATGTTGAGACACCTTCATGATGTACACGGTAGGACATATGCTCGACATACTGAAGGAAACCCTTCAGTAAGTCAACCAAGCACATCCACAGCAGCTCAGCCTGGTCCATCATCTGCAGGGCCGAGTCCATCTTCGGCAGGTCAGCTGAGCCCTTCATCTGTGGGGGGAGCATCTCCTTTTTCTGGTCCTCTGGAAACCAACCATCGGTTTGCGAGGGTTACAATGCGGTGCGCCACTTGTTATGGTCTAATTTGTCATAGGGAGACCAGTGTTGCCCTAGTTAACAATAAAATAGACCAGCACATTTGTCCTACCGACTAATATTCCCATTCTTTCTTTCCTCTGTCCCTGTACGAACACAACGGCTCTTTTAAGAGCCAACCTTACCTTTCAACTTTTTTTTATATATTTTTTTTAACTTTTTTTTTATTTTTTTTTTTACCGTACGCGTACGGTACGCGTAATTTTTTTTTTTTTTTTTTTAAAACACTAAAAATCAATTATCACATTACAAGGTCCTTGAGAGACTACAATGAAAAACTGAAAATGTGATTGTGGAGAAGTGGAAAAAAGGGACCATGAAATTTCTGACTTACCATACCCACTCAAAAAATTATTTATTAATTAAAATTTAATTTTAATTGCTATAAAATTGGTTCAAGTTTTCGAAAATTTTCTTTCTCAATCTGAAAAAAAATAAAAAAATATTAATATTTAATAAAACATTTTATAATACAGTACACATATTTACATATTTTCCAAAAACAATTTTTTGCCTTTTTTTTGCTGTTTTCAGAATATATTGCATTTCACTATAAATCGTGAAAGCAATTGCATTCATCACTTAACAGCGGGCAAAAAAAAAATAACAATCTCAAAGATTGTTTAAAAAAAGCCCAGAATCTCTTCTCAGTTAAACATAACATTATCGAAATGCAAAATATTATTCATTAAAAATATCATCTAATAACAAAAACTATTTCTAAAAAATACCGTCTGACAATTTTCTTACAGAAGCATAATCTCAAAAATTATATATCTCAAATAAATCCACGATACATCTAGTTTCCTTTCTTTTAGGCCAAATGTTAATTTTTGAAATTATTTTTTGATTAAATTTCTAACGATAATCCAATAAAATTCCAAAATTTAAATTGTACAGATGTTACAGATTCTCTCTAAAATTTTGGTTTCCGAAAGATTAATTAGGATTTAATTAAGTCCACAATACAATTGGATACCTTTCCTTTAGGCCAAATGGTAATTTTAAAAATCATTTTTGATTACATTTCCAACGGTAATCCAATAAAATACAAAAATTTAAATTGTACAGATGTTACCAATTCTCTCTAAAATGTTGTTTTCCGAAACATTAATTAAGAATTATATAAGTCCACAATACAATTGGTTACCTTTCCTTTAGGCCAAATGATAATTTTAAAAATCTTTAAATTTGAAAATTCCAATAGTAATCCAATAAAATGGTAAAATTCTTTTGTACAGATCTTGCCAAGTCTCTCTAAAATTTAGGTTTCAGGAAGATTAGATAGGAATTTGCTAAATCAAAAGGCAAACGTTGCTTGAAAATCAATTGGGAATCATTACACAGTGTCCAGCCATTTTCACATTTAAGATAAAC